>NC_073243.2:68920000-69612916 GCF_029281585.2 Gorilla gorilla gorilla
TAGTAAAAATGGGAAACTGGAGAGAGAAAAATTATGTTTCAACAACTATAGTATACATGTTGTTAGATTCTAGTCTTGCCTAATATTGTTTAATTTTTATTATTTTCTACAGTTTGGACTGAATTCCAAATTTTTTTTCTGGCTAAAAGTCTCCAAAATGATGTTTTCAATTATTCTTTCTTTTCCTTTCCCTTCCCCATTTTTCCTAATTTTAAATCACTGAAAACTAAACTGTGCTTTCTTAAAGCCCTGCAAAATGTACCTAGACAACTTAAACTTCAGAAGTAAATAAGAACAACCTATGTACATACATAAACCACTCTCATACCTGCCTGCTGATGTATGGACTTCAAAGTATTATGGCCCATATTGATTTTCCAGAATTATCTTTTTTGGTTTGTTTGTGGCTGTTTTTCTCCTTTCCTACCCATATTTTCTCTTCATAGGATGTGAGACTTCACAACCTGCTAAAAATGAGCCCTCCTAATAATGTGGGTCCTACCCAACTGGGAATAAACCATCGTAGCCATGAGAGATCAGATGACTCTTCTCCTCCAAATATCATGTTAGAGGAGACTCACTTTCTTGTAAAATGCTTTATCTGAAAGAATTTAAAAAGAAACGGGAGGAAATGTGAAAGGAAAATAAATCCAGGGACCCCCAAATCACTAAGCCAAAGGGAAAAGTTAAGCTGGGAACTTTAGGGCAAACCTGCCTTCCATTCTATTCCTAAAGAATATAGCTGCTAAGTTGAAAAAGTTACATACCGGCCAGGCAAAGTGGCTCACGCCTATAATCCCAGCACTTTGGGAGGCTGATGTGGGCGGATCACCTGAGGTCGGGAGTTTGAGACCAGCCTGACCAACATTGAGAAACCCCGTCTCTACCAAAAATACAAAATTAGCCAGGTGTGATGGCACATGCCTGTAATCCCAGCTACTCGGGAGGCTGAGGCAGGAGAATTGCTTGAATTTGGGAGGTGGAGGTTGTGGTGAGCTGAGGTCCTGCCATTGCACACCAGTCTGGGCAACAGGAGCAAAACTTGCTCTCAAAGGAAAAAAAAAAGCCACATACCTCCCTCACCCTCACAAGGAATTTCTCTGTGGACAAAGCACAGACAGAACTTGAAGTCATCCCTCTGCTCACTGAGATAAATGCATATCTGATTGCCTCCTTTAGAAAGGCTAATCAGAAACTCAAAAGAATGAAACTGTTTGTTTTTTACCAATCTATGACCTGGGAGCCCCCTCTCCACTTTGAGTTTTTCTGCCTTTCCGGACGGAACCAATGTACATCTTATGTATGTTGATTGATGTCTCATATCTCCCCAAAGTATATAAAACCAAGTAGTGCCATGATCACCTTGGGCATATGTGGTCAGGACCTCCCTGAGGCTGTGTTATGGGTGTGTGTCCTTAACTTTGGCAAAATAAACTTCCTAAATTGACTGAGACCTGTCTCAGATATTTGATGTTCACACTATAATGGATAACTGAGACTGATTAAATTATATAGGAAAGATTTTTATTTTGGCTCACAGTTTTGTGCTGTACAAGCATGACACTAGCGTTTTCTGTTGAGGGTGTCAGGAAGCTTCCACTTATTGTGGAAGACAAAGGAAAAACATGTGTATCACATGGTGAAAGAAGGAGCAAGAGAGAGAGGGAGAGGTACCGGGCCTCCTTTTAAACAACTTGATCTCCTGTAAACTCATTATGGCGGGGAGGGCACCAAGCCGTTCATGAGGGATCTGCCCCCATGACCCAAACACCTCCTACCAGACCCCATCTGTATATTGAGGATTACATTTCAACATGATATTTGGAGGAGAAATGTCATCTAAACTTTATCAGAGAGAAATGAATGTAAACTCCGCAGGTAGCATGTATTAGGCTATTATTGCATGCTATAAAGAAATACCTGAGACTGGGCATTTTGTAAAAAACAAAACAAAACAAAAGAAGGTTTAATTGACTTATGGTTCTGCAGGCTGTACAAGGAAGCATCGTGGCGTCTGCTTCTGGGGAGACTTCAGGAAGCTTCCAGTCATGTTGTAAGGCAAAGGAGGAGCAGGAACATCACAAGTCAGAGTGGAAGCAAGAGAGAAAGAGAGTGGTGGAGAGTTGTCACACACTTTTAAACGATGAGATGGTGCAAAAGCTTACTATTGCAAAAACAGCATCAAGCCATGGAGGAATCCACTCCCATGACCCTGTATCTCCCACCAAGTCCCACCTTTAACATTGGGGATTATAAGTCAACATGAGATCTGAGCAGGGACAAACATCCATACTATATCCCAGCACACTCAGCATTAATCATTAGGTCAACTTGTCCCTGACCTGCTTCCTTATAGTTGTTTACTGCCTATTTTCTCAGAAGTATGTAGACTCTGCTACAAGATCATAGTTCACCTCAACTACTTTATAGATAACAACTTAAATATTAAGGAAACATTAAGTTTTCCCTTTGAAATATTGTTTCAGGTCCTGCATGCCAGTAAAACTACTCATGTCAGCTGTTCTGCAGGATCCCATGAGAAGGTGAGTCACCAGAAAATGCAGTTTCCACATCCTGATGATTTCATCTCCCTACCCCAACTGATCAATTTCTCCAATTTTCCAGCCTCTCACCCTCCACAATCCCCTTAAAAACTGTAGCCCAGAACTCTCTGGAATGATGAATTTGAAGGTTTGCTCCTGTCTCCTCACTCAGTAGCCTGTAATCATTAAACTCTTTCTCTGATGCAAACTCTGCTGTCTCAATGTAATTGGTATGTTAGTGTGCAGCAGGCATATGAATCTGTTGGTCCTGTAACAGTTGGGATGCAGTGGCACAATTGTAGCTCACTGTAATCTCTACCTCCTACACCTAAGGGAACCTTACCACCTCAGCACCCGGAATAGCTAGGACTTTAGGTCTGTGTGCTACCACCCATGGCTAATTTATAAAATAATTTTTTTGTAGAGACAGGATCTTTCTATGTAGCCTGGGCTGGTCTCCAACTCCTGGCCTCAAGGTATCCTCCCCACTCTGCATCACAAAGAGCTGTCATTACATGTGTGAGACACCATACCCTGCCCATGGTAGAATATTAACACATGGGTGTGAAATGTTGGCTTCAGTCTGGCACGTTATTACTTTATTAACAGTAAAGAATAATATCTGATCATGAAATTCTGTTTTTTTGTAAATAGAATATTTTCTATTTACATTGATGCTTTTGTAAATAGAATATTTGACTCTGATGAAGACATATTATAATTTCACTATGGATATGACCTGAAATGGAAAAAATTGACTTACAGAAAAAATACACCAAAGAAGTCACCATTTTATATTTGTTTTTATTACAATTATCTTTCAAGCCATAAAAAACAAAAATTAGTGATTTTATTAACAACTGAGAAGATTATTTTCTGCCAAGCAATTTCTAAACATTAACTTTTACTAGGAATGTATTCATGAAAGGGACTTTGTAAAATAGGAGCAAATTTGACCTCTTATTTAATCATTCAGAGATGAAATAAAATATAATACATTATTTGAAAAGATATCCAGGAAGCAGGAAGTACAGTCAGGGATCCCAGGAATGGGTGTGGTGATGTCTGTTGCACCAGGGCTTAGAGGGCAGGATCTTTCCTCCAGAAACTCTGTGTGTCAGGCATGCCTGGACAAAATACACTTATATTTGATGTTTTAGCATATCAAACAGGTATTGCTTGGTTTAAAGATGAGGCTTAGTGAGTTTACACCACAGTCCAAGATCACAAAGGTAGGTCATGCTGGAGCTGGATTGAAGTCCCAGGTTATCAGGCATTCATATCAAGTAGGGAAATGACTAAAGAAATAATTAGGTTGGGTTTTGAAAAAGAATCCTATGCCTTACATAAAATTGTACCTTAAAAATTTTTTTGGCTGGGCGTGGTGGCTCTCGCCTGTAATCCCAGCACTTTGGGAGGCCGAGGGAGGCGGATCACAAGGTCAGGAGATCGAGACCATCCTGGCTAACACGGTGAAACGCCGTCTCTACTAAAAATACAAAAAATTATCCGGCGCGGTGGTGGGCACCTATAGTCCCAGATACTCCGGAGGCTGAGGCAGGAGAATGGCGTGAACCCGGGAGGTGGAGTTTGCAGCGAGCGGAGATCGCGCCATTGCACTCCAGCCTGGGCGACAGACCGAGACTCCATCTCAAAAAACATAAAAATAAAAAAAAAGAGCAATTATGTTGAGCTAATATGATGTTTTTTACAGTATTTTTTTTGCAAGACCCTTATATGTTATGTGATTATATGCATTTTTTTAAGTTATTCTCCTTCCTCTGTTATTCCTACTTCCACTGCAATTCCTCTCATCAGTAACTACCAGTTTTAACATTTCAGTATCCAAAAAAGAGGTGGATGGAGTCTCGGCTGCATATGCTCATGTTGCACCATGGACGAGGGATGTAATGCCTTTTGCCATTTTGCATTTCCAAATATATTCTCAAATGTATTCCTAACAGTGGTGTTTGCTACACAATGAAATAATAGAAATAAAATATAATACATTATTTGAAAAGATATCCAGGAATTATTTTAACATTTTTCCTTTAATTTCTGAATGGAAATGACAGTCATGAAACCATTCGTATACACTTTATAAAGTTAATCAGGGAAAATGGGAGAAGGAGAATAAAAAATATATCAAGCCTGCAGTACATTCAGCATTAATGATTAGGTCACCTTGCTCTCTGGCCTTCTTGCTCATAGTTCTTTGCTGCTTATTGGCCCAAATTATGAGAATAATTATGCAGAATAATTATACCCTGTCAGAATTATGCAGACCCTATCACAAGATTATAGTTTCCCTTAACTGCTCTGTAGAGAACACCTTTAACATTGTAAAATGCCAAGGTTTCCATTTGATATATTCTTTTATGTCCTGAAGACTGATAAAACTATTGATGCCAGCTAGTCTGAAAGACCCCATGAGGAGCTGGCTCACCGAAGAATACAGTTTCTATATTTTGATGATTTCATCCCCTTTACCCCAAACAATCAATGACCCCAATTTTTCAGCTTCTTGCTCTCCACAATCTCCTTAAAAACTCCAGACCTGGGCGGGGCACGGTGGCTCACTCCTGTAATCCCAGGACTTTGGGAGGCTGAGGTGGGCAGATCACCACGTCAGGAGTACGAGACCACTGAAACCCCATCTCCACTAAAAATACAAAAATTAGTCGGGTGTGGTGGTGCACACTTGTAATCCTAGCTACTCAGGAGGCTGAAGCAGGAGAAGGCTAAGGCAGGAGAAATCGCCTGAACCCGGGAGGCAGAGGTTGCAGTGGGCTGAGATCACACTACTGCACTCCAGCCTGGGTGATGGAGCAAGATTCTGTTAAAAACAAAACAAAACAAAAGCAAACACCTCCAGACCAGAATTTCTCAGGGAGGTGGATTTGAGGGTCCCTCCTGTTTCCTCACCTGGCTGCCCTGCTATCATTACATTCTTTTTCTGCTGTAAGCCCTGCTGTTTCAGTGTTTTGGTGTATATTTATGTTACTGCACAGCAGGTATCCAAACCTGTTGGTCCTGTAACTATCAGGCACATCTTTTGTATTGGTTTGTCTTGTGTTTTTTTTTTTTCCAGATGGCCTAATTGGATTATTTCAGCAAGCTAAGTAATTTGAAGAGAGAGGCTAAGCCAATGTAGTACTAGAGCTACACTGGCCTTCTTTGGCTTAACATTTGTCTGGAATTATAATTTCCTCAATCTAAGAAACTAGTCATTGTAAGATGTGTCGTTATTTCTTTTTTTATTTTTTATTTTCTTAGTATTTATTGATCATTCTTGGGTGTTTCTCGGAGAGGGGGATTTGGCAGGGTCATAGGACAATAGTGGAGGGAAGGTCAGCAGATAAACATGTGAACAAAGGTCTCTGGTTTTCCTAGGCAGAGCGCCCCGCCGCCTTCCGCAGTGTTTGTGTCCCTGGGTACTTGAGATTAGGGAGTGGTGATGACTCTTAAGGAGTATGCTGCCTTCAAGCATCTGTTTAACAAAGCACATCTTGCACCGCCCTTAATCCATTTAACCCTTAGTGGACACAGCACATGTTTCAGAGAGCACGGGGTTGGGGATAAGGTTATAGATTAACAGCATCCCAAGGCAGAAGAATTTTTCTTAGTACAGAACACAATGGAGTCTCCTATGTCTAGTTCTTTCTACACAGACACAGTAACAATCTGATCTCTCTTGCTTTCCCCCACATTTCCCCCTTTTCTATTCGACAAAACCGCCATCGTCATCATGGCCCGTTCTCAATGAGCTGTTGGGTACACCTCCCAGACGGGGTGGCGGCTGGGCAGAGGGGCTCCTCACTTCCCAGACGGGGCGGCCGGGCAGAGGCGCCCCCCCACCCCCAAGACAGGGCCGCGGCCGGGCGGGGGCTGCCCCCCACCTCCCGGACGGGGCGGCGATGCTCCTCACTTCCCGGACGGGGCAGCTGCCGGGCAGAGGGGCCCCTCACTTCTCAGACGGCGCGGCTGGTCAGAGACGCTCCTCACCTCCCAAACGGGGTGGCGTTGGGGCAGAGACACTCCTCAGTTCCCAGACGGGGTCGCGGCCGGGCAGAGGCGCTCTTCACATCTCAGACGGGGTGGCGGGGCAGAGGCGCTCCCCACATCCCAGACGATGGGCGATGGGCGGCCGGGCAGAGACGCTCCTCACTTCCTAGACGGGATGACGGCCGGGAAGAGGCGCTCCTCACTTCCCAGACTGGGCAGCCGGGCAGAGGGGCTCCTCACATCCCAGAAGATGGGCGATGGGCGGCCGGGCAGAGATGCTCCTCACTTCCTAGACGGGGTGGCAGCCGGGCAGAGGCTGCAATCTCGGCACTTTGGGAGGCCAAGGCACGCAGCTGGGAGGGGGAGGTTGTAGTGAGCGGAGATCACGCCACCGCACTCCAGCCTGGGCAACATTGAGCACTGAGTGAGCGAGACTCCGTCTGCAATCCCGGCACCTCCGGAGGCCGAGGCTGGCAGATTACTCGCGGTCAGGAGCTGGAGACCAGCCCTGCCAACATGGCGAAACCCCGTCTGCACCAAAAAATACAAAAGCCAGTCAGGCGTGGTGGTGCGCGCCTGCAATCCCAGGCACTGGGCAGGCTGAGGCAGGAGAATCAGGCAGGGAGGTTGCAGTGAGCCAAGATGGCGGCAGTACAGTCCAGCCTCGGCTGGGCATCAGAGGGAGACTGTGCAAAGAGGGAGAAGGGGAGGGGGAGGGGGAGGGGGAGGGAGAGGGAGGTGTCGTTATTTCAATACTACTAAGAAAAATCCGCTAATTAAACTATGTCACAGTCCTGAAAGATCACCAGATTTAAAATGTATACCTGTTTCAGAGATATGAAAATGGCAAACGACTTATCTTATGACTTACCTTAAAATTGATTAAATTCAGGTATTCAGTTCTTTATTTTTAATTCTTGGTGTCATTTTACTTTGTTTACTTCTTGTCAATAGCAAGGAGCTTAGAGGTGTAATTTTTAAAATATATTAATATGATTGCATTTTTCTTTTTACAGAGTAGTTCAAAACATTGAAAAAAATTGTTTATGTGGGGAAATGATTTCCCCCCTCCAATTTCCATAAAGTAACTTCTTATAAGCAATTTTATATTCTTGCCCTATTTTTTAGTTCTCCCCCAAGATTGAGTAGTTCATATTGAATGGTAATTTGTGACAGGCCCTCTGCCAAGTGTAGTTTCTACTTTACCTTATTTACTTCTCAACTGGAAATCAGGGCACAGAGAATTATCTAACTCAAATATTGTCTGATGTAGAGCTTGGGAGCAGACCTGGACTTAAAAAGTTTGGTCGCTCCAATTCTGTTCCCTTTCTTTTAGCCTGCTTTGCTTGGAAAATACACTTTGTAGTAGTTTTGTAGTGTGCTTGCTTTTCCATTTTCTCTATTTTGTAGAGGCACAGCCTCACTCAGGGAGATTTTAGGTGGTGCAGTTTTGTCTGTGGATGGATGGGTAAATGTGATTTTGCCATTCAGTGTTAAGAAATTCATTTTTGGTGTAAATTTAAGGTCTATCTTTCAATTTAATTTTTTATGGATATAATTTTTTGTATCCCTTCTCCCAGCTCTCTAAATCAACATAACCAGTGTGAATTCTGAGTTCGTTATTCAATTGCTTATTTATGAATATGTATCTACATATTTTAATGGGCATTTAAAAAATATTAACTTTATAAAATATAACCATGCTTTATGTAGTCTTATCAACCATTTTTTTTTTTTTTTACTGAACATTATATTGTTACGGTGCAACCAGACTTTTGAGTAATTTGATTTACTTATTTGGACTTTGTAAAATACTCCATTTTGAAAATATACCATAATAATTTTCATCCACTCTCCTAATAATGGAGTTTTGGATCCTCCCTTTCCATCAGGTTTTTGTTACTGTTAAAAGCGAAGATATCAACATTCTTTTACATATTGCCTGGTATGCATTTATGTGCAAGAACTTTTCTTGGGAGTGTGCTCTGAAATGGAATTGGTAGGTTTTGAGATATGTGACTTCCCGCTTCATAAGACAACAGATTCTTTTTCAAAGTGATGGTACCACACATGTTCCCACTTACAATACATAAGATACTCTAAAGTTTCATATACTCTCTAACACTTGGTATTGTCAGGTATTTTAACATTTAATCGCTGAAAGGGTGAAAATAGCAGCGGCCCACAATTGTTGAGTCAGGCAACTTCACCCCATATGGATGTTGTTGATCGCCAGAGGATTCCCTCCACAGATGCCCATTCCTGATTCACCATTTTGATTTATCAGATTCTGTTCATGATTACAATTGTTATGAGATAATCCTGGCACTGTAACATCTTCCCAAACTGAAAAGAAGCTAAGGCCCATTTTCGTGCTCTTACCGTTTATAATACTGCTAATTCAAGGCTATTGTTTTTTGTATGCCGTTCAGCCAGTTCTATCTAAGAAGTAAACATTGGAAACGTATTTGAAACAAACAAACAAAAAGGTTTAAGAAAGTTTTAAAAATAAAACTGCTTTGGAAACTGCTTTACCCAAAGTTTTTGTCCACAGCATTAATTGGATTACCTATCAGGGCAGATAAAGTTTAGCCATGAGGATAGGTCCCAATTTTGTCAGAAATAATTCGGATCCAGGTGTCTTCTGTAAAATAATGAGTTTCTGATGCCATGTCATGGCTAGAGTTTCACGGTAACATCCATTTGATCTTTGTGTGTATGGATACGTCTTTCTGTGTATGTTACATGTATTATCTGTTATGTCTACAATGGCACCACATTGGTTTATAAGTAAATGAGTGCTCATAAATTTAGTAAGAAAGCCCAAATGCTTTTCAAATTTATGTGAATTTAGTAATCTTTAATAATAAGCTTGCCTTAAAATTATTGACAAAATTAAAATAGAAATGTCTTCAGAATTGTAGGCATACATTTTTGTCTGGGTTTACTAATTAGATGAGTTTTATATTTGCCTTTGCTAGATACTTTAAAGAGCAAGGATTTGACATGAATATTATAAGACCATAAACTCAACCAAAAACAGAATCCTCTCTCTTTGAATGACTTTTTTGATAAATAAGACTAATTTAACATTGTTGGTTCCATAAGAACAGCTAATTTTTCTGAATTATCAGCAAAAATGCCTGTGTGTTTAAGATTTTTGCTTAGGCAAACACCTGATATTCACAGGCTATGCAAATGGTTAACAACAAAAAAAAAACTTTGAGCGATGATTGTCTAATGTCTCAGTTCTAACAACTAATCTAGATAAACTGCTACAAATGAATAAATTGAGTAAATATAAATAAAATCAATGCTTGTAGGTTAATTTTTTTTCTCTCTTTTTTGAGACAGGCTCTTGCCCTGTCGCCCAGGCTGGAGTGCAGTGGCGCGTTCTCGGCTCACTGCAAGCTCCGCCTCCCGGGTTCACGCCATTCTCCTGCCTCAGCCTCTGGCGTAGCTGGGACTACAGGTGCGTGCCACCATGCTAATCTTTTGTATTTTTTAGTAGAGACGGAGTTTCACCATGTTAGCCAGGATGGTCTCTATCTCCTGACCTCGTGATCCGCCCGCCTCGGCCTCCCAAAGTGCTGGGATTACAGGCGTGAGCCCCCGCGCCCCGCCAGTGATCTTTTAATGTAACTTAAAATCTTAAAATTATTTCAGATACCATTGAATGTCTGAGTTATTTCCGAGTTAAAAAGAATTATGACATAGGGCATTGGTCACACTTTTGAACCAATTAATGTGAAATAAAGTCTATGCTACGAGTTAAGCATTAGTGAATCTCAATGAGCTGAATAAGAATAAGGTCCCAGTCTGGAAGGTAATCAAGGAATAAACAGGGATGGACCCAATGGATGCCTGTATACTTGCCCCCATATAGGCGAGCAATGAATGTGAAACAATACCACCTGCCGGAAGGACACTCTGAAATAACCCAAATAATCCAGGGTGTTAGAGTGAGACACTATCTCAAAATTAATTAATCAATTATTTTATTACAATAAATTAAAATAAATTTATAAATAAATAATTTACTGTCAACATCTAGTTTATGGGTGTTAAATCGGAACCCATAAACTAGATGTTAACATTAATTAATTTATTAATTAATGTATTTGAGGGAAGAGGAGAGTTTAAAAGTCCCAAATGAATGTATTCTCTATGGCACATTTTTATATCACAGTCTTCTGAAATGCCTGCAGAAAGAAATGAGTCTTAGTTGCTGTAGGTCCTGAGATGGGCAGAGATTATGAGAGCGAGCATCACATAGACTTGGTGCTATGGACAGAATTGTGTTCCCCAAAATTCATGATAATTTTGTTTAGCTAATCCACAAGGTGATGGTATTTAGAGATGGGGCCTTTGGGAGACAATTGTGTTTAGACGAGGTTGTGAGGGTTGGGCTTTCATAATAGGATTAGTGCCCTTATGAGAAGGGGAAGAGATATTATGTCTCTCTCATTCTCTACCCTTCTCCATCTCTCACTTTCTCCCCCTTTCTGTCCCTCCCTCTTTCTCTGTGCCATGTGAGAACACAGCTACAACATGGCGATCAGCAAGACAGGAAGACAGCCCTCACCAGGAGCTGAATCACTGGCGCTTTGATCTTGCACTTCCAGATCCTGAGCAAGACCCACCAGGGCAGACTTCTGTAGCTGCCTGGAATTGTCTGATCTGGAATTAATGCCCTGGAACGCTGTGGTTGTTAACTCAGAAGGCACAAGGCTAAGAATCTTCCTCTGGTCCTCTTTAATCTGCCCGCACTCCTTATTATTTGTCTTATTTTGATTTTCAAGTAAGGAATTTATTTTCCCAGTTAACATAACCAACCAGCCCGTGCCACAGCATATTAAACCAAGAAGTACAAATCCAAGAAAGGTAATGTCTTTATTGGGTTGCAAAACTTTGGGAAATCAATATAGTACTTTTTATTACAATAAAAGCATATTTTTATTAGAGACATATATTATTCTAGTGATAATTTTCGATCCAAATATATTTAAGTACTAAACCAAAACACTGGTTTTTAATAATGGTTTATAGCAGAGCAAGTTATTTTATACGAATTAAGGTCTTTGAAAACTACACAGTTTCTCCTTTTAAATTGAATTCCCTCATGCAAGCTGTTGAAGTTTACAGCAACAGGACAATTGTGTGTATATAAGAGACGGCTCTGCTTTGTTCTGGCATGGGACCAAAGCCAGGTAGGGGTGCAATGTGTGAAAAGTTTTAAAATTCTATCTTGATTCAACATCAATGCCACCTTCCAAGCACTTTAAAAAAATGTTAAAATGTTGTTTATACAACATTGGTGAGTGTAAATTATTTCAAACTTAGTGAAAAACAGTGTGGTAATTCCTCAAAGACCAAAAAACAGAAATATCATTTGACCCAGAAATCCCATTACTGGGTATTACCCAAAGGAATATAAATTGTCATATCATAAAGACACATGCATGTGTATGTTCATTGCAGCACTATTCACAATAGCAAAGACATGGAATCATCCAAAATGCTCATCAAAGGTAGACTGGATGAACAAAATATAGTACATATACACTATGGAATACAATGCAGCCATAAAAAAGAACAAGATCATGTCTTTTTCAGGAACATAGACAGAGCTGGAGGCCATTATCCTTACCAAACTAATGCAGGAACAGAAAAGCAAATACCATATGTCCTCACTTATAAGCTGGAGCTGAATAATGAGAACACATGGACACAAAGAGGGGAATAACAGACACTGGGGCCATTGAAGGTGGATGGTGAAAGGAGGGAGAGGATTGGGAAAAATAACTAATGGGCAGGAGACGTCATAGTTGGGTGATAAAATAATGTGTACACAAACCCCTGTGACTAAAGTTTATCTATTTAACAAAGCTGTACATGCACCCTGAAGTTAAAATGAACGTTAAAAAGGATCGCTTTCAAAAAATCGTTAAATTTTCGCATAAATACTGGAATCCTCAAAATCAGACAGTCATTTCAAACAACACGAATTTCAGGTGATCGCTTTTATTTAGAGGCCATGCATCTCCTTGTTTTGATGTAATGTCACATTCTTATATCAGTCTACTTTAAAAAATTCTACTTAAAACATATTTATATTTTTAAAATAAATATATTGCCAGCTTGGAGAGACGTGGAGTACTTGACGTTGTCTTCACATTTTCATTATCAATTCTCTACAAATGCTGCCGCCGCCGCTGCCATCAAAGTTCTTATGCTTCCTCTTGGCGGAAGCTGTCAATTCTTCAGTCTTAACATGTAATTTATGTATGACCCATTTCAGTGCTTCTCGGCCTTTATTAGCATTTGAAGGTATAGTTCTTGCCATCAGTCCTTCAAGGTAACTGCTGAGGCTACCTCTCTTCAGTGATTATGGCTTCTTGAGTCAAAATAGTTTTTTTGGGGGTCCCGATGATGTGGTTTGTGTATAAATCTCTCATCTACTGAAATCATATTTGTAAGTGAAATATTAGTAGATTTAAGTTCCATTGTTTTCTCTACAGGATTAACTACAGAATATTCTAGTATATATGTTTTGCGTTTTGCTGCACCAGTAAGAGTTTTGCAGTTCCCACTGTGCGGAGAAGTCTGTGCAACTCTCTGGAGGGATCTATACGTCTGTCTAACACGTCAACCCACACCACGCTCGGGTTCACAGGGCTTGGATATTTCTGCATTGCAGCTGTTGTAACAGTTTCCCACGGGTGCTAAAAACGTGCTCTGAAGCCCATATCTTGATGCTGCAGACAGTCCGAGAAATGTCTGGGGAGCGCAGGGGAAAATGAGGCAAAGAGGTTACATCTGCCCCACGCCATAAAGAGCACTCCAGCCAGCCTCGCAGTATGCGGGCACCATCGGCCTCACGCGAGGGACTTCCCAAACCCCTCTTTCACCCCTTATGACAACGTAACCTTTAAACCATTTAAAGCGGGGATCCCCAACTCCCCAGGCAGCGAACCGTAGCGGTCGGTGGCCTGTTAGGAAACCTGCGACACAGCAGGAGGTGACTGGCAGGCAAGCGAGTACTACCGCCTGAGCTCCGCTTACCTGACGTGACTTAGATTCTCATAAGAGCGCCAAACCTATCGTGAACTGCGCATGCGAGGGATCTACCTTGCGCACTTTTCCTGAGAATCTGACGCCTGATGATCTGAGGTAGGACAGCTTCATCGCCAAATCATCCCTGTCTCCCCAACCCCCCACCCATGGAAAAATTGCCTTCCCCAAAACCAGTCTCTGGTGTCACAAAGGTTAGGGGCCCCTGATGTAAAGAACACTGTTAATGTCTATTTCCTGGCTTCATCTGGAGGGCCACAGTCAGTTTTGAAGCAACTCCAGCAAGTGATCCAGCCAGCTGTCCCCTCCCACTGTGTTAGTATCCACAGCTCCTTAAAGGCCCCCTGGAATTTAGACTAAAGCAAGATTGCGCCACTACACGGAAGCCTGGGCGACCCAGCCAGCAAGACACCATCAAAAAAAAAATAATAATAATAATAAATAAATAAATAAACGGCCTCTGAGCTGGGTCCCTGCCCCTTTTCTGTCTGCTTCAGGCCCATCTATACCAATCTTGATTTACCAGCTTGAAATCAATTCCACAGGTGGAGAATAGGGAAAGGCTTTATTCAATACATGTACAGTTTCAATGGAAGAGCCATAGCAATTTTGAGTACATCTACAAGAACAGTTCTTTAGCACATTGCATATTATTCATTACATGAAGAGAGTTTCTCTAAATGAAAAATGTTTAGGACATTCAGGAGAGGAAGAACAAATTAAGGAATGATCTCCACAGCAGAGACCTCCAGGCTCTTGTGGGTGCAGGGCACAGTTCCAGTGTAAAAGTCCGCAGGGACAGAATGAGGGTCCCCACTGGTGTGCCTCAGGCTCCTTCCAGCACAGTGTTCGTTGAAGCAGGTAGTGTCGCAGGCTTGCAGAAAGGCTGGGGTTCCTCTCGTTTCCGGGTTGCTTCCTGATGGAACCCTGGGTTTTCAGCAGCTTCCGGGGGCGGCCTGAACTGCAGAAGGCGCCATGGGCTTGTGTCCTTCCACCTCCGCAGGCGCTGGCATCTCCAGGCTGCATCAGGCAGCTTTGGACTTCGCCGTCGGTAGCATTTGCGTCTTCTTGAGGTGACTGGAGCCCGTCTGTGGTTTCAGCCTTTGATTCCTCGACATGGGCGTCTCGAGGCCGTTTTTGGCCCCTCTCATCTCCGGGAAGGGCTCCGTGCCCGGTGGAGGCGCAGTGCAGCCGCCAGCTCCCAGCAGAGCTCCCGTAGAGCTGATGGCATTGGCAGGAGTGGCGGCTCAGCACAGGGAAGTTATCCAGTGCCCAGGCCCAGGCTTGCTCTCGGTTCAGGTCCCGTGGTATATGGGGCTCTGGACCTGCTTGCCTCCAAGACAGCTCTTCCAAGGTTGATGGATGGAACTCCATAGCTTCAGCCTTCCAAGACTTGACCAGGCCTAGCTAGTCTAGGAAATGAGCAAATGGCTCAGTCCATCACTGACTGTGGGTTTTTATAGCATTCTGTCTTGTGCAGGAAGTCGGACATAATCCAATCATGTGGGGATTAACACTTATTTGCCTTGCTCATTGCTTCAGACCGTGAAAGGATTATGGTGAAAGTGTTATCATTTCAGAAGGTCCTATTGAAAGTCCTTGGGTTTTTATTGGATCAGGTGGTAACAGGGTGGGGAGGCGGGGGTGAGAAAATGGGTCCAGTTATTGGCAGTTTTTTTTCATTTCAATAAGAAATGGGCAGTTTTCAATATTTCATGATTAGATGAGATGTTAGGTGTACACCTCTTACAGGTGTGTTTTATCAGATTAAGGGACTTTTTCAATTTGCTATGATGATTTCTATATTAATAATAAAACAGGGTTGAATTTTCAAATAGCTTTTTTTGTATCTTCTGAGATTATCATATATTTTTTCTACTGCTAATGTGGACAATAACAAATTGATTTTCAAATGACAGACCCAAGTTGACTTCCTGATAAACTCCATTAGATTATGATGCATTTTTAAAAAGTATATTACTGGACTCAGAATGCTAACATATTATGATTTTGCCCTGTAATTTTGAGAAATATTCCCTGATGAAAAAACTGAGGAGGGGGCACTAGAGTGATGAATGAAATGTGCATATAAATACTTAAACTTATTGATATTTAAAAAGGCCTTTCTATGTATGTGGTTGTCCCACTCAGCCAAAGACTTTTCAAATACAGGGGCCATGTTTGATTTGCAGCGTGTCAACAGTCAAGATTGGCCTCAGTCAATTCTATTTTTGAAGAGACTCTGAAACAAATTTTAATACAGAGTGAATTTTTGAGTATTCCAACAGCAGCGGAAAAGCACTGAGGTATATGAGGTGAGCAGAGAGACATATTTTATTTGCCTGGCTTTCCCCTCAAAATATTACTGAAATAAACACTTGTGTGAGATTGCTTTATTAAAGAGTGCTGTCCTTAGAAAGTGGGAGTGAGAAGAAAGAGGAGAGGGGCAGGGATGAGCATATTCAATGCTGTGCTTCCTAGTTGCTCAATCTTGTATCAAGCATGACCAGAGGTGACTTTATTATCAAACCAATAAAGTTTAACTTTAAGGCAAACTTCCAAAGAGTTCGTAAAACTTTTGTCCTAAAGCATTTTTGTAATTCTCTCAGAGAAAATCCTCTACTACCTGTATGAATACTGATTCCACAAATTTGAATCCACTCTGAACATCACTGATTTTTCGATCTTATGAACCATCTTCTGAGAGGCCGTATGAATAACTGCTTCTCAGTACGGTCCACTTAGGAGGAATAAAAGGATGGAATATATCCACTGTTGGAGAGAGAACACAATTCTCCCAACAAAAGACCCCAGTGTACCAAATAGAAGAGAGAGGGAATACTAGTATTGAGTTGGCATTTAACATGCATGTAAGGTAGCCTGAGAACTACAAAGTTAGGCGTCATCTCATACATTTTCAGCAGAGCAGGGGGAAGCAGGATGAATTCCTTTCTTTCTTCAAATAGAGAACACCTTACAATGGCATCTTGCTATCTGCTGAGACCCTCAGCTCATTGTAGGGGTACTTTCAAGAAATGTCTACATATTATTTGTCCCATAACCTTAGATAAATTGCTACATTGTAAAAACTTGAGATTCAGCTTTACCTTTAGAAGGACTAATCTAAATTCCAATGGCTCAACTACGGATTAAGACTCACCATATTAAATGTGATGTTACTGTTGCATTTTTATATTGTGTGTAGGAAAAGAAACAAAACACTCTCAAATAGTATAAGCATAAAAAGATTTATTATGGGATAAAAGTCACTTAAAATCTGATAGAAAGGTGTAGACACAGATTTTAGGCTGAATGTCAGGGAATGATTTTCTGAGCCACATTACAAACTGGTTCCCTAAAAGAAGTTGCTGTCAGAAATTAGTAAACACTGTAATTAAACAATTCAATGAAAACTAAATCAAAACTTCCATCTTTATCTAATTACGTATCATGTTTGCCTAGAAGCCAGTAGGCCATCTTATGCAGAAGACTACAAGATTCTTTTAGTCTAGATACCTCCCACTGAGGTCACTGATAGCCATTATTTGCTTTCTCTCTGTCCATGGCTGTAATAAACTTTTTAAAAAATTATCATTATTATTATTTTTTATTATGCTTTAAGTTTTAGGGTACATGTGCACAACTTGCAGGTTAGTTACATATGTATACATATGCCATGTTGGTGTGCTGCATCCATTAACTCGTCATTTAACATTAGGTGTATTTCCTAATGCTATCCCTCCCCCTTCCTCCCACCCCACAACAGGCCCCCGTGTGTGATGTTCCCCTTCCTGTGTCCATGTGTTCTCATTGTCCATTTCCCACCTATGAGTGAGAACATGCGGTGTTTGGTTTTTTGTCCTTGTGATAGTTTGCTGAGAATGATGGTTTCCAGCTTCATCCATGTCCCTACAAAGGACATGAACTCATCATTTTTTATGGCTGCATAATATTCCATGGTGTATATGTGCCACATTTTCTTAATCCAGTCTATCATTGTTGGACATTTGGGTTGGTTCCAAGTCTTTGCTATTGTGAATAGTGCTGCAATGAACATACGTGTGCATGTGTCTTTATAGCAGCATAATTTATCATCCTTTGGGTATATACCCAGTAATGGGATTGCTGGATCAAATGGTATTTCTAGTTCTAGATCCTTGAGGAATCGCCACACCATCTTCCACAATGGTTGAACCAGTTTACAGTCCCACCAACAGTGTAAAAGTGTTCCTATTTCTCCACATCCTCTCCAGCACCTGTTGTTTCCTGACTTTTTAATGATCGCCATTCTAACTGGTGTGAGATGGTATCTCCTTGTGGTTTTGATTTGCATTTGTCTGATGGCCAGTGATGATGAGCATTTTTTCATGTGTCTTTTGTCTGCATAAACGTCTTCTTTTGAGAAGTGTCTGTTCATATCCTTTGCCCACTTTTTGATGGGGTTGTTTTTTTCTTGTAAATTTGTTTGAGTTCATTGTAGATTCTGGGTATTAGCCCTTTGTCAGATGAGTAGATTGCAAAAATTTTCTCCCATTCTGTAGGTTGCCTGTTCAGTCTGATGGTAATAAACTTTTTTTTTTTTTTTTAATGGAGTCTTGCCTTGTCACCCAGGCTGGACTGCAATAGCGATCTTGGCTCACTGCAACCTCCGTCTTCAGGTTTCAAGCGATTCTCCTGCCTCAGCTTCCTAAGTAGCTGGGATTACAGGTGACTGCCACCACGCCCAGCTAATTTTTTGTATCTTTAGTAGAGACCGGGTTTCACCATGTTGGCCAGGCTGGTCTCAAACTCCTGACCTTGTGATCTGCCCGCCTTGGCCTCCCAAAGTGCTGGGATTACAGGCGTGAGCCACTGCACCCGGCCAACTGTTTTTTTTTTTTTTTTTTTTTTTTTTAATTTTAGAGACTGGGCCTCTCACTCTGTAGCTCAGGCTACAATGCAGTGGTACCATAATAGCTCACTTCAGCCTCCAACTCCTGGGCTCAAGCAATCCTTTTGCCTCAGCGTCCTGAGTGGCTGGCATTACAGGTGGACACCACCACATCCAGCTAATTAAAAACATTTTTTGCCTGTGTAGAGATGGGGTTTCATCATGTTTCTTGGGCTGGTTTTGGGATTCTAGCCTCAAGTGATCCTCCTGCCTTAGTCTCCCAAAGTGCTGGGATAACTGGTGTGAGCCACTATGCCCAGCCCATAATAAAGTTGTTCTAGTCTTAGAATCTTTGTAATTTATATTCTCTCATGATGGTAACTCCACCTTCAGATTTTTTTTTTTTTGAGACAGGATCTTGCTCTCTTGCCCAGGCTGGAGTGCAGTGGTGTGATCTTGACTCTCTGCAACCTCCACTTCCCATATTCAAACGATTCTCCCACCTCAGCCATTGAGTAGCTGGGATTATAGGTACGGGCCACCATGCCCAGCTAATTTATTTGTATTTTTAGTAGAGATGAGTTTTCATCATGTTTGCCAGGCTGGTGTCAAACTCCTGGCCTCAATGATCTGCCCACCTTGGCCTCTCAAAGTGCTAGGATTATAGGTGAGCACTGCACCTGGCCCGGATTTTTTTTTTCTTTGCTTTGTTCATTGCATTATTCGTATCAAAGTGGAAGTATCTCTGATAATTCTGTTTTTACTACACTAGCTAATATAGCATCCTCCTAGTTACGTTTCCATCTAACTTGCGTTAGGTTTCTTGATAGCATTTATCACATAAACACTGTCTTATTTATTTGTTGTCATGCTTACTGCTTTATTTTTTTTCAGCCCCTGATTGTGTCAAACACTTTATGGCCAAGTCCATTTCTGCTTGTTGATCACTTATCTCTGGAACTTTGATCACTTTGTAGCACAATATAGACACTTACTATCTGTTAATGAAGAGACAATGTATTAAAAGGCTGGGTGTGGTGGCTCATGCCTGTAATCCCAGCACTTTGAGAGGCTGAGGTGGCAGGATTGCTTGAACTCAGGAGTTTGAAACCAGCCTGGGTAACATAGGGAGATTCCATCTCTACAAAAATTTTAAAAATTTTTGGGTGTGTGTTGTGCACCTGTAGTCTCAGCTACTTGGGAGGCTGAGGTGGGAGGATTGTTTCAGCCTAGGAGACTGAGGCTGAAGTGAACAGTGATGCCACCCCACTGCAGACCGGGTGACAGACCGAGAACCCATCTCATTAAAAATAAAAGCGAAAGAAAAAGAAAGAGTAGTTCTCAGAGCTCTATAACTGATTATAAACCATCGTAAGAAAGGATCAAAGTAAAACAATGATTGTGGATGACAAAAGAATTAGAACAGCCATGGTTAAAGACACAATTGACAAGGAAATTTGGTTGTATCTATGGCACATAACAATTTAATATAATAATCATAATTAGTTCTGATAACATATTCTAAGACATATCAGAATCACAAGAATCTCATACAATTTTGGAACACATACTAATAACACATTTATATAAATACAAGCCAAAGAAGTTTACACATCATTTCATATTTGATAATGATGATTTTATTATACCAAGTAAGCCAAATATGTCTCTTTGGATTTCAGGGGATGTAATGTCAAAAAAATTAGTGAGACCAAAACCCTGAATTTAGATTTAGATTTTGGAAAGTTTGTCAAACATCAAAGGTTGAAAACACAATATCACAAAATAGCATCACAGGTCATTGTAAAATAAGTCATTCATTTAGTCAAAGTGGTAACTCAAATATTTTAAAAACAAAAAGGCAAAAACTTTTACCCTTTGAGACTTACTTTCCCAAACAATAAAACCTAATAAAGACAGGATGAAGTCAATTAAATTTACAGACAAATCTATTAAATTTTAATCATCTTGAATGTAAGATATAATTTTTGTAAACCTTCTCATAACCTTTCATAATTTTTAAGTAAGGAATGTGTTAATGCTCCAAGAAAACATTGTTAATCTGACACAGGGACCCACATGCTTGTCTTGCATCAGTGTTCCTTTGACATTAATGTTTAATTTATAGGCTGGCCACGGTGGCTCATGGCTGTAAAATCAGCACTTTGGAAGGCCTAGGCAGGCGGATATCTTGAGTTCAGGAGTTTGAGACCAGCTTGGGCAACATGGTGAAACCTTGTCTCTATAAAAATACAAAAATTAGCCAGGCATGGTGGTGCACCCCCGTAGTCCCTGCTACTTAGGAGGCTGAGGTGCCAGGAGTCTTGCCAGGCAGAGGTTGCAGTGAGCCAGGATAATGCCACTGCACTCCAGCCCAGATGACATAGCTGGACTGTCTCAAAACAACAACAAACGCAACTGTTTAATTTATAGAGAAACTCTGAGCTAATTTTATCTCTTAAAATGGATCCTTACAAGCTCACACACCCACTTCTTCTGCAATAGTCCCTGGGACTAGAGGGGTTGAATAGTTTTAATTTCTGGACCCATGTCTTATGACGGCAGCTTATTCTGATTTGCATCTTCTCCTAGGTCTGAAGATGAGGCTTCAATTGCTGTCAATGTTTAAGATTTAGCCAGAGTTGGTGACTTTTTTAGATCCAGGAGTCAAACCCGTGTGACTTAGTAGCACAAGGAGTTTAAAAGAAATACAGAAAGTTACATGGATATAATAACCTTAATTTTTACAAATCTTCCCAAAGAAGAAGTGTGGTGGGGAGGTTGGGGAGAAGAGGTTGACGGAGGAAGCAGGTCACAATTGAATTCTTGGCTGTTCCGGGATAGCTGGCACAAGTATGGGGGCCACACAAGAAATAGAAAGTGACAGGACAGGGCCTAGAATATACTGAGCTTAGGGCTTGCAGCGTCTGGGGCCATGGGGCCTCTTCTGCAGAACCCCAGGCCTCTGGCACATGGGGAAGAAAGTGCTGCGCTATCGCTTGTGTCCAGGAAAACCAGGAACTCTTGGACTCAGGAGCCACGAGCTTTTGCAATTTTATACTCTTCTGGCCCTGGGTGTTCCACATAGGTTAGGAACCTGGCTGGTAACATTAATCCTAGAAGCAGATTGCATATGAAAACGGAATTAATGACATTAACATCAAGTTCTATCATCTCTTGTGAAAGCTATCCAGAGTCAAATAGTTTGTCTCAGGGGATGAAAAGAAAAATTAGTACTGGGCCTATGAAGAGAAAGCTGTTCTGGGGGACCCTGGTTTATAGAAAGTTTATCATTTCCCTAAGCCAGATTGCTACTCCTGAGCAGAGACTGGAATTCTGTTCTGCCGGGAGAAAAACGCTTATGGGTGACTATCTATAAATGAACATTTTGGATTTTAGTGAAGAGAATGCAAGAGCGGGTGCCCAGTTCTCTCTCTCTCTCTCTGTAAAATACACATAAAATTTACGATCTTAACCATTAAGTGTACAGTTCATAATGCTTTGCAACCATTGTCATCATCCATCTCCACAACTCTTTGTGTCTTCTAAAAGTGAAACTCTGTATCCTTTAAAGAATAACTCCCCACTTTCCTCTCCCCCATCCCAGGCAACCACCTTTCTGCATTGTGTCTGTGATGATGACTACCCTAAGTACCCCATGTAAGTGGAATCATACAGTATTTGTCTTTTTGTGCCTGGCTTATTTCATTTAGTATAACGTCCCTTAGGTTCATCTGTGATGTAGCATATTAGCATTTCCTTCTTTTTAAAGGCTGACTGTCTATATGTACCATGTCTTGCTTACCCTTTCATGTGTGAATGGACACTTGAGTTGCTTCCTCATCTTTGCTATTATGCGTAATGCTGCTATGAACTTGGGTGTACAAATATCTTCCTGAGACTCTGCTTTTAATTATTTTGAGTATATGTCCAGAAGTGAAATTGCTGGGTCATATGGTAATTCTATTTTTAATTTGTTGAGGAACTTTCTGTTTTCTACATTGGCTGTACCAATTTACATGCTTACAACAGTGCATACATAGGGGTTCCAAACTCCTTATATCCTTGCCAACTCTTATGATCTTTTTTTTTTAATAGTAGCCATCCTAGTGGATACGCAGTGGTACCTGTATCTCATTGCAGTTTTGATTTGCATTTCCCTAAGAATTAGTGATGCTGGACATATTTTTTTCATGTGCTTATTGGCCATTTGTATGTCTTCTTTGGAGAAATGTCTATTTAAGTCCTCTGCCCATTTTTGAAATGGGTTGTTTGTTTTTTAATGATGAGTTTTAGAAAGTGTTAATTTATTCTGGATAGCAACCCTTCATCAGACATATGTTTAAAAATATTTTTTCCCATTGTAGAATTGTATTCAAACTCTATCAGTGGTTATTGGCAAGCAGTCTATTATCAGTGCATTCAGGGCTATTCATTCTTTCTCTACTCCCTCACCACACCCCATTGATCAGTTATTGTTTCAGAAACCAGAAAGTAAGAGGCAAGGGGAAAAGTACACAAGGGAATTTCTGGCAATTTTTCATCTTTAATGATTTTTCTTCCCCCCCCCCCCCACCATTTTTTTTTTAAACTTATTCCATTAGGGTCTTAACGCCTGCCAAAAGAACATTTCTCTCTCTCTCTCTCTCTCTCTCTCTTAAGACGGAGTCTTGCTCTGTCACCAGGCTGGAGTGCAGTGGCACCATCTTGGCTCACTGCAACCTCCGCCTCCCTGGTTCAAGTGATTCTCCTGCCTTAGCCTCCAGAATAGCTGGGATTACAGGTGTGCACCACCACGCCAAGCTAATTTTGTATTTTTATATGGTCTTGATCTCTTGACCTCGTGATCCACCCACCTTGGCCTTCCAAAGTGCTGGGGTTACAGTCATGAGCCACGGTGCCTGGCCGAACATTTCTGTCTTAAATGTATTTTTCTGACAACCCTCTTCCTGTCTGTTGTCCTATCTCCCAGACCTTAGAATGAGATCTTAGGTAAGGAGATCTTACTAATTAACTGCACTGTTATTGCTCATTTTTTTTTGCTTTTGAAAACTAGGTCAGACGAAATTCAAGCTATTTAGAGAGAAGCACAACAGTTTCTCTCACCCCTACTTCACAAGTTGGTAACAATTATGAGACCACAAGTTGGTGACAACTATGAGAAAAATGATAAAACCAGAAAATCAATGTAGTTAAATAAAAGCACATCAGTGCCTACAACATGCAACAAACTCATCAGTCCCTCAAGTGGTCCCTGTTTCATAAGCAAACACGAACTGGAGACATCATAATTGAGGATGAAATGGCAGAAGTATCATCCCGTGATTAAACATGTGAACACTAGCAATGCTCTTACAATTTACTATGAAATGACTGATGATTATTTTCTGCATATGATACAGCCTCAGAACAGTGAGGGAGGCTCAGAGAATGTTGGTGACAGGAAAAGATGGAAATGGTGAGGTGGATATCTTAGTTAATAAAGAGGTGGGGTGAAAGGGGTTTAGAAAGTAGCTTCCAGAGAAGAAAGTCTGAGCTTTCACGCACTACAGAACTAATACTGGGGAAAACTTAGCCCCCAGAATTGCTGGAAAGGAGTAATTAGAATAAAATCCTAGTTAATATTTATTATTTTAAATGGTGCTAGACTATGCTTAAGGAAGGATACCCATTAACCTCACTGATATAATGAGTACTGCAATTATATCTGGTTTTACTAACAATGGGAATGAAACACAAGGATTAAACTAACTTCTGAAAGTCAAAGAGGTGAGAAATTTGAACCACAGCAGGATCACGCCAGAATCCTAACATTTAAACCACCAGCCTACAACAGGCTAGGTATCTGATTTACCATGTCTGATTTCACCTTTGTCCCAGAACTCACTCCCATTCCAAGACTGGGATCCCCAGACCACAGAGGCACCTGTGACTTCCTTAGACTTCCAGGAGACACTGGATAGGAGGCTTAACCTTGTGTGTGGTTTTTCTGGAGTGGGAGGGAGGGGGTGGGAAAGGGAGGAGGGTTTCAGAAAACACTGGTGGTGATGACAGAACAATCTGAAGATGCTAGTAGAGACCCTTAACACACTCTAATAGAAAATGTCTTAGGCCTGCCAAAAGAACATTTTTCTCTTAAATGTATATTTCTGACGTCTTTCTTCCTGTCTGTTGTCCTATCTCCCAACCTTAGAATAAGATCTTAGGGAAGGAGGTCTTGCTAATTAACTGCCCTCTTATTGCTCATCTTTTTGGTTTTGAAAAGTAGGTCAGACAGGGCTGGGCGCCACGGCTAACAACTGTAATACCAGCACTTTGGGAGGCTGAGGCGGGTGGATCACCTGAGGTCAGGAGTTCGAGACCAGCCTGACCAACATGGAGGAACCCTATGTCTACTAAAAAATACAAAATTAGCCAAGCATGGTGGTACATGCCTGTAATCCCAGCTACTCAGGAGGCTGAGGCAGGAGAATCTCTTGAACTGGGGAGGTGGAGGTTGCAGTGAGCCGAGATCACGCCATTGCACTCCATCCTGGGCAACAAAGAAACACTGAAAAAAAAAAAAAAAAAGAAAGAAAGAAAAAGAAAACTAGGTCAGACAAAATTCGAGCTCTTTAGAGAGAAGAACCACAGTTTCTCTCACCCCTAGTACACAAATTGTGACAACTATGAGCCCACCCTGATTAAAGAAAAAGGTATAATTTGACAAGTCTGGAGAAACATAGATAACACTGGTTACTGCATAGAATCAGTAAATATGCTGACTCTAACTTGAAGCACTGTTTTGCACTATAAGTAGAACTAACTCTATAGAGGTTCAGTTTCTCCAGAGGATGATATGGTACTCTCAGCAATGATAACTTTACTTTAGCAATGATAACTAGGAACTTATGCTGCAGTGTAGGCTCTCTTTAAGTTGACTTACCTGGACATTTTCGTAAGGAATCTCAAATTAGACTTTTAAAAGCGTCCAGATGCTAGGAAACCAAACCAGGATCTTGCTATCATACTTTGCCTGCAATACCTAGAGATTTGGATGAATTCTCCTTCTGTTAAGATTCTCCAAATATCCTGATGTTCCTGGTCCTGTCAGGAAGTGACAATTCTTACTCACCTGTAAGGAAAGGAACCCTTTTAAACCAGGACAATTTTTCATGTCTGAGGGTGTTTCTGTTCCTAAAAACCATGAGGGAAATAAAACAGTGATATTACATGCAACATGGTAACTCTAAATCCTTGTTCTACCAGTAGAAATATAATATCTCTAGGGATTAAGCCCGGTCTCCAGAATTTACCCAAGACCATAGGAAAATAACATCCAGATGTTTTTAAAAAGCACCCACAGGATGAGCTGAGGGTCTCTCAGTATACAGGAAACTGTCACAAAGTGTGCCTTCTTTTCTTTTGAAGCAGTAAAAGAAGTTCTCATAATGCCTGAGGCTTTGCTCAAAACGCATGAGATATGGCCCAGCTTTATAGTTGTTGTCATGCTACCTTACATGCATGTAAATCTGTTAAGGCTAACTCAATTAGTGTTCTCTCTCTCCATTGGGTACTCAGGGGCCTTTTCGTTGTCAGGATTGTTTTATTTCTCCCACAGTGGATATATTCTTCTCCTTTCTTTCCTTCTAAATGGATTATTCTTAGAAGCAGTCATAGACAGGGCTTCCCAGAAGATGGTTCCATGTGATCAAGCAAACAGTTGTGTTCAGGGTGGGTTCAGTTCATAGAACCTAATGTTCACACAAGTAGTAGAGGATTCTCTTTTTAAAAAAGATGGTTGGGTGCGGTGGCTCACGCCTGTAATCCCAGCACTTTGGGAGGCCAAGGCAGGTGGCTCTCCTGAGGTCAGGAGTTCAAAACCAACCTGACCAATGTGGCAAAGCTCTGTCTCTACTAAAAATACAAAAATTAGCCGGGCATGGTGGTAGGCACCTGTAATCCCAGCTACTGGGAGGCTGAGGCACAAGAATCACTTGAATCTGGGAGGTGGAGGTTGCAGTGAGCCGAGATACCGCCACTGCACTCCAGCCTGGGCGACAGAGTGAGACTCCAACTCAAAAAAAAAAAAAAAAAGAAAAGAATAAAAATTTACAATACAAAATTACAGACCTGTTCGAAGGACTCCTAAAAGCTAAGCTTCCTTACCTGCATGGGTAATTTGCCTGTGGCCCTGCATGATACCCCACATAGGCCAATGAGGTAGCACAGCATTGAATTGCCCCTTACCCCTTCCTGTTCCACTTCCCTCTCTTAAATTCCACTTTCTTAAAAAAAAAAAAAAACTACTTTTGAATTAAAAAGTCTCACATAAGTTTTCACTTTAGCTAATGCTTCCTAGGGAAGCCAGACCAATAAAATATGCTGCTCTGCTTACCTTATATGCTTTGACTTTTTTCCTCTGCTGTCTGAATCCCCAATAATTCAATCTATCTGTATTGAAAAGATAATGAGGATGCCTACAAATGTGGAATGATTCAGATTAATATTGACCTTTGAACAGCCTGAATGAGACCTCTTGCCAGAAATTAAAAAGTCTGCTTGAGTGGGGCAGAAAAATACATTAAAAGGCCTTTTTAAGTATCAAGCAAGTATGAATATTTGTAAGCCCATTTTGTTTATTACTCTTTACAATTTCCCATTTTTGGTCAGCCAATGTCTCTCATGATCACAGATGTTAAAAATTATGAATAATGTATTAGCATACTGAATCCAGCAATATATATATTTTAAAAATACATCATGATCTAGTGGGATTTACTCCAGGAACTCGCATTTGAAAATCAATCAATATTATTCACCGCATTAACAGTAAAAAGAAATAAAACTGCATGATAATATCAGTAGATGTAGAAAACCTTTTTAAAAGTTAACCTCTCTTCATTATTAAAACAAAAAATATCTTAACAAATTAGAAAAAGTGGATTCCTTTATTTATTTAAAAGTGTATCTATAAGAGACGTACGCTTAATATTCCACTTTGAAAGAAAGAAAAATATTTTACCCCAAAATATATTTCTTTGACATATTTTGAGATGGCTGTCAGAGGCAGCAAAAGAAGTAGCCCTGCAAAGCCATCGTGCATTGATATATACAGGCCTTCTCTTTTCCAGATGTAGGAAGGATTAATGAGAGTCTGACACCTTTAAAGGTCTTAAGGAAACAGTTCTCTGAGGGCTGCTATCTGTGAGGTTTCATGTACATAACAAGACTACCATTGCTAGCAGACCTCATCTTCTCTCCCTCCTATAACCAGTTCCGCCATGATCCACTTCTTTCTGTAACCTCAAGATGGTATATAAGCTCCTGCACCTCACTGGGGGGTTGGGCAATCATACATTTTGTATGTGTTTTCCCCTGTTAATCTTCTGTTTTTGCGAGTCGATTTTACAACAAACTTTCAGAGTGCTAAGAGAAAGATTTCCCTTGGCCCCTAGAAATTTGGTGTTGTGAGCAGGAACCCAAAGGTTGGCTCTTTTGGAAGCCCACAGTTGAGGAAAACCAGGAGCTAATCAGCCAGCCTAAGGATAAGAATTTCTTACCAGTCACATTCCAGGCCCCTCTCTGTGGAATTTGGTCAAGTAGACAGTAAATATTACTCTTTGTTCATTTTTCCTGTCCAAAATTTTGACTGATGGGAGAAAAGAATTTGTGTGACCAGTGCTGGTGTATTGACTATGGTGTACTTTCTGGTACTTTGTGGTAAGAATCATATTGTTTCATCCATTTCCTCCTAGAGTAGTCTTTTCTTTGTCTTTCTCTTTCTGTGTTGTTCTGTCATAAAGAGGTGTACAGGTTGAGGTTTTTCTCTCATCTCGTTTTGTTTTATTTGAGATGGAGTCTTGCTCTGTTGCCCAGCCTGGAGTGCTGTGGTGCGATCTTGGCTCACTGCAACCTCTACTTCCTGGGTTTAAGCAATTCTCCCACCTCAGCCTCTCAAGTAGCTGAGATTACAGCTGCGTGCCACCATGCCTGGCTCATTTTGGTATTTTTAGTAGAAACGGGGTTTCACCATGTTGGCCAGGCTGGTCTCAAACTCCTGACCTCAAGTGATCTGCCCACCTCGGCCTCTCAATGTGCTGGGATTACAGGCGTGAGTGTTTTGTTTTGTTTTTTAAGAGACAGCGTCTTACTCTGTCACCCAGGCTAGAATGCAGTGGTGCAATCAGAGTTCACTGTAACTTCAAACTCCTGGGCTCAAGCCATCCTCCTGCCTTAGCCTCCCCAGTAGCTAAGACTACAGGCACATGCCACCATGCCCAGCTAATCTTTTAAAAATATTTTTATAGAGATGGGTCTCCCTACATGCCCAGGCTGCTCATGAACTCCTGGCCTCTCAAAGCACTAGGATTACAGGTGTGAGCCACCATGCCTGGCCTGACATAATCAATATGCCAGAGGTATATTGATATATTGGCATACTGGGGTGGTGTATTCTGGTGTCTTACAGTCGCATTTTGAGGGAGTGTGTCCAGAATAATCAACTCAGAATTTAGGTTGCTATCTTGAACTGGAGTGTTAGGGAGAAGGGACACAGTAAAATCACATGTACCCCTATGTTAGAAGATGGGTCTTAAATTTACACTAAAAGTTGATTTAACACTGAATGGTAAAATTACATTTCTCTATTCAGCCACAGGCAGAGCTGTACAAACTCATACTTCCCTAAGTGAGGGTGTGCATCTACAAAATGGAAATGAGAAGCAAGCCCAGTACAAAGCCTGTGCTTGCCGCAGTTTTCAGTTGAGAATGAAATCAGATAAAGCACAAAATACAGTTGGCACAGTGTCTGTCACAAATAATGATTTTTGTGCCGTGAACCACTCAATATGTGAGGAGAAGTAAAAGATGAGGCAAGAAGCTGAAAGTATTTATGATAAATTGAACCTTATAAAAAACCAGAGGAGTGAGGAATATGATTTTGCCACTTGCCCAACCATTTCAATCTATTGAACTACATTGTGAAAAAACAAATACGATCATTTAGAAGTCAGGAGTTCAAGACCAGACTGGACAAAATGGCGAGACCCCCTCTCTACTAAAAATACAAAAAAATTGCTGAGCATTGTGGCTGGTGCCTGTAATCCCAGCTACTTGGGAGGCTGAGGCTGTTGCGGGAAGTCAGGGACCCCAAAAGGAGGGACCGGCTGAAGCCATGGCAGAAGAACGTGGATTGTGAAGATTTCATGGGCATTTATTAGTTCCCCAAATTAATACTTTTATAATTTCTTATGCCTATCTTTACTGCAATCTCTAAACATAAATTGTGAAGATTTCAAGGACACTTATCACTTCTCCAATCAATGCCCTTGTGATTTCCTATGCCTGTCTTTACTTTAATCTCTTAATCCTGTCATCTCATAAGCCAAGGAGAAGGTATGTCGCCTCAGGACCCTGTGATAATTGCATTAACTGCACAAATTGTAGAGCATGTGTGTTTAAACAATATGAAACCTGGGCACCTTGAAAAAAGAACAGGATAACAGCAATGTTTAGGAAACAAGAGAGATAACCTTAAACTCTGACCGCCGGGAAAAAGCCAGGCGGAACAGAGCCATATTTCTCTTCTTTCAAAAGCAAATGGAAGAAATATTGCTGAATTCTTTTTCTCAGCAAGGAACATCCCTGGGAAAGAGAATATGCACCCGAGGGTGGGTCTATAGATGGCCCCCTTGGGTGTCGCCGTCTTCTATGGTGGAGACTGTAGGGATGAAATAAACCCCAGTCTCCCATAGTGCTCCCAGGCTTATGAGGAAGGGGAAATTCCAGCCTAATAAATTTTGGTCAGACCAGTTGCTCTCAAAACCCTGTCTCCTGATAAGATGTTATCAATGACAGTGGTGCCCAAAACTTCATTAGCAATTTGAATTTCACCCCCGTCCTGTGGTCCTGTGATCTCGCCCTGCCTCCATTTGCCTTGTGACATTCTATTACCTTGTGAAGTATGTGATCTTTGTGACCCACACCCTATTTGTACACTCCCTCCCCTTTCGAAAGTCCCTAATAAAAACTTGCTGGTTTTACAGCTTGTGGGGCATCACGGAACCTACTGACATGTGATGTCTCCCCTAGACACCCAGCTTTAAAATTTCTCTCTTTTGTACTCTGTCCCTTTATTTCTCAAACTGGCTGACACTTAGGGAAAATAGAAAAGAACCTATGTGACTACTGGGGCAGGTTCCCCGATATGAGGCATCAGAATAGGTTCAAGCTATTGAACCCGGGAGGCAGAGGCTGCAGTGAGCTGAGATCACACCACTGCACTCCAGCCTGGGCAACAGAGCCAGACTCTGTCTCTAAATAAATAAATAAATAAATATTAAAAAATTACAACTCCAATCTCCATGCTATTTCTAAGAGGTAAATAAACTAAAATGGCACTTCAGGTTTAAAATAAAGGAGTGGATATCTGAATTTAATCAATTCTAGAGTAAATATTTTTCTCACTTTAGTGTCTCTGAAACAGGTATATATTTTTAAATGGGTAGCCTCCTACCATTATGATACTTTAATTTGCAGCATTTTCTCCTGTTAATGGTATACTAATAATGTCTCAGGTGACCCCTTCTTAAAGAGTTCCTAATCTCGGCTTTATTTTTATTTCATTTTATTTTTTGAGACAAAGTCTCAGTCTGTCACCCAGGCTGGAGTGCAGTGGTGCCGTGAAGGATCATCGTTCACTGCAGCCTGGACCTCCTGGGCTCAAGAGATCCTCCCACGTCAGCCTCCTTGGTAGCTGGGACTACAGGCACCCGCGACTGCATCCAGCTAATTTTTAAAATTGTTTGTAGTGGCAGGGTCTTGCTATGTGCTTCGGGTGGTCCTGAACGCCTGGGTTAAAGTGATCCTCCCGCCTGGGCCTCCCAAAGTGCTGGGATTACAGGAGTGAACTATGGCTCCCGCTCAGCTTTGCCACTAAAATGCTCTGCTGGGTGGAAATGAAGAGTGCGAAGCAGTGGGTGGGGCTTTTCTTTTACAAAGGCTCCGCCTGGGCTGTTCCTTCTGGTGAAGTGCTTGTAACTTTTTAGGTGGAAACAATGCCATTTTTCCTTTGTTCTCCCGTTCCTAAGACCAGGGATGAGCGTTCCCGCATCATCTCCCAACCTCACCCTGAAGATACCATGCAACAAATTCCATCCTTTTCTGGTTGAACCTGGGCAGAGGACAGGTCCAGAGGAGCTTAGAAAAGGGCCTTCACAGGTCAGGAGATCCAATATGAAGTCGCAATTCTCACCCACTCCCAAGACATTTGCCTTGATCTTCCCCTCCCACCATACTATGTCTGCTAGCTAGTTTCTCCCTGGTATTTGAGGATCCTCCAATTTGAGGATTTGAGGATCCTCCAATTGCCTCGTGGTCTTAGGATCATCGTTAACTGCATCCTGGACCTCCTGGGCTCAAGAGATCCTCCCACCTCAGCCTCCCTGGTACCTGGGACTACAGGCACCCGCGACGGCATCCGGCTAATTTTTAAATTTTTTTGTAGTGACAGGAACGCTCCCGGTAGGGTCTGTAGGTCTCTTGTGAGGATTTCATGTGGATGTGTAGATTTTTCGGGAAATGTGAAAGCTTAGGGAAAAGGGACGTTTTTCTTCCGGGCAGAGGCAGTTCCATATTTCCTATGGGGAAGGAGTTTTTAGCTCCACTCTGACTGAAAAGTAGGAAAAAGAGGGAATTCAAGCGCTTGAAAATTCGCCTGCTTTGCATTTCCCGAAAGACAGAGAAAACGTCAGTGATCCATTTCACAGATCAAGGGTACAGAAAAGTGTAGAGCAGTTTGAGATGTTTATTGGGCTTGGAGAGGTAGCGGACTTTTGCCATCATTACCACCTTCTGAGCTGGAGTCTTGCCGTCCATTTTTCTCTCCTGCTGTCTTTCATCTACTATCCCCAAATATCAAGGATATCAGACAGTTAATCATCAGAATAAAGGAGCGGTTCCCACAGAGTTACATCCCGCAGAAGAGGTACGGGACCGAGAGAGTGGGGGGTCAGGCCTGAAGTCGAGGTCAAAAAACGCTGTGCCTTTCATTATCCTCGGAAACCTAGGCCGACTTTCCAGTTTGGAAGGGAAGAGTTGTCCGCCCCTTCTGTAGGATCCTGAGAGCTCTGGACGGGGAGGAGACTCTGGGACCGAGGGGTGGCCTGGGAGAGCCCCGCCACGGAGGTTGGAAGGGTGTTTCCTGCGTAGGCAGCTGTTGGCAATCAGAATGGTTTTTACTTTGTTCCTGCAACCAGCCCCATCCACTTGGTTCTGGGTCCCTAAACTGCCTCCTCTTCTCATGCACTATGCACTGGGTTGAATGCAGGAACAATACAGACTTCCCTCCCAGCACGGTGGCTCATGCCTGTGATTCTAGCACTTTGTGATTTTAGTCCGCCCAGGCGGACGGACTGCTTGAGCTCAGGAGTTCGAGAACAGCCTAGGCAACAAAACGAGACCCTACAGAAACTACAAAAAATTAGTCGGGTGTGGTGTCAGCTGCTCCACAGGCTGAGGCGGGAGGATAGCTGGAGCCCAAGAAGGCGAGGCTGCACTGAGCAGTGATCACGCCACTGCACCAGCCTGGGCAACAGAGCAAGATACTGTTAAAAAAAAATAAAGAAAAAAGAAATAAAGAGAAAAAGAAAAAAATGAAAGAGAGAAAGAAAGAAGAAAGAAAAAGAAAGAATGAAAGAAAGAAAAAGAAAGAAAGAAAAGAAAGAAGCAGAAATAAAAATATAACAGACTTCCCTAAGCCCGAAAAACAGCCTTGGAAATCTAGAGTGGGTAGAGGCCGCAGCACTTTGGTAGCACGGAGCGCACCATGGGTCCATCGCTGCACGGCTCCTTTCCCTGCGCCAGCGGTTTCTTTCTTTTTTTGAGACGGAGCTCACTCTGTCTCCCAGGCTGTAGTGCAGTGGCGCGATCTTGGCTCACTGGAACCTCTGCCTCCTGAGTTCAGCCTCCGGAGTAGCTTCTGCCTCAGCCTCCGGAGTAGCTGGGATTACCGGTGTCTGCCACCACGCCCGGCTAATCTTTTGTATTTTAGTAGAGATGAGGTTTCACGTTGTTGGCCAGGCTAGTCTCCTGATCTCAAGTGATGCGCCCACCTCGGCCTCCCAAACTGCAAGGATTATAGGCGTGAGCCGCCCCGGTCGGCCGTGGCGCCGGCGGTTTCTCATTGCCATTGCTACTCCTTTGTCAGCGACAGCGGATGCTCTCTGGCGGCAACATTCTTTGCGCCAAAAGTTGTTTTTTGCAACAGCACAGGCATTTGCTGCGGGCAGGTGCTCGCCGGGTCCCAGTGCCGCTGGTTCCCTTCCCCACTCCCACAATCTAATCTGTTTAGGGAGCCAGAGGTTTCCCCGCGGCACTCTGCCTGTAGCGTCCGGCGAAGCCGGGGAATCCGCTGGAGGCAAGGCTGGTTTCACTGAGTCCGGCGTTTCTCCGTACCCGCACTGCTCTGCGCTCTGTGCTGGCCCAGGCGGGTCTCAGCACTGCTAGGTGCCGGGTAAAGGCATTTGTCTGTTGTGGGTAGGATAGCCGTTAACGGAGGACTAAAAGTTTCTAGCAGAGCCCAACTGGCGGTTTCTTGATCATATAACCACTAGTTCCGCGGAGCTGGATGTACTTCAGTGGCAGTGCATGTTTCTCTGTGGCATCCCCACAGCTGCCGTGAAAACTGCGGTGTTTCACTGGCACCACTGCCACGTGGGTCACGTTCTTCAGTGGCTGCGCGGTTCCCTGCATCGAAGTCGCCTGTTTCTGATCCGCGCTTTCTCCCGGATGGCCGACCAGACGGTTTTCTGCTAGTTGTGCTACACATAGTTTCCTGGTCTCCGTGCGCCGCTTTCTCCATCCGAGACCCTCTAGTGCCGGTGTCACGGTCGCAGCACATGGAGTTTCCATTGGCTGTTTTGCCTGTGGCGCGGAGTCGGCGGTTTTTCTGCCACAGCACTTGTCGTACGGAGTTTCTCGGTGGCCGAACCTCTCTTTTTTCTCAGAGTCGATGGTTTCTTGGTGACGGCGCCATTGGCTGCGTCAAAACGAATGTTGTCCTTGACAACCCCGCCGGCTGGCGTCACTCGCAGGCTCCTGGCACCACCATTTCGCCAGCCGAGGTCTCTTGGTCGCGGCACAGCTCGTTGGTCTGCGCCTCCATTTTCTCAGTGGCCGCAGCACCCAGGTTGCAGATGTGAGGGATTCGGTGTCGCAGCTGCCCCAGTTGCGCCGAGCCTGGAGTTATCGGGCGGCGGCGGCGCTGGGCTGGGGCAGCCAGCCGCTCCTCGGGGCCGGTGGCAGGGGAGCTGCCGGGGCGCCTTCTCTTCCCAGCGCCGCCGCACGGACTGCGGCTCGGCCTCCAGAACCCAGTCGGGTGGCTGCGCTGCTGGGGTTTCTGTGACAGGACCCCACGGTTTCGGGTGTCGTTGGCTTCTTGGTCCTAGCAAGTTTCTATTTCGCGGTGCCTGCGATTTCTACCCCTTGTTCAAGTCGTGGAATAGTCACAATGTGATTTCTCAGCGCAAGCAAGTTCCGACTTAGGACAAACACCGGTCTGGCCCTGGCTGCGATTTCTAGGTAGTAGGAAGTTACTGTTTCATCGTAAGGAGGCTGAGTCACCCTGTGACTCATATCTCAGCAATTCCGGGTTTCCTGTAGCCTCGGAATTCTAATCCTAACAACCCCGGGTTAGCCCTGCCTCAAGTTCCTTAGTCATTGCAAGTTTCTTACTAGTAAGCTCTGCTTTAGCTGCGCAGGAGACGTTTAACTCCTGTAGAAATCTGGGTACCAGCGAATGAGGTTTTTTTTTTTGCTTAGCGATGACCGGTTTAGCAGGGCCTGGGAGCTCTTATACTAAATTTGGTTTCACAATAGCGGGTCCCGCCTTAGCTAGGCCTGTGTTTTTTAAACTCCCCTGGAAGTCAGGAAATGCAGGCAAACGGGATTTTTCAGTTTTGCCAAGCCCCGTTTGACAATAGGAAGTCCCGCCGAAAGCGACTTTTTTTTTCTACCATTTTATAGTCCAAGCTGAACAGGTTTAACCATGACTGTTATTTATTTATTTACTTAATTTGGTAGGAAATTTAGACTTAGGTGTAACATGTACTGGTTTAGATCGGATAGGGATATCCTAATCGTAGGATTGCATTACAAACATTTGTAGTTTCTTCTTTGTAGGAATGGTTGTCAGTAATTTTTGCTTATTTTTTAATTGTCTTTTTGTGTCTTGCTCTGAGAACGACATTACCGATGTGCTTGCCTTTCATTTCTATTTGCATTTTAGGCTTCTATTATTTTTAAATTGTATTTCTAGTTAAAGGTTATGTATTTTTTTCTACTGATTTTAAATGTCTCAGCTTCGTGCTCCTTGACTTGCATGCTCAGGACGCGGGGAGCCGATCTCGGTCTCAGACTTGCTGCTGCCAGGTCCGGGGTTCTGTCTGGCGACTCCGCTTCTTATGCGGAGCTGTCGGTTTTGCGTCAGCACTTTTGCCAGTAGCGCCCACTGGGCGTTTTCTCAATTGGTGCACAATTCTTAGCGCCCAACAGGACGTTTCATGTTTTCGGGGCCCGTAAATTCTCTGTGCTGTCTCTTTCTGGGTCCTAGCAACGCTAATATCTCGTAGGAACTTCCTGAACCCCTTTTTACGGTGCAGACCGGTGACTGCACCCAGCCGCTGTGCTCTCTAGTAATTCCATAGCACCGTTAGCCAGGGCTTTTTCTCTCACAGCACATTACAACGGGTTAAAACCCATTAAACGACTTAAAACACAGTAAGATGCCACAACACATTTTTCTGCCACAACACATTTAAACACAGTCAGTTCATTTCTCCAGACAGGACTCCTATCTAAGAGCCCGCAGTTTCTTTCTAGCAGCACCATTTATGGCACCTAAATGGACATTTGTTTGGCAACACCAGGGCAATCCGCTGGGTGTCTGCTCTTGCTGAGTCCCAGCTCAGCCAGATTATTGTTAGCGAGGTCCTTAGAAGTGCCGAGCCCTAGCGGACAGTTTCCTGGTGGCAGCAATGCTCATTTCCCGGACACAGGTGGTTCTTGGCCTCTGAAGCTCTCTTTAATCCCTGCGTTCTGTAGGGCTACTTCTCTGTACGGTTTGCTTAGTGTCAGTTTCATTTCGTTTTCTTTTCTCGCTGTTTTTCCGTCGGAATTACGGTTTGTTTTGGTTCTATATACTTTCTAAAATTTTATTGTTTTTCATTTGTGTACTAATTTTGGTGCATTTATTACTATTGAGTTTCATATTTAGCTTGCCTCCGCCCACGAGCTCCGGAGACATAAATACCCAGGCTGATGGTAGTGCTGAAGTGTATTATAGTAAGGTTAAATTTCCTGCAATTGATAACTGTACTGTGCTACTGTGTAAGCTTATGTAAGACAATATCCCTGTTCTTGGGAAATGCACACTAAATATTAAAGTTTACTGGCCATAAGTTGTACAATGTTTTTACAATTAAAAAAAATTTTGCTCTGTCGCCCAGGCGGGTGCAGTGGTGTGATCTCGGCTCACTGCAACCTCTGCCTCCTGAGTTCAAGCAATTCTTCTACCTCAGCCTCCCAAGTAGCTGGGATTACAGGTGCATGCCACCAAACCCGGCTAATTTTTGTATTTTTGGTAGAGATGGAGTTTCACTATGTTGATTATGCTGGTATCGAACTCCTGACCTCAGGTGATCCAACGGCCTTGGCCTCCCCAAGTGCTGGGATTACAGGTGTGAGCCACCGCACCCAGCCTAATTTTTTTATTCTTGTGGAGACAGGATCTAACTCTATTACCCAAGTTGGTTTTGAACACCTGACCTCCAGGGGTCCTCCTGCCTTGGCCTCCCAAAGTGCTGTGATTGCAAGCATGGGCCACCATAGCCAGACTATTTTTGACTTTACTTAAAATAATTCAATACCCTGAGCTCCAGGGGGAACAAAGCGAGGTAATAAATTACTACTCCATATCTCTGAACAGCTGGTGTCTTTCAGTGCCTAAACACAAACAGAAGCCCAGAGGCAAAAGTAGCTCTCCAGTGCAGTCCATAATGGTTACTTCTTGCAAGATAGAGCTGGCTGAAGACTGGTAAACAGATCTAGTGCGGCAAACTGATGTTAGCTAGCAGTGTCTTTATATTGATCAATGTATTCACGATGATAAGTTTTTTTTTTTTTTTTTTGAGAAAATTTTTGCTCTGTCACCCAGGTTGGCATGCAGTGGCCTGATCTTGGCTCACTGCAACCTCCACGTCCTGGGTTCAAGTGATTCTTGTGATTCAGCCTCCTGAGTAGCTGGGATTAGAGGCGCGCACCACCACGCCTGGCTAATTTTTTGTATTTTTAGTAGAGATGGGGTTTTGCTATGTTGGCCAGGCTGGTCTTGAACTCCGGGCCTCAAGTGATTCACTCACCTTGGCCACCCAAAGTGCTGGGATTACAGGAGTGAGCCACCCCACCTGGCCCACAATGGTAACTTTTTAAAATGATCTAAAACCAACTCTATACTAATAAATTCAACAAGTTAGATAGAATGGATCAACCCTGCAAGATCCACAGTCATCGTTAATGATATTGAATTCATGGTCAAAAAATCTTCCAAAAAACAAACCTAGAGTTTCTTACAATTTCACTGACTAATTTTTACCAAATATTTAAAGAATAAATAAGTTGAATTCTACATGACTTATTCTAGTAAATAAAAGAATATGGAATACTTCCCGATTTATTTTATGAGATCAGCACTTTCCTGGCACACACAGTACGCTAAGAGAAAACTACTGACCAATATTGCACCTAAGCATAGATGCAGAAATCCTCACCAAAATACTAGCAAATGGCTGTCAGAAATATATGTTAAAGAACAGTACCATGCCTTGGGCCAGGCACAGTGGCTCACGCCTGTAATCCCAGCACTTTGGGAGGCGGAGGCCGGCGGATCACGAGGTTAGGAGATCGAGACCATTTTGGCTAACACAGTGATACCCTGTCTCTACTAAAAAAAAAAATACAAAAAATTAGCCAGGGGTGGTGGTGGGTGCTTGTAGTCCCAGCTACTTGGGAGACTGAGGCAGGAGAATGGCGTCAACCCGGAAGGCGGAGCTTGCAGTGAGCCGAGACCGCACCACTGCACTCCAGCCTGGGCAACAGAGCGAGACTCCGTCTCAAAAAAAAGAAAACAAAAACAAAAACAAAAAACAATACCACGCCCAAGTAAGATTATTCCAGATGGAGGGCTAGTTTAATGCTCGAAAGTCAAATAATATAATTTGCCTTATTGATAGCCTAGATGAGAAACACCGTATAATCCTATCAAATGATGCACAAAAAGCACTTAAAATCTATACCATTTATGATTTAAAATTTAAAAACCAACTCTCAGCATCATGGGAATAGAGGGAATTTCCTCAACCAAAAAAAATCTACAAAAACCTATAGCAAACATTGTATGTAATAATGACAGACTCAACGTTTTTCCCATGGAATCAGGAACAAGCCACAAATATCCACTCTCACCATTTCTATTCAACAATGTACTGGAATTGTTTGCCACTGCAATAAAGTGAGAAAATGTGTTAAAAATCATAAAAATTGGAAGCGAAACAATGAAAATATCCATACCTGCAGAATATGAGTCTATGTAGAAAATCTTAAGGAGTCTAAAAGAAAAGTTCCAGCACTCATGAGTGAGTTTAGCAAGTTCTCAAGATATAACAGTGCAAACCTTCAGAGGGAAAAGTTCCAGGGACTTGGAACAAGAGAATTTCCTGCACTAAGTTCTCAGGCCTGCTCCCTGTTAACCACATTTCCTGTAGGCCCAGCCTGTGAGTCACCTGCCATGCACAACCCCTGGCTGATCCCTCCAGTCTCGGGATAAGACACACTACTTCTGCCCTGCAATCAGCAAACCTAGGCGACCCAGAGTCCCGTGCCAGTCCTGGCACCAGCAACCAGCCGCCCCGCTCCTATGCCCCATCCTTACCAAACTTCATCAGCAGGAACCCAGGTAACAGGAATTTAACATTTGTGTCCTATTTTATTTTATTTTATATTTTTGAGACAGAGTTTTGTTCTTGTTGCCCAGGCTGGAGTGCAATGACACCATCTCGGCTCACTGCAACCTCTGCCTCAGGGTTCAAGCGATTCTCCTGCCTCAGCCTCCCGAGTAGTTGGGATTACAGGCATGCGTCACCATGCCCTGCTTATTTTGTATTTTTAGTAGAGACGGGGTTTCACCATGTTGGTCAGGCTGTTCTCGAACTTCTGACTTCAAGTGATCCACCTGACTGGGCCTCCCAAATTGCGGGGATTACCGGCGTAAGCCACCGCGCCCGGCCACATTTGTGAACAATTTTATTGAGAAGGGGAAAGAAAATGGCACAAACTGATTTGAAGGCAAAACTTCTTCCATCGCGTTTGAGAGAACTCAGGTGTTACTGTAACATCATCTGTTACAAGACGATCGTCAATGGAAGGATCTCAGCGAAAATCTCAGGGCTCAGGACATCAAAGGCGGTGGTGGACACCTTCTTAGGGCGTCTGCCCTCAAGCGCATGCAATCTGCAGCCAGCAGTCTTGGAACTTCGGTTGGTGGCTTCGGCGGGACAGTAGTAGGCTGACACTCTGAAAGGTCTCCTCGGACGGACGTCTCCGGCCCCAGTCGTCTGTCCACGAAGCAAGGGGCGAGTTGAGAGGGATGCTGCGGGGGCAGGCGTCCGTTGGGACCCTCTGCAGTCTCCAGCTCTCCAGAGGGCGCCTGCGGCTACCCCTATTTGCCGGCGCCGGATTCAGAGCGGGCGACTTTGAGCCCCTCCTCAAAGTGCGCTGCGGTCTGGGAAAGAGATCTTTTCGCCTGCAGTTTCAGCAAAGAAGCACTCAGGCAGCGAAAAGTAGGTCGCAGTGGAACCTAGGAGGCTGTCCCAAGAGAGCTCGCAGTGGTAAGGACAGGAAGGGAGCATTCAGGACACCGAATTTACTGAGCTCAGGGCTGGAGGCGGCTGGCCGCGCCGCCTCCTTTGTGGAATCCCCGGCCTGCCAAACTCCGAGGGGAGACAGCAACTTCATCGCGTCCTTCTTTCACCAGCTGACACCCGGTATCTGGGACTCAGAAATCAACATCTTTTGCGTTTTTATACTCTTCTGGTCTCATGAGCGGTCCAAATTAGATTACAGGGAGGTGGGTGGGAAGCTTAATCTTAGGAGCAAATTACATCAAGACATGGAATTAATGAGATTTACGTAAAGTCCTATCATCTGGGATGAAGTTATCTAGTTAAATACTTTGCTTTAGAAATTGAAAAGAAAAAGTACTGACTTCTTGTGCAAGGAAAGCTGTTTTGGGGGACCCTGGTTAGAACGTTCATTATTGCCTCCAAATGCATTGCTAGTACTGGAGCAGACTGGATTCGTTTCTGCTCCAGAGCAATGCTTGTCAGATGCCTAAAGATGGGGATGTTACTGAGGAGGAGGCCAGGGTAGTTGCCCATTTTTAAAATCAAAAGATCATTTTTGTGGTATTTCATTATATTATTATTCTGTGATATGTTGACCTTTTTACATTTTAATTTTAGATTCAGAGGGACATGTGTAGGTTTGTAACAAAAATGTATTGCGTGATGCTGAGGCTTCTATTGACCCCATCACCCAGAGAGTGAACATAGTCCCCAGTGCGAAGTTTTTCAGCCTCTACCTCCCTATGTCCCTCCTTCCCTCCTTTTGTAGTCCCCAGTTGTCTATTGTTCTCATCTTTATGTCCCCGTACACCAGGATTAGCTCCCACTTATAAGTGAGACGAACATGCAATATTTGTTTCTGCATTAATTTGCTTAGGATAATTGTATCCTTACAGAATAGTTTGAAGTTGAAGTTAGGTAATGTGATGCCTCGGCTTTTTTTTTTTTTTTTTTTTTTAACCGGGTTTTTCTCTGTAGATCAGGTGGGAATGCAGTGGCATGCTCTTGGCAGCCTCGAGCTGCAGGCTCCCCTCTCAGCCTCCAGAGTAGCTCCAAAGTAGCTGGGAAAACGAGCGTGTGCCCCCATGCCTGGCTAATTTCTGTTTGTAGTTTTTCTAAAGATGGGGTTTCTCCATGTTGCCCAGGCTGGTCGTTGCCCAATTTTTGTTTTCTTTTGTTTTTTTTGCCCAATTTTTATTTTCTTTTGTTTTTTTTTTTTTGAGACGGAATCTCGCTGTGTCTCCCAGGCTAAAGTGCAATGGTGCGGTCTCCGCTCACTGCAACCTACACCTCCCGGGTTCAAGTGATTCTCCTGCCTCAGCCTCCGGAGTAGCTGGGACTACAGGCACGTGCCACCACACCTGGCTAATTTTTTTTTGTATTTTTTTTTTTTTTTAGTAGAGACAGGGTTTCGCTGTGTTAGCCAAGATGGTCTTAGTCTCCTGACCTCGTGATCTGCCCGCCTTGGCCTCCCAAAGTGCTGGGATTACAGGTGTGAGGCACCGTGCCCGGCCCCCAATTCTTACTGTGGTCTTTCACTCTCCCAGTTTTGTCATCTACTGTTGAATTGCTAAATTTAAAGTATTGCAGAATTTGGGTGTATGTGTGCAATAACATACAAGGGAGCAGACAAGGCACACAATGGCCTGGGCTCAGGGTTGGTAGCCTCTGGAGTCCTAGAGCCTGGTCTGTTGAATCCCAGGCCTGCTGCACCCCAGAAGGAAAGTGCTGCATCATTGCGTCCATCTCACAACTAGTGACAGAGTATCTGGAACTCAGAAATCACCAGTATTTGTGTTTTTATAGTCTTCTGCTCCCTTGGGTGGTTCTAGCCAGATAACCAGAAACTGTGTGTGACTTTAGTCTTAGGAGAAAATTTCCTCAGAAAATGGAATTAATGATATTAACATAAAATCCTATCATCTGGGATGAAATTATCTAGATTAGTGACAGATGGGTTTAGCAGATGAAAGGAAAAAGTGGCTGTGCACAGTGGCCTATAATCCCAGCACTTTGGGAGGTGGAAGCAAGTGGATCACCTGAGGTCAGGAGTTCGATACCAGCCTGGCCAACAAGGTGAAACCCCATCTCTACTCAAAATACAAAATTAGCCGGGTGTGGTGGCGCATGCCTGTAATCCCAGCTACTTGGGAGCCTGAGGCAGGAGAATCGCTTGAGCCTGGGAGGCACAGGTTGCAGTGAGCTGAGATCACGCCATTGCATTCCGGCCTGGGCAACAAGAGGGAAACTCTGTCTCAAAAATAAAGGAAAAAGTACAACTATGTCTGTGGAGGAAAAGCTGTTTTTATGGTGCCTGGCTTTCTTATAGAAAGTTCATTATTGCCAAAATCACATTGCTTGTCTTAAGAGCAGAGACTGAAACCTTGTCTACCATCAGAGAAAAGCTTGGGGGGAATGTGCAAGGTATGATTTGGGATGTTATTGAGGAGCAGGGTAAGGATAGTTGCCCATTGTTAGTGCGGTCTTTCACTCTCCCGGTTTTGTCTTCTACTGAATTGTTATATTAAGAAGATTTCAGTCAGGTGCAGTGGCTCACACCTCTAATCTCAACACTTTGTGAGGCCAACACAGGCAGATCACTTGAGCCCAGGAGCTGGAGACCAGCCTGGACAACATGGCGAAAGCCTGTCTCTACAAAAAATGCAAAAATTATTCAGGTGTGGTGGCCTGTGCCTGTAGTCCCAGCTACTCAAAAGACTGAGGCGGGAAGACTGAGGCAGGAGAATTATCTGAGCCCAGAAAGTTGAGGCTGCAGTTAGCCGAGATTGAGCCACTGTACTCCAGCCTGAGCAATGGAGTGAGACCCTGTCTCAAAAAAAAAGAAAAAAAAACCAAAAAAGATTTCAGCATTTCTGTGTACAACAGCAAGAAGCTAAAGGCTCAGGACCCAGTGGCTGACTAAGTTACAGACAGGTTATATGCCTTTCTAGATGAGTGACCCTCAACATGTTATCTAACCCTGTAGCCTTTATTAACCACCTCTGAAATGGAAGCCAAATGTGCTCTCATTTTACAAAGTAAATACCAGGAATACTTTTCTTAACAAAAGTTAATGTTTAGACAGTATCTGGTTGAAAGTAATTTGCTCAGTTTTTAACAATATTATCATTGTGGATTTTATCATGGAATGAAAGATAACCTTAATCAGAACAAATGTAAAATGGATCATTCTTTGTTGTGTTCTTTCTGTGGATTATTTTTTTCCTTCTCATATCTATTGTGAAATAGAAATTCCTTTGAATCAAACATGCTATTTACAAAGCATCAATGGATAAGATTATATAATTACTTAATCAAATATTATTGTTTACTATTATAAAATCTGATTGATCCCAACATTTAGTAAGCATGTTTTGATACCCTACCATGTTCCAGGTGCTGTAAAGGGAGCCACAAATACAAAGATGAGACACTAGCTGCAGCTTTCACAACTCTAACTGATGAGTGAGTAAAGACGCTGTCAAGAGGCCATTCAGAACACAGCTAACTCAGTGTTTATTGCAGGAGCTGATTTGAAGACCAGAAAGACAAGGTCTGAATGTGATGCTTCCCTTCAAAGCCATGTTTTTTTTTTTTTTTACTTGAAGTGAGGAAAATATACAACTATAGAAAACTAAAGGAAAAAATAATGAAGCAATAAGAATGACATAATAGATATAGAAGGCAGAAGATTGAAAGTTCTTGTTAGGTGAAAGGTTTATGGACTCTAGGTGTCTGGAGAGTGGATCTTGAGAGCAGGAGCAACCCCTACCTGCCAGTAATTACTGGAAAAGCACCAGTGGTGATCCCAGAAAACTAGCTTTATCATTTCTTTGAGCATGTAGCTTGGATACGTCTCTCTAGGAGTGAACAGTGAATGGAAACTTGCATTGTAGAGAGTCGGCAGTGCTCTGGATGGGTATAACACACATAGGAGTGACAGTTCCCAAAGGGGATCCATGTTACCCAGGCAAAGACCTGCTGTCCAGACATTAATGCAGACCTGCCTCTCCCTCCAAACTGTGCAAAGGAATGTACTAGTTCTTTTCAGCTACCCTAGACAAAAACTGCTAAGGCTGGTGATGCTTTATTAAGGAATCTTGATTTACACATACTAGAATTATACTAGTATACTTAAATCTAAGTTCTAGTGGCCTCCAGTAACTGTGAAAGAGACCTTTAATTAACTAACACATTTCCCATTTGCCCCGAGAATACTCTCTGGCAGCACTTGCAGCTATATTTTTTACTCTGAGGTCAACTCAGAGGTTACAGTCTTAATGTTACCCTGAAATGCTTTTCAGAGAATTACATCAAAATAGGACTGATGCAGTTGGGACAGCTTGGTTGAACAGAAAGTCAAAAACAGATATCAAATGATCTGAAAAAAAAAAAAATCCACCCAGGTGCGGTGGCACACACCTGTAATCCCAGCACTTTGGGAGGCTGAGGCAGATGGATCACCTGAGCTCAGGAGTTTGAGACCAACCTGGCCAATGTGGTGAAACCCCATCTCTAATAAAAATGCAAAAATTAGCTGGGTATGGTGATGTGCACCTGTAATCCCAGCTTCTCAGGAGGCTGAGGTGGGAGAATTGCTTGAACTCAGAAGTCGGAGGTTGCAGTGAGCTGAGATGGCACCATTGCACTCCAGCATAGGTGACAATAGCGAAACTCCTCTAAAAAAAAAAAAAAAAAGTAAAGAAAAAGAAGGAATCCATGAATGGTCTCGGTAAATGCTGTACCTGCATGCGCCACCTGCCAGTATTCTCAGGGCAAAGAAGAAATGGGTTAAAGAATTGCCTAGAGTATTTTGCTTTTACACTTTATTTTCTGTTATATCCTGGAAGATTAGTGTGTCATAACCTAGAGGATAAAGAGATCAGCTTATATAGGGGTCAACTAATCTGATATACATAGGGAGAAAATGTAGAACACACCATCAAGCATCATCAGTTACAGCTTCCTTAAAAATGCCTTGGCTATATCTTTGGCCAACCTCATAATTTATAGAGTCAATATCATGCATGTGGGCATTGTATCATCAGTAATTAAACAATTCAATCAAAACTAAATCAAAACTTCTATCTTTATCTAATCATGTATTATGTTTGCCTGGAGGCCAGCAGGCCATCTTGGGCAGAAGACTAGAAGATTGTTTTAGTCTAGATACCTCCCACTTGGGTCACTGAATGCGACTATTTTTTTTTTAATCTCTGTTCATGGCTGTAATAATTTTTTTTTAAATTTAGACACAAGGTCTCACTCTATAGCTTAGACTAGAATGCAGTGGTACCATCATATCTCACTTCAGCCTCGAACTCCTGGGCTCAAGCAATCCTCTTGCTTCAGCCTCCTGAGTGGCTGGGACTACAGGCAGAAACCACCACACGCAGCTAATTAAAAGCTTTTTTTTTTTCTCTCTCCTAGAGATGGTGTTTCACTATGTTGCCTGGGCTGGTTTTGGGATTCTAGCTGCAAGTGATCCTCCTGACTCAGCCTCCTAAAGTATGGGGATTACAGATGTCCGCCACCATGTCCAGCGCATAATAAAGTTGTTCTAGTCTTAGAATCTTGTCTCATGATGGTAACTCCACCTTCAATTTTTTTTTTTTTTTTTTTTTGAGACAGGGTCTTGCTGTGTTTCCCAAGCTGGAGTGCAGTGGCCCAGTCTCAGCTCACTGCAACCTCTGCCTCCTGGGTTTAATTGATTCTCCCACCTTAGCCTCCCAAGTAGCTGGGATTACAGGGGTGTGCCACCACTCAGGGCTAATGTTTTTTGTATTTTTAGTAGAGATGGGATCTCACCATGTTAGCTGTTGTGGGATCTGGCCGGCAGTCCACAATGCAACGGGGCTCTTTCTTTGTTCGCAGGTGGATTGGCAGGTCGAGAAATAATAGACACACACAAAATAGTGAAAGCTGGGTCCAGGGGGGTCACCACCTCTGCTCCTGCGATGCCACCAATGCACTGGATATACCAGCATTTATTATTAAGTTTAGTGAGGGTGGGGGTAGGTTAGTGAGGGATTTAGGGTCGTTTGATTATGAGGTGAGATGTTCACATGGGGATAAAGTAATTCTTTAACATAACATAGGTATGCAGAAGTACAGTATACAGAGATAAGAATTTACAATATAGTGTGTGCATCACTAATTTCTAACAGAGCCTTAAAACAGAAACACAGTCTTTCCATAACCTATGATTAGCAAGATTTTTTTTAATTATACTTTAAGTTTTAGGGTACATGTGAACAATGTGCAGATTAGTTACATACGTATACGTGTGCCATGTTGGTGTGCTGCACCCATCAACTCGTCATTTAACATTAGGTATATCTCCCAATGCTATCCCTCCCCCCTCCCCCCACCCCATAACAGGCCCACATGTGTGATGTTCCCCTTCCTGCGTCCGTGTGTTCTCACTGTTCAGTTCCCACCTATGAGTGAGAACATGTGGTGTTTGGTTTTTTGTCCTTGCGATAGTTTGCTGAGAATGATGGTTTCCAGCTTCATCCATGTCCCTACAAAGGACATGAACTCATCATTTTTTATGGCTGCATAATATTCCATGGTGTATATGTGCCACATTTTCTTAATCCAGTCTATCATTGTTGGACATTTGGCTTAGTTCCAAGTCTTTGCTATTGTGAATAGTGCCACAATGAGCATACATGTGCATGTGTCTTTATAGCAGCATGATTTATAATCCTTTGGGTATATACCCAGTAATGGGATTGCTGGGTCAAATGGTATTTCTAGTTCTAGATCCCTGAGGAATCACCACACTGACTTCCACAATGGTTGAACTAGTTTACAGTCCCACCAACAGTGTAAAAGTGTTATTTCTCCACATCCTCTCCAGCACCTGTTGTTTCCTGACTTTTTAATGATCGCCATTCTAACTGGTGTGAGATGGTATCTCATTGTGGTTTTGATTTGCATTTGTCTGATGGCCAGTGATGATGAGCATTTTTTCATGTGTCTTTTGTCTGCATAAATGTCTTCTTTTGAGAAGTGTCTGTTCATATCTTTTGCCCACTTTTTGATGGGGTTGTTTGTTTTTTTCTTGTAGATTTGTTTGAGTTCATTGTAGATTCTGGATATTAGCCCTTTGTCAGATGAGTAGATTGCAAAAATTTTCTCCCATTCTGTAGGTTGCCTGTTCACTCTGATGGTAGTTTCTTTTGCTGTGCAGAAGCTCTTTAGTTTAATTAGATCCCATTTGTCAATTTTGGCTTTTGTTGCCATTGCTTTTGGTGTTTTGGACATGAAGTCCTTGCCCATGCCTATGTCCTGAATGGTATTGCCTAGGTTTTCTTCTAAGGTTTTTATGGTTTTAGGTCTAACATTTAAGTCTTTAATCCACCTTGAATTAATTTTTGTATAAGGTGTAAGGAAGGGATCTAGTTTCAGCTTTCCACATATGGCTAGCCAGTTTTCCCAGCACCATTTATTAAATAGGGGATCCTTTCCCCATTTCTTGTTTTTGTCAGATTTGTCAAAGATCAGATGGTTGTAGATATGAGACATTATTTCTGAGGGCTCTGTTCTGTTCCATTGGTCTATATCTCTGTTTTGGTACCAGTACCATGCTGTTTTGGTTACTGTAGCCTTGTAGTATAGTTTGAAATCAGGTAGCATGATGCCTCCAGCTTTGTTCTTTTGGCTTAGGATTGACTTGGCAATGCGAGCTCTTTTTTGGTTCCATATGAACTTTAAAGTAGTTTTTTCCAATTCTGTGAAGAAAGTCATTTGTAGCTTGATGGAGATGGCATTGAATCTGTAAATTACCTTGGACAGTATGGCCATTTTCACGATATTGATTCTTCCCACCCATGAGCATGGAATGTTTTTCCATTTGTTTGTATTCTCCTTTATTTCACTGAGCAGTGGTTTGTAGTTCTCCTTGAAGAGGTACTTCATGTCCCTTGTAAGTTCTATTCCTAGGTATTTTATTCTCTTTGAAGCAATTGTGAATGGGAGTTCACTCATGATTTGGCTCTCTGTTTGTCTGTTATTGATGTATAAGAATGCTTGTGATTTCTGCACATTGATTTTGTATCCTGAGACTTTGCTGAAGTTGCCTATCAGCTTAAGGAGATTTTGGGCTGAGATGATGGGGTTTTCTAGATATACAGTCATGTCATCTACAAACAGGGACAATTTGATATCCTCTTTTCCTAACTGAATACCCTTTATTTCCTTCTCCCGCCTGATTGCCCTGGCCAGAACTTCCAACACTATGTTGAATAGTAGTGGTGAGAGAGGGCATCCCTGTCTTGTGCCAGTTTTCAAAGGGAATGCTTCCAGTTTTTGCCCATTCAGTATGATATTGGCTGTGGGTTTGTCATAGATAGCTCTTATTTTTTTGAGATATGTCCCATCAATACCTAATTTCTTGATAGTTTTTTGCATGAAGGGTTGTTGAATTTTGTCAAAGGCCTTTTCTGCATCTATTGAGATAATCGTATGGTTTTTGTCATTGGTTCTGTTTATATGCTCGATTATGTTTATTGATTTTCATATGTTGAACCAGCCTTGCATCCCAGGGATGAAGCCCTCTTGATCATGGTGGGTAAGCTTCTTGATGTGCTGCTGGATTCGGTTTGGCAGTGTTTTATTGAGGATTTTTGCAGCAATGTTCATCAGGGATATTGGTCTAAAATTCTCTTTTTTGGTTATGTCTCTGCCAGGCTTTGGTATCAGGATGATGCTGGCCTCATAAAATGAGTTAGGGAGGATTCCCTCTTTTTCTATTGATTGGAATAGTTTCAGAAGGAATGGTACCAGTTCCTCCTTGTACCTCTGGTAGAATTCGGCTGTGAATCCATCTGGTCCTGGACTTTTTTTGGTTGGTAAGCTATTAATTATTGCCTCAATTTCAGAGCCTGTTATTGGTCTATTCAGAGATTCAACTTCTTTCTGGTTTAGTCTTGGGAGGGTGTATGTGTTGAGGAATTTATCCATTTCTTCTAGATTTTCTAGTTTATTTGCGTAGAGGTGTTTATAGTATTCTCTGATGGTAGTTTGTAATTCTGTGGGATCAGCGGTGATATCCCCTTTATCATTTTTTATTGCATCTATTTGATTCTTCTCTCTTTTCTTCTTTATTAGTCTTGCTAGTGGTCTATCAATTTTGTTGATCTTTTCCAAAAACCAGCTCCTGGATCCATTGATTTTTTGAAGGTTTTTTTTGTGTCTATATTTCCTTCAGTTCTGCTCTGATCTTAGTTATTTCTTGCCTTCTGCTAGCTTTTGAATGTGTTTGCTCTTGCTTCTCTAGTTCTTTTAATTGTGATGTTAGAGTGTCAATTTTAGATCTTTCTTGCTTTCTCTTGTGGGCATTTAGTGCTATAAATTTCCCTCTACACATTGCTTTAAATGTGTCCCAGAGATTCTGGTATGTTGCATCTTTGTTCTCATTGGTTTCAAAGAACATCTTTATTTCTGCCTTCATTTCGTTATGTACCCAGTAGTCATTCAGGAGCAGGTTGTTCAGTTTCCATGTAGTTGAGTGGTTTTGAGTGAGTTTCTTAATCCTGAGTTCTAGTTTGATTGCATTGTGGTCTGAGAGACAGTTTGTTATAATTTCTGTTCTTTTGCATTTGCTGAGGAGTGCTTTACTTCCAACTATGAGGTCAATTTTGGAATGTGTGGTGTGGTGCTGAAAAGAATGTATATTCTGTTGATTTGGGGTGGAGAGTTCTGTAGATGTCTATTAGGTCCACTTGGTGCAGAGCTGAGTTCAATTCCTGGATATCCTTGTTAACTTTCTGTCTCGTTGATCTGTCTAATGTTGACAGTGGGGTGTTAAAGTCTCCCATTATTATTGTGTGGGAGTCTAAGTCTCTTTATAAGTCTCTAAGGACGTGCTTTATGAATCTGGGTGCTCCTGTATTGGGTGCATACATATTTAGGATAGTTATTTCTTCTTGTTGAATTGATCCCTTTACCGTTATGTAATGGCCTTCTTTGTCTCTTTTGATCTTTGTTGTTTTAAAGTCTGTTTTATCAGAGACTAGGATTGCAATCCCTGCCTTTTTTTGTTTTCCATTTGTTTGGTAGATCTTCCTCCACCCCTTTATTTTGAGCCTATTTGTGTCTCTGCACATGAGATGGGTTTCTGAATACAGCACACTGATGGGTCTTGACTCTTTATCCAATTTGCCAGTCTGTGTCTTTTAACTGGAGCATTTAGCCCATTTACATTTAAGGGCAATATTGTTATTTGTGAATTTGATCCTGTCATTATGATGTTAGCTGGTTATTTTGCTCGTTAGTTAATGCAGTTTCTTCCTAGCCTTTATGGTCTTTATAATTTGGCATGTTTTTGCTGTGGCTGGCACCGGTTTTTCCTTTCCATGTTTAGTGCTTCCTTCAGGAGCTCTTTTAGGGCAGGCCTGGTGGTGACAAAATATCTCAGCATTTGCTTGTCTGTAAAGTATTTTATTTCTCCTTCACTTATGAAGCTTAGTTTGGCTGGATATGAGATTCTGGGTTGAAAATTCTTTTCTTTAAGAATGTTGAATATTGGCCCCCACTCTATTCTGGCTTGTAGAGTTTCTGCCAAGAGATCAGCTGTTAGTCTGATGGGCTTCCCTTTCTGGGTAACCCGACCTTTCTCTCTGGCTGCCCTGAACATTTTTTCCTTCATTTCAACTTTGGTGAATCTGACAATTATGAGTCTTGGAGTTGCTCTTCTCGAGGAGTATCTTTGCGGCGTTCTCTGTATTTCCTGAATTTGAATGTTGACCTGCCTTGCTAGATTGGGGAAGTTCTCCTGGATAATATCCTGCAGAGTGTTTTCCAACTTGGTTCCATTCTCCCCGTACTTTCAGGTACACCAATCAGAGGTAGATTTGGTCTTTTCACATAGTCCCATATTTCTTGGAGGCTTTGTTCATTTCTTTTTATTCTTTTTCCTCTAAACTTCTCTTCTCACTTCATTTCATTCATTTGATCTTCCATCACTGATACCCTTTCTTCCAGTTGATCGCATCGGCTGCTGAGGCTTCTGCATTCTTCACGTGGTTCTTGAGCCTTGGCTTTCAGCTCCATCAGGTCCTTTAAGGACTTCTCTGCATTGGTTTTTCTAGTTAGCCATTCGTCTAATTTTTTTTCAAGGTTTTTAACTTCTTTGCCGTGGGTTTGAACTTCCTTCTTTAGCTCGGAGTAGTTTGATCATCTGAAGCCTTCTTCTCTCAACTCGTCAAAGTCATTCTCCATCCAGCTTTGTTCCGTTGCTGGTGAGGAGCTGCGTTCCTTTGGAGGAGGAAAGGTGCTCTGATTTTAGAGTTTCCAGTTTTTCTGCTCTGTTTTTTCCCCATCTTTGTGGTTTTATCTACCTTTGGTCTTTGTTGATGGTGACGTACAGTTGGGTTTCTGGTGTGGATGTCCTTTCTGTTTGTTAGTTTTCCTTCTAACAGACAGGACCCTCAGCTGCAGGTCTGTTGGAATACCCTGCAGTGTGAGATGTCAGTGTGCCCCTGCTGGGGGGTGCCTCCCAGTTAGGCTGCTCGGTGGTCAGGGGTCAGGGACCCACTTGAGGAGGCAGTCTGCCCGTTCTCAGATCTCCAGCTGCGTGCTGGGAGAACCACTGCTCTCTTCAAAGCTGTCAGACAGGGACATTTAAGTCTGCAGAGGTTACTGCTGTCTTTTTGTTTGTCTGTGCCCTGCCCCCAGAGGTGGAGCCTACAGAGGCAGGCAGGCCTCCTTGAGCTGTGGTGGGCTCCATCCAGTTCGAGCTTCCCAGCTGCTTTGTTTACCTAAGCAAGCCTGGGCAGTGGCGGGCGCCCCTCCCCCAGCCTCGCTACCGCCTTGCAGTTTGATCTCAGACTGCTGTGCTACTAGCAATCATCGAGACTCCGTGGGCGTAGGACCCTCCGAGCCAGGTGCAGGATATAATCTCGTGGTGCGCTGTTTTTTAAGCCGGTCCGAAAAGCGCAATATTCGGGTGGGAGTGACCCGATTTTCCAGGTGCGTCCGTCACCCCTTTCTTTGACTCGGAAAGGGAACTCCCTGACCCCTTGCGCTTCCCGGGTGAGGCAATGCCTCGCCCTGCTTCGGCTCGTGCACGGTGCGCGCACCCACTGGCCTGCGCCCACTGTCTGGCACTCCCTAGTGAGATGAACCCGGTACCTCAGATGGAAATGCAGAAATCACCCGTCTTCTGCGTCGCTCATGCTGGGAGCTGTAGACCGGAGCTGTTCCTATTCGGCCATCTTGGCTCCTCGATCCGAGAATTTTTTTGAGGCTAGGAGTTTGAGACCACTCTAGGCGACAGAGCAAGTCCCTGTTTCTATAAGAAATATATTAAAAAAAAATTAGCCAGGTGTGGTGGCATGCACCTGTAGTCTTAGCTACACAGGGGACTGATGCAGGAGGGTTGCTGGAACCCAGGAGTTCAAGGCTGCAGTGAACCATGATGGCACCACTACATTCCAGTTTGAGTGACAGAGCAAGACTCTGTCTAAATATATATCTATATCTATGTGTATACACATACATATGTACATATCTATAGATATAGATGTGTGTGTGTGTATATATAGAGAGAGAGTGTTTTAGGCAGGTTCTCTAGAAAGTAGAGGCTGAAGCTAGGATTAAGATGCCAGCGGCTCATTTGGGTTGTGCACACTCAGGTCAGTTATTGGAAAGGAGGGACGGAGGTGAGGGAAGGGAAGATGCTAAGCAGTGTGATGTGATGGGTGCCATTTTGCTGCCTCTGCCTTCACAAGCCAAGAAGTCGGCAGGTGGCTACTTGGTGCAGTACTTCTCCAGCTGGATTGTAAGGAAAAGCCATACCTCGGACGGCTCGCTGAAGAAAAAAAGAAGTCGCTTATTTGCTTGGTCCTTGTTCTTCACTGGTCATATTTTACCCTTGGAGGAGCTAACTCCTGCCCTTCTGGATTGTCACATTCAGTCTCCTGACCTTTCTGGACATCAGCTCCCATACTTAGTGGGGAAATGTTCCACCCAAGACCAAAAGTAGCATTAAATCAAGAGGGAGAAAGAAAAGTTATTGAAAAGATGCATAAGTTTGCGTCTCAAAGCAGTTCACCCCCTTTCCCACGCAGATCCTCTCATATGCTACCTATATATCCAGCTCACAAGCCACAATATGGGATTCCTTTTTATCCCTTGGGAATGAAAATGTTCTCACTCATTTCCTGTGAGGAGAGGTTCAGGTCTAATTAATCACAGACTCTTCTTTAAGGCTGCTAATCATGATCTCCTAGAAGAGGAAGGCAAGACAGTAAAGCAAATACATCATTCCCAACCAACCCCTGTAGCTGGTGTCAAGGTAGTTAAATTGCTCCCCAATGGCGACACTAGGTGGAGCCATAGGACCAGGTGGGATTCCTTATCTTCTCAGTAAGGGTGGTGGATGCATAGCCAGAGGAAAACATGGGTTATGAGATAATTTGTATAGTAAAGCCTCAGAAAATATTCTTTCTTTCTTTCTTTCTTTCTTTCTTTCTTTCTTTCTTTCTTTCTTTCTTTCTTTCTTTCTTTTTTTTTGTTGAAGTGTTATGTGTATGTGGGGCAGGAGTAGGGGGTGCGGGAGGATGGGCTGACCATTTTTGACTCATCTTGAAACAGTTTTCTTTCCCCTGGAATTTTAGTTTATCTAGTTCTCTTTGATTCTACAGGTCTCCAAATCCCCTAAAAATATGATAGTTTTAAATTTCCAGCTTTTCCCATTCTGATAGTGAAATATTGGCTTACAGGATTTACTTCATTTTGCTTAGAAGAGTTCTCATATTAACTTGTCGGGTGCGGTGGCTCACACCTACAATACCAGCATGTTGGGAGGCTGAGCAGGGGCAGATTGCTTGAGGCCAGGAGTTCAAGACCAGCCTGGCCAACAAGGCGAAATCCCCTCTCTACGTGGTGCACACCTGTAATCCCAGCTACTCGGGAGGCGAGCCAGAGGTTGCAGTGAGCCAGGATTGCACCAATACACTCCAGCCTGGGCAACAGAGTAAGGCTCTGTCTCAAAAAAAAAAAAAAAAAAAAAAAAAGAGTTCTTGTATTAACTTGTAACGTAGTCATATTTTCTCATTAAAACCATTACCCTAGACTGTATCATTCTTCAACTTTCCCATTTCTCCTGTATTTCATAACCATTATTATTACTATTATTTTTGCAGAGTTGTCTATATTTGCCCTCTTCTTTTTCGCTTTCCCAGTCACATTTCTACCCACTGCAGTCCGGCTTATGCCCCCACAATTCCTCAAAAGGTTCTCTTCTTCAAATCACCAACATCTCTTCCTAATCACTACATCTAATGCATACTTTCAATCATTATCTCACTTGACTTCTCAACAGCACTGAAATTACTGCACACTCTTTCCTTCCTGAAAGCTCTTCTTTCCTCTGCATCTGTGATGTCACATTCTTATGCTTTTCTTTCTATCCCACTCGCTATTCCTTGTCATTTGCTAGTCTCAGTTTCTGGGTCGAGTTCTTATATTCCAGGATTCTTCAGGATAATATCTTCAGTTCTTTTTACCCCTCACTGTTTGCAGGATAACATATCATTTTTTTCAGTAATTTTTTTGTTTGTTTTTACCCCATACATTTACTGCCATTTAATCTAGGACAGTACTATATAAAAGAACTTTGGAGGTAATAGAATTGTGGACTTAATGAGAATTGCAATCCCATAGGAGTCTTTCAAGGAGTTTCTGTCAGACTGCACCAAAGTAGTGTTTCAATCCACTGCTTATATACAGGTGGTGGCAGCTCAGTATGTGCTCAGAAGTTACATCAAATGTGCTCAGAATTACATTACGTGTGCTCAGAAGTTACAAGCAAACAAAATGTCATCAAAGTTTGGATGTGAGGGTACGTCTGGTTATAGATTACAGAGGCATAATCATTAATCCCGTTGTACATTATCTTTTGTACAGAAAAAGGCAAGGACCAGAATCATTGAACTTATCTTTTCTAAAAAATGCACTGATTCAGGCAAGAGATGTGGGAACCTGTGCTCTCCCCTTCTTATCGTTTTCAAGGCATTCTTTTGGAGGGTGTGCTCAGTCACCAAGTCAGGGGCTCTGTGAAATTCTGCTGGCAAGGGATTATGTGAAATTCTGCTGGTAAGAAGAATGAGCAAACACAGCTTCTTACATTTACTATTTTGTCTCACAGAAACATTCTCTACTTGCATTGTGCAGTATAGTAGTCCTTTACCACCAGGATAGTGAGCACTTGAAATGTGATACTGTGACTAGGAATTAAATTTTAAATTTTGTTTAATGTTGATAAATTTACATTTAAATAGCCACATATGGCTAGTGGCTACTGTATCACACAGCCACACAGCCCACATTTAGACCTGGAGGTATTCATTGTTTTATGGAAAGATATTATATTAGAAAAATCAGAAAAAATGATTTGTGACCTTTCATGTGGGAAATCAGGACATTGAGGAAGTCATAACCAGAAGGAAGATCTGGGCTAGATATTACAGAAGAGGCTGGAGTTCCTGCAGGGAGAGGCAGGAGCATGACGAGGAAGAGAGGTCATCGAGGCTGGGGTGAGACATCTGACTTAGCGTCAGGAGCCACGTCAGTGCCTCATAAAATCCAATCTCCATTCAGGTGAGCGCCACACCCTGTCTGTGCAAAGACACTATAACAACTGTCCTTTCTCTTGTGTTTCTATTGACAGCAGCTAGCAACTCACCCGTGTCTATCCAGCAGCAGACACACCATTCTGTGCCCTCATATTTTGATACGTAACAATCTGACTTACCTTCATGTGGACAACATGAAACAGCATATGAAATGAATGCCAAAACTAAGCATCACTACTTAAAATATTTATGCAAATTTAAAATTTTAAACACAGATTTAATTTGTTTTTATTTATTGTCTCTGTTGATCTTTTTTTTTTTTCCCTCTCTCTGGTATGTTGCTAATTTTCCTGTGTTCTGTTCTTTGCTTTGTTAAATCCTAGGATAAACTCAGACTGGGATATGCATGGTTCCTTTCTCACATGCCTTTTGCTACAGAGCTGTTCTGATGCTGGTCATCTGACTGTCTCTTCTACTTCCTGTTATTATCTGAAAATGGTAGTTAAAAGCTTGGCTTTCAGCAACTATTCAGACAGGTTTAAAGAACAGTCACTAGCAATCCCCAGGTGACGTTTCAGTAATGGCTTCATATAGTCTGAAAATCAGAGAGAAGGTCAGTTTCTTTAAGCAGACTTGCTATCTGGGAGTTCACTTCTCTCTGGGATATACTTTCCAAGACCCTGCCTTTAACTGTTAGCCATCTTTCAGTCACCCATGCTCAATTCACTCATTCACTTAGCAAATATTTACTGAGCTCATACTAAGTGCTTGGCTTAGTTCTAGATGCTGGGCATATAGAATTTAACAATGAACAATTTCCTTGTTTTCATGTAGGAGAGAGGAGAAAGAACAATAAACAAATACATATGTAATATACTGTTAGGAAAAGTACGAAGAAATGTAACAACATGTTAATAGGCTGGAGAGTAAGGAGATGGAGAGGGTGGTTATTTAAGATGAAGCAGTCAGGGAGGTCTCTCTGGGAAGGTGACAAGAGAGTGGACATTGGAAAGATGGGAGAGTGTGAGCCATATGAATGTCTAGGGAGAAGGGCATTCTGGACAGAGTGACAATCCAGCACAGAATGAGCTTGATCTGCTGTAGGAAAAGGAAGAAGGTCAATTTGGTCAAACTGGCAGAAGTGAGCCAGAAAATAAAAAGAGGTGAAACTGGAGAAATAGGCAAAAGCCAGTTATTTTAGACCTTATAGGACATGGTAAGGAGTTTGGGTTTCATTCAAAGTATTATGGGAAGCCTATTATGGTGGCTCACTCTTGTAAACACAAAACTTTGGGAGGTCAAGGCAGGAGGATTGCTTGGACCTAGGAGTTGGAGGACAGCCTGGGCAATGTAGTGAGACTCCCATGTCTACGAAAAATAAAAAATTAGCCTGGCTTGACGTTGCACACTTGTAGTCCCAGCTACTCAGGTTGCTGAGGCAGGAGGACTGCTTGAGCCAGGAGGTCGAGGCTGCAGTAAGCTGTGATTATGCTACTGTACTCCATCCTGTGTGACAGAGCAAGACCCTATCTCAAAAAACAAAACAAAAACAACAACCAAAATCCAAAGTGTTATGTAGGACTTTGAGGCAGGGGTGAGGCATTATCTGATTTATGTTTTAGGCAGATCATTCTAGTTGCTATCTGGAGACCTGACCACTTAAGAGTATAAAAGGAATCAGGGAGTCCAGGTGCAAGCCTACTGCAGGGATTTAGGTGAACAAAGATGGTTTCTTTGGTATAGATAGCAGCAGTGAAAGTGGTAAACAGTGGTGAAGTTTGAAATAAATTTTGAAGGTGGAATAAATGGAAGTTTCTGATGAGTTGGATGTGTGGTGTAAAGAAAAGAGTAAAAATATCTCCTATGCCTTGAGTCTGAAAAACTAGGTGAATATTGGGGCCATTTATTGAAACAAGGAAGTGTGGAGAGGCTGACTAGGGTTCACCAAGCATAGATGTCAAGTAGGGAGCTGGAGATTTAAGCCAATGTAAAGATGTAGGTTTAAGATTCAATATCTAGATGTATTTAAAGCCATGGAACTGAGTGAGACCACTCAAGGAGAGGGGAGTAGATAGACAAGAGTGTTGAAGACTGAGGTAAAATGTTGGAAGAAGTAAAGGAGTCATCAACAGAGGCAGAATGGAGATGTCCAGTGAGATCTGAAGAATTTTCAAGGGAAAGGAAGTGATAACCTGCTACAATGATGGTTATAGGTAAATTAAGATGGAGATCACTGGTGTCTGGAGAAGGCTAAGTTCAGGGGAGTGAGAGGGGTGAACACTCAATCGGTGTGTGCTGAAACCACAATGAGAGCCAAGGAAGTGAAGACAGTAAGAATAGACAACTCTATTTAGAGGTTTTTCTCTAAAGGGTTGCTGAGGAACAAAGCAGTAGTTGGAGGTGAATTAAGGGAGTCTAAGGAGGGATCTTTACCTGCTTATGAGAGATATTACAGAAATATTATATGGTTCCCTTTTGAGAGCTGAGTTTTAAGGGCAAAGATACAGAACTTGGAGGGCAGAGCTTGCTCTCTGCTCCCTGCAGAAACACTCCAAGAGACTTTTGCCTGAGAACTTAGCTTGCATAGAAGGAATGGAGTCCAGCAGCTGGGGTCAGCATAGCCAACATTATTGGGCATTTTGGGATGATCTTCAGATCTGCATTTTGTCCTGAAGTTTCACAGTGAAGTTCTAATTGGGTAGCCCAATCATGTAGCCTTTGGTAACCCCACATGTGCTATTTTCCCCTGGTAACTGGTGAAAGTGAATGTAAATAGTGGATTAGTGTGGTTTGAGGTCTATGGAGTGTAATAGGCCAGTGTGGTTGTGTTCTAGGTGAGAGTGCAAGATCAAAGGGCAAATCCATGTGCCCCCTTCTCAAGAAGGGGGTAACAAGGGAGAACGTATTGATGCTATTCTGTCTTTTTTTGTCTGCTGTTACCTTTTCTTCCTCGTTTTTGAGAAGTTCTCAGGCTCTCTTCAACACCATCCCACCAGGAAAGTAAGTTAACATGAACTGACCTATCCTGATGTAAACAAAAAGAGTGAAACTCTGAAATATTTGACGAGATTTATTTTGATTCAAACATGAGTGACCAGTGGCCTGCGACACAGCCCTCAGGAGATACTGAGGACATGTGCCCAAGGTGGTCAAAGCACAGCCTAGTTGTATACATTTTGGGAAACATGAGACATCAATCAACCACATTTAAGATGTAAATTAGTTTGGTCCAGAAAGGCAGGACAACTTGAAGCAGGGGACCGTGAGGGGGAGAGGGGTTTCAGGTTATAGGTAGATTTAAAGTTTTTCTGATTGGCAATTGATTGAAATAGTTATTATCAATAAAAAGAAATGTCTGGGTTATGATAAAGTGTTGTGGAGACCAAAGTTTTATCTTGCAGATGAAGCCTCCAGGTAGCAGGCTTCAGAGATAACAGATTATAAATGTTTCTCATCACACTTAAGATCTGTGTTGATATTAAATGCTGGCTGGGTTTTCCTGAATTCCAAAAGGGAAGAGGGTATAATGAGCCATGTCTGACCCCACTTCCCACCATGGCCTAAATCAGCTTTTCAGGTTAACTTTGGAGTGCCCTGGCCTGGAGGAGGGGTCCATTCAGATGGTTGGCGGTGGGGTGGGGTGGGGGCTTAGATTTTTAATTTTGGTGTACAGGTTTTATACTTCTTCTCTTCTTTTCCCACTTTAAAACAGGTGGCTGAAATTTACCTCATGAATAAAAACTGGGAAATTGTGACATCAAATATTATAAATGTAGGGAGAGGTGGAGTAGAAGTGTAGAGTTTTTTTAATGCTATCAAAGTCAAGTTATCAGCTTATCACCATTATAAGATTTTTTTGTAAGCCTCATGGTGCTCATGGTAACCACAAAGCAAAAACCTACAGTAAGTAAAAAAGGATTTTTTTAAAAAAGAAATCAAAACATATAAGCATAACACTGGAGGAAATTTCTTAATCACAAAGAAAGACCAACAAGAGAAGAAAAAAACAAAGGTTCTACAAAACAATCAGAAAACTATTTAAAAAATGGCAATAGCAAATCCTTATCTATCAATAATTATATTGAGTTTAAAAGAATTAAATTCTTCCATCAAAAGTCATAGAGTGGCTGAATGAATAAAAAAAAACACCCAATCATAACCTGCCTACAAGAGACTCACTTCATCTGTAAGAATACAACACGTAGAATGAAAGTGATATAAATGGAAACCAAGAGAAAGCAGGAATAGCCATACTTAGAACAGGTAAAATAAATTTTAAGTCAAAAAGTATAAAATGAAACAAAGAAGGTCATTATGTAATGATAAGAGGTTAATTTAGCCAAAGGACATAACGAATGTAAATATATACATGCCCACACAAAAGCACCTAAATATATACAGCAAATAGTAATAGATCTGAAGGAAGAGATTAGACTATAACACAATAATAGTAAGAGATTGCTATACTTAACTTTTAGCAATGGACAGATCATCCACATAGAAAAATCAATAAGCAAACACTAGCCTTAGACTATACCTTAGCCAAATGGACCTAACAGACATACACAGGACATTCCTTGCAATAGCTGCAGAATACACATTCTTCTTAAGCACAAAAGGAACATTCTCCAGGACAGATAATATGTAATCATATATGCCACAAAATATGTCTTAACAAATTTAAGAAGATTGAAATCATATCAAATATCTTTTTTGAACAGAATGATATAAAACTAGAAATCAAGAGAAATTTTGGAAAACTCACAAACACATAGAAATATTCAATAAAAGATCTAGTCTGTAATCCAGAACTACTGAGTCAAAGCTTCCAACTGTGAGGGCTAAGAAGTTTTGTTTTAAAAATTTCTGATATGGCAAGTTCACTAATATGAAATCTAGCTAGAACTAGTGATAACGTTTGGTAGATTTACCCCAAATTATTCTTTGTGAATAATTTTATTTATTCATTTTATATACAATTATGGGATGATATTGTATATTGTATTTGTATTCAGACAGAACCCCAAGCCCAATTAGCTTAAGCAAACAGAGTTTATTGGCTTATGACTGAGAAGTCTAAAGCTGGTTCTGACTTTAATAACTACTCAATCTAGGGTGTCTGATATCTTCACCATCTTTATTTGGGAGTTAAGACCTTTCTTTTCCTTAACCAAGTTCTAGGAAGAAAAGGTCCAGGACTTGTTTTCATTAGCCTGTCTTTCATGATGTACCAAGGAAATGAGTTACCTTAATTTAATCTAATTAACTTTTTTGACCTATATGGGTTGGAGTCAAAGCACCACTTGAAACACGTGAGATGTTTTTCCCATAGGAAAGGGAAGTTCTCTTAGCAGAAGAAGGAGGGGAAAGACATCTGCTGATCAGAAGAAAACAACAGATGTGATTAACACGCACTACATAGTTCTGCTTCCTGCTGTTTTCACTTAATGTTGTATACTCATCACTTTTTCATATCCTCAAAAATTCTTTGAAAATCTGATATTTTATTACCACACAATATTCTACTTTATATGGACAGTCTATTGGTTATCAATTGCTGCAAAATAAATTATCCTCAACAGCGTAAAACAACAAAAAATTTATTATATCCTATAGTTTCTCAGTGTCAGGAATACCTGAGTGGCTTAGCTGGGTAGTTTTGGCCACGTTCTGTCATGAGTTTGCAGTCAAGCTGTCCGCTAGAGGGAAGATGTTGGTCAAAGGGCACACAATTTCAGTTATATAAGATAAATAAGTCCTAGAGACCTACTGTACAGCATAGCACCTGTAGTTAAAGATACTGTATTGAATACCTAATTTTCTAAGAGCATAGATCCTAAGTGCTCTTATCACAAAATAAAATATAAAATAAAAGAGGCTCCTGCTTTTTGTCTTTCCACATTCTGCCCCAGGCCATCTCCCAGGCCCTGGGAACATCTTTGGCTTGTGCAAGAGCAGCTCAGAAGTGCTAGGTGTTAAAGCCCTTGAGACCAACCCTTGGGAGAATGGTGTTGGAGTATTTGCTCCGCCTTCCATCTTTCAGGTGAACCATTCAGAGAAAGTCTGTACACCACTCAGAAGTCCCAGCAGAATTGAATATCCATTGCTGATGGCAGGGACCTCAGTAATGCATCCTTACATGAGCTCTCCCTGCTTCCTCATGTCCCTCTCCAAGCTCCCTTGACCTGGTTCCCTAGTAGATCTTTTTAAATAAACTGCTTGCACCTAGTTCTTGTCTCAGGGTTTGAGTTCAAGGAAATACAAAACAAATCACCCTTTAAAAATGTTTTTAAAAATTACATGGCATCAATATTTCAAACACTTATGTAGCAACCATCTTGTTGAGCTAAACTCAAAGTCCCAGAAAAGGGAACAAGGATTCTTTACTGTCATACTAAGTAAATGTAATATTGTGTACATACCCTGTCTTACTGTGTTTTTGAATTAGTTAAAAGCCATCTCCATATTTCCTTAAGTAAACACATTATAGCCAATTGCACAATAGATGCTAACAGAAAACATTACTTTTCAGATATGGAATGTTCTAAGCTATATATTTCAAAGATTGTAAGAGATTTTCCTCCAAGAAAATGAGAGTAATTAAAATCCTCCGTATTTGGCATCCTCTTTCCTGGGATGATGAAGGCCTCCAGCTCTTGGCAGGTCAAGCCATTAAGGAAATCTGTGTGGCCATTTGAACAGGAAGGATTATACACTGACTACAGTTATCACTGGTCCAGAGGTAGAACATGCCAAAACTACTATTCAGGATAATTTTGAACTTGCTGATATGTCAATTTCAGTAAACAGTAACAAAGGACAGCCTGAAGTTTCCTGGGCTGGTGATGTGTGAACCCCCACGATTCTATGCAAGTCCAATTGCTAGAGAAGTGGCTTCAAATCAACTCTAAATTACTTTGGGCATATAGGAGGAGGGGAAGGAAGATGGCTACTCCATTAGTCCTCTTTATCCTTAATTTTTACAAATTGTGTGTATACTTTATGCAGTAGAAATTTACACTACAAATTCTGAATAAATCAACATGCTATCATTGTTTACCATCACTATAAAATGGTGGAAGAGTAAGTCCATTTATTCATGCAGAGATGAAACAGTTTTAAATTTATATTTTCACCTCATTAAAATTCTCAACTTACAAAAAGAACTACTAGCCAATCTCTTAGCCCAAATGTCTGTTAAAACACTTGTTTGTTTGGGAACTTAACTGAAAACACAATTCTCAAGGAAATTGGCAGAATTATAACTATAAGCTTATAGTGACTCAATATATATTAAAAGGTTAAGGTAAAATATATAAGAAAATGCTAATATGTAAACACTGCAAATATTTTAGTGAAGTAGAAAATACTTCTATCATATAAGGAACCAGTCTAATTTATGCTTAGATTTTTCACATATTGAATTTTGTGGTCAATGACTAATTACTCTTGTTTCTAAAATGAATGACATAATTTTAGCTAAAAGCATAGAAACTTGGGGATCTAGCAAGCATTTGCAGCATTATAGTGAGCAAATGAAGATATGCTTTTTAGAAAACACTATCTTAAAGAAACTTCTCAGACTTTTATTGCTACTTTCAAGGACACCTTGAGTGTCTGAAGACTCTAGATTAAGATCCACTGGTTTGGCTTGCAGATTCTTTCTCTTGGAAATCTGCCTGGGTCATATGGTGCAAATCAAGGCTAGGGCCCTGGTAACCTAAAATGATCACCCTCCCAATACCTGACTATCATAAAGATCATAAAACAGTCTCAGAGATGAGTTCATAGCAAAGTCCACTCTAGAGGCAATTCTCTTACAAGTGGATTCTGCAGGGCGATATGTTTGATTAGCATTTATAGACTGAAGTTTCCCTTTGTGAGGTCAGAGCTGGACTGTCTGCTGGTCCTGCCTGTGCTGAGGCCTGATCATCAGCTTGGCAGTAGATCACCAGGAAGCTTTACTTTAAGTTCCAAGACAGAGAATTTTAGATTTTCTGCTTTCCAGACTACCCACCATCCCCATGGAAATGGAAATCCACTCCAAATCCCACATAAACACACACACACACACACACACGCACACACACACACACATGCTTGAGCAGAAAATAGGCTTATTGATACAGGTTCCTGAGCACAGGCCTACAAAATGCTTTTTCGTTTTTGACATCTAATGATTTAAGATGTGGTTTATACCTAGAGAAGAGCTAAATATCAGGACAAACATTCTCTTCTTTTTCCTAGTCTTTTCTTCTTTCTCATTGAAAAAGCTAAATGCTGAATTCACAATTTTTATAGTGAAGTCAGCTTATCTTTTTTAGATCCTAACACTCAGACTTTTAAGTAGCTGGCTTTAGTTCTTAAAATAAAATTGGAAACTTTTTTCTCCTAACTCACCTTTTTAAAAAACACCCCAAAGGGAGTTCTTTTTGCATTTTGGGCAATTCACTTTAGGATTACAATAATTCAGAAAATGTGTGAATATGTATCTTGGTCAACAGAATAGCATCTGGAATTCCAGCATGCAACCTGTCAGTGTAGCAGAGACATCTGGTTTCTGTGTAACCGTAGTGTTTGTTTAGTTTTCTTAACTCTATGGTGGACAAAAGCTCTGTTGCTATAATTTGATACTGAAAAATTTTCAGGGTTAGCTTTCTTCCTCGTCCCTTCCTTTTTTTGTCTCTATTTTATTTTTTTAAGTTTAGAGTCATAGTACGAGGATTTTCAGGGATATTACTGATATGACTGCCCCAGCAAGAACACTACCATCACAGAGATTCTGCTTTCATCCCAAGGACAACTCTGATGCCTTTCACTTTCTGTGCTCTTCCTACCGGCCTTGAGTCCTCAATGGTTAGAAGGTCACTTGCTTTAAAGAGAACTTGATAAAACAGCCAAGAGGGACTCAAAGGTTTGAGTTCTGTTTCCCTTTGGTCTTTGTCCCAGCCCCCTCCATATGCTCTTGAGTTTAGCAGGCCTCTGAATTACCAAAGACGCAAAGCTAACCAATCTCCACTTTCTCCTCCTCAGAAGGCTCTTCTTTCTCAAGCCTTCTGGACACTTTAGCCCTTTGCAGCAATCTGAAGTTCAGTGACTGATCACAGCTTAATTAATGACAATATTAAGCAACATTGAGCACCTGTGGTGTTGGAGGCACACACTATGTTGCATGCTATCTCTTTTCATCCTCAAGGTAACTGATGTAGAGTATTATTTTAATTGGTGAACCATGAAGCTGAGGTTCTGTAAAGTTCAGTTGCTTGCCCAAGATCATTCAGCTATTAGAGCCTGGATTTGAGCCCAGGCATGTTCAATTTCAGTCTTGAAAGTTAGTTTACTATAGGATACTGCAAGAATGACCACTTTACCCAGGGATTGTAGTATAAGTACCCACATGCAGCATAATAAAGTAGAATAAAATTCTGTATTCAGGTCTGGACTGTGCCATCGCTTAGGTGTGTAATGGGGGCAAGTCTCCTAACCTTTTAGAGTACCAGTGACTGCTTTACAAGGTGAAGGTCAGTCACTTCTAAGGCCCCTCACCACACCGAGGTCCTGGTATTTCCTGATTCTAGACAAAGGGAAGAAGGAGGAATTAAACCTGGGTTAGGGAAAGATTAAATCATGGAGAGAAGGGAGATCAGGATTTCCTGTAAACTTGGAGGTTGAGCCTGGACACTGCATATGTAGATGAATATGTGTCTGAGGCAGAACGTGGACAAGTCTGACTACATTGCCTAGGATAATTACCTTTTTGACTTTAGTTGGTGGAGTGAGAGCTGCCTCTTTTTTCTGTAGTTGAGCCCCTGTTCTGAGCTCTTGTTACAAATGTCTCCAAAGCACTCATTCCCCATTTCCTTCTTCTTCTATCCTCTAATGCACCTGGCCTTTACCTGAGGTCCCTACAGGCTCTGTACCCCTCAAATGGGAGGCACTGATGCCTAGGGTGTAGGTTGGGGAGGAAGGAGGGTATGGCGCTCTGGACTTCACCCCGATGGATTCTTCTAGCCATTGAGAGCCAGATCCTTCCATTATTTGGAGTTTCATAAACCTGTGCTGAAGGAGTCCTCTTTTCTCACTTTTCCCAGCACTCCTGGCCTTGTCATCTGAACTTCCCCGGGACAGTGCAGGGGGCTTACCTGCCTGTAAGCCTTTCTGCATGCATGTATACAACTCACCTCAGTAAAACTCTTTCCTAAAGATGGTGTCACATGCTTATGGGTTGCTCTCTGAATGCTCAGATAATAAAAACTATCATTTGTTGAAGGTCTATTAAAGTCTCAGACATTTTAGTAGCAGCCTTAGACAAGTTATCTAACTTTTTTTTTTTTATTCCTCACCACCTTCTTAGTCAGCTGTCATTATCCCATTTGCTTATAAGGAAATTGTTGCTCAGAGATTTTAAATGAGCTTCACAAAGTTATTCAGCTAGTAACAAGCAGAGTAAATGGTTTTCCTGCTTGAAATAAAAGCATTGCCCTTCCAAGGCTATTTATTATGAACTTGCTTTCTTAGCTGAAAATGAAAGCACATGCGTTGATCAGATTCAGTGCACGTATGGTGTCCACTAACAGAACACTTGAAGTCATGATTATCCTGGATGAACTGGGAGACACATTTACTGAACCACTATTTCACAATGGCTTCTTTTCTTATCTCATTCATGATCCCTATATGTAGTAGGTCTCAGCTTGCTGCTAGAAAGGAAGCAATATGACATTATGACAAACGGCGTAATGCTGACCAGGCTGCTTTATCTGACTGTCTGGTTTTGTGTTTGTTGTGCTTTCTTTTCCTCTATGGTGTAAACAGTAAAAGACCTCAAATTATGGAGGGCTTCAGGAATTTTCCTGTTCTCCTTATCATTGTTTTTATGTTAAATTTGAGCACATGAGATTGCTAATTGGACAAACACTCTTTTCTTTTCCTTTTTTCTTGAGCAAAGCACAAAAGTTCTGATTTTCCTATTTGCCTTACCTCATAGGTTGAAAGCCTGCTTTTTGCTAATGTAATGCCATGTAATTATTTATTTCTCCCTTTTAATAATAGATTTTTTAAAGGAAATTTACCAACCCCCAAAGAACTTGTAATTGGTGGGGCTTCAGGCTGGGAAAGTTTTAGGATTCCTCTGAAATCACACACCAAGTGGGCATCCATGTGCTTCAGGAGTGAGTAGTCTTCCAATTACCTTCTGTATTACAGAGGAGGCAGGTGGCTCAGGCCTCCACAGGAATGACTTTTAAGCTTGCTAGTCTGGTCACCAAGGTTGCTTTCCCTGAACTGACTCCTGGTTTTTGACCCCTCTGCAGACTGAGTCCTCTGCTTAATCAATTTCCTGTTTTTAGCTTGGGGTCAAGCTCTAACCCCAGGGCTCTGCTTCCTCCTTCTTCTCTGTGGCCCCAGGAAGAGGAAGGCTGACTCCTCAGAGGAAACAGAAACTGTCCAAGTCCAAGGGCACAGGTAGTTGGCTCAGCTTTCCTCACTGGGGACACTCACTGAATCTTGAATGTTTGGGAATCTGGGGGCAGAGGAAAGGGTATGGGAGGAAATAAATTCATTAGACCAAAGGGTCTGGTAAAAGAGGCCATAGCATCATACTTAGGGCTGGAAAACCTGTGTTCCAGACCCAGTGAAGGAGGGGAAGGGAATGACATCTGTCCTGACATACTGGTCTATGAGAGTACCCTCAGGTCTAACGAGGAATTTTATATGAATTTTCCACCAAGTTAACTTCAGATTTGTTGATTGTCCAAAGCATGAAGCTCTCAAATTTTCCAAGTCATTTCTCCTATTTATTTATTTATGGGCACCTTTTAACACAGGTGGGAAGAAGGGATGTGAACACATCCCAGCCCCATGCCCAGGCATATGTTCTTCCAATATACCACTGCTACTTAACTCAGATCAGTGCAAGTGACCTGTGTGAGCTTGGACAAGTGTCTGAAACTGAGTTTTCTCCTATGTAAGTATGGGAGAAAATACCTGCTTTGTCTTCCTTATAAGGCTGTCATGAGGATTAAATTGGTTAATATATTTTCTTTTTTTTTTTCATGTTATTTATCAAGGGATTGAATTTTGCTCATTGTTCTGCAGCCTTTGGGGTCTCTCAGTGAACAAGATAGACAAGGACCCTGCCATCAAGGCCATTTATATTTCAAAGTGCATCAGTATTTTTCATTTTTTAAAGAATGAGGTGACTCTTTGTTCAGTTGTAATCTTACCTAGAAATCCAATGTGTAAAATAAATAAAAAGGAAATGAGAGCAGGGGCTAAAGTTCTGCTTGCTTATCCCAGCCCCAGCTTCCTGGTGGACTTTGGAAGCACAGTTTGGAAACTACAAGACATTTCTTCACACATGCAAGAGACAAAAATTAAGAACTTGATGATCCCAAATTTGCAAATACTCTGCATAGTAGATGCTGTGGGTGCCCACTCAGAACCCCTTTGCTGGCTGGAGCCATCACTGCACCCCCTCCCTCATCCTACTGCCCTCAGTGTTGGCCACTAGCAGGTCATAACTGTCCCTTTATCCAGAGCTTTGTCCAGACATGAAAATAAAGAAGCACAAGGCTGTTGGAAAATCCAAGGGAAAACTGTAAATTGGGGCATGTTACCAATTTCCAGGATGCTGTTCTAATCATCCACACTCACTGTTAAATTCCAACACCAAGATTCCCCAGCATTTGTTAATATTCTATAAACTGTAAAGTGCCAGGCAAATGCAAACCCAGTTTTTGTAGCCATGAGAAACAGGATCAGAAATAGAGTAACTGCCTTTGGGCACTGATTGCTCTTCCTCTCCTTTCACTAAAGTTCAAGTAACTTGACAGGCGAATGTACTCATTTCAGGATGCTCTCTGAGCTGCCCTGACCTGAGTGTGCAGTGACATAGAGACTACATCACTTTATCCTCCCATAAAGAGACAGAGTGAAATTCTGATAGGATTGAACAATAGATGAGTTGCAAAATATTAGAAAGATTTACCGTTTAAAAAAAATTTGTCCAGCTACTTGAAATTGTGTGGATACAGTTATATTTTAGTTCCATGAAACAAGACAGAAAGTTATAAAACATAATAATTTAAACTTTCATAACTTATGTATTTTGAAATAATTTCAATGAAGACTGCACCTGGGTGGGATTATTGTCTGAAGTAAATATTATTTGTATTGCAGCAGGAAACGAGGTGGTGCCCTATGCTTTCTTAACCCTTGAGGCTGGGGAAGATCATGAGTGTAAGCAGGGGTGTGTTTGAGTGTAACAGTTAGCTGAGGCTGGAAATCCCTCTTGATTGTGTCTTTCTGAGACATCTTGGAGGAAAAGTGTGAAAGTGTGTATGAGTGAATATATGTGAATGTGTATATGTGTTTATGTGTGTGAGTGTAGGTAAGGGGATATATGTGTGAATATGTGTATGTGTGTGTGTGTGTGTGTGTGTGTGTGTGTGTAAAAATGGGAACTACCAGAATCCAGGACTGACTGTAGAGTCTTCTAGCCTCAAGGAGTTTCTCTAATACTGCAGGGTGAGTGACTAGTATTGTTTGCTTGGCCAAGAGTAACCATCTGGGATGGGGTTAGGGGACTCATGGATGCCTTATCATACAAGCTATCACAAGCTAGCAAATTGCAGAGCTGGGATTCAAGGTGAAGTCTGCTTTTCAAGAGTCATGGTCCTGAAAAGACTTTGACAGCTTGCATCTCTGAGTTGTCACTTAGGTGTTTTCCTGAATTATATCATGTTGAAGAAAATTCTATGCATTGTCATAAATCTTTACCGGCATCCTCATTGATTAGGGTCCTATCATAAAACACATGAAAGAGCATTTGTCTAAAGGGGTGAACGAACAGAGTTGAATGGAGAGTATCTATAAAAGCAGGGCATGATGAAAGGACATTGACAAAGGATGAAGAGGCACACAGAGAGAAGGAGTCTGTATACCCTAGGCCTGAGGGGAAAGGAAAGATACAATTCCCAGGGAGGCTGAGTGAGAGCTTCAGGTGAAGGAGAGGCTGCTTGCTGATCATTGTGGCCTTCAGCAGGGTAGTGTGGCCACTGCCAAACCAAAACCTGGCAGAAAGTGGCCCTGATCTCTCCTTCCTTGGTCCCTTTAATCTCCTGCTGGTACTTTCCACTGGCAAAATCAAATCAGAAGCTGAAGAAAAGGACACCCTCATGATGCGGAGCAGGGTGCAAAGGGTGGAGAAGGGTGGAGAGCAGATTTGGAGGGCAAACAGAGAACATCTGTCCCAGCCATGCTGGGCTCTCTCTAGGCTGCTGCAAGCATGAGATAAGCGAGCCACAGTCCCTCTCTGGCTTTCTGGAAGAGCACAGTTAGTAATTGGGAAAGTGAGGTAAGGACTAGGGCTCTGCTTATAATCATCACCCAGGTAGTTACTGTCTTTTATGATGAAGAGCAAATGACAGTTTAAAAACAGTCTAGAAATTGAAATCTTTATACATAATATACATTTCATGCAACAGTAGCCTCTGCACCAAAACCCTAGCATTGATAGGCAATACCATTCTTGTCTCTTTCTCTGACAGGCTCTTGTAAGGGAAATGAAGACTCTGACCTTTATGCTATTCAGCAATGTGGTCTCTTCATAGGTATAAACCATTTCGCTAACAGCATTAAAAGGTGTTTATATTAATGTAGCAGTGAGGAAGAGGCATCCTTCCACACTCCATGCCCAACCCATGTACCACACCAAATTAGTGTCCTGTTGTCTCAGAAGGGGGAAAACAATTGGCAACTCTACAAAACATGGTTAACCATGAAACACGATAGTATCCAACATCAGCTGCTTAAATATGAAACCTGGGTCACAGCTCTATGTGTTTGGCAACAGAGTAAACATCACGTATGTGTGTGTATTTGTGTGTGTGATTTTATTTTATTTTTTTCCTGAGATGGAGTCTCGCTCTGTCGCCCAGGCTGGAGTGCAGTGGTGCGATCTCTGCTCACTGCAACCTCCGCCTCCCAGGTTCACGCCATTCTCCTGCCTCAGCCTCCCGAGTAGCTGGAAGTACAGGTGGGTGCCACCATGCCAGGCTAATTTTTTGTATTTTTAGTAGAGACGGGGTTTCACCGTGTTAGCCAGGATGGTCTCGATCTCCTAACCTCGTGATCCACCGGCCTCGGCTTCCCAAAGTGCTGGGATTACAGGCGTGAGCCACTGCGCCCGGCCTGTGTGTGTGATTTTAAACACTGAAAACAAAGATAAATGATGAGGGCTCTATGGATCCACTCCTGCATTAGATTATCCCCTTCTCATCTCAGTAAGTCCCTATTGTGATGGGAGTAGATGCGGAGTGGGTGCACAACCTAAGTTGGGGATGGTAGGGCTCTCATCACCTTAGTGTCCATAGCCCCTGTTCTATAGAGGCTGACGACCTCAGAGTGCAGGTTCCAGGAAATCTAGGGGTTTGTCTGACTTGCCGGTTCTCTCACTCCCTGTGAGATTGGCTGCCCAGTGAAAGTGGGTAAGGAATTTCATCTTTAATTCTGCAGCTCAATCTCAACTTAAAACTCTACTTGGAGAATGAGGAAGAATTCAAATAATTTCTTACTAAAATAGAAGTGTGAAAGGAATTGTTTTGGCCAGAAAAGATCTATTGATTTTTTTAAAATTAGCCAAAGGCAAGAAATATGTGGATGAAACATCTTGCAGAGACTGTAGGAGCCCATGATTCTGACTTGACTTTTCTAACAATTTGAAACTAAATTATTTCATTGTAGAAGAAAGAAAATGGTTTATTGACCCTCTATGAGAATCAGTCTTTCAAGGTAAAGGGTTTGTTTAAAGAAGGAGCCAAAGCTTGTTTTGGCAGTATTGCTCCCATGTGGGAGTCCCTGGGAAAGTGGGTAGGTGTTAAGGAACCTACCTTTGCAAAGCAAAACTGGACAGAGATGGCATTTACAAGCTCCTCCAAAGCAGGCAAGTAAGAGGAAATAGCGGAAGATGACAGATAGGAGGCAGGACTAGCTTGCAGCTCCTGCTCAGATAGACAGGGCAGCATGTGGAGACTCACATCATGAACTTTTCCTCCACGAACTACTGCAGGAACATACCAGGAATGCCGAGAGAATCTAAAGAACTGTATCACTGCTGCAGGCTTCCTGAGACACCGAAAAACTATGAGTAGACTTGCTTTCTCAGCAGGGAAGCTCATGGGCTGGGGCAAATTCTGAGCCCTGGGCATCGGCTGCCTGGAAATAAACTCGATGCTACTGGAGAAGCACAGTGGGAATGAGACCAGCCTTTAGGACTGTTGGCTGCATGGGAGCAGGGTGAGGCCTGTGATGCTGGCCTTCCCCCACTTCCCTCGCAACCTGTATGACTCAGCAGAGGCAGCCATAATTCCCTGAGAATCTAACTCCATTGGCCTGGGAATCACACCCCCATCCCCCACAACAGCCACAGCAAGCCCTGCCCAAGGAAAGTCTGAGCTCAGACAAGCCTATCCCTGCCCTTACCTGATGGTCTTTCTCTACCCACTCTGGCAGCAGAAGACAAAGGTCATAATCTCTTGGGAGTTCTCTGGCCCTGCCCACCACCTGAGAAACCTGAATACAAACAGGTGGCCCTAGGGCAAGTCTGCATCCTCCCTATATTACCATAGCTGATGTGCTCTTGAAAGCATCACCTCCTGGCTGGAGGCCAACCAACACAAAACCAGTGCACTGAACAAAAATACAACCCAGGACCCTCACAGAGTCCACTTCACTCCCCTGCTACCTGCACCAGAACAGGTGCTGGTATCCACGGCTGAAAGACCTGAAGACAGATCACATCACAGGACTCTTTGCAGACACTCCCCAGTACCAGCCGGGAGCTTGGTAGCTCCACTGGGTGGCTAGACCCAGAAGAGGAAAAACGATCCCTACAGCTTGGCTCTCAGGAACCCCCATTCATAGGGGAAGAGGGAGAACACCACATCAAGGGAGCACCCTGTGGGACAAAAGAATCTGAACAGCAGCCCTTGAGTCCTGGATCTTCCCTCTGACATAGTCTTCCCAAATGAGAAGGAACCAGAAAAACAACTCTGGTAATATGAAAAAAACAAGGTTCTTTAACACCCCCAAAAGATCACACCAGCTCATGAGCAATGGGTCTAAATCAAGACAAAATTTGAATTGTCAGAAAAAGAATTCAGAAGGTCGATTATCAAGCTAATCAAGGAGGCACCAGAGAAAGGTGAAATCCAACCTAAAAAAATAAAAAAAACATGATACAGGACATGAAAGGAAAAATCTTTGGTGAAATAGACAGCATAAATAAAAAACAATCACAACTTCCGGAAATCAAGGACACATTTAGAGAAATGCAAATGCACTGGAAAGTCTGAGCTGTAGAATCAGACAAGCAGGTGAAAGAACTTCAGAGCTCGAAGACAAAGCTTTTGAATTAACCCAACCCGTCAAAGATAAAGAAAAAAGAATGAAATGAAGAAAGAAGCCTCCAAGAAGTTTGGGACTATGTTAAAAATCCAAACCTAAGAATAATTGGTGTTCCTGAGGAAGAAGAGAAATCTAAAAGTTTGGAAAACATATTTGAGGGAATAATCAAGGAAAACATCCCCAGCCTTGCTAGAGATCTAGGCATCTAAATACAAGAAGCTCAAAGAACACCTGGGAAATTCATCACAAGAAGATCATCACCTAGGCACATAGTCATCAGGTTATCTAACGTCAAGATGAAGGTAGGAATCTTAAGAGATGTGAAGCAAAAGCATCAGGTAACCTACGAAGGAAAGCCTATCAGATTAACAACAGATTTCTCAGCAGAAATCCTACAAGCTAGAAGGGATTGGGGTCCCCATTTTTAGCCCTTAAACAAACTTATCAGCCAAGAATTTTGTAACTAGTGAAACTAAGCTTCATAAATGAAGGAAAGATACAGTCTTTTCCAGACAAACAAATGCTGAGAGAATTTGCCACCAGCAAGCAAGCACTACAAGAACTGCTAAAAGGAGCTCTAAATCCTGAAACAAATCCTCAAAATACACCAAAACAGAACCTTCTTAAAGCATAAATCTCACAGGACCTACATAACAATAATACAATGGAAAAAAAAAATCCAAAAACAAAAAACAAGGTACTCAGGCAACAAATAGCATGATGAATAGAATAGTACCTGACATCTCAATATTAATATTGAATATAAATGGCCTAAATACACCACTTAAAAAATACAGAATGGCAGAATGGACAAGAATTAACCAAGCAAGTTTCTGCTGTCTTCAGGAGATTCACCTAACACATAAGGACTCATGTAAACTTAAGGTAAGGAGGTGGCAAAAGATACCCCATGCAAATGGACACCAAAGGGGAGCAGGAGTAGCTATTGTTTTTTTTTTATACTTTAAATTCTAGGGTACATGTGCACAACGTACAGGTTTGTTACATATGTATACATGTGCAATGTTGGTGTGCTGCACCCATTAACTCGTCATTTACATTAGGTATTTCTCCGAATGTTATCCCTCCCCCCTCTCCCAACCCCATGACAGGTCCTGGTGTGTGATGTTCCCCACCCTGTGTCCAAGTGTTCTCATTGTTCAATTCCCACCTATGAGTGAGAACATGAGGTGTTTGGTTTTCTGTCCTTGTGAGAGTTTGCTCAGAATGATGGTTTCCAGCTTCATCCATGTCCCTACAAAGGACATGAACTCATCCTTTTTTATGGCTGCATAGTATTCCATAGTGTATATGTGCCACATTTTCTTAATCCAGTCTATCATTGATGGGCATTTGGGCTGGTTCCAAGTCTTTGCTATTGTGAATAGTGCCGCAATAAACAAACGTGTGCATGTGTCTTTATAGCAGCATGATTTATAATCCTTTGGGTGTATATACAGTAATGGGATGGCTGGGTCAAATGGTATTTCTAGTTCTAGATCCTTGAAGAAGCGCCACACTGTCTTCTACAATGGTTGAACTAGTTTACAGTCCCACCAACAGTGTAAAAGCATTCCTATTCCTCCACATCTTCTCCAGCACCTGTTGTTTCCTGACTTTTTAATGATCGCCATTCTAACTGGTGTGAGATGGTATCTCATTGTGGTTTTGATTTGCATTTCTCTGATGACCAGTGATGATGAGCACTTTTTCATCTGTCTGTTGGCTGCACAAATGTCTTCTTTTGAGAAGTGTCTATTCATATCCTTCACCCACTTTTTGATGGGGTTGTTTGATTTTTTCTTGTAAACTTGTTTAAGTTCTTTGTAGATTCTGGATATTAGCCCTTTGTCAGATGGGTACATTGCAAAAATTTTCTCCCACTCTGTAGGTTGCCTGTGCACTCTGATGATAGTTTCTTTTGCTGTGCAGAAGCTCTTTAGTTTAATTAGATCCCAGTTGTCAATTTTGGCTTTTGTTGCTATTGCTTTTAGTGTTTTAGTCATGAAGTCCTTGCCCATGCCTATGTCCTGAAGAATTGCCTAGGTTTTCTTCTAGGGTTTTTATGGTTTTAGGTCTAACATGTAAGTATTTAATCCATCTTGAGTCAATTTTTGTATAAGGTGTAAAGAAGGGATCCAGTTTCAGCTTTCTACATATGGCTAGCCAGTTTTCCCAGCACCATTTATTAAACAGGGACTCCTTTCCCCATTTCTTGTTTTTGTCAGGTTTGTCAAAGATCAGATGGTTGTAGATGTGTGGTATTATTTCTGAGGGCTCTGTTCTGTTCCACTGGACTATATCTCTGTTTTGGTATCAGTACCATGCTGTTTTGGTTATTGCAGCCTTGTAGTATAGTTTGAATTCAGGTAGTGTGATGCCTCCAGCTTTGTTCTTTTGGCTTATGATTGTCTTGGCAATGCAGGCTCTTTTTTGGTTCCATATGAACTTTAAAGTAGTTTTTTTCCAATTCTGTGAAGAAAGTCATTGGTAGCTTGATGGGGATGGCACTGAATCTATAAATTACCTTGGACAGTATGGCCATTTTCACGATGTTGATTCTTCCTATCCATGAGCATGGAATGCTCTTCCATTTGTTTGTGTCCTCTTTTTTATTTCTTTGAGCAGTGGTTTGTAGTTCTCCTTGAAGAGGTCCTTCAAATCCTTTGTAAGTTGGATTCCTAGGTGTTTTATTCTCTTTGAAGCAATTGTGAATGGGAGTTCACTCATGATTTGGCTCTCTGTTTGTTATTGGTGTAGAGGAATGCCTGTGATTTTTGCACATTGATTTTGGATCCTGAGACTTTGCTGAAGTTGTTTATCAGCTTAGGGAGATTTTGGGCTGAGATGATGGGGTTTTCTAAACATACAATCATGTCAACTGCAAACAGGGACAATTTGACTTCCTCTTTTCCTAATTGAATACCCTTTATTTCTTTCTCCTGCCTGATTGCCCTGGCCAGAACTTCCAACACTATATTGAATAGGAGTGGTGAGAGAGGGCATCCCTGTCTTGTGCCAGTTTTCAAAGGGAATGCTTCTAGTTTTTGTCCATTCAGTATGATATTGGCTGTGGGTTTGTCATAAATAGCTCTTATTATTTTGAGATATGTCCCATTAATACCTAGTTTATTGAGAGTTTTTAGCATGAAGGGCTGTTGAATTTTGTCAAAGGCCTTTTCTGTATCTCTTGAGAATCATATGGTTTTTGTCTTTGGTTCTGTTTATATGATGGATTACGTTTATTGACTTGTGTATGTTGAACCAGCCTTGCATCCCAGGGATGAAGCCAACTTGATCGTGGTGGATAAGCTTTTTGATGTGCTGCTGGATTCAGTTTGCCAGTATGTTATTGAGGATTTTTGCATCGATGTTCATCAGGGATATTGGTCTAAAATTCTCTTTTTTTTTGTTGTGTCTCTGCCAGGCTTTGCTATCAGGATGATGCTGTCCTCATAAAGTGAGTTAGGGAGGACTCCATCTTTTTCTACTGATTGGAATAATTTCAGAAGGAATGGTACCTCCTCTTTGTACCTCTGACAGAATTTGGCTGTGAATCCGTCTGGTCCTGGACTTTTTTTGGTTGGTAGGCTATTAATTATTGCCTCAATTTCAGAGCCTGTTATTGGTCTATTCAGGGATTCAACTTCTTCCTGGTTTAGTCTTGGGAGGGTGCATGTGTCCAGGAATTTATCCATTTCTTCTAGGTTTTCTAGTTTATTTGTGTAGTGGTGTTTATAGTATTCTCTGATGATAGTTTGTATTTCCGTGGGATTGGTGGTGATATCCCCTTTATCATTTTTTATTGCGTCTATTTGATTCTTCTCTCTTTTCTTCTTTATTAGTCTTGCTAGTGGTCTATCAATTTTGTTGATCTTTTCAGAAAACCAGCTTCTGGATTCCACTGATTTTTTGAAGGGTTTTTTATGTCTCTATCTCCTTTAGTTCTGCTGTGATCTTAGTTATTTCTTGCCTTCTGCTAGCTTTTGAATGTGTTTGCTGTTGTTTTCCTAGTTCTTTTAATTGTGATGTTAGGTTGTCAGTTTTAGATCGTTCCTGCTTTCTCTTGTGGGCATTTAGTGCTATAAATTTCCCTCTACATACTGCTTTAAATGTGTCCCAGAGATTCTGGTATGTTGTGTCTGTTCTCATTGGCTTCAAAGAACATCTTTATTTCTGCCTTCATTTCGTTATGTACCCAGTAGTCATTCAGGAGCAGGTTATTCAATTTTAATGTAGTTTTGCGGTTTTGAGTGAGTTTCTTAATCCTGAGTTCTAATTTGATTGCACTGTGGTCTGAGAGACAGTTTGTTATAATTTCTGTTCTTTTCCATTTGCTGAGGAGAGCTTTACTTCCAACTATGTGGTCAATTTTGGAATAAGTGAGATGTGGTGCTGAGAAGAATGTATATTCTGTTGATTTGGGGTGGAGAGTTCTGTAGATGTCTATTAGGTCCGCTTGGTGCAGAGCTGAGTTCAATTCCTGGATATCCTTGTTAACTTTCTGTCTTGTTGATCTGTCTAATGTTGACAGTGGGGTGTTAAACCTAAAGGAAATGGATAAATTCCTGGAAATATACAGCCCTCCTAGATTAAAACAGGAAGACATAGAAACTCTGAGCAGACCGATAACAATCAGCGACATTGAAATGGTAATAAAAAAACTGCTAACAAAATAATCCAGGGTCAGATGGATTCACAGCTGAATTCTATCAGACATTCAAAGAAGAATTGGCTCCAATCCTGTTGACACTATTCCAAAAGTTAGAGAAAGAGGGAATCCTCCCTAAATCATTCTATGAAGCCAGTTAACATCCTAATACCAAAACCAGAAAAGGACATAACAAAAAAAGAAATCTACAGACCAATATCCCTGATGAACATAGATACAAAAACACTCAACAAAATAATAGCTAACTGAATTCAACAGCATATCAAAAAGATAATTTAGCATGATTAAGTGGGTTTCATATCAGGGATGCAGGGATGGTTTAACATCCAGAAGTCAATAAATGTAATATACCACATAAACAGAATAAAAAACAAAAATCACATGATTATCTCAATGGACACAGAAAAAAAATTTGACAAAATCCAGCATCCCTGTATAATTAAAACCCTCAGCAAAATCGGCATAGAAGGGACTCACCTTAAGGAAATAAAAGCCATCTATGACTAACCCACAGCCAACATAATACTGAATGAGAAAAGTTGAAAGTATTTCCCCTGAGAACTGGAACAAGACAAGGATGCCCACTCTCACCACTTCTATTCAACATAGTACTAGAAGTCCTAGCCAGAGCAATCAGACAAGAGACAGAAATAAAGAGCATCCAAATTGGTAAAGAGGAAGTCAAACTGTCACTGTTTGCTGATGATACGATCATATACCTAGAAAAATGTAAAGACTCCCCAAAAACTCCTAGAACTGATAAATGAATTCAGCAAAGTTTCAAGATACAAAATTAATGTACACAAATTAGTAGCTCTGCTATATGCCAACAGTGACCAAACTGATAATCAAATCAAGAACTCAACCCATTTTACAATAGTTGCAAAAAAAAAATTACTTAGGAATATATCTAACCAAGGACATGAAAGACCTCCACAAGGAAAACTCAAAACACTGCTGAAGGAAATCATAGATGACACAATCAAATGGAAACACGTCCCATGCTCATGGATGAGTACAATCAATATTGTGAAAATGACCATACTGCCAAAAGCAATCTACAAATTCAGTGCAATTATCATCAAAATACCACCATCATTCTTCACAGAACTAGAAAAAAAGTCCTAAAATTCATATGGAACCAAAACAGAGCCTGCATAACCAAATCAAGACTAAACAAAAATAAGCAAATCTGGAGGTATCACGTTACCAGACTTCAAACTATACTACAAGGCCATAGTCACCAAAACATCATGGTACTGGTATAAAAATAGGCACACAGACCAATGGAACAGAATAGAGAACTCAGAAGTAAACCCAAATATTACAGCCAACTGATCTTTGACTAAGCAAGCAAAAACATAAAGTGGGGAAAGCACACCCTATTCAACAAATGGTGCTGGGATAATTGGCAAGCCACGTGTAGAAGAATAAAACTGAATCCTCATCTCTCACCTTTTACAAAAATCAACTCAAGATGGATCAGAGACTTAAATGTAGGACCTGAACCCATAAAAACTCTAGAAGATAACATCGGAAAAACCCTCCTTGATGCTGGCTTAGGCAAAGAATTCATGACCAAGAACCCAAAAGCAAATGCAACAAAACAAAGATAAATTGACGGAATTTAACTGAACTAAAAAGCTTCTGCACAGCAAAAGAAATAATCGGCAGAGTTGGCAGAGTTAACAGACAACCCACAGAGTGGGAGAAAATCTTCACAATCTACACGTCCAACAAAGGACTAATATCCAGAATCTACAAGGAACTCAAACAAATCAGCAAGAAAAAGACAAACAATCCCATCAAAAAGTGGGCTAAGGACATGATTGGACAATTCTCAAAGGAAGGTATACAAATGGCCAACAAGCATATGGAAAAATGCTCAATATCACTAATTATCAGAAAACTGCAAATCAAAACCTCAATGCAATGCCACCTCCCTCCTGCAAGAATGGCCATTACAAAAAAACCCAAAAATAATAGATGTTGTCATATATGCGGTGAAAAGGGAACACTTCTACACCGTTGGTGGAAATGTAAACTAGTACAACCACTATGGGAAACAGTGTGGAGATTCCTTAAAGAACTAAAAGTAGATCTACCGTTTGATCCAGCAATCCCACTACTAAGTATCTACCCGAGGAAAAGACATCATTTTATGAAAAAAAATACTTGCACACACATGTTTATAGCAGCACAATTTGCAATTTCAAAAATATGGAACCAGCACAAATGACCATCAACCAACAAGTGGATAAAGAAAATGTTATATATATACACAATGGAATACTACTCAGAAGGAAGGAAATAATGGCATTTGTAGCAACCTGAATGGAATTGGAGACTATTATTCTAAGTGAAGTAACTCAGGAATGGAAAGCCAATCATTGACTGTTCTCACTCATATGTGGGAGATAAGCTATGAGGACACAAAGGCATAAGAATGATATATTGGACTTTGGGGACTTTGGGGAAAGGGCAGGAGGTGGGTGAGGGATAAAAGACTACACGTTGGATACAGTGCTCGGGTGATGGGTGCACCAAAATCTCAGAAATCACCCCTGAATAACTTATTCATGTAACCAAATACCACCTGCTCCCTAAAAACCCACTGAAATTAAAAATAAATTTAAAAAAACAGACAAGACAAAAAGATCAAAAAGCTCTATGTTTTGAACACAGACTGTTCCAGCCTGACTTTGCTTTTAGAAATTGCCTTGTTTCTCTTCAACAGACTGTACTTTTTAGTGTGCACAATAAACAAGTGCTCAGGCTGAGATGCAAGGGAAAGGGATCCTAAGAGTTGGCAAACAATACATGGACATGCACGTTGTTAAAAAAAACAAGGAAGCTGAGCCTGTGCTCACGGACCCAGCAATACCAAGCAGTGACTGCACCGAGTTCCACAGGCAGACAATGGGTCTTCTTAGCTTTCATTCCTGGCAGTTCCACTTGGGGAGAGGAATGTAGCTCCTCCTGGCAGTCAGGATGTGACAAGAATAATGTGCCCCATGTTCTTGAGGAAATATTTTAAGAACGTGTCTGTAGTTTGTCTTTTGGGGTTTCTTAGCAAGTAATCAGAAAGTCAGCATGTTGATAGTTTAAGGCTAGTTGATTTTTTTTTTCATGACTGTGTAAATGGTACAATTTTTAAAAAAAATGTGGAGGTTTAAAGTACCAGTTTTATTTAATGGAAAAGCTGGATGGAAGAAAGATGTGTGGATTAAATGCCAAAACACAGCTTCCTTGTCTTTTCTTCTACAAATTGAGTTAATTCATTTAGCTACTCAGAGTTTAAAAATAGCCAGTGGAAACTTAGCTGGGCCTGCTTGAAAGGGAGGAAGGCAGGGAGCCACTGCCACTGGTCAAGGGCAGGTAGGGAAGTTTGCAGGAGGTCATAGACTGCCTTGGCTTTGGGTGTCTCTAAACGGAGAATGGGATGGGAGTCAAGACCCTAAACACATACATTAAGGAAGTACATGATTTGTAGCTGTGGTGAAACAGATAATTGAATTGGGCAGAGTTTCTGGCTGCCTTGTAAGCTCGGTCTGGCCTGACCATGTGACCCTGATGAATAATACATTGGCAGAACAATGAGATCTATTGACATATCTAAGCTATTTTGAGTTCTGCTAAAAGCAAAATCAAACTATTTCTATTCTAGTACTGATTTACAGAAGAAATGCAAATATATTTAAAACAGGTTTTACAAAATTATTTAACATACAGACCTCTTTTAAAGGAAATAGTTTATGGATTTCCACCACTGACTTAAATTTCTTTTACTATAATGATAGTCTCTCTTTCTTTTATTTTTTTTTCTTGTACTTATTGAGTAATGAGCCCTCAGTTGAGGGCTCATTGAGATTCTTGGATCTTGAGTTTCTAGAATTTGGAAAAGTGTTAGCCATTATTGCTTCAAATATTTTTCTGCCCCCATCCCACCCTGGTTAATCTAGTAACACATATAATTAGCTTGCCTGAAGTTGTTCCATGGCTCACTGATACTCTGTTTCTTTTTATTTTTGAGTTTTTTCTCTTTTTTAGGGATCACTGTCCTGCACAGTCTGATGTCCTATGTGTCTTATATTTTTTCCTGCTTTCCAGTTACCTCCAACAGGTGGATAAAATTGGTCCCTGTTAATTCATCCTACCTGGAAGTGGAACCAACAAGAGCCACTTCCAAAACCTCTCTCAAAAGATTAAGGAAGATTTCTTATTCCAAAAACCCTCTGGAAATGTCTTCTTCAGGTTCGTTGACGATTTAAGGTCATGTGTTTACCCTAAATCTATAATTCTTGCAAGATGGGACTGTGATTTTTAAGCAGGCTTGAACTACCTGTGCCACTGCTAGAGTTAGAGGTAGAGTTAGCTGTTTTCTAAGTCAGCTTCTCACCTTGAGCAATAGTGACATTGTGGGCTGGATAATTCTTTGGTGTGAGGGGCTGTCCTGTGCACTGTAGTATATTTAGCAGCATTCCTGTCCTCTACTCATCAGTTGCCAGAAGTTGCCTATCCATATTGTGACAACTAAAAATGTCTCCAGACATTGCCAAACATCCTGGGTGTAGGGGCAAAATAGCTCCCAGGGGAGATCTACATACTTACAAGTTCTAAGTATGTAGGCTTCTTGAAGAGGTGTGAATACCAAATAAATATAGAGTTGTTACCAAGAGAAGGGGAAGCAACCACAGTATCCATTGCAATACACAAGCATCATATTTTATGGCAAAAGACATTTACAAATTATTTTGATATATATTTGGAGTAATGTATAATCCTTAGGTACTAATAACAAGCAAGTTACAGATAGCTAAGAGAATCAAATTAGGTACATATACAAAGGCACAATGTGAAGTATAAAACCCTAAACACTTAATGGTACAAAAAGTGAAAACCCTAAACACATACTATGTATGTGTACCTAAGTTGATCTAATTTGTACACCGTTACATGTTTCATGTTATGATTAGGGTAGATGGTAGTGAAGAGAACACCTGATAAATTTAGGACCTAAAGAACATTTAGGGGAACTTCATCATTTTGAATAAACATCACCCTGTGTTTAAACAGCATACAAGCATTCTTCCAGGTATAGCTACAGTTACCTGGAAGGAATATTGGGAGAAGATAAACAGTGACCGTTTTGCCTGAGACTCTGAGAAGACTGCCCATCTGCTCTCTCGGATGTTAGACTCACTAGGGGTAGATAAAGAATGAAATATTGGCTCTTTTCTAAAATGCAGTTGCTGAAGCCTTTAAAATACAATGGGGGTATCATTAGGATTTATCTATTCTTTTAAAACTATTACCTTTTAATGAAACTATTACAGGTAGAGCACTTAATTTACAAAAGGACTTTTCAAATCATTATCTTGTTTAATGTGCAAAGTCCTTGTGACTTGGTTAATATTAATATGATTTTCCTTTTAGACTTGCGGAAATTGAGTGTCAAAGGCTTTAAGCAACTTACCCAAGGTCACACAGAAGGTAAACGAAAGAGCTGGAGTTTGATAGCAGATCTGAACCCTGTCATTCCAAGTTGCATTTTTTCCCTCTTCAATCTACTTTTTTAGGCTGATAGACCATGATTCATTCTTTCTAAATTAAGGAGTGGGGAAATTTGCTGTTTGCAAAATTACTAGCTCTGAGTTTCTAGATGCTCCAGTGCAACCTTCAGGGTCAAGCACTTTGGCAGTGCCAAATAGTCTGTTTCTGACTAGTGTAGACAAGCATTTAGACAGCACATAACTAGCTTTGTGAGTGTTGCTTACACAAAACACCTGCCACCAACCCTCTCTGGCCATCAGTGTCCTGTCTCAGAGAAGCACAGCTTCTTTGTCACAGACCCTGGGCAGTTTTTAAGCACAGGAAAAAGCTTTGCTACTTCAAGGCTGGTCCTAAGACTAGCAGTGTTCATATCACCTTTGTTAGAAATGAAGAATTTCAGGCCATAGCACAAACCTACTTAATCAGAATCTGCATTAACAAGCTCCCTGTGTGATTCATATACACATTAAAGTTTGAGAAACACTGTATTAGATACAGGTGCCCTATGTGACTTCTCAAAGTTCTCTCCAGTCTAGTGGTTCTTTGACCCAATGGCAAATGATCTGGGCAATTTTGATAATTCTGATGGGGTGTGCCTAATCACATTAGTGATGTTATGGCTTTTGCTAAGGCTGTTATAGATGATACCAACACACAAGATCTGCCTTAACACACCATGAAATCATGCAAGGTAGTTGTCTCTGAAGATCCCAGGGGCATGAGTGCATTAGACAGGCACAGGCTGGACATGAATACCACCGGGAGCATGGCTCCTAGTGCCAGATGCATTACACTTATGCTATCCACAGTGATTAAATGAGGTGGCTATAAATTGTGATGTCTTAATGAGTGATACTTTTAGATCTTCACAGATAACTTGTTTTATTCTGTAACCTCTAAGGAACGTAGATATTATCTCATAGACTGATGATAATGATGGGTCCAAAATTTGATTTTCAACTTTGTCACCTACTAGTTACTAAGTACAAAAAAATCTGATTTTTCTAGGGCTCATTTTCTGTAAATTGAAAAGAGTAGACTGATAATCTAATCTAATCTTGTTGTAATCCATTAAAACAAACTCACCTGTGGCCAGACAGAGTTAGAGTGATAATCTATTTTTACAACAGCTATAAAGCATGATCGCATGTACACTGTGTATCATTTTATGATAATTAACCAATTAGACCATAAAAATGGTGAACCTAAACTGACAGGGACTTGGAAAGGAATCTGAAAGATTGCTAAGAATACTCTTTCAGGATAATTTAAGTGATAACCACAAACTGAAAGATGGAGGCCACCATGACCTGCTGAGACAGCTTGTGACTGAAAACTGTTGTTTGAGCTTGACTCATGTGCTCAAAGTTCAGATCCTTAAAGGGACACTTCCCCTAAAGAAACAGAAAACAACATAACATTTAATTCCGCTTCTGGAGGAGGCCAGGGCCTACCTAGACAAAACTGAGCTTTGCTAATTCAGCTTCTTTATTTAATGAAGGTTCAGCGATTATGGCATGTATTATCAAGCAAAACCTTTCTATTGAAAGCACCAGAACTTATTCTTTCAAAACAATGTTTAATTGTGGAATATATAAAAAAATACAGAAAATAATAACTAGATACTCATATGTATTAAATTAATAAATATTAACATTTTGTGATATTTCCTTTAGATTCTTCATTTTTTCTCTATAGAAATTAATTATATCTACAGTTGAAGTCACACTCATTCTTACATCCACCCCAAAACTATGATTTTGAAGTAGTTTGTATTATTCCCTTGAATATTTTTGACAGTTTTACACATATTTATGTATCTTAAATAATGCATACAATCATTTTGTTTTAATTTTTCAAGGATGCGATTTGTAGCAGATGCTAAATTCCCTCAAGCCACTGGATTTTAGGGAACCTGTAGGGGACAGTTGCATGAATGCTGCCAGGTCCCCTTCAAGCAATTTTCAGTGAATCTCTGCTCTTCTACATCAGGGTTTTCCCTGAAGACCTGGAAGTTCCTTGGCTGCACAGGCACAGACTACAGCTGTGGAGGAGTAATACCAGGAGCAGCCCTGAACTAATGAGCAGCAGAGTCAAGGGATAAATTTTCCAGGCTCTTGTTCTCTTCATGAAAAGTTATGAGGCACAGTCCATACTATTCCTTGGAGATCCCAAAGCAGGATAGTATCACAGCTGCTCAAAGAGGTAACAAACACAATAAAACATCCTGTATTTGCCTTGCTTCCTTCCTTGCCTCACTCTGTTTGCCCCTTTGCTCTGTTTCCTGGGATCACTTCCCAAATAAACCACCAAGTCCATATCTCATTACTGAATTCTCTAATTAGTTCAAATACTTTGGTTACAAATCATTGAATTTTACTGCAGTGTGTCCAAAAATGTGGTATGATTGTTACTGATGCTTTCTGTTTATTGAGACTGGTTTTGTGACCTAGTAGATGACTAACTTTTGCTAAATGTTTCATGTTTGTTTGAGAAGGAGTATTCTCTAATTATTGAGTGCAGACTTCTATATATGTCTACAAATCAAGTTTGTTAAATTTTTTGGTTAAAATCTTCTATTAGGTTTTTGTCTTCTTGATACATTTCTGAAAGAAATGTGTAGTTGTAGATTTATCATTGTTTCCTTTTCAGTCTGTCAGTTTTGATTTTTATATTTTGAGGCTATGTTGTTAAGTGCATATAGCTTCAGGGTGGGTATAGCTTCATCTCAAATAATACATTTTCTCCTAATGTATTTTGTCTTCTACTAATATAGTTTACTCAGTATTTTTTCTGTTCTAACTTTTCTCATCCACTTTCTCTCAAACTTTCTGGTGTAGTTATGATTTAATGTGTCTCTTGTGATTGTCAATCCAGAAAAATGATGAGACAAGTCTCAAGCATTTTAGCAGGTTTGTTTGCCAAAGTTAGGGATGCATGCCTGGGAGACAGGTCTATATGCCTTTCTCTGAAGAAAGGGGAAAGGCCGTGATATTGAGAAGTACACAATTTTTATGTAAGAGGAGGTAGGGAAAAATAGTTATTCATGCCTTTGGCTCAATGAATCTTCATTTTTTTTTTTTTACATAAAATGACATGAACAAATGGGGCAGAGGAAAAATTTAGGGATAGCATAGACAAAATGGGGCAGGAGAACAATCAGATATGCATTTGTGTCTGGTGGACTAGGAGTGACTGCACCTATAAAGATAAGCTATCAGTTTACATTGCCATGGTGGAATTTTAACAGAAACACCTTAAAAGATCTTGCAGCTCACTAGGAATTTCCTTGTGGACAAAATATGAGGGAGGTGTGTAGCTTTTCATCTTGTAGTCATCTTATTTAGGAACCAAAATGGTGAGGCAGGTTTTCGTGACCCAGTTCCTAGCTTGACTTTTCCCTTTGGCTAAATGAGTTTGGGGTCTCAAAATTTAATTTTCTTTCACATGATCAACACACAGTTGGATTTTTTTTGTCAGTTTTATGAATTACTGTATGTTTCACTAGGAATTTTGATGAATTTTATTTATTACAGTTATATTTCTATTGCTTACATTCTGTTGTGTTTCTATTTGGCAGGCATTTTTTCCTCTCTGTGTCTTTTTTTCTCCTTAATATTATAGGAGTCAGCAAACTATTTTATATAAATAAAGTTTTTATTTTTCTCCTTAATATTATAGGGGTTGTCACCAAACTATTTTATATAAATAAAGTTTTGTTGGAACATAGCCACACTCATTCAATTATATATAGCACATAGCTGCTTTCATACTACAATGCTAGAGCTGTATATTTGCAACAAATTATACGGTCTGTAGTGACTAAAATATTTACTATTAGGACATTTCAGAAAAAAATTGTCAACTCCTGTTGTACTGGATTCAAGCATTTCTTGTCTCTTTTCCTTTGAAATTAAGAGATTGTAATTTTATTCCTATAATAGTTACCTTTACATTAAAAAAAGAAATCAGGATCTTTTTATCCAAAAACAGTTTGTCTTGATGGAGGGCATCTGGCTGTTTTGGGGATACTATTCCTGACCTTCTTTTGACTAAAAAAGCTGCCTGCCTGCCATACCAGCAAAAAATCACCACATACCCCCCGTCTCTACTAAAAACACAAAAATTAGCCAGGCATGGTGGCATGTGCCTGTAATCCCAGCTACTCAGGAGGCTGAGGCAGGAGAATTGCTTGAACCCGGGAGGTGGAGGTTGCAGTGAGCCACGATCGAACCACTGCACTCCAGTCTGGGCGACAGAGCAAGACTCTGTCTCAGAAAAAAAAAGAAAAAATCACCATGTACCAATCTGTCCAAGCTTATCCATGGATGGGACTACCGGGAAAACAGGAGTTCTGATGCTTGTCTTGCTCTGAATGTCTGCTTGTCACCTGCTTAAGGTTATTGACTGTGATTCCGGGAATCATTGTTGTACATGACCCCTGTGACTCTGTAGTTTCTCTACTGGATTAACAATGATAGCCATAGGGGTTTTGTTTTGTTTTGTTTTTTCCTTACTGGAGTGACAGCCCTGTGTAAAGTTACAAAGTTACAGTCAACGAGAACTTGCAGAAAACCACAAGGTCAAGACTAGCAGTGATATGAAGGAGTGGAAGTCCCCGAGGCACTATAGAACCTTCCATGACTCAGTTACTAATCGCAAGCACCTCGCTGTAGCTGTACATTGAACCTTGATATCTTCAGGTCTGTGGAACTTTTAAGTCTCCTGAGGATTTTTTTTTTAATACAAATAAAATCTGGCTTAAAAAAAAAAAAGAAAAGGAAACAGGCCAGGTGTAGTGTCTCATGCCTATATTCCCAGCACTTTTGGAGGCCAAGGTAAGAGGATCACTTGAGGCCAGGAATTTGAGACCAGCCTATGCAACATAGCAAGACTCCACCTCTACAAAAAAAAAAAAAAAGTAAAAAAGCATACCTGTAAAAAGCCAAAAGTTAATATATCTACATTTTTGTGAACAAAACAAAGAAATTTAGAACTCTTTAGTTCTAATCACCTTCTCCACTTTCCATTTTTGTTTAATATTTTAGTTTCATCTCATTAAAATTCTTCTATCTAATAGTCATTATTATTACTGTTTTTCAATAGCCAATTTTTATTTACTCAAATATTTACCAAATTATTTGATACATACTGGTTTTTTATACCCAACTGTTTTCTTTTCAGTTGAATTTCCTCTTTTTAAAGTACTTCCTTTATATAATAGTTCTTTCAAGAACCATTTGAAAATCCTTACTGCTCATTGCATATGGCATACACATTCAGATTTATTTTGTTTTATTTTATCTACCCTTGAATGATAATTTAGCTGATATTTTTCCTCAATACTCTGGAGATATTATTATATTATTTTGGGATCTCTATTTTTTTTCTATTGAGAAGTCAGCTTTAGTCTAACAGTCACTTTGTAAGTAATCTATATTTTCATTCTAACTGCTGTTAAGTTTTTTTCATTATTTATGGTGTTTTACAGTTTTATTCTGATGTGTCTAGGTGTGAATTAATTTTTGTTTGTTTAGCTTAGTGGTCAATGCTGCCAGGTCCCCTTCAAGCAATTTTCAGTGAATCTCTGCTCTTCTACATGAAATTCTTATATTTGAGAATTAAGAAATGAAAATCTTATATTTGAGAATTAAATTCTTTCACTGATTCTGAAAAATTCTCATCAAATGTTACCTCTTCCCCAATTAATCTATTTCTTCCTTTGTAACTTTTCTAGATGTATATTGTCTGATATCCTCTATCTCAATAGTTAATTTCATAGGATTCATGAACATTAATTCTATCCAACACAAACTCCCACAAATTTCTTCCTCAGCATCCTGCAAATGTTTCAATATATGCACCTCTACTTATTTCTTTTCTTTTTTAATTAAAATAAAAATTTGTAGAGACAGAGTCTCACTATGTTGCCTCAGCTGGACTGAAACTTTTAGGCTCAACGGATTCTCCTGCCTCAGCCTCCTAAGTAGCTTGGGACTACAGGCACATACCACGTCTCTTCTTATTTCTTTACTTCGGTTTCACATAGGCATTAAGACACAGGTTTTGGTATGACACTTATGTTTACATTTGTGTTTTATTTGTACTATATATTCCCAACCTCAGTTTTAGATTCAAACAGATGCTAAATGGAAAAAAAAAGAGTATATACCACTTAAGGTTGTTGTGAGGACAAAATAAGATAACATACATAACACTTAGTTGGGTGTGTGGCATAGTAAGCACTCAATATAATGGAATAATGAAAACAGTTATTATCATCTACTCAAGATAAATTTTCACACCTATGTTCACTGTCCATCTCCTCTGTAATTGTAATTTTCAACGTTTACTTTTTCCTCTAGTATTTTCAGCTTCTTTCCCTCTACTGGATCCTACCTCATAGGCTATAAAAATATTCTCTTTGTCCAAAATAAAAATTTCTGTCTCTACCCTGAGGTTTCCCTTCAGTTTCCACACTTTAAAAAAAAAAAATCTTCCTCCATGGCTCATGCCTGTAATCCAAGCACTTTGGGAGGCCGAGGCGGGTGGATCATGAGGTCAAGAGATCGAGACCATCCTGGCCAACATGGTGAAACCTCATCTCTACTAAAAGTACAAAAAATTAGCTGGGTGTGGCGGCACGTGCCTGTAGTCTCAGCTACTCGGGCGCTGAGGCAGGAGAATCGCTTGAACCCAGGAGGCAGAGGCCGCAGTGCAGTGGCACACTGCAGCTTGGTGATAAAGCAAGACTCTGTCTCAAAAAAAAAAACAAAACTCCCTTTCTCAGCCATGTTCTTTTATTGTAGTAAAATAAAATAAAATTTACCATGTAACCAATTTTAAGTGTACAGTTCAGTAGTATTAAACAAATTCATAATGCTGTTCATCCATCATCTCCATCCATCTCCATAACTTTTTTCATCTTGTAAAACAGAAACTCTATACCTATTAAACAGTAACTCTTCATTCCCCTTCCCACTAGCTCATGGTAACCACTATGCTACTTTCTGTCTCTGTGAATTTGACTACTCTAAGTACCTCAGGTAAGTGGAATCATACAGTATTTGTTTTTATATGACTGGCTTATTTCATTTAGCATAATATTCTTAAGATTCATTCATGTTGTAGTATATGTCAGAATTCCTATCTTTTTAAGCCTAATGATATTCCATTGTATGTGTATACTACACTTTGCTTATCTACCCACCTACCGATGAACATTTGGGTTGGATCCATGTTTTAGCTATTGTGAATAATCCTGCTATGACCATGAGTGTACAAATATCTCACTGAGACTTTGCTTTCAATTATTTTGGGCATATACACAGAAGTGAAATTGCAAGATCATATGGTAATTCTATTTTTAACTTTTTGAGTACCAACCATACTGTTTTCTGCAGGCAGCTGCAACATCTTACATTACATTTTACAGTGCACAGGGGTTCCAACTTCTCCACATCCTTGCCAACACTTGTTATTTTCTGTTTTGTTTTGTTTATGATGGCCATCCTAGTGAATGTGAGGTAGTTCAACATAAGTTTTTATTTCGCTTGGGTAAATACCTAGGAGTGGGATTGCTGGACTATATGGTACATCTATATTTAAATTTATATTAAATTGTTGAGCCATTTTTCAAAATGAATGTACCATTTTACATTCTGTCTAGTAATATCGAGAATTTTAGTTGCTCTATAGCTTTGTTAGCACTAGACTTCCTCCTACAAAATTTTAGCCATTCTAGTAAGAAAATGATAGTATCTTATTGTGGTTTTAATTTTTACTTTCCTAATAACGAATGATTTTGAACTTCTTTTCATGTGCTTATATGCCATTTGTATTTGTATCTCTTCTCCAGTCACATGTTCAAATCTTTTGCCCATTTAAAATTCGGTTGTTTTACTATTTTTTGATTTCTTAATATTTAGATACAAGTCCTTTATCAGATATCCTTTTTTGCATTTTCTTTTGGTAGTTTGTCACTTTGTCTTTTAATTCTCTTTATAGCGATTTTTGAAGAGCAAAAATTTTTGTGGATTTCATGTCTAAAAGTCTTTGTCTAAGCCAAGGTCACAAAGATTTTCTCCTGTGTTTTCTTCCAGAAGTGTAATAGTTTTAGATCCATGATCCATCTTGAGTTGATTTTTGTGTATGCTGTGAAATAAAGTTGAGGCTTTTTTGTTTTTGCATATAGATGTCCAGTTTTTCCAGCACATAAGGATGTGTTCAATAACATTAATACAATATTCATTATACAATAGTATGATATTCATTGTACAAAGAGAAGAAATAGAAGAATCAGCTGGACCCCAAAGCTGTCTTGGCTTTCTAATATGCCTCAGGGGCAAAAATGTTCTAGTTTAACTACTTTCAAGCACAAATGCCTAGTTAGAAAATATTAGTTGGACTAGCTCTATCTCTGCTGATCTCTCTCATGCTTGAGTTTTTATGACATTGAAAGATTTATTATACGATCTAGTGCTTATCATTTTAAATATTTTCCTGTATATTATTATTTCTGCATTTCACTTTCTGTTTTCCTGTGCATTATTAATATATTTCTACATTTCATTAAATGCTCTGAGAGCATCTTGATTTGTGACTCTAATAATGGTTAGCTAAGTTCCTCTCCATTGGTTACTCATAGATTAACTGACGCCTGACTTCTGAGTAAAGCAGTTGCTGTACAGGTAACATTTACTCTCTTCTATTTATTTATTTTTTTTGAGACAGAGTCTCACTCTGTCGCCCAGGCTGGAGTGCAGTGGCGTGATCTCTGCTCACTGCAAGCTCCGCCCCCTGGGTTCACGCCATTCTCCTGCCTCAGCCTCCCGAGAAGCTGGGACTACAGGCGCCCACCACTATGCCCGGCTAATTTTTTTTTTTTTTTTTTTTTTTGTATATTTAGTGGAGACGGGGTTTCACCGTGTTAGCTAGGATGGTCTCGATCTCCTGACCTCGCGATCCACCCGCCTCGGCCTCCCAAAGTGCTGGGATTACAGGCATGAGCCACCGCGCCCAGCAACATTTACCTTCTTTGAGTTGAACACTGTCATGTGATATAGTTTTAAAAGTAAACCAGTGAGTGAAGGTTATATTCTCTTTTAGATATAACTATGACAAACAACACATCGTGCTGACTTGTTCTTAGACTGAAAAGTACAAATTTTGAGCACAGCTTCCTGTTCTTTAGAAACACGTAATTTTAGTCAGCAAACATTAGCAAATTGGAGAGTTTTGAATTATTTATTTATTGCACAATCACAAATTTACAGACTTGTGAATGTTAATATTTTCTGGGAATGAGAACAGACAAAAAGATAAAAAGCTTTAGAGATAGTCCTTAGATACCCATAGTTTTGAAGCCTAAATTCAATTGCACAGGAAAAACAACAAAACAAAACAAAACAAAACAAGATAAAGAACTAGAGTGGTAATTAGCCTGAAAGTCAGAAGATCCGAGTTCTTTAGTTCTGGCTTTGGTTCTAGTCAACTGTGAGATTTTGAGTAACTCTAAAATCTTGCTGGGTCTCCAAATCCTCATATTTAAAACCAGAGCCTTGAATTTTTTTTTTTTTTTTTTTTTTGAGACAGAGTTTCACTTATAGCCCAGGCTGGAGTGCAATGGGGCAATCTGGGCTCACTGCAACCTCCACCTTCAGGGCTGAAGCGATTCTCCTGCCTCAGCCTCCAGAGTAGCCGGGATTATAGGCGCCTGCCACCGCGCTTGGCTAATTTTTGTATTTTTAGTAGAGACAGGGTTTCACTATGTTGGCCAGGTTGGTCTTGAACTCCTTACCTCAGGTGAGCCGCCTGCCTTGGCCTCCCAAAGTGCTGGGATTACAGGGGTGAGCCACCATGCCTGGCCTCAGAGGCTTGAATTCTGATGATTGGTAATACCTCTTCCTGTTTTCAGATTCTACTATTTATTTAAATCAACAACAACTGTGGTAGAAAGAATATGCAATGATAATGGAAAGTGTTAGTGTAGAAAAATGAGCTGTAGAATGGAGAGGAATAAAGGAATGATTTTTTTTTTTTTCGGGAAGGAGAATTTCTCCCTGAATGAATGATCTTTTGATAGAGGAAGGCTTAAGGCTTTAACCTGAAAGCTGGCATTTCACATAATCTGAACTGAATAGTTCTGTGATCGTTTCACTGTTTAAAAAGATGTTGAAGTTCATAGATATGTCCATCTAAACATTGAGTGAGACCAAGATATAAATGGATGAGTTACATAGAACTAAGATTTTTTTTTTTTAATAGAAATAGGGTTTCATGAAGAACATTCTATGCTCATGGGTAGGAAGAATCAATATTGTGAAAATGGCCATACTGCCCAAGGTAATTTATAGATTCAATGCCATCCCCATCAAGCTACCAATGACTTTCTTCACAGAATTGGAAAAAAATACTTTAAAGTACATATGGAACGAAAAAAGAGCTTGCATTGCCAAGTCAATCCTAAGCCAAAAGAACAAAGCTGGAGGCATCACACTACCTGACTTCAAACTATACTACAAGGCTACAGTAACCAAAACAGCATGGTACTGGTACCAAAACAGAGATATAGACCAACGGAACAGAACAGAGCCCTCAGAAATAATGCCGCATATCTACAACTATCTGATCTTTGACAAACCTGACAAAAACAAGAAATGGGGAAAGGATTCCCTGTTTAATAAATGGTGCTGGGAAAATTGGCTAGCCATATGTAGAAAGCTAAAACTGGATCCCTTCCTTACACCTTATACAAAAATTAATTCAAGATGGATTAAAGACTTAAATGTTAGACCTAAAACCGTAAAAACCCTAGAAGAAAACCTAGGCATTACCATTCAGGACACAGGCATGGGCAAGGACTTCATGTCTAAAACACCAAAAGCAATGGCAACAAAAGCCAGAATTAACAAATGGGATCTAATTAAACTAAAGAGCTTCTGCACAGCAAAAGAAACTACCCTCAGAGTGAACAGGCAACCTACAAAATGGGAGAAAATTTTTGCAATGTACCCATCTGACAAAGGGCTAATATCCAGAATCTACAAAGAACTTAAACAAGTTTACAAGAAAAAATCAAACAACCCCATCAAAAAGTGGGTGAAGGATATGAATAGACACTTCTCAAAAGAAGACATTTATGTAGCCAACAGACACATAAAAAAATGCTCATCATCACTGGCCATCAGAGCAAATCAGAACCACAATGAGATACCATCTCACACCAGTTAGAATGGCAATCAGTAAAAAGTCAGGAAACAACAGGTGCTGGAGAGGTTGTGGAGAAATAGGAACACTTTTACACTGTTGGTGGGACTGTAAACTAGTTCAACCATTGTGGAAAACAGTGTGGCGATTCCTTAGGGATCTAGAACTAGAAATACTATTTGACCCAGCCATCCCATTACTGGGTATATACCCAAAGGATTATAAAACATGCTGCTATAAAGACACATGCACATGTATGTTTACTGTGGCACTATTCACAATAGCAAAGACTTGGAACCAAGCCAAATGTCCAACAATGATAGACTGGATTAAGAAAATGTGGCACATATACACCATGGAATATTATGCAGCCATAAAAAAGGATGCATTCATGTCCTTTGTAGCGACATGGATGAAGCTGGAAACCATCATTCTGAGCAAACTCTCGCAAGGACAGAAAACCAAACACCGCATGTTCTCACTCATAGGTGGGAATTGAACAATGAGAACACATGGACACTGGAAGGGGAACATCACATACTGGGGCCTGTTGTGGGGTGGGGGGAGGAGGGAAGGATAGCATTAGGAGATATACCTAATGTTAAATGACGAGTTAATGGGTGCAGCACACCAACATGGCACATGTATACATATGTAACAAACCTGTACGTTGTGCACATGTACCCTAAAACTTAAAGTAGAATAATAAAAAAAGAATAAATTTTACGTCTTTTATATTAAAAAAAAAGAAATAGGATTTCACTTTGTTGCCCAGACTGGTCTCAAACTCATGGCCCTCAAGTGATTCTCCTGCCTCAGTCCTCCAAAGTGCCGGGGTTACAAATGTGAAGCACTGTGCCTGGTGTAAAACTAGAAATTCTTGCACCATTCTCAATTATTTGCCTTTTATTCTGGATCCACAGGGACTAAATCTCTATGATCTCCATGACCAAAACTTGTCAATAATTTCTGCAAAGTTATTAATTAACCAATTCAGCTAAAAGTCCAATTAGTGTGGAAGACAGCATGTTGCTAAAAATGATGGTTGTGGCTTTGTGAAGCCCATTCTGGGTGGCAAGCTCATACTCCTCTTTTTCTCTTCTTTGAGGTTGACAGTGGTTGCTCTGTCCCAGCCTGTGTCATGGGTGGTCCTGGCTCACTATCAGGTGGTGAGTGGATATGTTAGCGCTTTCCATTCGAAGGGTTAAAAACTCACTCTGGCTGAGTAATTGAAGTTTGTAGAAAGGAGAAAATTATTGAGATTTATAGAGAGGACAGAAGTGGCTCTAAAAAACAGAAAATTCATGGAGAACAAGGAGTAAGTGGGGTGATAGGTTTCAGGGAATAAAGAGAAACAGTATTTGGGACACAAGAATGACAGAGCTCAAAAAACTAAGTTATCTTATTGAATTCTCACCACTGGAATTTGTTCTCTTCACTAGAGCAGTGTCGTCGATGCGACTCAACCATTCTCTCAATTTTTGCTTCTCTCCTCTGTGTCTGGTCACTTATTTCAAAATCAACTGCCTGAGGCTCTTTGTGTTTTTCAAGTCAAATTCCTGAGAGATAATTTATTAGTCTAGCTGATATTCATTATCTCTGTTTTGGGCCATGGGCAGAATGTCAACATAGCAGGCCTAAGGCTGCTATTTTTAGTAGGGTCTGCTTGCAAGGTTGGCCCTTAGCACAATAATTTCCACAGATAATTATTTGGAATAAATTCCAAATGATAAAGAAGTTTCACTGTGCCTAGACTGTTTGTGAAAATGTGATTTATGCTGAACACCTGCTTTCCTTCTGCAAGTCTGGAATTTTGGCATGTGTTATGCAGAGAGTAGATGTGACGAGCCCCCAATAAAAATGTTGAACGCTGAGTCTCTAGTGGGATTTCCTGGGCAGAAACATTGCATACATGGTACAGCATTTTTAATTGCTGAAGGAAGTAAGTCACTCACATCATGTCTCCCTTTACAGAAGGAGAGAGCATAGGAAGCCCGTGCATGGATTTCTCTAAATTCTGTGTCTTTTTCCATTATGATCTCACTGTGTATTCTTGTTATTTCATCTGTGTAATAAATCCTAGCTATGTGATTTCCTGAGTCCCATGAGTCCTTCTAGCAAATCTCTGAATATGGGGATGATCTTGAAGATCCTGACACAGGCCATTTCAATTAATTAACAAGATTAATTGCATATAGCGGAGAGCAGCTAGAGTCTTACTTAAGCCAGCCACCCTAGCTTATGGAATGATCTAGAGCAGTGGCTCTCAACTCTGGCTGCAAAGCAGAATCTTCTATAATGCCTTTATAAATTGAACCCCCTCCAAGATTAATTAGAATCCTGGAATTAGAATCTGCGTGTAGGTTCTGGACATGACAAGTTTTTTTGTTTTTGTTTTTTGTTTTTTTTTTTTTGAGACAGAGTCTCGCTCTGTCGCCCAGGCTGGAGTGCAGTGGTGTGATCTCAGCTCACTGCAACCTCCGCCTCCCAGGTTCAAGCAATTCTCCTGCCTCAGCCTCCAGAGTAGCTGGGACTACAGGTGTGTGCCACCATGAACAGCTAAGTTTTTTTTTTTTGTATTTTTAGTAGCGATGGGGTTTGACCATGTTAGCCAGGATGGCCTCAATCTCCTGACCTCATGATCCGCCTGTCTCGGCCTCCCAAAGTGCTGGCATTACAGGTGTGAGCCATCACGCCTGGCCTGGACAGTTACAAGTTTTTAAAATTCTCCAGTGATTCTTGTGTGCAGTCATAATTAGGACCAATAGTCTGCTGCAATTCTCCTCCACAGGGTTCTAGCTGGCAGTTTTCTTTAGAAAACTGTAGGCTAGGGAGGCTTGGGAGGCATCATTATCTATCTGGCAGTGCAATGTTCATTTTTCAGACAAAGAAATGAAGAACCCATGTTTTCAGGCATACTGACAAAAAATGAGTGAAATTGTTTAGTTGTACTTGTAAACAATAGTCTGGAAATTGTGTTATTTTAGGGGTCTTACTGCAGCCATCTTTATATCATAAAGTTTATGCTGACAATGTTCCATGCTTTCAAACTCTGGTAGAAAAACCAGCAGAAAAGAACAATATTCTTTGCCCACTTTTTGATGCGGTTGTTTGTTTGGAACATCACACACCGGGGACTGTTGTGGGGTGGGGGAGGGGGGAGGGATAGCATCAGGAGATACACCTAATGCTAAATGACGAGTTAATGGGTGCAGCACACCAACATGGCACATGTATACATATGTAACAAGCCTGCACGTTGTGCACATGTACCTTAAAACTTAAAGTATAATAATAATAATAAAATTTAAAAAATTACATCTTCTTGAGTAAAAATATAAAATTAAAAAAAGAACAATATTAAAATAAATACAACCAACTGCAGCAATATTTTGCCATTGACCCACCTTCTTGAACATATTGTTCCATGAAATTTATCTCTTATGAAATAAAGTCACATCTGACTCTTAGGGTTATTCAAAGATCCATGTTAAATTCTTCTCATCAGAGACAATCTAATTTTGTCTTTTTTGAAAAAGCTAGCTGGCAGGAAAGCCCTACTGGCTCAGCCTGTGGTATCACTTGCTCCTTTTTCAATGTAGACATATGTGACAATTGACCATTTTGGTATGAGATGTGGCTCTCTCCTCCAGTCTTCCTATCACTGGCTTCCTCACAGCCTCCCAGGCCAAAGTTCTCTGATACAGCTGCTGCAAAAAAGAGCTGCCACCTTCTCAGAGCAGCCTCCATTTGGCAGAGCTACCTTCATGCCAGGTCTTGCCCATCCTGGACACCTGACAAAGATACGTTGATTTGATTTGATGTGATAATGGAAGCACTGGAAGAAAGAACTACTGTTGACAGGCAGGAGCTCACCACACTTCCTGTCTTGTGTCTTTCTATAGGGCCCAAGGCTGCTCCATAAAGTGCCTCTGGATAAAAGCAGGTGTTTTTTTATATGGAGACAGCCTTATCCTGCATGTACAAAAGTGATATCTTGATGCCCTGCTAGGATGCAGTTTTTCCTCATGATAGCCACACGGTGTTTGTAAGCGACATTGACTATCTATCACAACACCCCTTCCCCTGCACAGCTTCGACTGGCCCTTGCACAGTTGGAGGTAAACCAAGACTTAGCTGGCTTAAAGCTTCAGCCTCCAGCTTTCCTTTTATTTGTTTCACCCTTTGGAGCTGGTGTCTCTTACACACATGGGCTGAGTGTTCTCTCAAGCTGTTTCCTTCCCCCCATGACACCCACTTTGAAAAAGAACTAGAAACTCATTCATCCTAAAAAATTCAAGTTGAAATTCTCTTGTGAGTTTATGCCTTTTAGGAAAGCTCAGTGAACAAAACTTCAGGTGAAGGAGGTTGCTTTTTGGTGGCAGTGGTGGTGTAGGAGGCATGGAAGAGGTGGCTTCCTGGTACACTTGTTACCCTGACTGCAGTTGCCTCTTATCAGTGCATTCCACCCCATGGCAGCCTGCCACTGGCTCAGACCTGTGGGCTTGGCATATAGATGACCCTTAGAACTCTTACTAAAAGTACCAGAGGAGTAAACTTCAATTCTGCCCCCACCATTTTGTGGTCTCCAAAGCATTTCATTTCGCAATTCCATTTTGTTTCCCTTTCCACAAGTTAACCAACGCATCTGGCAGCTGTGATGCAGAGTCAGCAAGAACTGTTGTTTTTCCTTTACTGCCTGGCAATGTCTCAAATTTGAGTGAGTTCTCAACCCCAATTATGCTTTTAGAAATTTTCCTAAACAAAAGGAGATTGCTAACAGAACAAGAGTCTTAAAACTGCATGAAATTCTACACTGAGAGTCTTGAAGAAAGGCTGTTCAAACAAAAACTCCATGAGACCAGGAGAGGACATTCTCATGTGTGGGTAACTTTTATACCCAGAAAGATAATGTAACAAATAACTAGTAATAGCTATATAAAATATGAAAAAAAGCAGATTGCAAAAATAACATGCAGAAAGACCCCCTTTTGGTAAAATGCAGGACATACAAATAATACAGACCACTTATTGTTTGCTTACTAGGTGCCAGGCACTTCATTAAGTGCCTTGTATGTAGCACTTTAATATAAATCATTAACAAAAACCTGAACGGTTCATATTATCCTCATTTTACTGATGACAAAACTGAGGTGTACGGAAGTTAACAATATGCCCAAAGTCACATTGACAATATGTAAAAAATATCCATGATGCGTTAGGATATTTTGAACCATTAGTGTATGTATTTGTAAAGAAAAACCACTGGCAATAAACTGTAATATTAACTGATTAAGGACAATGACTTTTTAATTTTTAAATTTAGATTATGTATATTTCAAAATGCATCTCCAATGAATGTCTTTTGTTAACAGAAGTTTTTTTTAAGTGAGAAAATTATGTGAAACTGTTTATAGATGAGTTAAATACATTTACTGTTGGATGGTAACAAGTTTCAGTGAATTTTTTTTTCCATTTATTCTGTTTGTGAAACTATAAGGACTGCTGAATTAGTCTGCTGGAGCTGCCATAAAAAATATCACAGATTGGGTAATTTAAACAACAGCAATTTATTTTCTCACAGGTCTGAAAGCTAGAAGTTCAACATCAAGTTGTTGGCAGGGTTGGTTTCTAATGAGGGTCGTTCAACTTGGTGTGTAGATGACCATCTTCTCTCTTTATTCACGTGATCCTCTGTGCGTGTTTGTGTCCTAGTCTCCTTATAAGGAGACCACTTACATTGGATAAATGCCACTCATATAATCTCATTTTATCTTAATTACTTCGTTCAAGTCCCTATTTCCAAATACCATTACACTGTGAGTATTAGGGGATAAAACATCAACATATGAATTTTAGAGGGGACACAATTCAGCCTCCATAACAATGTTCATCATTGAAATGTCTAAGTTAAATAAGACATTAAAAATTGATGCCAGTGATAAAAACAACATTAACAGATGCTTGAGAGGATCCTATATCTTCTCTTCAAATGCTTCACTTCTGAAATAAAGAATATTTTCAGAGTAAAGTTTATAATATTTCTTCCAAACACTCCAGAAAGAGCTATGGAAAGGTCTAATGCTAATAACACACATGTGCACTTGTTGTATATCTGGAATTCAAAACTCTATGATAATCATCATTCTGTCATCTTTTCCAATGGTGTTTTGCATTTGTGGCTTAAAAATTTCTCTCTTCCCACATTTCATGACACACATACAACATTTTAGGTAAATTTCTAGAGTCTAGCTGATAAGATATAAATCCTCAAGAAGTTGCATCTGAAAATTTTTTTTTGCTTTGTTTCTCCCTCATTTTTGGTGATAAATGGTTCATTCAAGCTTAGGAACAATGTAGTAGTATAACAATGGTCTCATCAGAAATGGTACAATAAACCAAATGAAGAAATTATGTCCTCTGCATTCCCATCTTTGACAGAATTAACAAGTTGTATGTACAATATTAGGGTCGGCAGAGGATGACCTTTCTTTCCACAGAGTCCCTGATGCTGGTGGTGATTGGCCAGAAAGGAAAGTTTAAATGAATCTTGCTTTTTCTCTTCTGTGTTTTTTCCCCTCATACTTTTCATGAACCTGTAGAGTCTCAGATTCTAAACCTGTTTCCTGTCTGCCACCATCCTTTCACTTCTCCACTTGTTTTGTCCCCATCCTGCCTGCCTGTTGAATACTATCTATCCAACGAGTTCTGGCCAAGAACTCAGTTTACCTTCTCTGGAATGCCTTCCCTGACTGGGCCTTCAATACTTCTGCCCTTTCTAGATGTTCGTGGACTTCTATAAAATGAAACTTTTAGAAGACAGAGGACTCTTCTTGTCCTTGGGATGGTTTTATCTCACCAATGCTCAAAAAATAAGTGTTAAGTGAACAAATAAATGAATGAGTTAATGGGGCCCTTACTTTTGGCACAGTTTCTGTATTAATTATCTATTACTGTCTAATAGATGATCCCAGAACTTAACCACTTAAAACAATAAACATTTATTATCTTACAGTTTCTGGATCAGGAATCTGGGAGCAGCTTAGCTGAAATATATCTTTCTCAAAGTCTCTCACAAGGCTGCAGTCAAAATGGCAGCCAGGGCTGCACTCTCATTTGAAGGTTCAATGGAGACAGGTTCTTGTTGCAAGCTCCTTCATGTAGTTGTTGACATAATTCATTTCTTTGCTTGCTACTGCATTGAAGGCTTCCCTCAGTTCTTTGTCACATGTACTTCTCCATAGGGAAGCTCACAGCCTAGCAGCTGGCTTTGCTCAGAGCCAGGGAGGAAATGGAAGAGGGAAGAAGGATGGAAATTAGAGTCTGGGAAGTGACAGCTCATTATTTTGCTATATTTTATTCCTTAGAAATGAGTCACTATGTCCACCTAGCTGAAGGAGAAGTTGTGTCCGAAATTGGTGGGTTCTTGGTCTCGCTGACTTCAAGAATGAAGCCACGGACCCTCACGGTGAGTGTTACAGTTCTTAAAGATGGTGTGTCCAGAGTTTGTCCCTTCTGATGTTTGGATGTGTGTTTGGAGTTTCTTCCTTCTGGTGGGTTCTTGGTCTCACTGGCTTCAGGAGTGAAGCTGCAGACCTTCGCGGTGTGTTACAGCTCTTAAAGTGGCACATCTGGAGTTGTTCGTTCCTCCCATCTGAAGTTTGTTCATCCCAGCCAGAGTTGTTCGTTCCTCCTGGTGGGTTCGTGGTCTCACTGGCCTCAGGAGTGAAGCTGCAGACCTTCGTGGTAAGTTTTACAGCTCATAAAGGCAGTGCGGACTCAAAGACTGGGCAGCAGCAAGATTTATTGTAAAGAGCAAAAGAAGGCAACCCCAGCGGGTTGCCACTGTTGGCTTGGGCAGCCTGCTTTTATTCCCTTATCTGACCCCACCCACATCCTGCTGATTGGTCCATTTTACAGAGAGCTGACTGGTCCGTTTTACAGAGAGCTGATTGGTCCCTTTTGACAGGGTGCTGATTGGTGCATTTACAAACCTTGAGCTAGACACAGAGTGCTGATTGGCACATTTACAATCCTTTAGCTAGACACAAAAGTTCTCCAAGTCCCCGCTAGATTTCTTAGAACCAGCCTTCCACAGTCCCACTTTCAATCTGCTTTTTTTTCTTGCTGCATTTAGTATTGTTTTTTTTTCCCAGGAAGTCAGCTATAATCCCCTGGAACATGGTTCCTGGGGCCTCAACTCTGGGCTGGATATAAACCCAAAAGTTGATTGTGTAACTACTGCTTTAATTTTAAAAGGTCTCAGAAAGATTCAAACCTTTGCTCCTGCTGCTCTTTTATTTTCATTCCGTTGATTGGGCTTCCTTTTTTTTTAAGAAAAACTTGTATTTTAGGTTCAGAGTACACGTACAGGTTTGTTATATAGGTAAACTTGTGTCACAGAGGTTTGTTGTACAAATTATTTCATCACTCAGGTACTAAGCCTAGTACCCAATAGTTATTTTTTTTCTTCCTCCCCCCACCCTCTGGTAGGCTCCAATGTCTGCTGTTCTTTTCTATATGTTTATGTGTTCTCTTCCACTTACAAGTGACAATATACAGTATTTTGTTTTCTGTTCCTGCATTAGTTTGCCAAGGATAATGGCCTCCAGCTCCATCCATGTTCCCGCAAAAGACAATCATGTTCTTTTTTATGGCTACATAGTATTCCATGGTGTATATGTACTACATTCTCTTTATCCAATCTGTCATTGATGGGCATTTAGGTTGATTTCATGTTTTTGCTATTGTGAATAGTGCTGCAATGAACACTCATGTGCATGTGTCTTTATGATAGAATGATTTATATTTCTATGGGTATATACCTAGTAATAAAATGTCTGGGTCCAGTGACAGTTCTGTTTTTAGTTCTTTGAGGAATCACTATACTTCTGTCCACAGTAGTTGAATTAATTTATGCACCCACTGACAGTGTATAAGGGTTCCCTTCTCTTTGCAACCTTGCTGGCATCTTTTATTTTTTGACATTTTAATAATAGATGTTCTGACTGGTGTGAAATGGTAATTCATTGTGGTTTTGATTTGTATTCTCTAATGATCAATTGTAGGGAGACCCCCTGAAACTATTGCTATGGAGTAAAAGATGAAATGCTCCTGATTATTGTACATACAAAATTGCATGCAGGATTGTGTAAAGACAATGCCAGGTTGGGCTGCCAGAATGAGCCAACAGTGCGTAATGTGCTTCCCCCCTGCAGAGAGCCTATAAACGGACGTGCAGTCAGGGAGGTTTCACATAACCAAGATTCCTATCCCAGAAAAGCAGATGTTTATAGCTCTGGGAATGGAATGTGATTCTTGTGGAGAGCCTATGAGCAGATGCATGAGGGGCACCTGTTCATATGGATAAGATAGGGCTATAAACGTCCTTATTTTGCCACAGCTCTTCTAGGCCTCTTTAGGGTTAAGGCATACTCCCTTCTGAGAATTTCTGGTCTAACTGGTTGTCTAGCTTCACATCCTGTTTCTATTGATTGTTTTCAACCAGCTTTTGCTGCAACTGTTACTGCTGATTAATATCTTGCTAATCATAGGTTATGGAGAGTCTGTGTTTCTGTTTTAAGGCTCTGTTAGAAATTGTTGATGCACACACTATACTGTAAATTCTTATCTCTGTATACTGTACTTCTGCATACCAATGTTACGTTAAAGACTTACTTCATCCCCATGTGACCATCTCACCTCATAATCAAACGACCCTAAAACCCTCACTAACCTACCCCTGCCCTCACTAAACTTAATAATAAATGCTGGTATATCCAGTGCATTGGCAGCATCGCAGGACCAGAAGGCGGTGACCCCCCTGGACCCAGCTTTCACTATCTTGTGTGTGTCTTTTATTTCTTGACCTGCTGATCTGCCTGGGAACAAAGAAAGAGCCCCGTTGCATTGCCGGCTGCTGGCCAGATCCTGCAATAATCAATGATATTGAGCTTTTTTTGTATGCTTTTTGGCTGCATGTATGTCTTCTTTTGAAAAGTGTCTGTTCATGTCATTTGCCCACTTTTTTTGTTTTTTTTTCTTGTAAATTTGTTTAAGTTCCTTACAGAGGCTAGATATTCAACCTTTGTCAGATGCATAATTTGCAAATATTTTCTCCCGTTCTGTAGGTTGTAAACACTTTGTTGATAGTTTCTTTTGCTGTGCAAAAGCTCTTAAGTTTAATTAGATCCCATTCATCAATTTTTATTTTTGTTGCAATTGCTTTTGGTGTCTTTGTCATGGAATCTTTGCCCGTTTCTATTTCCAGAATGATATTGCCTAGTTCTCATCCAAGGTTTTTATAGTTTTGGGTTTTACATTTAAGTATTTCATCCATCTTAAGTTGACTTTTGTATATGGTGTAAGGAAGAGGTCCAGTTTCAATCTTCTGCGTATGGCCAGCCAGTTATCCCAGCACATTTATTGAATAGGTAGTCCTTTCCTCATTGCTTTTGTCAGCTTTGTTGAAGATCAGATGGTTGTAGGTGTGCAGCCTTATTTCTGGGCTCTCTATTCTGTTCCATTGGTCTATGTGTCTGTTTTTGTATTAGTACCATGGTGTTTTGGTTACTGTTTGGATTCTTCCATTATTATTTTGAGTGATTACCCTGGAATTTTAGCTTTCTTTACTCTGTAGACCAAACTATAATTCTGGGTTTCTTATTGACCCATTATCCTCAAATAGGATTCCTCCCACTATGTCACTATAAAGACCATCTGGTTTGAAACTGGCTAACTCTTATTAAAGTCTCTTCAGAAACCATAATGGGAAAACTTTGATTTTGTAGAATACTACTGCATGAACTTAATTTAGGTTGAAGTAATTTTTAGGCTTAATAAAAGAAAAGCTTATTCTTGAAACATCAAATTACTGAAATATCAATTCTAGTTGTTAATTCAAAACTGACAAGAATATGCCTAATTAAGCATGTGCTAGTCCATTAATATAGGTAGTTAGCAACTCTTACTCAAGGATCGGAAGTATTAGAACTGGATATTGAAGATCTGGCTCTGATACTTGCTGTGGCAATAATATGTAAATGAGTGTAGGCCTTTAGGCCAAAAAAAAAAAAGTAAATTTGGAGGAGTATAGTTAGGCTGTCATTATGTCTTTTTTATTTTCTCTAATATTAATAGCTAACATATATTAAACACTTAGGTAAATCTGAAAGCTTTATAAGCATTATCTAATTCTTATGTCAACCTTCTGAGGTAGTTCCTACCTCCATTTTCAGATGTAGAAATGGAGACTTAACAAGGTTAGGTCATTTTGCCAAAGATCACATAATACGATGTGGTAGAGATGAGATTCAAACATAGATTTGGCCCCAAAATATGTGGTTTTAATAAATTTGCCATATTGCCTTCTCTAACAATACAATTTAGTAACATTCATTCAAAAATATTTTTTGAATGTCTGCTATGTGCCAGGCACTTTCTTACATATGGAGAATACAGAATAAATAAGATGGCCATGATTCCTGATTTTACTGGAAGAGACATGTAATAAACAAACACATAAATAAGAACCCAGAAAATCCAATTATGGTCTGAGCTGTGCCATGGATTGAAGTAAGATGAGGTGACAGAATAACTGGATGACAAATTTATTTATTTATTTATTTAAGATGGAGTCTCACTCTGTTGCCCAGGCTGGAGGGCAATGACACAATCTCGGCTCACTGCAACCTCCGCCTCTTGGGTTCAAGTGATTCTCCTGCCTCAGCCTCCTGAGTAGCTGGGACTACAGGCGTGTACCACCATGCCCGGCTAAGTTTTGTATTTTTCGTACAGATGAGGTTTCACCTTGTTGGCTAGTCTGGTTTCAAATTCCTGACCTCAGGTGATCCACCCACCTCAGCCTCCCAAAGTGCTGGGATTTTATTTAGGCGTGTGCCACCACGCCTGGCCTGGATGACAAATTTAGAGGTGAGTAAAGGAAAGTCTCTTTGAGGAGATGACGTAAGCTGAAGCCTGCCTTACAGTACCATGCAGTGGTTAAGAGCTGGGACTTTGGAGCTACTTGCTACTTCTCTCATTTACTAGCCATATGACCTCAGCCATATTATATAAACCCTGTTCCTTAGTTTCTGGCAGTTAACTGCTTGTAGGGTTGCATGTACAAGTTAGTATGTGTATAGTGCTTAGAAAATTGGGATTCTTGGCATCTTGTCAACACTATATAAATGTGAATTATTATTATAAGTAGGAATAATCATTTGAGGAGTAAAGAGAAAAAAATTCCAGACAAAGAATGCAACTGACACAAAGACCTTAGGGAAGAATGGGCTGGGTATGTTCGAAAACAGGAAAATCAATGTGGCTGAATCAAAATGTAAAGAGGAGAATAGTAAAAGATGAAGTTGGAAACACAGGCAGGGACAGGCCAGATTACTAGTACTTTGTAAAACAATATAAAGAGTTGCTCCAAGTGCAAGGAGAAGTCAGGGAATGAGATTTTGAGCATTTCTCCAACTTGGCACTATTGACATTCTGAGCCAGATAATTCTTTGTTGTGGGACACTGTCCTGTGCAGCATCCCTGGTCTCTACCCGGTGGCATCTATTTCTCTGAGTTGTAATAACCAAAAATGTGTCAAGACCTTTCCAAATGTCCCTTTGGGGGCAAAATTATCTCAATTAATAACCACTGATTTTTAAAAAATCCACTTGGACTCTCATGTGAAGAATAGATTGTAGTGGAGCAAGAATGAAGAAGGAGACCAGTTCAGAGGCTACAGCAGTTTCCTCGAAGACAGAATATTAGTGTTTGGACTGGAGTAGTAGACATGAGAAGAAATAAATGTCTTTGTGATATGTTTTGGAAATAGAGTCTATAGAACTTGCTGAAAGATTGACCATGAAGTGAGACAAAAGGAGAAATCAAAGCTAACTCCTATGTTTGAGACCTGTGCAATTGGGTGGATATAGTACCAAGATGGGGGAACACTAGGAGAAAATCAGATTTTGAGTGACCACAAGGAAGTCATAAGTCCTGATCTAGATATGTTATGCTTGAGATGCCTCCGGACATCCATCTGGAGATGGTGAGTCAGCAGAAGTGAGGTAGTACTAGAGATATAAACTTGCTATCACTAATACATCGATGGTGTTAAGTCATAAATATGAATAAAGCCATGTAGACAGCATGTGTAGATAGAGATAAGAACCCAAGACAGATCTCCGGGACAATCCAAAATACAGATGTCAAACAAAAGAAGAAGAGCTAACAAGGGAGACTGAGAAGGAACAATGAGAGAAGAGAAAATAAAACCATTCAAGTATAGTGTCCCAGAAGCCAAATGAAGACACTGGTTAAGAAAAACTAAAGAGTTTATTGAGTCAGATACTGATAAGTAATCATAAGAAGATAGAAAACTGATCATTGGAGTTAGTAACATAAAAGCCATTGGCAACTTATACAAAGGAAGACGTAGAAAGGAGTCATGAAGACAGAAACTTGAGACACTTTGCTGCAAAAGGAGTAAATGAGCTGAAGCTAGAAGGAGATGTGCTCTTAAGGAATACAAAAAAGACCAAAGACACACAGGGCAAGGTCTCCCTCCAAGCTATCATCCAGATTCTCTTCTCCAAATACGACCACAGCTTCAGTTTTTCCTATTGTTATAGCGATATGATATGAGGGAGACAGGCAGTTAGGTAGGTAGGGAGGGAAGTAGGTCGGCAGACACAAACACATGTACATTTTTAATGGGGTTTAGAGCCTCTGGTACTTGGGTAGCTGGCACTAGGTCCATTAATGGGACTCTGTAGGCATGTAAACTCACAGCAAGGCTTCTGGGACAAATGTAGCCTGCATCTTGAGAGCTGATTCCAGGAGCTCAGATAGCAAGTCAGAAAGTGGCACTGTTACTGAAAACCAGGGGTTCAGGCTAGGTCCTGCTGCTTGCCACACAGAAAGCCAACCACTGAGATGACGATTATTGCCTAGAAAGAAGGCTTTAACTGAGTGCTGTAGCTGAGGAGATGAAAGCTCAGCCTCAAATTCATCTCCCTAACTGACTAAAACTAGGGGTTTATATAGCAAGAGAGAAATGTAACAATGTGTAAGAAAACAGGAACTACTACTTTTTTTTTTTTTTTGAGAGGCCTGAGGGTCCTTTCCTGAGGAAGGAACTCAGATAAAACAAATACAAGTTTCAAGCTTTAACAGCAGAAGGGGCTGGGCACAGTGGCTCACGCCTGTAATCCCAGCACTTTGGGAGGCCAGGGCAGGTGGATCACCTGAGGTCGGGAGTTTGAGACCAGCCTGACCAACATGGAGAAACCCTATCTCTACTAAAAATACAAAATTAGCCAAATGTGGTGGCACATGCCTGTAATCCCAGCTACTCAGGAGGCTGAGGCAGGAGAATCACTTGAACCCATGAGGAGGAGGTTGCGGTTAGCCGAGATTGCGCCATTGCACTCCAGCTTCGGCAACAAGAGTGAAACTCCATCTCAAAAACAAACAAACAAACAAAACCCAACAACAATTAAAAAAAACAGAAGAAGGGTCAATTTCTATGTTTACCCAAAAACAACTGTCTATGAGAATATTGGGCCCATTTCAGCAGTAGAGGTCAGATATACCCATGCCCTAGGCATTACCAGGATGGGGACACTGTCTGGACCCCAGGAAGACCTATTTCTCCAAAATACTGTGAGAACTTAGTCTAAGCCAAGTCTAACCTGATGGCTTGAACTAAGGTCTGCACTGTGGCCTTCATTTTCAGGGATCTAGATCTCTGAGCTCACAAGATATTTATCCTGGTGCCACCCTAGTGAAATCAATGACACTGTAATTCCCATTACCTAGCACAGTGTGGCTGCTTAATCAATGCTCATTTATTTAGAAATAAATGAATAAATAAATGAAGGAATATAGCCAGTTTTGTTGCTTAGCATCTTTTACTATCTTATATAGATTCAGCTTTCCTGGTGTCAGTATTGTACTAAGTAATATTCTTTGTGTGAGTATGAAATAGCCAATGTGCATCCTGCAAGGGCTCAGGTATGCCAAAGAAATTGATTACAAGGCTGCTTCCTGTAGCTTTCTCCAGCCAAAAAGATAAAAATAGCCGTATAGGACCATACTGCTTTCCCTTTCTATAGGCCTCCAACCGCTAGGCATAAATTTCTTTTCAAACTTTCCAGAAAACCTTACCCTTGGACTAAGATCAAGAAAAGAAACTGCAGGCTTTTCTCAGAGAAAATGCAAAGAAGATTTGACTGAAGTCTTATGGTTACCTGGCCCCAGGCTTGAGGGGCTGTGTCTTGGCACTGACAGTGGAAGCCCAGGAAGATGGGAACCTGCTGAAAACTGCTTCTGACAGAAAGACAGTCATGAAGCTGTTTTCCCGCAGGCTGTCATGCCAACTCACAAATTCCTTAACTTAAACATACACAAACACAATCCTTATAAGACTCTTGACTCTTTTCTCATATTCTTACTGTTTGTAGTAAGAAGTGTTAAATAAACACTTCTTACTGTTTGTAGAGACTCTAAATTGCATTACTATAAGGGAAAAAAATTGGCTTCCTTTTCTCAGGACACAAAACCAAGCATAATATACAATTGTGGTCACCAAGGTGGTAAGGCATGAATTTTGAGTCTTCCTAAATATTGAATCTGGCAACAACTTTAGAGCAACACTTTAAAATTGAGTCCGACCCCAAACTATTCTGACTCAGTGCATAAATGGCCCCACTAGGCTTCTTTTATAAAGACATAAAATCAGCCTAAATGCCCATCGATGATAGACTGGATAAAGAAAATGTGCATATACACCATGGAATACTATACTGCCATAAAAAACAATGAGATCATGTCCTTTGCAGGAACATGGATGGAGCTGGAGGCTGTTATATTTAGCAAACTAACACAGCAACAGAAAACCATATACTGCATGTTCCCACTTATAAGTGGGAGCTAAATGATGAGAACACACGGACACATAGAGGGGAACAACAGACACTGAGGCTTATTGGAGGGTGGAGGGTGGAAGGAAGGAGAGGATCAGGAAAAATAACTAATGGACTAGGCTTAATACATGGGTGATGAAATAGTCTGTACAACAAACCCCCATGACACAAGTTTACCTGTGTAACAAACGTGCTCTTGTACCCCTGAACTTAAAAGTTAAAAAAAAAGTATCTGTACGAAGAAAGCTGATGGTTGAAAAGGCAGAAATTGGCCTTTTGAGGTTTTCTGGACTATCCGTGATACACATGGCTGCTTTGCTGCCTTTCAATGCATTCCTCACCATACACCAAAGGAATCTTAAAATACAAATCTGATCATGTTACACACAAACTCCCACAAAGTCTACATGGCCTGGCATGGTGTAGCCTCTGTACATGTTTCCTATTTCATTGCTTACCTTTGGCTCCAGCTACATAGGCTTTGCTCAGTTCCTTCAATCTGTCCTCCTCCCTCCTACCATGTCCTTGCACATGCTCTTTCATCTGCCTCCAATTTCACCTGGTTAAGTTTTACACTTCTTTATAATTGCTGCTAATTTTTACCTCCCCAGGGAAGCTTTTGCCAAATTCTATGAACTGGGTGACTTCTCTATTTTTCTATTCTTTGCTATTTAACACTTACTGACATTTATTCTAGCATTGAACTATAAGCTCTATAAGGATAGCGATGTATTTTCAAGTGTTTAGAAGGATGTCAGCACTTAGATATTCCAGAACTACTTGTTCAGTTAAGAAAAACACACCCTAAGGACAGTGACCAAGACATTACAAACAACATGTCTTCTGTTGCTGGGATTCCCGAGGATTTTTGCCATACATCTTTTTATATGACTTCTGGGAAACAGGAGGAAGCAAATATTATTTGGGAGAGCAGATCTATTAAAAAAGGAGCTTTTCACATAGCCATGAAATAGAAATAGAAAACAGGTCTCTAACTCTTTGAAACATTTTTTCCCTTGACTATGATGCAAATAAATTTCCAGTTCTTGTTCCTGGCCAATTTCAGCTCAACTTAGTTTAGTGAAACATAATAAATGTTTTCTGAGGACCTTTTTTTGTGGCAAGTATTATGATGGTAGCTGTAGAGTATACAAAACTGAGTAAAACACACTCTTGGCCCTTAGAAGTTCATAGCCTGGAAGTATAATTTTAAAAATACACAAATAGTAGAGGAATATATTAAAACAATGCTGTGAAGGATCCAGGGAGGGAAGGATTTCCTGGACGATCCTATTCCTGCATCTTCACAGGGTGGGGACAAGGGGGAGGGACCTGTTGTTTTTCAGAGGCCATGTAGTCCAAGTTATGCAAGTGAAGAAGTCACTACAGACAGTGTATTTTCTCTTGCAGCTTTAGGTCTATGTATAGTCCAGTTCCTGGGGTAAGAGTAGCTTATTAAAGCATTGTATTATTTGATGCGTAATAAAGTTTGTATATATAGCTAATACTTCTATTAAAATGTATGTTGAATTAATAGCTTTTCAAAATCTACCTTTTGATAATGTATCAATTATATAGTAATCAAAAGCTAAGAAAAGGAAATAGAAGTTCATTACCTAGATATTTCCATAAAAAACAATCAGCTGTTTAATTCAGCTAGAGAATTTATTAGTTTTAAAGACTCTTGCCATAAAGTAAAACAAGAAATGTGAGAATACAACCTTTCAAATGTTTCCAAAGCAGTTTCAAAGTTCCTGAATACATATTTTATTTAGTGAGTAGCACCCATATGCATAGAATTCAGATAAGCATTATGGGAAATCTTAGGAAATACAAGTTTAACAGCAATACAAAAACCACATAGCAGTAGGAGAGAATTGGACTTAAGATATGTGCCCAATGAGTAGTGCAAATTTTAAGTGCCATATTAAGGAGGGAGATCTCACAAAAGGGGCTTCGAAGCCGTCGAGTTGAGGTTTGAAATAACAATGCCGGTTAACAATCTTTATATATATATATGTGTGTGTGTGTATATATGTGTGTGTGTGTATATATATACACATTTTAGAGATGGGAGTTTGCCATATTGACCCAGCCTGTTCTTGAACTCCTGAGCTCAAGCAATCTGCCCATCTTGGGCTACCAAAGTGCTGGGATTATGGGCCTGAGCCACCATGCCCAGTCTCTAGCTAACACTCTTATAAGCACTTATTCAGGCATTCTGCTAGTCATTGATGTGTGTTTTCTTATTCAACCCTCACAGTCACATACACACTGTTAGGTAACAGAAACCTGACTGAAATGGGAGAGTTCTCTGACCCTCTTATGGGACTTGCAACAGGGGTGTGGCTTGTTTGCTTGGCCACTGCACATTCAAACCCCTTAAGGGAGGGGGAGCACGCAGACAGGCAGGTGCAGGAGACGGGGTGAGCGCTTTTGGGCTCTAGCCCCATGGCAGCATCTAGGGGTGTGTTACAATTAATGCTCTTTTAGCAGTTGCTGTCCGCGGATGGCTAAGTGTTAAACCAGCTCAGTGGAGAGTCAGGGTGGCAGCCTTTTACACCCTGTCCTCTTGGTACCCGGGTCTTTGTCTAGCATCCAGGAAGAATCAGGTCCTACAGACTTGAAGGATGGTGAATACAGAGATTTTATTGAATGATGGAGGAGGCTTTCAGCAGGATGGATGGGGAGCTGGAAAGCGGATGGAGTGAGAAGATAAACTTCCCCTGGGGTTTGGCCATCCCATGGCTGATCTCTCTGACAGTCCCCAGCCAAACTCCTCTCGATGTTCAGACACTCTTTCTCCTCTCTCCTCTGCCACACTGCTCTGCTGCTTTTCTGCTCATGGAGCCTGAGGTTTGGAGTTTTTATGGGTACAGGATGGGGGTGTGGTGGGCCAGAGTGGTCCTGCAAAAGGCAACACTTGGCACGAAAACAGGAATGCCTGTTCCTATTTAGGGCTGCAGGTTTCCAGGCTTGAGGATGGGGCCTTTGCCAGGGAACCACTCTCTTTTAACCAGTATTTCCCTGCCTCTTGTTCGTATCGTAATCACAGTGGCATAATGAAGTAAAGGCTCATCCTTCCTCACATAATAAGGTTCAGGAGTAGGCAGTCTGGGGCTGATACAAATGCGTGAGAAACCATCAAGTTTCTAGCTTCCTTTAACCTTCAGCTGCATTATGCTCAATGTGTGTTTTTTAGCCCCATGGTTATAAAATGACTGGTCCACTTAAGGCATCGCACTGGCATCCCAGTAGAAAGACAACAAAAGCAACAAGTGCAAATAAATGGAAATCTTTCCTTAGATTTTCTAGCAGACTTCAGATTTCCACTCCATCCCGTTGGTTAGAACGATATCACATGGACACCCAGTGGCATAACTGGTTGAGAAATGAAGGCTTTTTGTTTTTCTTTCATCTGACAACATAGCTGCCTAAAAAGCTATGGAGTTGGATATTGGTGAAGAAGGAAGGAAATTGACATCAAATAGACATTTAGCAGTGCCACCACAGATGAGTACTACTATTATTCTCGTTTTGCATGAGGAAACCTAGACATTGAGAGTTAAGTAACCTGCCCAAGGTCATCTAGTTAATATGTAGAAAAGCCGGATACAAACACAGGCAATCTGATTTCCAGAGCCTGAACTTTTAACTCTGTGCTAGGATTTGAATCTGAGAGTAGAGGGAAAGGCAATTTGTGACAGGAAGATAGTGTTAACAAAGGTGCAGTGCGTATGTGCATGTGTACGTGTGCGCATGTGTATGTGTGTACATGTGCATACATGTACATTGGAACCCTAGACGCTGATCATGTGTGAGAGAGGCCCTGAGGCTGGAATAAAGGAGCCATGCTGAGGAGTGGAGGGAAGTCAGGTGGGAAGGAGATCTGGATTTATACCATCTGCCTGGGTAAGCCTTCAGGAACGTGAACTGCGTCGGTCCTGAAATTGAAATAATGACAATATATATGCAAATATTGGCAAGAAGGCATGAGGAGATGCCAAATATGAGCAGAGCCAGAACCCAGGGTGTGGTAAATCAAAAGTTGAAGCTGGAACATCCTAAGAAGCAGTAGCCAAGGTTTGGTCCAGGATGTTCTGCAGTCCAGATGTGTCCAGCAGTCAAAGATATATGAGCTGGAGGCCAGGGTCTGATGGTTTGGAGTTAGAGTTGGGGAATGAGAATCCTGGAATATTACATACCTAGGTTCTTGTTTGTTTTATGGCAGTACATCCCAGCACTTTAGGAATATTATTGGCCCATTACTTAGCACTAGTTTTTAACTCTTATAGTTAAACGCTGTAACATTTAAGAGGATAAGATGACCCCAGACTATGAGAGCACCAAAGAAACAGTTGTTTTCCATGGAAACACGTTACTTTCAAATATTAGCTTTACCTTTGTTATCTCACAGGGTAAGTGGAGTGGGGACATACAAAAATAGGTAGAATTAAAAAGGAAGGAGCTGTGCAAAGTGATGAACCACATCAGCTTTGGATTATATATTTTTCAGTGTCGTTGTTGAGTACAGAGCTTGCACCATGAGATGTCAGATTAGTGTAGGGAGACCATTACTTAGAATATGTGAGGCTCAGCAAGAGAACATGGCCCCACTCTGAGTGGTGGGCTTTCTGACCTGGTAGTGTTCAAACAGAGGCTAGAAGATTGTCGAGGAGAGAGATTTCAAAATTGCTTTCTGGATAAAGTTTGACTAAAAGGATTTCAAATCTGCACTTCATAATTGTACAGTATGCCCATCTGAAATCGATCAGAATTGTAATCTCCAAAAAGCAATCTGAATCTGCAAAGCCTTTCCTATTGCTTGCAGACTCAGCAGCCCTGAGTCTGCTGCTAGTCAAGTAGCAGGAAAAGTTGTGCAAAGCCTTTGTCCTCCTCACTCAAGTTTCTTCTTTGTCCAGTTGAAAAAGCCTAGCAAATGAGGTCTTTTGAAGAATAGTTATAATGACTATTCTCCAGCAACCACGAGAATGGAATTCAACTTAAGGTGTTATGCATTTATTCAAATGTACCAGGCCTCAGCATGCTTGTGTCTAGCCTTTATATACATGCATATATAAATGTGTGTGTGTGTGTGTGTATATATATATTTGTATGTACATACACACTTATCCACATTTATGATGAAAAATAAATTCATGCTTATTGTTGTAGTTAAACTCTGGAGCTCTGAAACCATTGGGTTTGAATCCCAGCTCCTCTATCTTCTAGCTGTGAATATAGGTCAAGTTACTTAACATCTTTGTACCTATTTTCTCACAGGGTAATGACTATTGTGATGATTAAATGTGTTATTTATTACCTATAAAAGACAGAATATGACTGGAATATAGCAAACATCCAATAAATGATAGCTATTATTATTCTAGACTTTCTAGAAAATACATAAAAATACAAAGAAGAACTAAAAATCATGTTTATTCTGAAGGGGAACCACTGTTAATTCTGAGCATATCTTCCCAGTCTTTGTTCATGTGCTTGTCTTCTGTTTACTCTCACTCTGGAGTCATGCTCCAGGGCCTAGGTTTCCAATGCACATGCATGCACACATACACAGGCACATACACAGAAATATACGTGCACACATGATTTTATGCTTCTTGTAAAAGTTAGAATATGTGCCTTAATGATTAGTATAGGGGAAAAGGGAAAACTTCCCCTTTGCCCTCCGAAGATTTGCAGAAAATCACTGATAAGATGCATATTAATAGGAGAAAAGGCATACACATTTATTAATGTGTACATGGGAGCCTTTAAAATTAAGACCCAAAGATACAGGGGAAATTGTCCATTTTTATGTTTAGGTTTAACAAAGTATGGGCAGCAAGAAACATGATTGGACAAAAAATATGATCTAATGTTAATAGACTGAGTGGGGAAACTCAGAAAGTTCTGTCTGTCTAGATTTTTCTTCGCCTCTCTGAGCATGTATTCCTTTTTTTGGATATGGCACAGGGCCCTCTCTGGAATGGGGGTCTTATGACCTGTAATCAAACAAGATAAGTCTAGTTATCTAATTTTTTAGTGGCCAGTTTTTGTGAAGTTATAGTGGAGGGAAAGTTAGAGTAAAATTTTTAGATTTTATGGCTGGCTTTGGGTAAAGGGGTTCTAGTTTCTATGACCCACCTTGAGTAAGACAGATTCTAGTTTTCATGGCTAGCCTTGAGAGAGAATGGGATTGAGAGATAGTAGGGTAGGAAAAGGTCAGAGAAAAATTTCTGTTTTGAGGCTGCTTCTGCGGCCTTCATTTTGGGTATGTTTTTCTGAGTCCCAACATTAGACAATCCTGCACAAATATGTATTCAGGACTAAGGTCATGGCTTGTTTTAATAGTTATAACTCTTAAATGACAATTGAGTAATTTTTCAAAGAGAATAAATATTTTGCCATTTTTTCATTAATTCTCAGATCAGCGAAAGTATATATTCTAAATTTGATTGCTTTATTTAAATATTTATATTTTTCAGTTACATAAACATGGAAAACTGTAAAATAAAAACGAATGTCTTATTTACAAAATCTTTGCTTCAGTTAGAAAGGGAAAATGAGTATACACATTACAGACCATTCATAGAATAAAATAATGTGCATTTTAAAAAGAGTGAGGTAACTCTATACACACTGACACAGAAGAATGTCTATGACGGGGAAAGATTTCCATGATGCTTAAATTAAAAGCATTGTGGAATAATAAATAATGACCGTCTTTATACATAGTGTTTTTAATTTTTTTTTAGCTCATCAGCTATTGTTAGTGTTAGCGTATTTTATGTGTGGCTCAAGACAATTATTTCAATGTGGCCTAGGGAAGCCAAAAGATTGGACACCCCTGGTCTAGACAGTGCTGTGGTCAGGTTTGCTGAGTATTCTGTAGGTGGAATGTAAAATCCAAGATAATGCCTGTTGAACTTGCTGGAAAGTGCACCAACCTGATACTGATCCTATCTCCAGGCTGGGTTCAATGCTCCTGTCTTCATTTCCAAGTTTCCAACAGAATCTTGTGCTTACAGTCATCCTAGAGGGGATCAAGCTTTATACTTTGTTTTTTCTGCTTACTTGTCTGTCTACCCTATCAGATTTTGAGGTCCCTGAGAACAAGAAATACCATTTTTTGTTTTTATTTTTAAATCTCTGTAGTCCCAACATTTAGCATTGTGCCTAGCATAAGCAACCAACAAATGTTCCTTTGATTTGTTTGATTTAATGTAATTTTGTATAATACCGAGTTGGTGTTTGTTTGGAAATTCTGCTTTCTTGAAAATGCTGACCGGTTCCAGGTTGCCCAGCACAGAAGAGACTGTTAGGAATGGATCAATTTCTTTCTTTCTTTCTTTTTTTTGAGATGGAGTTTCTCTTGGCATCCAGGCTGGAGTGCAAGGGCATGATCTCTGCTCACTGCAACCTCTGCTTCCAGTTTCAAGCGATTCTCCTGCCTCAGCGTCCCGAGTAGCTGGGATTACAGGCACCCGCCACCATGCCTGGCTAATTTTTGTATTTTTTGTAGAGATGGGGTTTCACCATGTTGGCCAGGCTGATCTTGAACTCCTGAGCTCATGTGATCCACCCGCCTTGGGCTCCCAAAGTGCTGCGATTACAGTTGTTAGCCACCACTCCTAGCCCATTTTATTATTATTATTATTTTCTTTTTTTAGAGACGTGGTCTTGCTCTTTCACCCAGGCTGAAGTTCAGTGGTGCAACTGATAGAGACAGGAGACAGCCAAATGCTGCCCAGGTCATTGTGTACAGGAGGGTTGCCTAAAGATGCCCACAACCGACTAGGGGTCCCCTTGTGCACTGGGAGAATGGGGTGGAGCCACTGGGAATTCTCACCTTATGGAGTGGGGAGGAGCCCTGTCTCTTCAGCTCTTGTGTGGTGGGCTGGTATTCAATCTGTGAGGTGGAAGCCTGTTGGCAGGAACCCCCCATTTTAATTTTTTAATTTTTTTTTTGCTGAGAGCTTTCTTTTAATAAATTCCACTCTCCCTGCCTTCCAATGTGTCTGCATGCCTAATTTTTTCTGGTTGTGAGACAAGAACCTAGATTTTAGCTGAGCTAAGAAGCAAAAAATCCTGCATCACAATCATAGCTCATTGTATCCTTGAACTCCTGGGTGCAAGTGATCCCATCTCAACCTCCTGAGTAGCTGAGATTATAGGCATGAGACACCATGCCCTCTAAGAATAAATTCCTTTCAAACATTACAAGCTCCTCATCTTTTCCTTTTGCCACCTGAGGTTTTAGACATACACTGGCCTCAATACACATAATCCTTGGCACTTTCTTTTGAAACCACTTTCAAAACTACTTTCTTTTAAGTTGATAACAATCAACTTGAACATTTGGATGAAATTCTTTTGGGTCAGGAGGTCCCTGCTAAGCTCACATGTAAAGAAAAGAGGACATAGTGAAACACCTGCTTTCTGATTGCAGATAGACCAATATTGTAACAGGATGAGCCGCAGACAAAAGCTCTCAGACACTGAGTTGTAGTAGGAAGGGCTTTATTCAGCTCGGAGGATCGGCAAGCTACTGCCTTAAAATCCGAGCTCCCTGAGTACACAATTTCTGTCCCTTTTAAAGGCTCACAATACTAAAGATTTTACAAGAAAGGGTCATGATTGATTTGATCAAGCAAGGCGTACGTGACAGGAGCTGCATGCACTGGTGGTCAGAGAGAAACAGAACAGGGCAGGGAGTTTCAGAATGTTCTTCTATACAATGTCTGGAATCTATGAATAACATTGGTTTCTAAGTTATGAGTTGATTTTTAACTACTGGGTTTAGGCCAGGCAGGCCCAGGCCTGGTTTTGGGCTTGGCGCTGGGCTGCCTGTCTTTGATTTCATTTTCTTTTTTTTTTTCCTTAAAACAGGTACTGAGTATAAAACAATATAGAACAATATGAGAGGGTCGCTCTCTTTCCTCATTTTCCCCCTTTGAGACTCTCACTTTTTATTAGTGGGAGTTCTCACTCTTATTTTTGCTACTTATGTCTTTCTGTGCAATAGATTGATAGTGATTCATATAGTACACTTGTGCTGAAGCATTTTGGTGAACTAAGGTAGCGATGAAGCTTTTTATCATTTGAAGAAGTACAAGTAGTAAACAAGGGAGCAGTAAGCAGGTTTTTATTACTATTATAACTCCTATTATAAGAGTTTTAAATCTTCCTATTGCTGGGAACTAATTTTTAAACATGGATCCTGGATTGAGTCCGTGCCACACTTGTATGGGTACATGTGCCAGTTTTGTTATATCTTTAACTATATTTTTAACTACTTGCCCTTGATCATCTGTGTGTAGAAAACAATTACTAAGGTTAAATTTTTCACAAACTTCTCTTTCAGCTGCTAGCAAGTAGTCAAGAGCTAGTCTATTTTGATAGATAGCATTTCTCGTCAGAGTCTCTTGCTGGGCAAGAACAGTCAAGGCTTGACCAGTTTTATTAGTAATAATTTCGAAAACAGCTTGTAACCGTATGATTCCGTTGAGCATGTAGATGGGGGTCCGATATCCCCAAGAGCCATCTTGTGCCCAAGTGGTGGGTCCATAGTATTGTATGATTCTTTCAGGGGGCCATTTATCATCTTTCCAATCACCTATGGCTATGCTTTGCTTTTTGCGGGAAGCATAGACTGGGAAGCCCAGAAGTTCACCTGCTTTTATGGGCAGTAAGAAGAAAGATGGTTTAATGGTGTCAATTACACAGCTACCTGTCCACTGATCAGGCAGCTTAGCATAAGCTCTGTGTCCACATATCCAGTATAACCTGGTGGGGGCCATCCAGTCCCGGTGGAATTCTGGGTGGGCCCAAGCAGTCTGCAACTTTGGAAATTGACTGAATGGATCTCTTTCTGTGTAATTGGAACTCCACCATGTAACTGTATTTGTGGTACCATTATACAGCTTCTGCCTAAGACAACTAAGCCGCCTTATAGGATGAGTGAATCCTTTTCCTTCTCTAGCTATGCAACACTGTCCAATAATTCAGACTTTTAGGACCTAAAAATTGTCAGGGTGGTTCTTTTGGGCTGGGAATTCATCAGGAACTGGGTCTGTAGGAACTAATTCTCGGGCTTCTTATGGAAGTTCTTCTTATGGAAACTCTTATTACAGTTTTTCCACAAACATAACATGAAGTGACATTTAGAGACTGGACTACATGCTCGGCTAATTGCAAAAACAAATTTCTGGTTTTTCCTGGAGTCTCTGGTACTGGCACATTTAGTTTATCATAGGAAGTCTGAAATACTGGTTCTGGAGAGCATCTTTGAACCCCTTCTTTTATTAGGATGCTTACACTAGGATCTAGTCCTTTTCCATCAATGCCTAATGTTACATATTTTCCTTCATTTCACTTTGGGTCTGAGGGGTTTGTGATTATCAGTTCTAAAGGGTTGCAGCTCCCACTCATGCAGGAGGGGCTGATTTTTCCTTTTTGGAGCCAAACAGGATTTTTAAATCTTTTTTCCAAGTAGCCTAAATGACACGAGACCAGTACTGACACATCTCATAAAAATATGATTTTTGACAGATATACTTATTTTTTTTACTGTGTAACTCTTTTTCCAATTTAGAGAACCGCATCTTATTCCATGCTGCTTACTATCAATAGCAGCACAAGCGTCAAATTTTAAGGTTAGATTTTTGGGGACCCCTCTTTCTTCTGTTCTAGCTATTACCTTACTTGTGTCACCTAGAAAAGGACCACTCTTTAATTTTATTTTAAAAACTATGATCATGGGAGGCTTAAAATGGGTCATAACACACATCAGGTTGGTTATTTCCTGGGCTACATACCTTGGATAGAATAGCATTATACAAACAAATTTCTTTTAGAGTCCTGGTACACTTATAATAACCATAAAATAATAGGACTGTAGCAATCTTTTGTCCTACCTCAGTGACTTGATGTATATACTGGGAACAGTTCTCAGTCTGAGGAAGGTCAGTTGAAGTCCTTACTGTACAAGTCCAAATTTTAAGGAAAATGAGTCCCGCGATGAGTTTCCTCATGCTTCGGCCATGCGTGGACCAGTCAGCTTCCGGGTGTGACTGGAGCAGGGCTTGTGGTCTTCTTCAGAGTCACTTTGCAGCGGTTGGCGAAGCTGCTCCCATCCACGTACAGCTCCCAGTCTACTGATGTTTAAGGGTGGTCTCGGAGGTTGGGCCTACTAGAATAAACTGAGTCCAACACCTCTACATAGTTTATGTTTAACTGGGCTCTCTAATATCAGGAGTAATGTGGCGGGGTTAGGATGTTGCAAACTTCAATGGTTATGCGGGGATTTTCACAGAGCAAGCTTTGGTCTCTTGTTAGTCTAGCATTCATTAGCTAATGGTGTCCTTTGCTATTTATTAAAATCACCACAACATGGGGGGGACTTTATGTTTAGGTTTTGCCTAAGAGTTAGCTTATCTGCTTCTTGTGCTAACAGGGCCGTTGCTGCCAGGGTCCTTGGACATGGGGGCCAGCCTTTGGAAACCCCGTTCAGTTGTTTTGAGAGAGAGGCCACTGGCCTTGGCCAGGGCCCTACAGTCTGGGTTAAAACTCCAACTGCCATTTTTTTTCTTTCTGACACATAGAGTGTACAGAGTTTTGTCAGGCCAGGTAAACTCAGGGGTGGGGCCGACATGAGTTTTTCTTTTTAACTCATGAAAAGCTCATTGCTGTTGGTTGTAATGGATGTAGTTTATCTAATCTACATTTTTATTGACTGTCATCTACTAAAATATTGACTTAAATCCTGTAATTATTTGATTTCAAGCTTTAAATTAATCTGGTATTCCTTGCGGGGCTCCAGTTGCATCTAAATAGATGTGAGAGTTGAAAGACCTATAAGGGGCTTCTCTTGCTTTACGATGTCTTATTATTATTTTTTTTCCTCTGGTTGATGAAATGCCAGGGTGAAAGGGATAGCCAAATGGACTAAAGGACAAGTGCCACTCTAGTTATTCGGCAGAGTGCCCGGTAAAGGTCCACCACAATACCACCACATATCTGCTCAGGGATGAACAAGGGCAGACAGATTGATAAGCTCTTGAAAATTCTTAAGCTCACTGCATCCCTTCAGGTCTCCCAGGAATGCTAAGTCTCCTCCCTGCTGTGAGAGACAAGAAGTGAACTTAGTGTTGGGAGACAGAAGCTGGATGGCCCTCGGGGGCTGACCCGCAGGGACTTCGGGATATAGCAGACAGAGCTTGGCATGACTTATTACTCCAGGCTGCAGAATCCTGGAAAAGAGCTACATGCAGCCCACACCTGGTCAACTGAAGGACCACCTTAGTGGAAGGGGGACAATCAGGGCCTCTGGCCTGCCATGTGCACAAGCATAACAATTGCTTTTGTTTAATGTGCAGATGGAATATTTGATCCATTCCAACCAGGCATTTGCATCTTGGTATGCTGTCTTAATTGCCAAAGTTTGTTTTAAGTCTTTAACTTCTATGATCCTCTGGTAAAATGAATGTTTCCTTTAGCACCAATTTTTATTAGTTTTTAAATCAAAGAAAGCTAAACACCATTTTATATTTAATAATGCTTCTTGTATGATTTCTATACCAGATGAGTTAAGTTTTACCTTTTTATTAGTGTGTTATTAATGTTAAACTTAATTTTAATAAAATCTTGTAGACATATTTATCCAATTTTTTATGTTTGACCGTAAGGTAAGATTTTATAGACTCTTTTTAATCTTTTATAATTTTTGTTAAAAAGCAGGTTGATGCTTTAAGAAAAACCTGTTGCATTTTTACTTTAATGTCCAGTTCACAGAAAAACTAGATGATACTTTTTAACTTTAGCTAATATGTTTACACACAGAATTTTCTTTAAAATTAATGTTTTAAAACTTGCTTAAACTGTTAAAACAATAATTTTTTTAACCTTTTAATGTAGGTAAAAATTAATTCTTATGCCTCCTTATAATTTTTTTTACCAAAGGTATAGTTTACTTTTTTTATACACCTTGTACATAAACAGTTTCTTTAATAGTACTCAGGAGGCCTTATTACTTTTAAATTATACAACATTTTTTGCATAAAAATTTTTTTATAACATTTTCTTTTACGACTTTCGCAGACAATTTTTTAACATGTCTCAACTTTCTGACTTATTACAAACAGTTTTTTTTTTTTAACAACCAGTTAATTTATTTTAGGAGAAGAATTTACCTTATAACACTCTTTTTACATAAATTCTGCCTCCCCCCCCGCCTTTTTTTTTTTTTAAGATAACCATTCCTTTTTTTTTTTTTAAGGCGAACTTTCTTTATGTCTTTGGACTAGACAGTCTAAGGCCACAAGATTAGAAGTTACCATAATACATGTTACACTGTTAACTTTTAGCACACTTCACTTTTGTTGAAAACCTTGTAAGTTTGGGATTTCAATTATCCTTTGCTATTAATAAGACCTTGTTTAGTCTAAATTAACTTAGAATTGGTATAGATGGTCTCTTTTTCTCTCTGCTGGTCTTTCCTTGCCTCTGCCAGCCACTTATGCTGCTGTTCTCTTAACTACTGTAGGGGGAAGGGGGTCTAAAAGCAGCTGTAACTGTCTATGTACCGAAACTGGTCTGGGTGCCTTGGCTTACAGGTTACCTTGTGTCATACCTTTGAAACAAAGGACCTGTCCAGGCTTCCTTCTGATGGCCAACCCACCTCTAATGCTGGCCAGTCTATTTCACACAAAGTTCTAAGTTTTCCTGGTGTCACAGTAACACCATAATCTCCCTTAAATTCTTTCTTGAAAAATTTTTTTTTACATAGTTCCTAGTGGGGTGGACTTATTTGTGCCTGACCCATGTTTTTTTTCTGAGACAAAATACCACGCTCACACCACACACACTCACCACAAGAAAAAGAACGGGTAAAGAGGGTGCACACACACTTTTACCGTTTATACCAAACCAAAATCACGAAATTCAAAATCCGAGTACCAAAAAATTCAAGCCAAGTCAAAATCAAAACCAAAGTATCCAGCAATTCAAGTCAAGTCAAAACCAGAACAAAAGTGCCAATGCAGGCACGCTGTGGGTGATCAGGCCACGCTTCCCCTCAGATGGAGTGGGGCAAGTTCCAAAGACTAGTCTTACCAAGTCAAGCCAATTCAAAACCAGAACAAAAGTGCCAATGCAGGCACACCGTGGGTGATCAGGCCACACTTCCACTCAGATGGAGTGGGGCAAGTTCGAAAGACTAGTCTTACCAAGTTTCAGATGCCGCGACTCCAAGTGCCAGTTCTTTCCCGGTGTTCGGCCACTGTGTTAATCCTCTGCAGGGGCCTGCTACGCGCTGCTCTGGCAAGGCATTCCACCGGGGCAATTTCCTACCCGGAGCGTTCTTTGGATCGCGTCACTCAGGCTGACTGGAGTCCCCCATAGGGATGCTCCACAGGACAGGCCTAAGCCGTCTAAGGGGTTACTTCCGCCGTCTATCAGTTACCTTGTTTCCTGGTCAGGGAACCAAGAAATGTAGCAGGACGAGCCGCAGACAAAACCTTTCAGACACTGAGTTGTAGAAAGAAGGGCTTTATTCAGCTGGGAGCGTGGGCAAGCCACTGCCTTAAAATCCGAGCTCCCGGAGTGCATAATTTCTGTCCCTTTTAAAGGCTGACAGTACTAAAGATTTCACATGAAAGGGTTGTGATTGATTGGAGCAAGCAAGGGTTACATGACAAGGGCTGCATGCACCGGTGGTCAGAGAGAAACAGAACAGGGCAGGGAGTTTCACAGTGTTTTTCTATACAATGTCTGGAATCTATGAATAACATCGGTTTCTAAGTTATGAATTGATTTTTAACTACTGGGTTTAGGCCAGGCAGGCCCAGGCCTGGTTTTGGGCCTGGCGCCGGGCTGCCTGTCTTTGATTTCACTTCCTTGTATTTTTTTTCTTAAAACAGGTACTGAGTATAAAACAATATAAAACAATATGAGAGGGTCTCTCTCTTTCCTCAATATGACTACTTAAATTGGTCAAGGAAATGAACTACAGGGAGGAATATCTGCTTTGTACAAAGATTTTTTTTATGATACTCTTTAAAAACATGAGTATGTATATGTGCATTTTAACTGGATTCTCAAAGAGATATGGGACCCCAAAAGGCAAGTAACAACTGCTCAGGGCAAGTAAAGAGAACTTGGATTTCAAATGGTAACCTCCTAATTTGATAGGAAGTTTCTTGAAAGGATAACATCTGAGTCTCTTTGTATTTCCTGCACCTTGTACAACAGTATTCAGCATACAGCAATCAGTAGGGGATTATTTGGAAAAAAATTAATTGATGACAAAAGCAAGGCCTACTTGAAAACCATTGCTATCTAGGAATGACATCATTTGACATTGCCCCTTACCTCACCTACAGTGAGCATGCCAACTTACAAGCGTTACCAGAAAGAATTTTCCCTCTTCTGAAATAGTAGGAATTAGCTATTTCTTTGTACATCTTGAAATTTCCACACTCTTTCCATGTCGAACTACTACTTTTAATTTTTATTTTTATGGTATTCACATTTGTAAAGATTTTATATTCGATTATCAAAAAATTCTGGGGATGCATAGGTCTTCCAGGAAGTACGACCTCAGTGACAATAAAAATGAGGTCTGATTTCCCTCAGATAGGAAGTCTATTTTTCTATTTCCTTAAATTAACAAGAAAAGAGCAGTGGTCCTGTGAAATCCCATATGAATTCAAGTTATAAACATAGAACACAATCGACGTGTAAGTCTGCAACAACAGGAGACCAGAGTAACTTGTAACAGCAGGTGACTTTTCTAACAAAGGTCACACTGTGTGGGCTAAGCTAGCACCTCATCACTGCAAGAAGCAAAACAAAAGGAAAAAAAAGCTTCTCTTTTTTTTTTTTTTTTTAAAGCAGCAGCATAATTCGCTGGCTCAGCAAATGTTTTTCCCTGTTATAGTTTGGGAAAGAAGGAGACTTGGAGGCCTTGTTTACCCTTAGCCCTTCCTCCCGCCCCCGACTGTACCATTAAATCCTAGATTCTGGGGTGACTGAAAAGCATAGGGAATAAATTAGTAATTGTCAAACTGTTTTCCCCATATTATGCATGGCAGCACTTGCTACTTTCTTTTAAGTTGATAACAATCAGCTCAGGGGTTTGCTCTGCTTGCAAGGTCACTGCAAGAATGAACATTGAACTTTGGACTATACCTGAGGGGTGAGGTAAACAACAGGACTATAAATATCAGAGTGTGCTGCTGTGGCTTTGTGGAGCTGCCAGAGTAAAGCAAAGAGAAAGGAAGCAGGCCCGTTGGAAGGGGTTGTGTAAGTAGGAACTTCGTGTTTTCTGATACTTTATTCTTTTAGAGTTTGGTAAATATTTTTTGAGTCTGATAAATTGTTTTTTTCCATAGAATAGATTCCGAAAACAGGTGGGTAGAGGAAATAAAAATAATAAAAGAGAAAAGTAATAAGAGTCTGAACTTGGGTGTGGTAGGTGAAGTTCCCAGTGCGCACATTTGTCAGTTCTTGATTTCTGCCCTGTCTTCAGCACAGCTGAGAGCAGAGGAAGCTGGAGAAATCCAAACCTTTTATTCTATAATCTGTTGTGATGTTACATAGGCAGTATTATATGTTCAAATTTAAATATTTTCCACTGAAGGGCAGAGTAAGAACAAACAGGGAAAAAACCCAGCCATTTGGATTTGAAGAGCAGACACTGAAATATGCTCATTCTAGTGTTGTAGAAATGTCCAGGGATATTGTGAGCAGTTTCAGAAGAAAAAGTGGTGGAGTAGGGTACAGTAGGTTCAGTCCACAGTGCAGAAGTGGTCACCCTTAAATAAGCTAAAACCCATGTCAACAATTAGGTGGTCTGTGATTAAATGCAAAATTTTGTATTTTAAATGGTGAATGAGAGCATTCAGGTGAATTAGGGGCTTTCAGATGCTGGCCTAAAGTTCAGAGGTGGAGGACAGAGAAAGTTTGTACATATCCTGCTTTTTAATGAGGAATTTTAAATAAACGTAGGTCTGAATGTGGCCATGAAATTTAAGTTTTGCAGTTGAAAAGTGGTGACATAGTGAAATTTACAACTACTTTTCAATTCTTATTGGATCAGCTTCCAGGAAACCCAATTTTGTTATTTATCTTCATTATTTTTATATAGCTGTCTGACAACTATAATTATCAAAGGTTTATTGTGTAATAAATAATTTAAAGAAAACAAAATTGAGCAGCCTGTTGATTATAATGACAGAAGAAATCCGAAAGTGTGAACTCTTAAGCTACAACTCTCTGCCAATGGGTTATTTTTTCATCATAAACCTAAATGAGGGAAATGAGTGAAATAGTCTTTTCATTTGTATTCACCATTCAGCTACTTGAAATGTGTGCTCTGGGCTGGACGCGGTGGCTCACGCCTGTAATCCCAGCACTCTGGGAGGCCAAGGCAGGCGGATCACGAGGTCAGGAGTTTAAGACCAGCCTGGCCAACATGGTGAAACCCCGTCTCTACTAAAAATAAAAAAATTAGCAGGGCGTGGTGGCGGGCGCCTGTAATCCCAGCTACTTGGGAGGCTGAGGTAGGAGAATTGCTTGAACCCGGGAGGCGAAGTTTGCAGTGAGCTGAGATTGCGCCATTGAAGTGCAGCCTGGGTAACAGAGCAAGACTCCGTCTCAAAAAATAAATAAATAAATAAATAGATAAATAAATATGTGCTCTGTGGCAAAGTGAAAAAACCAAGTGCTGATTTTTTGCCAAGGTTCTGTAACTACTGAATTTGTGGTCTAGGAAACAGAGAAAACCTAGCCTTTCTATTAAGAAATAAAACAGCTTGAATTATTTTTATGTTTTCTTTGGCATCTTAGTGCATAAACAAAAATAGTTGGCGGCTATAGTTATTACAAGGTGATCTATCTAAAAACTCTCAATATATTGCAGTAACTAAGATGTAGCTTAGGATTTGACAGAACTAGTTTTAATCCAGTCTTTCTTGTGACTGACTTTCTCTCTGTGTGATCATAGACAAGTTACCTAAACTCTTAGCCATGGTTTTTCTCAACTGCAAAAGGGGATAATGGTCACATAATTGTTTTAAGGATTAACTGATATGATATATAAGTGCTTAGTGCCACCTGAATATATTTGTATAAAAGTTAAATAAACATTAGCTATAATAAGGATAATTGTATTATCATTGTAAATACCATTCTAGAGGAATTTTCTAGAAATAGTCCAAATATATCTTCTTCTTCTTCAAATATTAGAATATTTTAAATATTAAAATAAGTAGTTGGAGTGGCCTTAAATAAGTTAATTTGTCCTTTCTCTCTACCTCTCTCTCACCTCACTCTCTCTGTCTAGTTTTTTCTCTTCCTTTAGTCAAGTTCTTATCAAGATATCACATATAGGTAGGAGTTTTGATGTGTTAAATAATGTGAAAGACAATCAGGGTTAAAAATTCTATCTATATCTACCAGTGCATTAAAGCCCAGATCAATCTGATTTTAGCTTTTCTATTCTTCTCTTAATTTTGGGCTAACTCTAAGTAATTTACCATTAGCTCCCCACCTCCAAAGAAATGCATCTGCTTTTAAAAATCTCAAATCAGTGCTTGAAAATGTATTGACTTCCCAGTTTTCAAATTTTGTCCTGATCTCTCCCCACAGATTCTTGCATCAAAATGAGCCTGAATTACTTGTGAGGATTTTTCTTTGCTCCTCTCTGCTGAATGTGTTCCTTTTTCTTTATCACCTGTCTATAGTTCACCTGTTTTTGAACATCTCTGTTTAGAGAGCTAGCCCTAGTTTTGAGGATATTTATAGTCAGGTATTTAAAAGCATTTTAATTTCGTTGCTCAGAGGAAGCATCTTTTTACCAAAGAAAGTGCTGTCTAGTCATAGGAATTTTCTAGTCATAGGAACTTTCCAATAAATAGGCTAATTGAGTGTGGATTTCAAAGAGTCTTAAATGGTAGAGGGGGCAGATGTGTGATACTTCTACTTGGTTAGATACATACAGCCAGACTTTAAGGAATAAGAGAAACAAAAGGGAGCCATACCCAAGAGATAAACATAGAATGTTTGAACTTGAAGAGCTAAGGGCCCGACATGAGTCACATTCATGTTGGTATACTGTCTTCTCTGCCATCATCTTTTTTCCTTGGTTCTCTTTTTTTTGTTGGCTCTTTTCATTTCTGTGCAGAATTCTGTATTTATTCCTTTCTTCTTCTTGTTTTTTTTTTGAGACAGTCTCGTTCTGTCGCCCAGGCTGGAGTGCAGGGGCGCGATCTCGGCTCACTGCAAGCTCCGCCGCCCGGGTTCACACCATTCTCCTGCCTCAGCCTCCTGAGTAGCTGGGACTACAGGCGTCTGCCACCACGCCTGGCTAATTTTTTTTTTTTTTTGTATAATTTTAGTAGAGACGGGGTTTCACTGTGTTAGCCAGGATGGTCTCGATCTCCTGACCTCATGATCCGCCAGCCTTGGCCTCCCAAAGTGGTGGGATTACAGGCGTGAGCCACCGCACCCAGCCTATCCCTTTCTTCTTGGAGGATAGAAAGAACAGTCAGAACTTGGTGTGTCTCAAACAAAAGTTAGGTTGTGTTTGCAGAATGTTATATAAGTCACAGACTTATTTATATAAGCCACAGTCTGAACACAACTTTCTGGAGACAGAATTCATGGGCTAGGTATTTTTAGGAAGTGGAATTATGTCTGCAGGATTTATAGAAATTCATAGTTAGGACTGTGAAGTTAACTATGAAGAAGAGTGACAGGTTTTCTCTTTTACAGGACAACCCCAGCAATGTGGAGAAGCCTGGTGCTTGCCCTGGCTCTCTGTCTCCTCCCATCAGGAGGAACAGAGAGCCAGGACCAAAGCTCCTTATGTAAGCAACCCCCAGCCTGGAGCATAAGAGATCAAGATCCAATGCTAAACTCCAATGGTTCAGTGACTGTGGTTGCTCTTCTTCAAGCCAGCTGATACCTGTGCATACTGCAGGCATCTAAGTAAGACAGTCTTTCTGTGGCTTAAAATACCTTAAGGGGAAGGCTATTAAATACACACATGCATATAGACATAAAATAAAAGTGTAAATAATGTATTAAGTCACACTTTTAGAAAAACTGTGTATTTGCATAGAACATATTAGAAGAGAGAAACTAGGATGATACACACCAAAATGTTTACAGCGGGTTTCCTAGGGTTATGGAAATTTTTTCTTCTTTTTGTGCACCTATATTTTATAACTTCCTACTAAATATGTATTACTTGTGTAATGAAAATGCTCTAAAATGTACTTCTGCAAATAGAACAGTTACTTCAATACAAGAGGCAGAGAAGACTGTTTTGTCAGAGTAGAAAGAACACTAGGCTTGCTATCAAAGTCTTGGGTTATTTAACAAATAAATATAAAAAATATTTGTTAAGTTATTCACCAGATATTCACTGGGTGGAATTCTCCTTACAGTCATCCAATGGTATCTGTGCAGGATTGGTTCCAGGATCCCCCTCATACACCAAAATCCATGGAGCTCAAATCCTTTATATAAAATGGCATGTATAACCTATGCATATACTTTCATATGCTTTAATCATCTCTAGATTACTTATAATACCTAACACAATGTAAATGCTATGTAAGGGAATTTTTATACTGTATTTAGTGAATAATGAATGACAAGAAAAAAAGTCTACATGTTCACTACTATAGATGCAGCCATCTTTTTTTTTCCAACCATTTTTTATCTGTGGTTGGTTGAATCCATTCTACCTATAAGATACATTGAAAATATATACACTTCATCGTGCTGATTTGAGAACTAAATGAACCAATGTTTGTGTAAGCATAAGGTTTTAATTAAGCACAAGTTTTAAGCAATTCTAAAAATGAAAGTTTTAAAATCTTTTACAACAATATAAAGAATAGGTGCAGTATGGGTTAGTTAAAAATAAGGAGAGTTTCACATAGAAAATTAAGGAAGAGGGAGAAAAACCACTAATCAAATCAAATGAGATTATTCATTTTATGTATTTCTTCCCAAATATTTTAGATTAGAAGACCTGCGAGTAAAACTGAAGAAAGAAGGATATTCTAATATTTCTTATATTGTTGTTAATCATCGAGGAATCTCTTCTCGATTAAAATACACACATCTTAAGAATAAGGTTTCAGAGCATATTCCTGTTTATCAACAAGAAGAAAACCAAACAGATGTCTGGACTCTTTTAAATGGAAGCAAAGATGACTTCCTCATATATGATAGGTTTGTACATACACACAAACACATCCCAAATTTAAAAATAACTGTTTCATATCTATCTATTTATTTACTTCCCATCACACATAACAATCTTCTTTACTGTTAAATACAATGCCATATTTCAGTCTTCAGCTCATATAATCTCTCTTTAACATTTAGAAGTAAAAATCACTCCTTATTTTTGAAATACTCTCATTTTAAAAAATTTCTATGACACTATACCCTGCTGGTTTTCCCCATATCCTTCCTCTTCTTTTTCCTCCTCCACACTTCCTCCTCTTCCACCTCCTGATTTTTCTTCCTCCCACATTCTTCCTTGGTTTATTCTGTATGTGTTTGTGTTATTCAGGGCTGTACAGGTTTCCGCCTATTCACACTCCGCACATTTTACCTGAGCAATCTCATCTATCCCTTGATTACAATTAAAACACATATTAGGATGATCCCATATATACAAAGCTGAAACACAATGACTGAACTCCAGATGAGTCTACTTCCTAGACATATTCACAAACATCTTAAATTTAATTATTCAAATCTGTATTGATTATCTTCTCCTAAAACATGCTTATACTTTCACTTTTGTATGATTTTTATATACAACCTATTGGAGGCAGATGCAGCCAATCACTAGGGCATATAATCCTATAATTTTCAGACCCTGCACTCCCAGTCATCATCCACTATTTTGCAGGACGTCACAAAAACCATCAGGTATGGCAGCCTTGCTGCCATCCACCCCTTCACAAAACTGTGTGACAGGAATGTATTACTGACTCCTTCCACCACACTTCCCACCTCAGTCAGTAATCAAATTCTATGGGTTCTTAATCCTGAGTATATTTATCTCATATCCATAATTATTATCTCAAGTTACTTCCCGGTGACCACTCCTCTAGATTTTTCCACTAATCTCTTCACTTGATTTCTTCTTGTTTTGTATTTAATAATAAGTGATTTAAAATAATATATTTGCTTTTGATTATTGCCAAATAGTTTATAAACTCTTTATTCACATTTTTTTTTGAAATGACTTTTATTTTTGAAATGACTTTTTAAAAAGTAACTCATGTAAAAGAGTTCACCATTCCAAGAGGAAAATACAGAAAATTGATTATCCCCGTAAATTGGCATTTCGGTTAAATAAAAAGAATGACCAATTTGTATATCCTGTACAATTCTAACCTAATTCTTTTGCAAATGAATAACCATATCTTCTAATTAATTTTAATCTAAATAATAATTGTAAGTCTACATACCTGAATTTCTGAACTGTAAAGTGAGTTAATCATTTAAGCATGATCTGCACAAATCTACTTTTGATTCTATGAACAAATAAAACATTTATATTTTGAGGGAATCTCAATTCATGCATTATGCCATTATAAACATTCTTAGTTGGTGCTTTGTTTTTTTTGACTCTCCGGAGTCTGGTGAGCCCTACTTGGTCTTATACTAAATTTTTAAAAATTCACAATTCATTCTTTTAGGCCTTTAAACTTCTAATTTTTAGGATAACCTAAAAGTATAACCCTTTGATAGTCACATAAAACCATATATACTAGGTAAAATGTGGGCAAGAGGAACATTTTAACCCCACCATTTCTGACAACGCCACATGTTCTAATACTTTCATTGTGCTGAAATTTTCATTGCATTAGATACATTTTTAAATAAATGGGCTACTGGCCAAGGCTTGGAGATCTTTTTGTTATGTGATGATTTCTTGTTGTGTCAAATTTGTGTTGCCTTAGCAGTTATGACAAGCTCAAGTGATTTTCAGAGCCTATTTTATAAGTTAGTGGTTTGGGCACTGGTAGAATTTATAAGTCAGTCACAAAATTGTATTTTACCAAGTCACAGTGATGACATTTTTGATATTATATAGTGACATATCTATGACATTTTGAAATACTAGTATTAGACTGATTATAGTGTTGCTATGACCTGACCTGGTGTGCAGTGCCTGGGAGCTCATTTGTAGCTCTCATCCAAAGAAATTTAGTAAAGGCATGAAAGGGTCTTAGTTACGACCATTAAACCTATAATACATATCCCAGACTGTATTTGAGTAGGATCGTGATACAGAAAATATTATAGTGACATTGTATTTGTCTTTTTTCTTAGATGTGGCCGCCTTGTATATCATCTTGGTTTGCCTTTTTCCTTCCTAACTTTCCCATATGTAGAAGAAGCCATTAAGATTGCTTACTGTGAAAAGAAATGTGGAAACTGCTCTCTCACGGTACTTTTCTGAATTATTTTTCTGGGGAGAAAAGAGGAAATCTTTTAAGAGTTTATCATGAAACACTTATTTAGAAAACTCAATGCTTTTGCAGGTGTACTAAAAATAAATAACAATAATTTTTATAATTAAACACATATCCTGTCATCTAACCTCTACTTTATTTATTTATTTATTACTATTACTATTATTTTTGAGACAGAGTCTGGCTCTGTCGCCCAGGCTGGAGTGCAGTGGCGCGATCTCGGCTCACTGCAAGCTCCGCCTCCCGGGTTCACGCCATTCTCCTGCCTCAGTCTCCCGAGTAGCTAGGACTACAGGCACCCACCACTACGCCCAGCTAATTTTTTGTATTTTTAGTAGAGACGGGGTTTCACTGTGTTAGCCAGGATGGTCTCGATCTCCAGACCTTGTGATACGCCCGCCTCGGCCTCCCAAAGTGCTGGGATTACAGGCGTGAGCCACCGCGCCTGGCCTAACCTCTAGCTTAAAACATCTTTTGAAGATCGATGTTGCTGCCTTTATCTAGAAGGGCTTTAGAAATTAAAAATCAATGTATCGTATTTCAGTTACCACCAAATGACGTTGCATGGGCATAAGTGCTCAAAAAATTTAGTCACCACAAAAAAGCAATGTTATTGTATTATCCTGAACATGTTAGCACAAGAACATAAAAATAGCAAAGCTTACCCACAGCATTACTTGGAATGGAACTGGGGCCAGAAACTACTTAATTTATTGAAGATGCAAGGCTATCAGATTTTTCCTGAAGCCCTTCCACTGCCTGCCCATCTGCAGTTTGAGTTTACTTCAAAATGGAGTAAGTTTTCTACTCATTACTGGTATTTATTTCCTAACAACCATGAAAATATTTCTTCCTTGTTATGAGAACTATATTTAAATCTTTTTTAAATAAAAAAGGCACTCAAAGAATTTAATTTGTATTAACTAGACTTGTTTTCCTTCATAACAAAAAGGAAAATAATTCTAAACAATGTTCCATTGATAAGTCAGATTGGGAAAATTTGAACTTAGGTTTAAAAACAATTCACAATTTTATCTGTAAGTTGTATTTCCTTCAGATTTTCCCCAGCTCTAAAGAAAGCCGCCTCAAATTTTTAACGAATTTAATTAATTAATTTAGTTGTTAAGGAGTATAAGTTACTTACTCTAGTTATGTAATTTTCACATTTTAATCTTTATAATGATCTTTTGAGGGTTATTTTACTATTTTTAAAGATGAGGAGACTGAGGTAATGGAAGAAAATACTAAGAGTAATGAAAGAAAAGTACTAACTCAACCTATACTAAGCATTTAATAAATACTAACTATAATGATTCCTCATATTTTGGGATTATTTCTGCATTTCTCATTTGTGCAAGTGCTTGCTAGTTATAAATATACCCAGTTATATTGAAAAAGGCAGTTAACAGTTACCACAATATGCTTAAAATGTGTGAATCATCTGTAAATACGAATTACAGATCAGACACTATTAGTATCTGATATGCCAAATCAGATTGGAGTTTTTCTATTTCATTGTCTCCTAGATACCACTGATTATATGAAATATTATCTTATGTACTATTTAGGAAAAAAAATGCTGCTAATTAAAGTAGGATACAGTGAGAAAACACCACCAACAGTGTGGTACATTCTAATTTTAGAGATATTAAAATCTAAAGAAATATGCATCACATAATCAGTAAAATATAGTAATTCGTTTCTGAAATTAGACTACTGGCAGGGTGCGGTGGCCCACACCTGTAATCCCAGCACTTTGGGAGGCTGAGGTGGATGAATCACAAGGTCAATAGATCGAGACCATCCTGGCCAACATGGTGAAACCCCATCTCTACTAAAAATACAAAAATTAGCTGGGCGTGGTGGCACGTGTCTGCAATCCCAGCTGCTTGGGAGGCTGGGGCAGGAGAATCACTTGAACCTAGGAGGCGGAAGTTGCAGTGAGTCGAGGTTGTGCCACTGCACTCCAGCCTGGCGAAAGAGTGAGACTCCGTCACTAAATAAATAAATAAATGAAAGAAATTAGACTACTAGCATAGGTATTTGTGTTTGTTTAAACCTTGAACACTTTGAACATTACACAGTATATTTTAAACATGTATCAAATTGTTTATAAGTTTGTAAGCAAACACTATTAGATTCTAATGTAGAAATAATTCAGAAATAACCAAATAAAGTACCACTTAGTAGTTGTATGCTAAAATTTAATGGAATTTATAACCTTTTAAAACCTTCAAAACATCAAAAGCATATCACTTAGTGAGTCTTTGGGTTCTAAGTTGATTTTGTAATTTTATTTGCAAATTAGCCTTAGGTTGAGATTTAATGTTACATTTCTGTATCTATAGGCTTTGAGTCTCTGATTAGTAGGTACCACAAAACAGTAAAGACTTCCAGTAAATTAAAGAACTAGGATCACTCGGAATGGATATTATGGTCAATGGGAGTCGGGCAGTAATTTGCTATTTTCAGCTGACAGCCTTATGGTAGGGAGACATTAGCAAAGCTTTGGTGAAGTTCAAAACATTTCCTGGCATAGGATGAAGTATGAAAAACTAACACATTTGAGCAGAGTTTATTAGCATTTTTGAATTATCAGAGATAATATTAGATTACAGTATCATATGGTATTAGATAAGATGCACCGTTGACACAGGTACAGAAGTTTCCATATAGTTCAACTGATTTTTTATTTATTTTTTATTTTTTTGAGATAGGGTCTGACTCTGTCACCCAGGCTGGAGTGCAGTGGCACCATCTGAGCTCACTGCAACCTCCACCTTGCAGGCTCAAACGATCCTCCCACCTCAGCCTCACAAGTAGCTGGGACTACAGGCATGTGACACCACACCCAGCTAATTTTTGTATATTTCGCAGAGACAGGATCTTGCCATGTTGTCCAGGCTGGTCTCCTACTCCTGAGCCCAAGTAATCTGCCCGCCTTGGCCACCCAAAGTGGTGGGATTACAGGCATGAGCCACCATGCTCGCCCAGATCAACTGAATTTAGGATTTGATATTAGTTTGACTTTCCTGCAATCCAAGTTCCTTTTGCCAGTTTACTTCATTTCCTTCTGCAAATATAAGTACAGTGGTTTGGCTTTCTTTTTAAGCCTTTAATAAAATGTCTAGGTGTTGAGACTAACATTAGACTCTTTCTCATTAATATAATACACAGCCAGCTCGATTCTAATTAACTAGTTGGAATTTCACATATGTTAGCTCTACAAATCATTTTTCACGCATTATTCCTATCTCTATAAGCTTGTTAAAAAGTGATTTATAAATTTGTTCCAGACTCTCAAAGATGAAGACTTTTGTAAACGTGTATCTTTGGCTACTGTGGATAAAACAGTTGAAACTCCATCGCCTCATTACCATCATGAGCATCATCACAATCACGGACATCAGCACCTTGGCAGCAGTGAGCTTTCAGAGAATCAGCAACCAGGAGCACCAGATGCTCCTACTCATCCTGCTCCTCCAGGCCTTCATCACCACCATAAGCACAAGGGTCAGCATAGGCAGGGTCACCCAGAAAACCGAGATATGCCAGGAAGTGAAGATTTACAAGATTTACAAAAGAAGCTCTGTCGAAAGAGATGTATAAATCAATTACTCTGTAAATTGCCCAAAGATTCAGAGTTGGCTCCTAGGAGCTGATGCTGCCATTGTCGACATCTGATATTTGAAAAAACAGGGTCTGCAATCACCTGACAATGTAAAGAAAACCTCCCATCTTTATGTAGCTGACAGGGACTTCGGGCAGAGGAGAACATAACTGAATCTTGTCAGTGACGTTTGCCTCCAGCTGCCTGACAAATAAGTCAGCAGCTTATACCCACAGAAGCCAGTACCAGTTGACGCTGAAAGAATCAGGCAAAAAAGTGAGAATGACCTTCAAACTAAATATTTAAAATAGGACATACTCCCCAATTTAGTTTAGACACAATTTCATTTCCAGCATTTTTATAAACTACCAAATTAGTGAACCAAAAATAGAAATTAGATTTGTGCAAACATGGAGAAATCTACTGAATTGGCTTCCACATTTTAAATTTTATGTCAGAAATATTGACTCAAACCATATTTTTTATGATGGGGCAACTGAAAGGTGATTGCAGCTTTTGGTTAATATGTCTTTTTTTTTCTTTTTCCAGTGTTCTATTTGCTTTAATGAGAATAGAAACGTAAACTATGACCTAGGGGTTTCTGTTGGATAGTTAGCAGTTTAGAATGGAGGAAGAACAACAAAGACATGCTTTCCATTTTTTTCTTTACTTATCTCTCAAAACAATATTACTTTGTCTTTTCAATCTTCTACTTTTAACTAATAAACGAAGTGGATTTTGTATTTTAAGATCCAGAAATACTTAACACGTGAATATTTTGCTAAAAAAGCATATATAACTATTTTAAATATCCATTTATCTTTTGTACATCTAAGACTCATCCTGATTTTTACTATCACACATGAATAAAGCCTTTGTATCTTTCTTTCTCTAATGTTGTATCACACTCTTCTAAAACTTGAGTGGCTGTCTTAAAAGATACAAGGGGAAAGAAAATATTGTCTGTCTTTATATTGCTTAGTAAGTATTTCCATAGTCAATGATGGTTTAATAGGTAAACCAAACCCTATAAACCTGACCTCCTTTATGGTTAATACTATTAAGCAACAATGCAGTACACAATTGGATACAGTATGGATTTGTCCAAATAAATTCAATAAAAACCTTAAAGCTGATTTTGTTTGTTATGTAGGCTGTATGCGTATATTGAAAACAGAAGTGAAACTTTCTATTGCTTTTAAATAAATACCAACTAATGAATTTACTGCTAAGCTCAAAACCGTCTACGCTTAAGGTGCGAATCTTTGCCAACAGAAAGGCGTTGCTCTAAATCGCGAATGGTATTACGAAGAATTGCAATCTCCTTGTTTTTTTCTTCTTGAAAATGTTGAAGTTTCTAAACGAAACAAAAAATTTATTATTACAATTCAGAAATAATAAAATTTAGTACAAGGAACAACAAAATAAAGAAAAGCACTTCTGCTATTGGTACTTTAAAAAATACCTTATATTGTTAAGAATTAGATGTTTTTATAGAAACATGCTTAGAAAGTTTTCTTAAGCAACAAATAGAGGAAAACTCACATACCCTTCTGTAGATACTTTGTGGCAAAACAGTAGAATCCTGATATGATTTTGATTTAGTCTGAACTCTTGCTAGTTTGGCATCAAACTGAATCAAATTGAAAAGAAAGTTATTGAAACTCTAGACAATTAGAAACAATTGTTTCTGTAATTATAATCCATGTTATCCTTTGACATGTAATCTGTAATTCAGGTGTAAATTACAGTATAGACAATAGAAAAATCTTTAAGAAATAATTTTTCAGAAAGAGCAAAGAACAGAAAAACAAGATTAACCCTGATTGCATGGTAAAATTACCTGGAGAGGTTTTTTTTTTCCTTTGTTTTTAAAGTACCAAATGCCTGGGCACTACTTTAGAGATTCTGGTGTGCAGCTAGCATCATCTTTTTCTCAAAACATCACGTGATTCTATAGTGCAGACAGGGTTTAGAATCTAGTTTAACTTAAATATAGGTAAAAATATTTTTACGTTAAAATGAGTGTATTATAAAGAAAATGTAATGAACAGTCATGGAAGAAAACCTCATGTAGCTTTCTGCAGGAACTTTGGGGCTGAACAGTAGAATTTGAATACCATCTTGTCGATATACTTTGAACCCTTGTTGGTTTGAATTAAACTGAATCAGGTTAAAAAAGTTCTCATAGGCCATTCTTACAGGCCAATTTTTTTTTGTTTTTGCACAATATTCCATTATATAACTCTTCAGATTTAGTTAACATAGCCTCTCTGAGGACTAAGAATAAACTCTGAGATTATGCTCTGGTTTGAGGAGAGAAATGGTTAGGTACAATGAAAATAAATAACAAGGAGCTGTGTATACCAGTCAAATAATAGACCAGTGATAAGGTCCAAATGGCAAACAAAATGCAAATTTTCAAACAGAGGAGGATTAGAAATTGGTAGTAGATCTTGAAATATGGCCTATTAATTTCAGTTGGCCATTCAGCCTTTCCTGTGGTTTGCGGTACACTTGGTCAGATGGCAGCAGCAGCAGCAGCACCAGCAGCAAAGGGTATCTAAAGTCAACATCAGTCCTCTTTCTGCCCAGTGATTACTCATGGTAACTCACCAAGTACCCTGGGGATTCCAAAGTTTCAGGAGTATGAGTAGTATGTGATTTTAATTAAGACTTGTGAATTCTTAAAAGGTAAGATGAAAGTTGGGGTGGGGGGAAGCAACGGAAGAATGATGGAAGAGTAGATTGATAGAGTCTAGAAAACATTTAAAGGACAAATATTTTGTCAAAGTACATTTGAGATTGTAATATCCGGTTAAATGAACTACTCAAGACTGTTTATTTTTTTCGTTCTGTTGCCCAGGCTGGAGTGCAGTGGCACAATCTCGGCTCACTGCTAAGTCTGCCTCCCGGGTTCAAGTGATTCTCCTGCCTCAGCCTCCTGAGTAGCTGGATAACAGGCATCTGCCATCATGCCCAGTTAATTTTTGTATTTTTTTTAGTACAGGTGGGTTTCACCACGTTGGCCAGGTTGGTCTCGAACTCCTGACCTCAGGTGATCCGCTTGCCTCGGCCTGCCAAAGTGCTGGGATTATAGGTGCGAGCCACCGCACCTGGCCTACTCAAGACTTTTGAGCAAAGAGTTAGAGCCTCAGCCTTTGAGATGCCCTATTAGAAGTCCCTTAAAAAAATATTGTAGGAATTTGGTTTGTTTGCCCCCAGGATATATGTTCTTCCAGAAAGTTATTAGGAAGAAATTTGTCTTTTTTATGAGAAATAAAGCAAAATAAATTTCTAGTTGGTTACTGGGGTTTGACAAATTTCTGCTGGGATGAGAATAAATGTGAAGCGTTAGAAACATTCTTCCCATGCTGGAATGGTAGAAATTATGAAACCTACATAGAATTTACCATAAAATGCAGATAATCCTTGGGTTTTCTGTCAGGGAAATGTGAGTGCTAAAAACACAATAGCTAAAATAAAGTTTCACTGTATTGGTTTAATAGCCAATTAGATACACTAAAGATAGAATTAGTAAGCTGGAGAATAGGTTAGAAGAAAATATCTACCCTGAGACAGGGAAAAAACAAGAAAATGACATATACAGAAAAGAGCATATGAGACATAGGAACTGGTAGTAAAGTCTATGAAAGGTTGTTGTCTCTCACCTAGTGTTGGGCCTAAAGTTGCTGCAGTCAGAAAGGCCTGCAGTTAAAAGGAAAAGTTGGATGTCAAGTGGGAAATACTGAGAAGAAAAGTTCTCAGAGGAAGCAATATCCTCCCTAAAAACCAGGAGCTTTCGAACAACTCAAGGGTCCACTTTCAGGTCAAGTGCTGAAAGGCAATGCAGATGACAGTTGTATGGTATGTGATTACTGCAATCATGTGGTGGAGAATGAGCATGTGTGAAGCCCTCTCACAGAATTGCTTCTAATCCTAAAATGTATCTCACTGTGATGAAAAACAATCAAAGTACAGTTTAGACTAAGGGATGTGTCCTCAAGTTTAGCAGACACTTAAACACTTACTTCTAGTTGTAGCTTGATTATTTCATTTTGTTTTTCTTTTTCTTGACTTCTTAGCTTTGCATTTAACTCTGAAATTTCCATCTCCTTTTTCTCTATTAGTTCTTTGTGCTTTTCTTCATTTAATTCAACTGAATAAAATGAAATAAAATTCATTTGTTAAAAATTTCAAAATTGTATTTCTTTAGTGTTTTAAATCATTCCTAAAAAAGTAAATTTTATTAATGAAACATATTTTAGAAATGGTGTATGTATAGAATAGCTTTTCTATGTTTTTTACAAGACCTTGAATAATATTTGAGACACAGAGGTCACTTGCCAAATATTTTTGAATGAATAAGGTAATTTAAACTATTAAACGTCAAAGGCCTGGAAAATAAAAGGGAGATACAGTGGTTGAAGAGGGACACAAAGCCTGAGTTTCTAGGTATGAAGGGCTCAAACTACTGGATGACTCTAGAGCTACATGAAACCCCTGCTATACTATTCCATATGATCAGGCCATTCTCATGTTCACATCATATCTTTATGCTTTATCAAATTTCTTCTTCTCCCAACTTTCTTATTCCTGTTAATGACACCATGACATCTAGGATGAGAGGCTCAAGAAAATCTTTGATTTTTAACGAGAAAGGAGACAATCTACAAGCCCCACAATGAAGGGCTTCCTAGCTTTCTTTTTTTTTTCTTTATTTTATTTTATTATTATTATACTTTAAGTTTTAGGGTACATGTGCACCATGTGCAGGTTAGTTACATATGTATACATGTGCCATGCTGGCGTGCTGCACCCATTAACTCGTCATTTAGCATTAGGTATATCTCCTAATGCTATCCCTCCCACGTCCCCCCCACCCCACAACAGTCCCCAGAGTGTGATGTTCCCCTTCCTGTGTCCATGTGTTCTCATTGTTCAATTCCCACCTATGAGTGAGAACATGCAGTGTTTGGTTTTTTGTCCTTGCGATAGTTTACTGAGAATGATGATTTCCAATTTCATCCATGTCCCTACAAAGGACATGAACTCATCATTTTTTATGGCTGCATAGTATTCCATGGTGTATATGTGCCACATTTTCTTAATCAAGTCTATCATTGTTGGACATTTGGGTTGGTTCCAAGTCTTTGCTATTGTGAATAGTGCCGCAATAAATATATGTGTGCATGTGTCTTTATAGCAGCATGATTTATAGTCCTTTGGGTATATACTCAGTAATGGGATGGCTGGGTCAAATGGTATTCTGATATAGATATTTAGATAATAAATTTGTAGATCCTACTCTGTATGATTTAAACCTTTGAAATAGGTTGAAATTTACTTTTTCATTGATGATATGGTCAACTTTCTTAAATGTTCCATGCATACTTGAAAATAATACATATTCCGCACTTATTGGGTATATCATTTATGTCAATTAGTATCAGTTGTTTATTTTGTTGCTTAAATTTTCTATATCATTACTAATTTTGCATATTTGTATGTACTTTTCTACCACTAAAAGGTGAATTAAAGTCTCTCATTATGATTGTGGATTTGTCTGTCACCTACTAGTTCTGCGAATTTTATTTGGTGCATATACATTTAGAATTGTTGTTTTATTTCCCTGGTAAATCAAACACTTTACATAATAAAATATCCATCTTTTGCTCTAGAACTGCTTCTTGCTTTAAAGTATACTTTGTCCAATATTAGTATAGCTATGCCAGCTTCATGTTGGCTACTATTTGCATGTTATATCCTTTTCCATCTTTTATTTTAAATCTTTCTATAGTTTTGTATTTTAGGTATATTGAAAGCAGCATAGTAGCAGATTTTAATACTTATTCAATCTGGCAATCTTTGTCTTTTAATTGGAAATTCATTCAAGTTTAACTTAATGCATTTAGTAATATATTTGGGTTTAAATCGACTATCTTATTATTTGTTGGCTTTTACATTTTATGTTCATTTCTCTCTTTTCTCATCTTCATTTAGACAGAATATCTATTTTTACTTCCCTTTTTTCCTCCTCTATTAGATTGATAATCATTAGCTTGATAAATATTCTTTTATTCTTCCTTTAGTGGTTACCTTAGAGTTCATAGCATGCATACTTGACTTATTAGAATTTAATAAAATTAGTACTTTTATCACTTTATGGACATCATACAAACCTTAAAAATATTTTAACTCCATTTATTCCCCCTTTTGTCTTTGGTGTTTTTGTACTATGTTAACTTAGCTAAATTAGAACTATGTTTTCCAGAATTCCCTTGTCTATATGTTCTAAGGTAGAGTTAGCTGTAAGAGAAATCTCCACAAGGTTTGGAAGATGGAAGTATAGCAAGAACTAATTTTCTCTGATGTTTAGTATAGGATGCTGGGCAGTGTTTCAGTTCACACATGGTGTTGCTGGCCTTCTGGCTCACCAAATCAGCAGCTATTATTTTTTGAAGGTCAATGTAGAGCCCCAGGGAACACTGCAATTTATACAAGTTGTCACTTATCAATGGATCATCTCAGTGATAAGGAAAAACATTTGGTTCCACAGCTTCTTAAGCTCCCAACAGATTTCTTTTTTTAGCTGCTAGAAGTCTCAGGCCAGGTGTCCTTGAAGCTCAATGGCGTAGGGCACCATCTTTTCCTGCAGGTCGTCATGTCATTAAGGTCGAAGGAGGTATAAGAAAGATGCAAATTCCAGTTTGTTCTCAGTATTTCCACTTGACATCCAACTTTTTTTTTTACCTGTAGGCCTTTCTGACTGCAGCAACTTTAGGCCCAACACTAGATGAGAGACAACAGCCTTTCATAGACTTTACTACCAGTTCCTATATCTCACATGTTCTTTTCTGTATATGCCATTTTCTTGCTTCTCCCTGTCTCAGAGTAGCTATTTTCTTCTAACCTGTTCTCCAGCTTACTATTTCTATCTCCAGTGTATCTAATTGGCTATTAAACCAATACAGTGAAACTTTATTTTTACCTACTGTGTTTGTAGCACTTACATTTCCATCTACTTCTCTAGTATAATTTCCAGTTCTCCATAAAAATTCCCCAAGTCCAGCTGAGCTTGGTGGCTCACACCTGTAATCCCAGCACTTTGGGAGGCCGAGGCAGGTGGCTCGCCTGAGGTCAGGAGTTCGAGACCAGCCTGACCAACATGGTGAAACCGTGTCTCTACTAAAAATACAAAAATTAGCCAGGGATGGTGACACGTGCCTGTGGGCCCAGCTAGTCAGGAGGCTGACACAGAAGAATTGCTTGAACCTGGGAGGTGGAGGTTGCAGTGAGCCGAGATGGCAACACTGCACTGCAGCCTGGGTGACAGAGTGAGACTGTGTCTCCAAAAAAACAAACAAAAAAATTCCCCAAGTTCTTTATTTCTTTGATTATATTAATCAGAGTCATTGTAAATTATATATCTGATAATGCCATTATCTGGATCATAAATGAATTTATATTTATTTCCTTTTAAAAATGTTTATAATTAAGCTTGCTTAGGTTTTTTTGTATTTTTAAAGTCAGATTTACTGCAGCATAATTCATGTATAGCAAAATCTCTTCTGAGGTATACAGTTTGAGGAGCTTCGAGGACCATATACAAGAATCTAACCATCACCACAATCAGGTTAAATTTTTCTATCACTTCAAAAGGAGCCCTTGTGCCCCTTTATAATCTATCCTTTTGCTCAAATACTGGCAAACATTGATCTGATTTTTGTCACCATAATTTTCGTTTTCAAGAATGTTGTATAAACAGAATTATATAGTATGTGGACTTTTGTGTCTGGCTTCTTTGATTTAGCATATTGCTTCTGAAGTGATTGTATTGTTGAATGTAACAGCAGTTTGTTGCTTTTTATTGCTGAGTAATTTCCATTACATGGATGTACCATGATTTGTTTATTTATGTTAATGGATTTGCTAGATTCCAGGTTTGGGCCATGATGAATAAGGTTATTGTAAACATTCACAAACAGGTCTTTGGGTAGACATATGCTTTCATTCCTCTTGGGTAAATACCCAGGAGTGCGAATGCTGGGTCAGATGGTGTGTTATGTGGCGGCCATGACAACGAGCCTCTCAGATCTCAGGAATCCTAACTGATCACTTGCCCCAGCTCCTGCACTCTAAAATCCATTACTGCATTTAAGCTGAGGCCATGCTTCTATGGTTGCAACTAGTCAATGACAGGGTATGGAAGGAATACTACTGTGGGCCAATTCTGGGAGATGTCTAATCCTATCTTGGTGTTTCCTCCTTTAAGGACCTGAACTAGCACAAGGAAACAGGTATAATGGGGTTCTAAGATGGGCTCACTTACCACTTTCTGGGCAATGAAGAAGCCATCCTTAGTGGTATGTGGAGCACTGGTAGTTCCTAGTATACAATGGTGTTATAATTACTACAGATTTCACCAGAAGTAATCTAGAAAAATGTCCTGGTGGTGGGGAATGCCTTGCAAGACATTAGTTATCGTTAAGACATTTGAAATATGGGTGGAGATAATGCCCACAAACGCAGTAGAGTTATCTGGTTACTGCTAAATTAAATTGACATTCTACTAAAGGATAATGAGAAATCGAGGGCTGTTAGCTTAAAAGTTACAGAATTAAAGAATAAATGTGAGAGCGAGAGATCTCTTTGGTAGCTTACAAACATGCTCTTACCTCTGGTAATGGAACATCAAACACAGCTAAGCAACAGAAAATCTAATAGATTTGAAGAACTCCAGAGATGTTTAAATGCTTAGCCAAAGCAGTTCTACTATGATAAAATTTGGACCCTGGTTGGAAAGACCTGAGATCCTGAAAAATAGAATGGAAACATGTGGATGGATGCCTCTGAGGATGCTAGCTCTAAAGATTTCCCTAAGCCCTTGGAGTCTGAAGAGGTGGCCCACTCTTTCCTAGTAAAAGCTAGCAATTCCCCTGTGGTGAAGGATGCAGAGGCTTCTCTCAGAAGCTGCCTCGATCTCCTCTTTTGGCTGTTAGGCCAATAACTAGGCCAAGATGCACCATAACTTGGCTGGGAGATAAGGGAGAAAAGTGATTATATCTAAAAGTATCTGCAAGAATTATCTAGGTTGTACTGGGAAGAGCTATCTGAGTATCCCTGAGAACAGATTTTGAGGCTGCTGGATCAAAGAAGATAGAAAGTAAGACTAGGTAAGCAAGAATTCATTGACTCAGCATTACTCTTCAGGGACAACAGGCGTAATATCCTAGCAAGGGCCCTAGGAGATGGGGCAAATGCTCTGCTAGAGTGGCCTTAAACCTCTAAAGAAAGCAATGACCAAAGCTGAGTGAAGTGAAAATATCTGAGCTGCCTGACAGATAGTAAAGAAAGAAATAAGGAGGCTGTAGAAAGTTGGCATGCTAGTAGGAATATATTACATGAGGTAAGACAACCTACAAAAGGATTATGTTCTTCAGGAGGGCCCAGAAGACACATTATTAACCAAGGCCACCAGAAATGTGCTGGTGAGGGGTAAAAAAGTATCACAGAAAATTCAGTGGTCGGTCTTCTTTGCAAGCCAGGGTTGACAGTAAAATAGGTTGCCATAGAGCTAGGTTCATTAATACCCATGGGGATGGCAGGCCTCTCCACCACAAAGTAATAAAAGCCAGATGATAGTGCTTAACTGCCAAAAGGCAGGAGGCCACAATTACCAAATTACCAGGAAGGCTGGAGAGCAGCCAAAAAGACTTGATGTGCAGATAGTTGTAGAGATAGTTAATAGATGGATAGCCAATTATGCTTAACAGGTACTACAATTTAAAAAAATCAAAAATGGAAGAACACAAGGCTTAGGGTACATGCCTCAATTAAAAAATTATCATCCTTTTCTCAGTCTCCAGACCTGAACCAATTTTGGGATCTGGAACCCATTGGCTAAATATATGGTCAGGTCACTAGGAGGAACACTTAAATAATACTTCTAGGTATCCCTTTAGGAAGAGAGGCCAACAAGAACCACAGAAGAGTTGCTACATGAACTCATGTAGAGAAGTAACTCTGTGTAGTACAGTAGGTGGAGTGTTGTAGCCATGAAAATGCACCTACTAGATCTCCAATTTCGGAGAGCATAATTGACTCCCTGTTTTCATGACCATGTTTATGCTGAGGTCATACTTCTCAAGAGCTACTCCCAGTCAATGACTGAGCTTGATAGGGCTATGAAGGCAAGCTTATTCCTGAAAGTTGCAGAACTTATTTAATGGGCAAATTTGGCTCAACTTTGTTGAAACTTTCTTAGAAATATGTTACAATCTAACACTTTCCCTACCCAAGATTCCTTCTTTTCTTCTCTTCTTCACAGAGGTTAAACCTGTATTACAGACTGTCAGCTTACCCAGTCTCTCCTGGTTCCCTTCCCATTTACCCTCACAAATGTTTTCCCCAATAAACTTCTCAAATGTCTAATCCTGTCTTGGCATCTGTTTCGCAGAGGACCCAAATTAACTCATTGCATTTTTAAAAAACTGCCAAACTGTTTTTAAAGTGACTGTACCATTATATAGTCCCAGTAATAATGTTTCAGAGTTCCAGTTGCTCCATTTGGCATTATCAACATGGCATTGATAATTTTTAAGATTTTACCTGTTCTAAAAGGTGTGAGGTTTTAATTTGCATTTCCCTACCTACTAATTATGTTGAGTATCTTTTCATGGCTTATTTTTCATCTGTATGTCTCTGAACTCGAACTCCTGACCTCAGGTAATCTGCCCGCCTTGGCCTCCCAAAGTGCTGGGATTTACAGGTATGAGCCACCGTGCCTGGCCCTTCATCTGTATGAAAGAAAACCACCTGGTTTTCTTTCCTCGGGAAGTTCCTAAATGACCACCAACAGTATTGCCCAGTGTCACAAGGGCAGACGACCTCCTTAGTAGTTTGGCAGTCAGGAGATTGTTGCAGGAGTGAGGAAAGCCAAGAAGCACCCTCACTTACCCTTTCTGCAGGGCTCTGAGTTCCTTTGGTGTTGATCTCTGCTAGACTCTTGCTGCCTTCGTTTTCTGCACTTTGGCTTCTTCCTGTGGGCTCTCTGACAGGTCCTGGCTCTCTTCCCTCAGTTTTCCTTTCAGAACATGTCCATTCACAAGTAACTTTGATCTCTTTGAGAAGAACTAGCATCTAACATTCCTAGGCAGCCATGTTGGCCAGGGTGGTCTCGAATTCCCAACCTCAAGTAATCCACCTGCCTCGGCCTCCCAAAGTGCTGAGATTACAGGCATGAGCCACTGCACCTAGCCCCTTGATGCATTTTAATTTGGGTTTTGTACGTTCCTATATATTTATGTATGTAAATACAACATTTCTAAATTTGGTTCCTAGTATTTACACTTAATGTTATCTAATGTGAAACAGTTTGTATTCTTATAAAATTAAAATTAGTATTAAATGTATAATTAATAATTTTATGTATATGTAAAGCATATTGAATATAATTTCACTAATGAAATTTTCCTCCTTCAGTAAAGCAGATCTCATAAGCCTGTGTTGAGGGTTAATCGGTTTTATATGGTTGTTGAAAACCTTTCTTAATGAGCCTATCTTTATGCACATCATATGCAGCAATTAACTTAAAATTAGTAATAAGTTACATGTAAAACCTACATCTGTAAAATTACCAGAAGAAAGCATAAGAGATTATCTTTGTGATCTTGAGTTAGGCACAACTTCTTGGAAAGCAACAAAAAGCACCAACAATAAAGGCAAAAGTTCTAAATTGGATTTCGTCAAAGTTATTAATTTATGTTCTTTAATACTGTTAAGAAAATGAAAAGGCAATCCATAGACTTGCAGATGGATATTTGATAAAGGATTTATATCCAAAAATATATAAAGAAGACTAAGAATTCAATAACAAGAAGTCAAACAATTCAACAAGCAAATGGCAAAAATATTTGGACGGTTACTATCCCAGAGACATACAGATGAAGGACCAGGCACGGTGGCTCATGCCTGTAATCCCAGCACTTTGGGAGGCCAAGGCAGGCAGTTTACCTGAGGTTGTGAGTTTGAGTTCAGAAGGCTAAAAAGAGGACCTCAGTCTCTTCTGGTTTGTGAGGCTTCTGTAAGAAGTCTACTATGTTAGCCTGATTGGATTTCATTTATAGGTAATTTGGCTATTTTCTCTAGCTGCCTTTGAGGGTTTTTTTTTTTTTTTTTGGCATTGACCTTAAATAGTCTAATGATTATATGGCAGACTTCTTACAGAAGCGTTACAAGCCAGAAGAAACTGAGGTCCTCTTTTTAGCTTTCTTAAAGAAAAAAAAAATGCCATCCAAGAATTTTATATCCACCACACAAGGAAGGAGAAGTAAAGTATTTTCCAAATAAGTAAGTGCTAAAGGTATGCATCATCACCAGACCAGACCTACAAGAAATGCTCAAAGGAGTTTTAAACATGGAAACAAAAGGACAATACTTGCTACCATAAAAGCACGCGGAAGTACAAAGTTCACAGATCCTATAAAACAAACAACTGAGACTATAAAGCTCACTAACAACACTCTAAAGGGAACAAAATGTCACATATAAATATTAATCATAAACAGCCTAAATGTTCCACTTAAAATACACAGATTGGCAAATTGGGTTAATAAAACAAGACTCAACCATCTACTGACTTCAAGAGACCCATCCTATGTGTAATGACACCATAGGTTCAAAGTAAAGGGGTGACGAAAGATCTACCATGCAAATAGAAAATGAAAAAGAACAGGGGTTGATATTCTTGTATCAATTAAAACAGATTTTAAACCAACAACAGTAAAAAAGACAAAGAAGGGTATTATATAATGATAAAGGCTTCAATTCAGCAATTACCTAACTACTATATAACTACCTAACTACTATTATATAATGATAAAGTCTTCAATTCAACAAAAAGATTTAACAAGCAGATTTAACTGTGCCCAACACTGGAACACCCAGATTTATAAAACAAATATTATTAAACCTAAGAAAATAGACAGACAGCTATACAATAGTAGTGGGGTTGTCAATGCCCCATTGACAGATAAAGAATTCAAAATATGGATTGCAAGGAAACTCAAAGAGATCAAGAGAAAGTTAAAAACCAACACAGAGAAACCAAGAAAATTATTCAGGATATAAAAGAGGAGGTAGCTACATTTTAAAAAGCAAAACAAAAACTTCTGGAATTAAAAAATTCACTAAAGGAATTTTAAAATATAGTTGAGAGTTTTAGCAACAGACTAGACCAAGCAGAAGGAATAATTTAAAAGCTTTGAGACCAGTCTACTGGATCATGGAGGCTGAAAAATAATGAAGAAACTCTGGACTTTAATTGGACTTTTGACCAAATGAACCTAATAGACATCTACAGAACATTCCACTCAACAACTGCAGAATATACATTTTTTCTCATCTGTGCATAGAACATTGTCTAAAATTGACCATATGCTTGATCATAAAACAAGTCTCAATAATTTTTTAAATAAAATTATATCAAACGTATATGTGGACCATAATGGAATAAAATTAGAAATCCATACCAAAAGGAACTTGCAAAACCACACAAATACATAGAAACCAAACAACTTGCTCCTGGTTGACTTTTGGGTAAAAAACAACAAGAAAAAAACAGAAATAAAAACTTATTTTGAAACAAAAGAAAATGCAGTCATAACATACTAAAACCTCTAGGATACAGAAAAGTAGTATTAGGAGAAAAGTTTATAGCACTAAATGCCTACCTGAGGAAGACAGATGTAACATTAACAACGCAATGTTGCACCTAAATGAGCCAGAAAAACAAGAACAAACCAAACTCAAAGGTAGCAGAAGAAAAGAAATAACAAAAGATCAGAGAAGAACTAAGTGAAAATGAGATGAAAACAAAACTCCAAAAATCCATACAAAGGATCAATGAGACAAAAACTGAGTTTTTTGAAAGGACAAACAAAAGTGATAGATCACTTGCTAGATTAACCAAGAAAAACAGAGAGAAACAGAAGTTTCCAAATAAGCACAATCAGAAATGATAAAGTTGACATTACAACTAATACCACAGAAATACAAAAGATCTTCAGTGACTACTATGAACATTTCCATGTGCACAAACTAGAAAATCTAGAGCAAATGGAAAAATTCCTGGAAACATACAACCTCCAGAGATTGAACCAGGAAGAAACTGAAATTCTGAACAGGCCATTAATGTGTTATAAAATTGAATAAATAATAAAAAATATACCAACAACAACAACTACAAAATCCCAGGACTAGAGTATTTACAGGCCAGCCAAATTCTACCAGATGTACAAAGAAGAGTTGTACCAATATTACTGAAACTATTCCAAAAAATTGAGGAGGAGGGAGGCCTCTCTAACTCATGCTATGAAACCAGTATCATGCTGATACCAAAATCTGGCAAGGACCCAATAAAAAATAAAACAACAGGCCAATATCCCTGATAAACATAGATTCAGAAATCCCCAACAAAACAGAATCCAGTAACACATCAAAAAGATAATTCATCAGGATCAAACGGCCTTATTTCAGGGATGCAAGGATGGTTCGATATATGCAAGTCAATAAATGTGATTCGCTACACAAACAGAATTAAAAACAAAAACTATATTATCATTTCAGTATATGCAGGAAAAGCATTTGGTAAAATCCAACACCCTTTATAATAAAAACCCTAAAAAATAGGCATTGAAGGAACGTACCTCAAAATAACAAGAGCCATACATGACAAACCCACAGCCAACATCATCCTGAATGGGGAAAAGTTGAAAGCATGTTCCCTAAGAACTGGAACAAAACAAGGATATCCATTGTCACCACCCCTACTCAACATAGTACTGAAAGTCTGTAGCTAGAGCAATCAGGAAAGAGAAATAAATAGCAGCCATTCAAATTGGAAAAGAGGAAGTCCAATTTTATCTGTTTGCTGATAATATGATTCTACATCTAGAAGCCCTAAAGATTCATCTAAAAGATTCTACACCTAGAAAACCCTAAAGATTCCCCCTAGACCTGACAAATGACTTCAGTAAAGTTTCAGGATACAAAATGAATGCATCAAAATCAGTGGCATTCTTATAAACCAACAACACTCAAGCTGAGAACCAAATCAAGAACTCATTCCCATTAACAATTACCATACACACAAAATTACCTGGAAATACATTTAACAAAGAAGAAAAACCTCTACAAGGAGAACAAAACAGTTTGATAATAGAAATCATAGATGACACAAACAAATGAAAAAGCATTCCATGCTCATGGATAGGAAGAATCAATATCATCAGAATGACTATACTACCCAAAGCAATCTACATATTCAATTCCTATCAAATTAACAATGTAAGTTTTCACAGAATTAGAAAAAGCAGCTTTAAAATTTATATGGAACCAAAACAGAGCCTGAATAGTCAAAGTAATTCTAAGCAAAAAGAACAGAGATGGAGGCATCACGTTACCCTACTTCAAACTATTCTACAAGGCTATAATAGCCAAAACAGCATGGTACTAGTACAAAAATGGAAACATAGATCTGTAAAACAGAATAAAGAACCCAGAAATAAAGCCACACACCTGCAACAAACTAATGTTCAAAAATTCTACAAAAATTAACAATGAAGAAAAGATTCCCTATTTATTATAACAAACAGTGCTGGGAAAACTGGTTAGCCATATGAAAAAGAATTAAACTGGACCTCCATTCCTTACCATACACAAAAATTAACTCAAGATTGATTAAAGACTTAAGTGTAAGACCTTAAACTATAAAAATCCTAAAAGAAAACATAGGAAAAACTCTTCTGGACATTGGCCTAGGCAAAGAATTTACGACTAAGACCTCAAAAGCAAATGCATCAAAAACAAAAATAGAGAAATCGGATTTAAAGAGTTTCTGTACAGCAAAAGAAACAATCAACAGCATAAACAGACAACCTACAGAATGGGAGAAAATATTTGCAAGCCGTATATCCACCAAAGGACTAATATCCAGAATCTACAAAGAAGTTAAACAAATCAACAAGACAAAAACAACCCCATTAAAAAGTGGGCAAAGAGGACTTGAATAGACACTTCTCAAAAGAAGACATACACACAGCTGACAAGCATATGAAAAAATGTTCAACATTACTAATTATCAGAGAAATGCAAGTTAAAACCACAATAAGATACCTTCTCAAACCAGTCAAAATGACTAATAGTCAAAATGAGTATTACTAAAAAGTCAAAAAAATAACAGATGTTGTCAGGGATGTGGAGTAAAGGGAACAATAATGCACCGTTAATGGGAATGTAAATTAGTTTCACCCCTATGGAAAACATTACAAAGATTTCTCAAATAACTAAAAATAGAATTACTATTCAACCCAGTAATCCTACTATTGGGTATCTACCCAAAGGAAAATAAATTGTTTTATCAAAAAGACACTTGTACTTGCATGTTTATCACAGTTCTATTCACAATAGCAAAGTCATGGAATTAACCTAAGTGCACATCAATGATGGATTGGATAAAGAAAATGTGGTATATATACACCATGAAATACTATGCAGCCGTAAAAGAGAATAAAACTGAGTTATTTGCCAACATGGTTGGAGATGGAGGGCATCATTCTAAGTGAACTAACTGAGAAACAGAAAGTCAAATACTGCATGTACTCACTTATAAGTGGGAGCTAAACAATGCATAGTCATTGACATAAACACAGAAACCATAGACACTGGGAACTCCAAAAGAAGGGAGGGTGGGAGGGGTGAGGGTTGAAAAATGATCTACCACGAGTTATGTTCACTATATAATTGATGAGTTCACTAGAAGCCCAAACACCAGCATTATACAAAATACCCATGTAACAAACCTGCACATTATATCTCTTGAATCAATAACAAAAAAGCAAGTTTATTTTAAAATTACCTTTTCTCTGCATGTCCTGATAAAGTTTGCTTATTTCTTTCTTATATCCCTCCTCTTTGATTTTCATTTCACTTACAAGTTTGGCAATATTATTCTTATATTCCTAAAGATTAAAATATATATTAATTTTTAAAATTTAAATATGTGTATATAACTTCTGATTCCTAGAAAGGTGAAATTCTCCATTCATATTACTTTTTAAATACTTTAAAAATTCTCCATTTATGTTACTTTTTTAAAAGGTACTATAAATGTAATATAAATGAACAATTTCACCTTTCTAATAATTAAAAGTTATATCTACAAGGAAAAATATTGTTCATTGTTTGAATAATCAGCTTTGAGATAGACTCATTTTATTTTATTTTTTTGTATGTATAAAGTATTTATTTTTTAATTTAAATTTTTGGCCTGGTGTGGTGGCTCATGCTTGTGATCCCAGCACTTTGGGAGGCTAAGGCAGGCAGATCACGAGGTCAGGAGATCGAGACCATCCTGGCTAACACGGTGAAACCCCGTCTCTACTAAAAATACAAAAAAATTAGCTGGGCGTGGTGGTGGGCACCTGTAGTCCCAGCTACTCGGGAGGCTGAGGCAGGAGAATGGCGTGAACCCGGGAGGCCCTGAAGCTTGCAGTGAGCCGAGATGGCACCACTGCACTCCAGCCTGGGGGACAGAGCGAGACTCTGTCTCAAAAAAAAAAAATTTAAATTTTTAATTTGAAAATTAAAAATTATATATATTTATGATGTACAACATGATGTTTTAATATATGTATACATTGTGGAATGCCTAACTCAAGCCAATTAACATATCTATATTACGGATATGTTAAATATATGTTAAATATGTGAGGTATATCCATTTGCCTCACATATTTGTCACTTTTTTGTGGTGAGAACATTAAAAAACTACTCTCTTAGCAATTTTGAAGTATATGATACATTGTTATTGATAACAATCACCAAATTGTACAATAGCTCTCCTGATTCTATTCCTCCTTTCCAACTAAAATTTTTTATCCTTTCACCAACATCTCCCCAATTGCTGCCTCCACCACAGCCTAACCACCACTCTACTCTCTGCTTCATGAATTCCATAAGAAAGATCAATTTCTGATCCAAGGAGATAAGATAAAGATATTACAGAAACAATGCCTTTTTTTATCTTTGCTTTCTGGATACTCATCACCAGGGTTTAGAATATTAAGGATGCTCAAAATATTTAATTTTATGAATAAATGCCACTACAGAATTAAGGTATGTTCAATATAAGCCAAAACTATACGTTAGAGCCAACAAAAGGCACTGTTCAATAGCCAGCAAGCTTACTATAATGTAAGATGAGTCTCTCTGAATGCAAGCTGAACTTCTGTTTCCAAAAATTATATAAATATTCCTAATTCCCAGAGCAAGATTAAGCATTACCCATGGTAAGTGTATGCTTTATAAGGAGGCATAGAGAGAAAGATGAGTTTGGGATTTGCAAAGTGCTTAACAGCTGCCTGAGATTAGCTTCTTAGGTTGTTGAAGGATAGGGGTGATTTATTATGCTAAGAACAGGGAGAGGAGCATTGAGAGTGGTGATGGAAGACAGTTATTTTACAATTGTGGAGATAAATTTTAAAGCTTTACCAGGGGTATGGTCCTACATGAAGAAATTATTCAGAGGCCTAAAATGCAGGCAAGAGAAAAGGAAAGCAGGAAGAATAAAAGTATGATAGTAATAAAAAGGCAATAATAAAGGCAAGAGGTCAATAAAAGCCTCTAATACCTAACAGCTGGGACTCACCATTGTGTTCCCAACTCCTTGTGTGTAAATACATATATATATGTGCACACACATATATCTTGATGTATATTTCTTGAATGAATGGGAGTGCCAATAAGAATTATTTAGGTCAGAACTGTTAACCTAGACCCAGTGAATAGGCTTTTGATCAACTTCCAATTTTAATGTAAAATTATACATGTATTTATTTGTGTGTGTATGTGTGTGTGTGTGTGTGTGTGTGCGCGCATTTTTCTCAGTGAGGATTCATAGCTTTTAATAGATATTTCATGGTATTGAGGAGGTTAAACAATTTAAAACAGGTCAAGACACACTGGTTTCTATGCCCACAATTAAAAATTGGCATACATTCCTCCATATTATCTCAGTTCAAGAGATTTTGTCTGGATTCCTGTTTGTTCTACTTATCCTGCCAGGCAACTTGTTGGAATGAACAAAGCTATTCAACTTCTCGGTTCTGATTAAAACTGGGCAGGTGAACCCAGCTGGCAATCCCACAAATTGCCATTTTCTATGTATCTAGATTTCTAGATGGGCAACTACAGAGCAGCTTTTATAAACTACTCCTGACAACTGTGTGCACTAAGCTGTTGCTGCTCTGAGAAACCACAAGAGACAAACCTATGCACCTTTCTATTCTCCACTGATTTTTGCCACAGGAAGATGTCACCAGGAAAGTGGAATGCTACCAGTTAATTCGGTGAGACCCAGGATTTGCATTTCAGCCTCCAGTCATGAAGACTATTCTATCTGGGTTGAGCCAAGCTCTATCTCACTAGATCTTCTCTTCCATTTTAGCCTGTGCCATTCCTAAAAAATGTAATCTTTTCATTTTTCTAAGGAGACTAATCCCAATAGGTTACAATTGGTTGTCTTCTTTTCATATGCTTTCTGGGAACTTTAAATTCCAAGGAATAGCCTCTGGTTTCACTCTTGATATAAAAAACAATGATTCTCTCTATATAAGTTGCAAAATCCTTCTACTCTCACAAATACTGCTATTGGGTACCTCCTGAGTTTGTTCCTGGGGAGTTTTCTCCATGAATTTTAGATGTGTTCAGAGGTTTTGAATTAGCAAATCTGCGTTGTCATAGTTTGCTTTGGGCAGCCCCTAAGTAAGAAATTCAGACTCTTGGGTTGTGGTGTTTTCTCTTTAATTTCTTCCCCTCTGAACATTCCTGTAGCATTCTCAACAAAGCAGTATCCTAGTGCTTGAAGTTTTAGAAAGGAAAGTAGGTCAAATTTTCTCCCCCTGGTTCCCCACCCCAATTACAACCTGACTTTACCATCTATTTTTGAGATCTAGAGTCAATATATTAAAAGGATTGGGAAAGAACAAAGGGAAAAAGGAAAAGAAAGGGGGAGAAAGGGTAGGATTCATTTCAGAAATACTTAAAAACCATCTCAAAATTGGTGATGAAAAGCTAAATTTTCTAAGAGCACAGCCAGAATGCTACTTATTACTGTACAGGATTAACCAGAAGTTCTGGGCAGATTTCTTCAGAGGGTCCTCAGATGAGGAACCAGACTGAATTTAGAGAAGATTCTTCAAGCTGAAGGCTCCTATAGATTCAACTTGAGTTTTGAGGATCTTTTGTCTGCTAGAATTTGACATATTAGCTCTTGAGAGATGAGGAAGTTAGCATAATGAACCTCTCAAAGAGCAGAGGGAACTGACATTTATTTAGCATCTTTTATGCTTTTTAGACACTGTTCATGTGTTCTACAACTGCTGTCACTACACTGTTCCTACAGGAGATAAGGAAAAGTAGCAGAGGGTATGGTGGCTCCTGGGAGAGAAATAATTTGTGATCCACATGAAATGCCCCCTGTATTGGAATGGTGTAATGATTACCCAAATCATAAAGAGTATAGATTCATTTACATTATAATAAGAAAGTTCACTAGTAGTAACAAATAAAGTTTACTAGAGTAAAACCTCTATTAACATAACTGAAAAATATGTAGCAAAATAACTGCATCTCTTTTTGGTAGAAAGAAAAAGTAATGCAAGTTATTTGTTAGTACATTATATTTTGTAAAAAAAAAACTCTTAAAACTAGTATTGCTTTGAAAACAAATTGTCATTTACTAAAGATTTTGGCATATATACGTATATCTCCACACACACACACACCCCCACAAACATTTGGCTGTGTTTATTAATTTAAAAACCTTTTTTTTTTTTTTTCTAATTTGAAAAGATAAATCTCCACAGGGACTTGACTGAATAGAATGATACATAAACTCACCTGCTCATGAGACTTTAACTTCTCTTTTATAAGATCAGCACTTATTTTTAGTTGTTCATTTTCACCTGTGTAAGAATAATCAAAGAACATCATAATATATAGCACTTTTCAATTAATATGAAAATATGTTCAACATTTTAGCTTCCATTATGTATGCATTCAACAAACATGCATCCAGCAGCTGCTACACATCAGGCACCATGCTAGACACTGAGAATATGAAAGTGAAAAGAGTTACTGCTCTTCAAATAACTTACAGCCTAGTGCTGAGTCAAATGTGTTAGTAGTTATAATATGCTATGATAATTGCTCTTTAATGGCAGTATATCTGAAATACTACAGGAACCTGTAAAAAGAAAACCTAGGGCAGCTTGAAGTCAGGAAAGGATTTAGAGAAGAGAAGCTACTTGAGACGAGATTTAAGTGATAGGCTTACCCCATGTTAAGAGAGAGCATTCTAAATACAGAAAATCGCACAGAAGACCATGGGCTTGAGTGAATACAGCTTGGAAAAACTACAATTCAAGTACGGTATTGTTGAAGTGTAAAGTGTGAGCAGGAGATGCTATATAGGTTGGGATCCTATCACTAGGTAGACATATTCTAGATGAACAATTTTGGATTTTGGTTTTAGAGGTTACAGGGAGTCATCAAAGAATTTTGAATAGTGCAGAAGTGAAATAATGAGAGTTACATGCTAAAATGATTATCTGGCAATGTGGATGATGAATGAGAGGGTTTTGACCCTAGAGGAATGGAGATCAGTAACTATAGGTCAAGTAAGAGACAACAGGAACCTAAATTACGTCAGTGGCAGTATGGAAAAAAGGAAGCAATGAGGAGAATCATTATTTAGATGATAGAATTACCTAGGAATTTAGTGACCCTTTAGATAGAGGAGGCAAAAGAGAAAGGGGGAGCCTTTTCTTTTTAGGTTTCTGGTTTGGGTAACCGAAAACAATACCTTAATATTTTTAACAAAGTTTAAAAACCCTGTGGTTAATTTTGATTACTAAACATCCAGGTCGGTTTCCAACTGTAATTTCCTATTTGATTGAAAGTTTTCATGATCCTTATCACTGGCTAGATCAGTGGCTGTAAAGAGTCAATAGAAGTGGGAAAGAAGTCTTAGTTTACTCCGTAGTTGCTCTTCCCTGTCTTTCCTCTGGGTCATCTCTTGGCGGGTGGAGACAGGAAATGAGGAGAGGTAAAAAATTCTCTATTTAACTTCGAGGTTCCAGTCTTTTAGGTGGTTGTAGCAAATATATGCAGAGTCTGGACTCACTCCAACATTTGGCGACTTTTTAGCAGATGTCACTAGAATATGGAAATATGTAGCTATTTTGTTGTTAATTGTGGCATTGGCCCTAGTCACTAATTCCCGGTAAACAGGAAAAGCCTCAACGGACATCCTATTACAATTTCCCCTCTACAACCTTAACTATAAACACAACCAAGAAGTAGTCAAACAAAACAACAAATCAGTAAATATTTTTGACATTATCTGAATAATGCTTTTAGGAAGGTTTGTTTTGTGGTATAGTAAAGTTGAGAGGAGCCTTGGAAATAGAATTCACTTATGAAACTATTGCAGAGGTATTAAATCACAGTATTAAAATTAAAACCTTGACTATAAACAAAACCAAGAAGTAGTTAAACAAAACAACAAAAAATCAGTAAAGATTTTTGACATTATCTGAACAATGCTTTAGGAAGGTTTATTTTGTAGTAGAGTAACGTTGAGAGGAGCCTTGGAAATAGAGTCCACTTATGAAACTATTGCAGAGGTATTAAATCACAGTATTAAAATTAAAACCTTGACTATAAACAAAACTAAGAAGTAGTTAAACAAAACAATGACAAATCAGTAAAGATTTTTGACATTATCTGAACAATGCTTTAGGAAGGTTTGTTCTGTAGTATGGTAACATTGAGAGGAGCCTTGGAAATAGGGTCCACATATAAAACTTGCAGAGGCATTATATCAAAGTATTAAAATTAAGTAAAGATCTAAAATCTATTAGTTTTCAAAGGCTGTGATGAGAAACCGATAGGAAAAGTGTTACATTTTTAAGGGTCATATTTAATACAAATCTTAATCTTGATGACGGCCTCAGTTTGTCAGATTGTGTCTTTCAAGAAATTAGTCCATTTCACATAGGCTATCAAATATTTGAGTTGAGCACAGAGTTGTTCAGAGTATTCCTTTATTATCTTCTTCTTCTTCTTCTTCTTCTTTTTATATTGAGATGAAGTCTTGCTCTTGTCCCCCAGGCTGGAGTGCGATGGCGCGATCTTGGCTCCCTGCAACCTCCCCCTCCTGGGTTCAAGCTATTCTCCTGCCTCGGCCCCCGAGTAGCTGGGATTACAGGCACACACCACCATGCCCGGCTAATTTTTGTATTTTTAGTAGAGATGGGGTTTCACCATGTTGGCCAGGCTGGTCTCCTTTATTATCCTCTTAATGAACATGACATTTGTAGTGATGTCCTCTCTTTCATTTCTGATATTATTAACTTGCGTAATCTCTCCTATTTCCTTAGTTCATCTGGCTACAGACTTGTCAATTTTATTGATCTTTTCAAAAAAACAGCTTTTAGTTTCATTGCTCTCTATTGATTTCTTGTTTTCAATTTTATTAATTTCTGCTTTATTTTTATTATTTCTTATTTTTTTACTTATTTTGGATTTAATTTGTTCTCCTTTTTCTTATTTCCTAAAGTGGAAGCTTAAATTAATTTTAGTTTTTTGTTGTCTTCTCATATACACATTTAGCGCTATAAATATCTCTTTAAGCACTGTTTTTGCAGCATTTCACAAATTTTAATAACTTGTATTTTCATTTTTATTTAGTTCAAAATATTTTAAATTTTGTTGATATTTGTTTTTTGACCACTGTATTATTTAAAAGTGTTATTTAATCTGCATATATTTTGAGATTTTTTCATCTACCTTTCTGTTTTTGATGTCTACTTTAATTCCATTGTGGCCTGACAGCAGACATTGTATGATTTCTGGTCTTTCAAATTTGCTAAGGTGTGTTTTATAAACCACAATGGGATCTATCTTGGTGACTATTCATTAAGTTTGAGGAGAATGTGTATTCTGCTGTTGTTGGATGAAATAGTCTATAGATGTCCATTATAGTCAATTGATTGATGTTATTGTTGATTTCAACTGTGTCCTTACTGATTTTCTGATAGAAGAATGTTGAAATCTTCAACTACAATAGTGGACTCATCTATTTCTCCTTGCAGTTCCATAAATCTTTGACTCACATATTTTTGATGCCTTTGCTAGATGCATATATAAAACAATTTTATGTCTTCTTGGAGAATTAACCCTTTTATCATTATGTAATACCCCTTTTTATCCTGGATAATTTTTCATGCTCTAAAAATCTGCTGTTTGAAATGAATATAGCTACTCCAGTGTTCTTAGTGTTAGCACGGCATATCTTTCTCCAGCCCTTAGCTTTTAATCTATATGTGCCTTTATATTTAAAGTAGACTTTTTTTTGTAGAAAGATATAGTTGGGTAATGTTTTTTGATCCGCTCTGATAATCTCTGTCTTGTAAACTGTGTATTAGGCTATTGATTTTCAAAGTGATTTTTGATAAAGTTGGATTAATATCTACCGTATTTGTTACTCTTTTCTATTCATAGATCTTGTTCTTTGATCCTATTTTTGTCTTCTATTCTTTTTCTGCCTTTTGTGGTTTTGAGTATTTCACGTGATTCCATTTTCTCTTCTTTCTTAGAAAATCCATTATACTTCTATTTTTAGTTTTTTTTTTTTTAGTGATTGTCCTAGAATTTGCAATGTACATTTACAATGAATTCAGGTCCACTTTCAAATCCATTATACTGCTTCTCAGGTAGTACAAGTACTTTATACTAAAGTATTCATAATTCCTTCCTCTCATTCCTTATGTCATTGATGTCATGCATTTCACTTATGCATAAGCTATAATTACTTAATAATACATTATTGCTATAATTTTGAATAAATTGTTACCTGTTAGATCAATTGAGAATAAGAAAAATAAAAGTTTTTATTTTACCTTCACTTATTCCTTCTCTAATGTTCTTCCTTTCTATGCAGATCCAAGTTTCTGGCCTATATCATTTTGCTTCTCTCCTCTTTCATCATTTCCTGCAAGGCTGGTATACTTGCAACAAATACGCTCAATTTTTGTCTAAGAAAGTCTTTATTTCTACTTTCTGGACAATAATTTTGCAGGATGCAGAATTATTGGTTGGCGTTTTATTCTATCTCTCTCAGCACTTTAAATATTTCACTCTACTCCTTTACTGTTTGCATGGTTCCTGAGAAGAAGCTGGGTATAATTCTTATCTTTGGTCCTCTATAGGTAAATAATTTTCCTCACTCGTTTCAAAATTTTTTCTTTGTTTTTTATTTTCTACAGTTTGAATATGACATGTCTATGGGTAGTTTTTTGAGCATTTACCCTGCTTGGTGTTCACTGAGCTTCCTGGATCTGTGGTTTGGTATCTGATATTAATTAGGGGAAATTCTCAGTCATTATTGCTTCTGATGTTTCTTCTGTTCCTTTCTTTATTTTTCTTCTGATATTCCCATTAAGTGTTTGTTACAGCTTTTGTAGTTATTACACTGTTTTTGGATATTTTGTTACTTTTTTCCTAGTCTTTTTTTTTTTTCTGAAATTTCAGTTTCAGAAGTTTCTATTGACATATTCTCAAGCTCAGAGAATCTTTCCTGAAACTGAGAAATTATTTTCATTAGGCTATGTCTAGTCTACTAATGAGTCCAACAAAGGCATTCTTCATTTGTGTTACACTGTTTAGAGCCTTTAGCATATTAACTGTAGTTTTTTAAAATTTCTGGTCTAATAATTCCAATATCCCTGCCATTTCTGTGTCTGGTTTTGATGCTTTCTCTGTCTCTTCAAACTGCCTATTTTTTTTCTTTTAGTGTGCCTTGTAATTTTTTGTACAAAGCTCAAGACCAAGTACCAGTAAATACGCCTTTAGTGATTTGATGGTAAGGTGTTGCGGAAGGAGAAGCATTCTATAGTCCTATGATTAGGTCTCAGTCTTTCAGTAAGCCTGTGTCTCTGGACTGTGAGTTACCCACATGCTTCTCAGTTCCTCTCCCCTTTGGTGGGATGGGATGGCTAGAGTGGGCTGGAGTTGGGAAGGCTAGGGGGAGCTGAAATAGGATATTTTCCTCCCCTGAGGCAGCTTATCCTCGGCTAAAACCCCAGTAGTTTAGGCTCAGATAAAATAGCTTCTTTCAAGTCAGGCTTTGTTAAGAACAGAAGCTGTGGATTATTTCAAAATGGTTACTTTTCTTCTCCTCCAGCCAACAACATGAGGGAATTTTTCTCATATCTTAACTGTGAGATCTTAGTAGAGCTCTCACAGGTAAAACTTACAAAACTATAGGGGCTCTCCTATGGGATTGGGTCCCCTGAAATTTTTAATCTCTTAGATTTGACTACAATGAGCCATCTGCAATTCATCAAAATTACATTTTAGGGTTTCCTAGCCTGACAAACAGGGAGGTTTCTGCTCTTATTAAGTTGTAATTCTCTGAGTCTGCCTCCCTGTCTCTAATTTTAGATGCATCAGTTTGTCCTGCGACCTCACTTCTCTGATCAAAAGTCTAAGAAATGTTGATTTTTCAGTTTGCTCAATGTTTTACTTGTTGTTAGCAGGGAGTGACAACTTCTGAGATCCTTATATGTTTTACCAGAAAGATGAGGTACGTTTGAAGGATTTTCATTAAAGTTAGAATTCTATTTCCAAGTTTTATGTGCAAGTGAGAATACTTAAAAGTGACACATTTTCAGCCCTGAAGTTGCTTAATGGTGGAACCATTTCTAAAGATACGATGGTTTTTCCATAAATTAATTTTCCAAAATCAGTTAATTGGCCACTGTTGGCTGACATTTTATCAAGTCTAATAGACTTTCACTACTTTTTAACTTAATATGCCTGATAAAGAGCTTGTATGGGGGTAGGAGAAGTGACAGCTCTGATACTTTCTTATTGTTGGCTTGTGCTTGCATTATTGTAATTATTGTCCTCAATATATGTTTTATTTTTTAAAACTACTTGTCCATTTTGAAAGGATTAGTTTGATTAGAACTAGCTAATTTTATCTATCAATCCTCTTATCCAGAAACATATAAACTGTACTACATGGCCATACACTGAAACTAGGGGAAAAAGTAAACATGCAATTGTTCAGTTTTAGAACTCCCATTCTCCTCAGAGAAAGAAGAAACTTGTGTATCATGAGTGACATATAATTAACTTATAGATAGAAAAAGGAATATTATCCCAGTTATTAAATTTTTGTAAGATGACTGGCTTTGAATTCTCAGATAAAAATAAAGATAAATAAGAATTGCAATTTTTTTCTACATCTCATTGAATTATCTTTTTCATAATCCATAAGTCCCTACTCAAAAGATTCATTGATAAGACTAAAGCAAGGTAGCATTTCTCTCATTGTAACTGAAAAGTCTCTTAAACCCAAAGGGTAATTGATTAATCAGCTCAATAATGTTACCAAAAAACCAGATCCTTTTAGTTTACTTTTCTTGCTATCCTCTAAAATCATCCTGCTGGCATGATTTTTAGACTAGAAACAAGAAATCTGAAACAATTTTAGGCATTATGTACAGTCTTATAACAACCAGAAGAACACAGTCCATCTCTTGGGAGAGAGGAAAATTATTCCAAAAGAACTCCCTTGGAGCTTGGATGCGATCAGCTTCCCCTGAGGCATATGGTTAAGTGAATGAAGGGTGAATGTCTGAAAAAGAAAAACAGTTTCCTATTAAGGAGAGAAAAGAGCTATTGGAAAGGAAACCACTGGGTAGCTTAAATAAGCAGATTAATCATACTATCTTGGCAATCAATTGGATGAAAATGGTCAAATATAGATAGTTCTTATCTATTACCTTGCTCAATCAAGGTTTGTAAAAGCATTGGGAAAGTGAACTCAATGAGTCATCATTTATTTGCAAGAGACATCATACAATATTCATTTTTAAGAATGGCTATTTTCTTTTTCTTTTTTTTGAGACGGAGTCTCGTTCTGCAGCCAGGCTGGAGTGCAATGGTGCGATCTCGGCTCACTGCAACCCCCAACTCCCTGGTTCAAGTGATTTTCCTGCCTTAGCCTCTTGAGTAGCTGGGATTACAGGCATGTGCCACCACACCCAGCGAATTTTTGTATTTTTTTTTAGTAGAGGCGGGGTTTCACCATGTTGGCCAGGATATGGATTACAGGCGTGAGCCACAGCGCCTGGCCAAGAAAGGCTATTTTAAAACTTGTACTTGCCTTGTACTGGATCTTAAAGAGAAAGTTTTCTGTTTTCTCCCATTGATTATGATGTTAGCTGTGAGCTTTTCATCTATGGCCTTTATTGTGTTAAGGCAAGATCCATCCATGCCTATTATCTTCTCTATCTATGCCTATTTCGTGAGAGTTTTAATCATGAGTGGATGTTGAATTTTGTCAAATGTTTTTTCTGTATCTATTGAGGTGTTCATGTGTTTTTTTCTATTCATTTTGATAATAAATAGAAAACATATGGTGTATCACATTGATTGATCTGTGTATACAGAACCATACTTGCATCCCAGGGATAAATCCCACTTGGTTAGGATATATGATCTTTTTAATGGGCTGTTGAATTTTATTTGATAGTATTTTATTGAAGATTTTTGAGTCTGTGTTTATCAGGGATATTGGGATGTAATTTTCTTTCCTTGCAGTGTCTTTGTCTGATTTTGGTGTCAGGGTGATGCTGGCCTCATAGGATGAGTTTGGAAGTGTTCCCCTTGCTTTTATTTTTTGAAAGAGTTTAAGAAAAAGTGGTATTACTTTTTCTTTGAGTGTTTAATAGAATTCCCATGAAGCCACCTCATCCTGGGCTTTTCTTTGGTGGGAGATTTTTGATTATTTACTCAGTCTCCTTATTTGTTATTGGTGTGTTCCGATTATTTCTGACTCAGTTTTGGCAGGTTGTATATTCTTAGGTATTTGACTATTTCTTCTAGGTTATCCAGTTTGGTGGCATATAGTTGCTCTTAATAGTCCCTTATTATCCTCCTCACGCCCCCTAGGATATCAGTTGTATCGTCTTCTCTTTCATTTCTGCTTTTATATATTGACATCTTTCTTTTTTTTCAGTGTAGCCAAGCATTTGTCAATTTAGTTTATTTTTTCAAAAAAAAAAAAAAACAAACTCCTATTGTTGTTAAATTTTCTGTTGTTTTTTATTTTCTATTTGATTGATTTATCCTATAATCTTCATTATTTCTTTCCTTTGATTACCTTTGGGCTTAATTTGTTGTTCTTTTTCTAGTTCCTTGAGGTGTAAAGATAGATTACTTATTGGATATATATATATTTTTCCTTTTAAATTTAGGCTTTACAGCCATAAACTTCCCCATTAAAATGTCTTTTGCTGTATCCTATAGGTTTTGGTATGTTGTGTTTTCATTTGTCTCAGATACTTTTAAAATTCCTTTGGTTTATTCTTTGATTCAATGATTGTTCAGGAGTGTGTTTAGCATTTTTGCCTCTTCTTTTCAACATAGTGCTGGAAATCTTAGACAGAGCAATTAGGAAAGAGAAAGACATAAAGGGCATCCAAATCAGAACAGAAGAAAATTATCCATATTCGCAGATGACATGACTATATACTTAGAAAACCTATTAAAACTAATGAACGGATTCAGTAAAGTTGCAGTATACAAAATCAACATATAAAAATCGATCACATTTCTATATACAAATTACAAAATATCTGGAAAGGAAATTAAGAAACAATCCTATTCACAATGGCAATAAAAATACTTAAGAATTAACCAAAGAAGGTGAGAATCTTGTACACTGAAAGTAATAAAACATTGATGAAGGAAATGAAAGAAGACACAGATAAATAGATTAGAAGAATTACTATTGTTAAAATGTCCATACTATCTAAAATGATCTGCATATTTAATGCAATCGCTATCAAAATGCCAATGACATTCTTTACAGAAGTAGACAAAACAATCTTAAAATCCATATGGAAACACAAAAGACCTCAAATAGCCCAAGCAATCTTGAGTAAAAAGAACAAACCTGGAGCCATTGCACTATCTAATTTCAAAATATATTATAGAGCTACAATAATCAGAACAGTATAGCACTGTTAAAAAAAAAAACAGACATGTAGATTATGGAACAGAATAGAGAACCCAGCTGGGTGTGGTACTTTAGTCACAAGGAAGGGAAAAGTTGTTTTGAGCCCTGGCATTGAAATAGGAGCATGAGTGCCCCTTTTTAACACTCCAAATTACAGGAATCACATATAAGATCAATATTTTATCTCACATATATAAGGTGCTTGTTTTAAAATAAAGGCAGATGTCTAAGATGAGAAATGCTTATTTGATGTGAGTTTTATGTGGAAGGGGCCTTTAAGGCAATTTAGTCTAATCTCTGATATAGTAGAAGAAAATCTCACAGCCATCACAGCTGAGTCAGAACAGCATAAAATACTTGGTTGGTCTGTTTTGTGAATGGTAGGCCTGTTCGATTAACATGATTGTTACAGATAAGATAAGCTGAATGTGTTGACTTCACTTGCACAAATATAGTCTTAGTTTATGACAAAAAAATTAAATGGTAAACTATCACTGTGGTTTAAATAAAAAATTATGGTTTAACTAGTAATATCCACTCTTCAAAACTGAACACAAGATTATTAAAGACCAAGAATGCTACTGAGAATAAATAGAGTTCTAAATTTTTGAAGGTAATAACTATATGACCTATATAAAACATCCCTTTACGTCACTATCAGATAAAACATGACTGAATTGTTCTGTTCAGGATAACATTTCTTATTTCATAATCATCTAGGAAAGTATTTTTAAGTAGTAAGGAGTCCTCTTTTAGCTGATAAATTGAAACTTATTATCAACAATGTAAAAACTTCCTATTTTTAAAGGTGCTCAAATACACAATGCTTTTTTAGATTTTACTTTTTTTTCTAACTTACCTTTCAAATTCTGTTGATATTCAATGGTCTGTTGTAGCCCTTTTATTATATTATGAAGAGTAGCACATTCTGAAACATAAAAGATAAATTTATTTTAAAATCCCTTGCTTTCATTTTGGAATTATTCTCTCAGTTGAAATTATTAAAATAAAATAATATTTAAGCCAGGCATGGTGATGTGTGCCTTGCAGTCCTATTGACTCAAGAGGCTGAGGCAGGAGGATCACTTGAACCCAAGAGTTCAAGGCTGCAGGGGGCTATGCTCATGCCATTGCACTCCAGCCTGGGTGACAGAGCAAGACCCTGTCTCTAAAAATAATAATAATAATAATATTTAATTTGAAATTACAAGATATTAATAAAGCAGCCAAGCACCTTAAAGAAAATTATATAAAGGAAAAATGTAATTTTTTTTTTTTTTTTTTGAGACAGAGTCTTGCCCTGTCGTCCAGGCTGAAGTGCAGTGGCACGATGTCGGCTCATTGCAACCTCCGCCTCCCAGGCTCAAGTGATTCTCCTGCCTCAGCCTCCTGAGCAGCTAGGATCACAGGCACGTGTCATCATGCCTGGCTAGTTTTTGTATATTTTTGTAGAGACGGGGTTTCACCATGTTGGCCATGCGGTCTCGAACTCCTGACCTCAAGTAATCCACCTGCCTCAGGTGATCCACCCCCCTTGGTCTCCTAAAATGCTGGGACTATAGGTGTGAGCCTTTACTTTTAACTCACTCATTAAGCCAAATGAATTTCAAAACTTGGTAATGACTTTTCTAAAGCACAGAATAGTATGGATCCTACCATGTGCCTAAGCAATCTCTGCCCTAAGTAGTAAGGCACACCTACATATATCTGCGGAACTATAAGAAGTATGTCCATGCAAATCTTCCATGAAAGAACATCCTAAGGAAAGGGAGTCAAATTATATTGTTTTGGTATAAGACAATGTGTGGTACAATTGTGTGGTATAAGACAATGCTTTTCTTACTCTATCTTCCAGTCTGTCCTCTTAGTACTTAGGCTTGAGTCTTAGACCAAGAGATTAGCAATAAAAGGAGTAAAAACTCAGTAAGTAGTGTTCCAAGGCTTCAGCAACTGTGCTGCCAATGGCTGCTGACATAACAGAAGATAGAAGTTTCATTGCAAATATTAGAGCCTTGACGTGTGCATCCAAGCCTTGACTATAATATTGGTAGCCACCAGCAACAGCCAAGATGGACAGCAATAGTAGTGGTAATTTCTATTACTTTAGAAATCCACTTGGCTATTAGGGCTACAACAGCAGAGACTATTTTTTTTGTTTTGCTTACCATTGCTTCCTACTGTTTAGAACACTTGTGGTCCATAGTAGGCAATCCACAAATATTTGTTCAGTGATTATTGGGTTGATAGGTAATATCACAGTAAGCTGAAGCAGATAAGGGGTAAGTAGAGAATCTCTGGTATGAAAATAACATATATTTTGTTGACTGAATGAAAGAACCAATACTGTGAAGGGAGAATTCAAAACTTTTCACCTTTTAATTAGAGATTCTGCACTCAGTCTCATGTACTTTTTCAACTATGCTGATAGAAATGAAAGTATTTTGCAGAAGTTTAAAGCTTTGTGATGCTATAAGGTGCTATTGTGGCTCTTCACGCCTCCCTGCTCTCCCTACCATCCCCACCATCTACTCAAAGTTCCCCTCATCCTCCATTTTCTCTATCCTGCTATTTCCCAGTAAGAGAATAACGGTTAAATTACATTTGACAGAAATTAGCTGAGTCTGCTTCATGAGTATCACTGTGCTAGCTGATAGAATTCAAAAATTAAAGAGGCATAGACAGACTCTGCCATCACTTGTCTTTGTGCCTTTTAGAATAATGAATCCTGTGATTCATAGAATATAGTAGCTGAAGTTACTTCAGTAATCCGTAAATTGAAAACAGAACCCTGCAACTGAATGTTTCAAAAATGTGTATTTTCAAAACTTAAACACAAGGTGGCTCTCTCACCACATTTTTCTACAATGGAACCTAGATAAATTCTTCACGAGAATACCATTCACTAATTTTGAACAATGGCTTTTAATTCTCTTTCAAAATTTAATCCACACTGTTTGTTGTTGTTGTTGTTGTTGGACTTTACTGTGTAATTTGAAAATGCTGGCCTATTAAATTCTTCCTAAAAACCAGAGGTCAGAGTATTAAGCTATTTCTTATACTGTATAATTTAGTAAATCAATAATCATTTTGAGCTCAAATATGGGCTGTAAGATTAACCAAAAATATGAATATTAATATGTATTTCATACAATAGTTGCAAATATTAAAAGCAATTATACATGTAAAGAGTTTCCTGCAGTACTTGCTTCTCAATACTAATATTATTACTATCTTTAACTGGCAAATAAATTATTTATCTGTCTGGCATCAAATGTAGAAAATAAAATGTCCATGTATCATTCTTTGTTGTTGAATAAATTTGATCATGCGTAGTTTGCCCCTCCTTCCTAAGTGAATTATTACACACTTGGCTCCATAAGTTGTCATTCTTATGACAGCTTATGCTTTTTGCTAAGTACTATCCAGCAGAAAGGACATTAATTTAGAACAAATAAAATTGTATTTCTTAAAAATAATTTCTGTGGTTACATAGTAGGTGTATATATTTATGGGGTACATGAGATGTTTTGATAAAGGCATGCAATGTGAAATAAGCACATCATGGAGAATGGCGTATCTATCCCCTCAAGCATTTATCAACTGAGTTATAAACAATCCAGTTACACTCTTTAAGTTACTTTAAAATGTACAATTAAGTTATTATTGACTGTAGTCACCTTACTGTGCTAACGAATAGTAGGTCTTATTCATTCTTTCTATTTTTTTATACTCATTAACCATCCCCACCTCCCTTCCAGCCCCCCACTACCCTTCCCAGCCTCTGGTAACCATACTTCTACTCTATGTCCGTGAGTTTAATTGTTTTGACTTTTAGATCCCATAAATGAGAACATATGATGTTTGTCTTTCTGTGCCTGACTTATTTCACTTAACATAATGATCTCCACTTCCATCTATGTTGTTGCAAATGGCAGGATCTCATTCTTTTTTATGGTTGAATAATACTACATTGTGTATAAGTACCACATTTTCTTTATTCATTCATCTGTTGATGAACACTTAGGTTTCTTCCAAATCTTGGCTATTGTAATCAGTGCTGCAACAAAGAGTGCAGATCTCTCTTTGACATACTGATTTCCTTTCTTTTGTGTATATACCCAGCAGTGGGATTGCTGGGTCCTATGGTAGCTCTATTTTCATTTTTTCAAAGAGCCTCCAGGCTGTTCTTCATAGTGATTGTACTAATTTCCCTTCTCGTCAACAGTGTACGAGGGCTCCCTTTTCTCCACATCCTCACCAGCATTTGTTATTGCCTGTCTTTTGGATATAAGCCATTGTAACTGGGATGAGATGAGATTTCATTATAGTTTTGATTTGCATTTCTCTGATGATCAATGATGTTGAGCACCTTTTCATATGCCTGTTTACCATTTGTATGTCTTCTTCTGAGAAATGTCTATTCAAATCTTTTGCCCATTTTTGGATTGGATTATTAGATTTTTTTCCTATAGGGGTGTTTGAGCTCCTTATATATTCTAGTTATTAATCCCTTGTCAGAGGGGTAGTTTGCAAATATTTTTTCCCATTCTGTGGGTTGTCTCTTCACTTTGTTAATTGTATCCTGTGCTGTGCAGAAGCTTTTAAACTTGATGTGATCCCATTTGTCTGTGTTTGCTTTGGTTGCTTGTGCTTGTGGGTTATTGCTCAAGAAATCTTTGCCCAGACCAATGTCCTGGAGAATTTCCCTGATGTCTTCTTGTAACAGTTTCATAGTTTGAGGTCTTAGATTTAAGTTTTTAATCCATTTTGATTTTATTTTTGTATATGGTGAGAGACAGGAATCTAGTTTCATTCTTCTGCATATGAATATCCAGTTTTCCCAGCACCAGTTATTGAAGACTGTCTTTTCCCCAGTGTATGTTCTTGGCACCTTTGTCAAAAATGAGCTCACTATAGATGTGTGGATTTGTTCATGGGTTCTCTATTCTATTACATTGGTCTATGTGTCTGTTTTTATGCCAGTATCATACTGTTTTGCTTACTGTAGCTCTGTAGTATAATTTGAAGTCAGGTAATATGATTCCTCCAGTTTTTTTTCATTTTGCTTAGGACAGCTTTGGCTATTCTGGGTCTTTTGTGGTTCAATACAAATTTTCAGATCGTTTTTTCTATTTCTTTGAAGAATGTCACTGGTATTTTGATAGGCATTGCATTGAATCTGTAGATTCCTTTGAGTAGTACGGGGATTTTAACAATATTGATTCTTCCAATCCAAGAACATGGAATATTTTTCCATTTTTTGGTGTCCTCTTCAATTTCTTTCATCAGTGTTTTACAGTTTTCATTATAGAGATCTTTCACTTGTTGGTTAATTCCTAGGTATTCAATTTTATTTGTAGCTATTGTAAATGGGATTACTTTTTAAATTTCTATTTTAGGTTGTTCACTGTTGGCATATAAATGTTGATTTTGTATTGTGCAACTCTACTGAAGTTGTTTATTCTAATAGTTTTCTTGTTGAGTCTTTAGGTTTTTCCAAATGTAAGTCCATGTCATCTGCAAACCACAATAATTTGACTTCTTCCTTTCCAATTTGGATGCCCTTTATATCTTTCTCTTGTCTGATTGCTCTAGCTAGGACTTCCAGTACTATGTTGAATAACAGTGGTGACAGTGGACATTCTTGTCATGTTCCAGATCTTAGAGGAGAGGCTTTCAGTTTTTCCCCATTCAGTATGGTACTAGCTTTGGGTCTGTCATATATTGCTTTTATTATGTTGAGTTATGTTTCTTCTATCTCAGTTTTTTGAGGGTTTTTATCATGAAGGAATGTTGAATTTTATCAAATCCTTTTTCAGCATCAATTGAAATGGTCATATAATTTTTAGCCTTCATTCTGTTAATATGATGTAACACATTGGTTGATTTGCATATGTTGAAGCATCCTTGCATCCAAGGGATGAATCCCACTTGGTCATGATGAAAGATCTTTCTAATGTATTGTTGAATTTGGTTTGCTAGTACTTTGAGGATTTTTACATCAGTATTCATCAGAGATATTAGCCTGTAGTTATTTTTTTTTATGTGTCTTTGTCTGATTTTGGTATCAGGGTAATAATATCAGCCTTGTAGAATGAGTGTGGAAGTATTCTCTCCTCCTCCTCTGTTTTTTGGAACAGTTTGAGTAGGATTGGTATTATTTCTTCTTCAAATGTTTGAATATACAAGCAAGTCTCCTCCCTCAGTCTCCCGAGTAGCTGGGATTACAGGCGCCTGTCACCATGCCCGGCTAATTTTTGTATTTTTAGTAGAGACGGGGTTTCATCATCTTGGCCAGTCTGGTCTTGAACTCCTGACCTCGTGATCCACCCTCCTCGGCCTCCAAAAGTGCTGGGATTACAGGTGTGAGCCACCATGCCTGGCCGAAATTTAGTTAATAATAGTGGATCAATTGGTACATCTGCTGTAACAAATGTACCATACTAATGCAAGATATTAGTAATAGGGAAGTGGTGGGGTGAGAGAGTATACGGAAACTCTCTGTACTTTCACTCAATTTTTTTCTGTAAACCTAAAACTTCTCCAAAAAGTTTATTAATTTTTTAGAGTCAAAAGTACAAATCCTTTCTTTCATTGTTTCTATATGCTGTGTCATACACTTAGAAAGTCCTTCTCCATTATAAAAATAAAAACCCTACATTTCTCTTCTAGTTTTTCTGTGGTTTCATCTTTTTAACTTTTAATAAACTTTACTTTTTAGGGCTATATCTTCAAACCGTGGCTGTGACAATTTCTCAGAGTTTCCTTAGTTCTGATGACTCTGACAGTTTTGCAAATACTGATCAGGTATTTTGTAATGTCTCTCTATGAGAATTTTTCTGATATTTATTTCATGATTAGACTAGGGTTATGGGTTTTGGGGAGAAAGACCACAGAAGTGCCATCTTTATTGTATCTTATCAAGAGTATATACTATCAATATGATATAACAATTTATGTTGATCTTGTGCTGAGGTAGTATTTGTCAGGCTTCTCCACTTTGTAGTTACTTTTCCCCTACCCTCACCCTTTCCATACTGTGTCTTCACTATAGTAAAGTGACTATATTGAGCCCACGATTAATGAGTGTGGAGCCATGCTCTTCCTCCTTGAGGGCAAAATATCTACAAAAGTCATTTGTAATTCTTCTGCACAGATGTGTGTCTTCTTCCCCAGTTGTTTATTTATTAAATCATTTATTTATATCAGTAAGGATTTATGGATGTTTATTTTATACTTTGGGCTAGCTCACGTTGTTCCAGTTTTGGCTCTTTCAGTTGGCTTTTGTCTCACTTTCAACATACTCCCATCACTGTGGGGTGCTTTTCTTTGTTTGTTTTTTCCTTTTTGAGGACTTTCTTACTTTCTGCCCTTACAAGATGCTTGAGGCTTATCGTGCATATTTCCTGCCCCAGTGCTATAATCAGCCATGTCTCAAAAAAACCTTGGTTCCTTTTATTAGAGAATGGTATAAGGAACCAAGATCTGGGAACCAGGTATGCTCAATGTCAGTGGGGTATTATTGCCTCTAGGCTCTCTCAGTTGACAGAGCAAATCAATATATGTGTACAGCTTCATTTTTAACACAAATTTTTGACACACTTGACATTTATTTTGATGTAATTATAAGGTAGAAATTCAACTTAATTTTTTTCCCTATGGTTTTTATAGGCCTGAATTGAGACTTCAATTGGCCATTTCTTATTGGCCTCAGAAAGTTGAGCAGTCTCAGAAAGATTATTTAACTTGTCTCATTCTATGTTTCTTCATTGGTGAGGTAGAGTAATAATACCCGTCTTACATGTCTTTCAGGGCTATAGTAAGGATATAAATGAGATGATAGTCTGGAAAATTCTATGTGGACTTAAAAAAACACTTTACAAATATATGGTGTAATATTAATCACAGTTGAACCGAAAAACACTTTCATTAGAATTAGCATTCCTCAGGCAGCAAATAACTAACCTTCTTTAATGGAGACCTCCTTTGCTTGCATTACTTTTAATAGACAATTACTCTTTTCCAACTGAATATCCAGTATATTGTTCTTTCCATTGGTTTCTACCATTTTCTGTAGAAGAAATAGAATACTTATTATTAACAAATCAATGCTGCTAGTTTAATTTTTTATTAAGTATATGCAGACTAATGAAAATACAAACCACTTAATATCTGATAGTCTAATAAAAAATACATATACAGTCATGTAGTGCATAAAGACATTTTGATCAAGAACAGACTGCATATATAACAGCGGTGCCACAAGATTATAATGGAGCTGCCCTATACAAGTGTAACAATTTTATCTTTTATACCATATTTTTACTGTACCTTTTCTATGTTTAGATATACAAATACTTACCATTACGTTACAATTGCCTCCAATATTCAGTATAGTAACATGCTGTCCAGGTTTGTAGCCTAGGAGCAGTAGGCTACACCATAAAGCCTAGGTGTGTAATAGGCTACACCATTTAGGTTTGCGTAGATATACTCTATAACATTCACACAATAACAAAATTGCCTAATAATGCATTTCTCAGAACATATCCTTGTCATTGAGCAATATATGACTGTATTTTAAATAAGCCCACTTCCCAATTTATTTTCAAATTAAAAAGTAACATGGTAAAATATTAAAACAGACTAGCAGTTATAAATGAAAAGTAAAAATATGACCTAACTTGAACCACTTTCTTTCCAACTATTCAACTCTCAGTCCCATGGTTAACAATTCCTTATATATGTTTCCAAAATATTTTATGACTGTACAGCTATAGAAAGAAATCATATTATATTCTGTTCTGTGCCTTGGCTGTTCCGCTTAGTACTATTATCTGGGAGATGATGTCATGTAAACCCACATAGATCTACCTCATTCTTTTTTTTTTTTTTTTTTTTTTTGAGATGAAGTCTCACTCTGTCGCCCAGGCTGGAGTGCAGTGGGGCAATCTTGGCTCACTGCAACCTCTGCTTCCCGGGCTCTAGCAGTTCTCCTGCTTCAGCCTCTTGAGTAGCTGGGATTACAGGGGCACGCCACCACACCCGGCTAATTTTTTGTATTTTAGTAGAGACAGGGTTTCACCATGTTGCCCAGGCTGGTCTCAAAATCCTGAGCTCAGGCAATCTACCTGCCTTGGCCTCCCAAAGTGTTGGGATTACAGGCGTGAGCCACCGCACCTGGCCTACCTCATTCTTTTTAACAGCTACATTGAGTTTCATTTTTGAATATGCTGTAATTTATTTAGCCTGTCTCTTACTGAGAGAGAGAGAGACAGACAGAGGCCATATTCTACTTTTTGTAATGGTTAAACATTCTTGACCATATCTCTTGGGTATTTTTGTGAATAGTATAATAAGCCTCCATATACTCTTCAAATAGCTTCAAAAATCAACTCATGAACAGTCTTATATCATCTGTATCTCTATCCACCGCCCTCGTCTCACCACTTTTGAATTGATCTCAAAGCAACTCTCTGACATTATGTTATTTCATCTGTTAATATTACCATCCATATGTATCTCCAAGAGATGACTCTTTCAAAATATGGCCACAATACCATCATCACCTCAAAAATGAACAATTATTTCTTATTTAAATTGTTTAAGAATATGACAGATATTTCCAAATTAATTTCCAAAATCATTGCACTAACTCCTTTCCCACCAAAAATGCTTCTTATTCCTTTCTCTTTTATCTCTTATTATGTTAGGAATCACTCGGTTAAGAACACTTAACTTTACCGTTTAAAAAAAGCTCATAATGTTACTTCAAAATACGCATGATCATAAAAATTCTTTCATTATGACATTTGTGTGTGTGTGTGCTGAGGAAAAGAAGGAATAGAAAAGAATTACAAGAAAAGAAGAGAAAACAGAAGTAGATATTAGCCTCCCTCCCACTCTTGCTTCACAAAGTCACTTCCCAATTCTTTCATTTAACCACCTACATTTTTCAACAGCTATTGAAGGCAGAGGAGGGAGGATAAACCCAATATACACTTGTGGGTTTGGTCTACCATTTGTCCAGAGTTGGGGAGACAGACTTTAAATGGCTTTGCTTTTAGGCAAAAAAGAAGGAAAATGGAACAGATAGAACAGGAAATAGTAAAAAATGAGTAGTTATAATAACAGATTGAAATATGCATTTACTTCAATGTTTACTAAAACCATTCCTGAGTTTATGGACAATGTAGGCTTTCTTTTTTTTTTTTTTTTTTTGAGACGGAGTCTCGCTCTGTCGCCCAGACTGGAGTGCAGTGGCGCGATCTCGGCTCACTGCAAGCTCCGCCTCCCGGGTTCACGCTATTCTCCTGCGTCAGCCTCCGGAGTAGCTGGGACTATAGGAGCCCGCCACCTCGCCCGGCTAATTTTTTGTATTTTTAGTAGAGACGGGGTTTCACCGTGTTAGCCAGGATGGTCTCGATATCCTGACGTCGTGATCCGCCCGCCTCGGCATCCCAAAGTGCTAGGATTACAGGAGTGAGCCACCGTGCCCTGCCTGGACAATGTAGGCTTTCAAGTATAGCAATTCCCTTTTATCCATGGAAGGATATGTTCGTGACCTCCAGTGGATGCCTGAAACCACAGATAGTACTGAACCCTATATATAGTATGTTTTTACGTCTACATACATAAATATGATGAAGTTTAATTTATAAATTAGGCACAGTAAGAGGTTAATAACAATAACTAATAATAAAATAGAACAATTATAATATACTGTAGTAAAAGTTACATAAATGTGGTCTCTCTCTCTGAAATTATCTTATTGTACTGTACTCACCCTTCTGATAACCGAGGTGGCTACCAAGTGACTAACAGACAAGTGGTCTATAATACAACATGGATACACTGGTCAAAAGGATGAATCACATCCTGGGCAGGACTGACAGAGACAATGGAAGATTTCACCGTGCTACTCAGAATGGTGCAGAATTTAAAATTTATGAATTGTTTATTTTGGGAATTTCCCATTTAATAGTTTTGGACCACTGTTGACCTCAGGTGGCTGAAACTGTAGAAAGCAAAACCTCAGATAAGGGGACTACTATATGTATTTTCTGTTTGACTTTGGCAAAAGTACATACATTATTTGTTCCCCTGTCATAGGGACATTTTGATGTATTAGTACAAATGAATCCAAGCCAGATATATTTTAAACATGGAGTTTTAATATGAGAGAGAAGAGCGTAGCAAATATATTATTATCTTGATCATTTTTTGGTATATTTTTCTTTCTTCCCAACTTCTTCCCTTGGCAAAATCTGTTCCATGTATCCCTATATAGTAGAATTGTTTTCTATCTTTACATACCTTTTCTATCTGTGAGAAGTCATTTATAAGTTTGTCAAGATTCACACTGCTAATCTTTTTCATATATCCTTCACTGCTTTGGTCCATGCCTGAAAGTAGTAAACAGTAGATAGTGTTAAATAAATAAATAAGATCTAAAGCACCACAATAGTGTTCATAGCTCAAATACTAACATTTCTATATTCAACTCATAGGGCACCTACTTGGGCTCCATTGCACTGAGAGAATTTTTGTTATAACCAATATTAACAGTGGTCAAATGCATTGTCTTTTCCACTCCTTACCACCCACACCCCAGTTGACTTATTTATATTTGTTTCTTTACTGCATTAAAACCTAATGCAATATTAAATCTGAGGCATGACTTTTAACTGTAATTATTCTTAATTAAAGATGTTAAAAATACTTGTTTAACTATCATGTCACAAATGTTTTCTGCTGTTATGCTTATTTCTTATATTTTGTTTGGTAAACTGGTAAATAAAAGATGCATGGAAATTAATGTGCTCAAAGCAATCTCTCTGCATTTCTATTGTTTTGTAATTTTGTATAAGGGATTAACCTTTGGGGATAGCCAGCTAACTGCCGAAGAATAAGAGTTTCAGTTTTAGTCCTATGAAATCAATCATAAGAAATTCTTCAGAATCCCAGAATGTAAATGCTGGCTACTTTGCAAAAGTCAATTTATCCATTCTGACTGGATGAGTTTACATCTTCAGATGTAATGTAAACAAGTATGAGACACTTGTCTTCAGATTTTTCTATAGCAAAGAAGAAAGGGAAAATACAAGTTTGAAATTCAGGGATGTTAGGTTGAGGGAAAAACATGAACCAACGTATGGTGTGTGAAAGCGGTAACTAGTCCAAAGTAAAATGTAAGTAAAATTCCTGATGTAGTTACTCAAAGCAATTTGGGGGCATATTATTGTTTAAAAGGAAGTTAACCAAAACAGATATTGCTTGACAATATGTTATTTCATCAAGATAGCTCATTTTCTTCTTTTGAAATATTTTGCATTAGCAATTATTAATGGTTTTTAAATCTCAGAGAATTTTAGCTGTATATTTTGTTTCTTAAATTATCTCGAATTATTATCTTATGTATGACATATCCAAGTACAACTACATATAAAATCCCTTAAATAGTTAAAACTTGATCCTTACAGCAGAAAAATATTTGTTAATAGCCTCCCATGATACAGTAAAATTCCTTTTGGAGTAAAATTAAAAATAATTGCTATTTGATAGTACTGTTATTCTTTAATAGTGCTACATGGTAATCTGAAGTAGTTAATGGAAACTCCCTCCACCCCCAACTTTTTTTTTTGGTACCTAACCTTTTAAATAAAAAAGGTTTTACTAGGGTTTTGTCTCAGAATCTGGCTCTTGAAATAAATGCATTTAAATTTGAGCTTGATTTTCTCTCAACTCCTTCCCCCAAAGAAGACCCTGTTATTTCCTTGTAAAACCATCACTAATATTCCATTTGCTATCGTTGCATGATATCCCTTTTGCCATAATGGCAGAGCCAGGCAATTCATTTCTAGGTATCTTCATTGCCTGCTCTTCTGATTTCTTAGGTCAAGATCCTTTCAGTGAATATGGTCTTGCCCTGTGAAATTCGGTGTCAAGCTGGTGATTCAGTGCTTGTCAAATTCCTTAGTGAGCAGCAGACACTGATTTGTGACCTTCAAGGCTCAGCTTCAACCGTCCCCACAGGCAAGTGAAAGTCCCATTTCCTTCTTTGTCTTCTTGCCTGCTGGCTTCAACCATCCCCACAGGAGCATGACAGTTCCGTTTCCTTTTGGGTCCTCCTGTCTGCTGGCTTGAGTCCCGGGGCTCGTCCTCTCCCCTACCCCACACAGTTGGTCGGTCCTTCGCCGCTCGCCTGCCCCACGCTCTGGTCCCTCCTCTTTCCTCCTCACCTCCCCTCAAGAATTCACTCTCAGTCCTGAAGCCTGGGTCCCCTGGCTCCCTCCCCGTCATCCTAGTGTCCTTAGGGACCTAGCAGAAATAAAGGATGGGGGCCGAAGACCCGCGGATGTGAGAGAAGTGCCTGAGACAAAAACCTGTATGGACCCAGAGCACTGTAAGGAGATAAGAAGAAAAGCATCTCTATGGAAAAAGCGGGAGTTTCGAATCGCTTTCTAGCGTCCTTAGCGGCCTAGCAAAAATAAAGGATGGGGGCCGAGGACCCGCGGATGTGAGAGAGGTGTCTGAAAAGAAAAGCCTGTAATGGACCCAGAGCACTGTAAGGAAATATGAAGAAAGGAATCTCTATGGAGAAAGCGGAAATTTCGAACCGTCAATAGAGTTTGGAGTGTACCTGCTGTTGCTCCTAGTTCCCCACAGTCTCCCTTTCCGCTGCCTCTGGGGCCTGGTACACCCCTCAATGCTGTCCCCTCCTCCGGAAGCCGAATCCCCCAACAATGGGCCCGCCTTTCTCTGGGCCCGCCCTGTGCGCTATGCTGGAGCTCCTACCACCAGCAGTTCTTACCAACTTGGCCCAGCTCCGCTCAGCATCTGCGGCTGCTTAGGTATTTTCATGTGGTTTCCAGAACACGAATCAACACCGGATCAATAATTGTTTCCCCAACCAAAGAATAAATCACATTGGGTGTTCTGAATTGTGAGTCAGCTCCATTGAATAAATAATTATCCATATCTATTTTTGTAACTTATAAAATTGCCTTTTAAAATTCCAGAGCCAGTTAATAGATATGGTTTCCCATCTACAGAGTTATATCTTGGTAGCTTAATGATTAAGGGCGTGGGCTCTTGCGTGGATTCAAACCCCAACTCTTCTCTTTTTCCGTGGGTGATAGTGGGTAAGTTCTTAATTTCATGCACCTAAGCATCTTCATCTGTATAAGAGATTAATTATAATGCCTGCCTCTGCCGGGCGCTGTGGCTTACGCCTGTAATCCCAGCACTTTGGGAGGCCGAGGGGGGTGGATCACCTGAGGTCAGGAGTTGGAGACCAGCCTGGCCAACATGGTGAAACCCCGTCTCTACTAAAAATACAAAAATTAGCCGGGCGTGGTGGCGGGCTCCTGTAATCTTACCTACTTGGGAGGCTGAGGCAGGAGAATTGCTGGAACCCGGGAGGCGGAGGTTGCAGTGAGCGGAGATCGCACCATTGCATTCCAGCCCAGACCCACAGCAGCAAGACTCAGTCAAAAAAATAAAAAAAAATAAAAAAATAAGAAGCCTGCCTCTTAGGACGGTTGTGATGATTAAATGAAGTGATGCATTTATAAGGTGCTTAATGGAGATGCTTGCTTAAAGTAAGTGTTCAGAAATGTTAATTATTAGAATTTTTGAATGTTGTTCAGTAATAGTTTGAAAGCGAATCCACTGCCAACTTTGCCTCATCTGCTTTTTTTTTTTTCTGAGTGGGAGATGGGAGGTTTATTTTTGTTAATGTGATTTTTCGATAGACTCCAAAATTTGGCAAGTGAAAAAATATAAACAGTAATATGATAACCCATACTTTACTAGCTGAAAGGTAGTGTGGCATAATGGCAAGAAAATTAGGTTAAAGTGGAAAATGGGGGTTGTAGTCTTCACTCTGCTGCTCAAATAAGCTTTCCCTAACATTAGTAGCAACACATAGAAATATTGAAAATGACCTGCTGAATTGCGGGTTCTACCCAATTAGCAAATATAAAATGTTCCATATAACTCATGTCATAATAACTTTTGAAACAAGCCCATTTTAAGACCCTAAATGCTAAAATGCTACCTTCTCCATGAGTCATTCACTGATCGTATCAATCAGTTGTGATCTACCTTTCCTTACTCTATGGAGCATGCTAGCTTTCTGTGGCATTTGTTAAGACTGAATTGATGTATTACCTCTTTTGCTGTATTTATTACTGGCTCCTTGGGGGAAGAAACTCTATTTTCTTTATACACACACACACACACACACACACACACACACACACACACACACACACACGTATGAATGTATGTATGTATTAAGTTCCACCTAGGCCCATCCTAGGCAAATTTCAGGAGTCCTTTGAAAATATGTGGTGACTGGAATGTGTAAGGTGGAGAGGGAGCTCCCTAGATCCCCTGCCTCATCTGTACTTCCAAATCTTCTGGATGTTCCAACATTTGAAATACAGAAGCTTTGACTATCTAATGATTTTGGGATGTAGAGACTAAGAAAGTTGGAATATTATATATATATATATATATATGCACACACACATATATGTATATATATACACATATATATGTATATGTATATATATACACATATATATGTATATGTATATATTTCTCCATAGAGCCTACCATAGAGAAAATAGAAATGAACCAACACATCAGGAATAAATCAGAAAAGTTTAGCTTAATTTTTCTAGTTTAGAATGGGTCGCAAGTTTATCTTCCAGTTTATAGATGTTAGCATTTTTTTCAAAGAATTCTAGTAGGTTTAAAGTACATCTTTCAATGAGAAACTAAATGAACTTGTCATGATTTCATCTTTAAAAAGTGAATGTGTTTCACAGTTGTATTCACAGTCTTATTCTTCAGATACCATCCAACTGAGAAACAGAATTCATCAAATATTTGCTCAGAAAATATTCATTTTTTCTTACTACTTGGATGTGGGATCATTCATACACCACATGTCAGCAACATGCAATTTACTCATGTAGCAAACTTGCACATGTACCCCCCAAGCCCAAAATAAAAGTTGGGAAAAAAGAGAATATTTATTTTCTGATAGATCAAGGATTTATTTAATATATATTTTAAGACTGCCTGGAAAACCAAAATAGAGAAACAAATTACATTGTTTTGTCATACTAACAAAGAAAGTAACACTGGAATTCATTAAAAATACCCTGATTTGGAAGAAAAATGCATATGTACCTAGGCAGCTGAAAAAAAATCAGAAGCTACCGGTTTATGTACATAAAGATCTTAAAATGAGTGATACATTGATTTTTTTAGGTTGAAAACAGCTTCACTCATTAATTCATTCTAAAATGTTTAAGTACTTACAAAACATCAGCTGCTGCAAGTCTAGGCACTAAGGAGAGCAAAGACAAATAAGAGACTCTCCTTTTGCCTTGGAGCTTACAGTCTCAAAGGAGAAACTAGCAGAGGATTGAAATCTAGTATATGTTATTGGCAATATTGCTCTGGCATTGGAATCTCACTTGATTATTTTAGTTACTATCACCGGCATATTATAACAACAAAATATTATGGTGTTGCTCCCATATCACAGCAAATGTTTATAAGTGGTTTGGCTAATCTGTTGAGTCCTTTGTTCCAGCCCTATTATTTAACTCTCTCGATATTCTTACCTCTGCTTAGGCCATGCTTTTTGTCTTTGAATCAAATTCACCAACTGCTGAAATTTCAGCTCACTCTCATTTCCATGAATATTTATTTAAAAATGCTACATACATATTTCACCTATACAAGGTGAAATGTAAATTAGAAATTGAAGAGCAGTAGAGAAATAAAACAGAAATACTCTGGCCTGTAGGTCAATAAAGTTTTTATATTTCTGCTACAAATTTGGCTTTGAATTTACTGATGGTTGGAATAAAAAAGGATACAGGCTTAACTACTTAGTTTATTTATTTATTTTTGTAAAAGACGAAAAAACATACAAGTTTCTCAGGAGGAACCATGTTCCCTAACTCTAACTTCTTAATTTTTCACATTAAGATTCATATAGGAGGCACTGGATAATTTAATAGGCAATTTCCTCAATATTAGCCTGAGAGTAAAGGTGGAAATGAGCTTTTTAAGACACTTTCGAAGTATCTCTATGAAAAAGGCTAGATTGGATCAGAAATGGCAATCATAATGAATCATGATCTAGGCCCCTGCTTTTCAAAGTGTGGTCTCTGCACCAGCAACATGGGCATCACCTGCGGGCTTGTAAAAATGCAGTCTCAGACTCTATCCCGTAACTACTAAATCAAAGTCTGCATTTTAACAACATTACCAGGTGATTCATGTGCATATAAATGTTTGAGAAGCATTGATCTTCTGTGTAGAAAGCTTTTAGAGCTTTTTATTTCTTTCCTTTGCCTTTTTAAGATTATCAGTAATTACACATTTATTTATTCAAGAAATACTTGAGCACCAACTATGTCCTGAGGTCTATGAGAAAACTAGGAATAAACAAAACAGATTGGCCCCTGACCTTAGAGGACTTATAGTTTAAAAGGGAAATAGGTAATACATTGAGTAAATTACCTGTACATAAAACTGTAATAAGTGCGAAGAAACACAAATCTATGATATCGATTTTAAAAGTGAGTGGGAGGTGCTTCAGTTACAGTGATTGAGGACAGTCGCTGAGTAGATAAGATAAAAGTGAGAACTGAAGGGCTAACATTTTAATGTACCCTTCAGGTCTCACTTTTATTTTATTTACTCAGCGACTGTCCTCCATCAAAATGTTAGCTGTGGGTGGCTGGGCATGATGGCTCACGCCTGTAATCCCAGCACTTTGGGAGGCCGAGGGGGGTGGATCACTTGAGGTCAGAAGTTTGAGACCAGCCTGGCCAACATGGCGAAACCCCATCTCTTCTAAAAATACAAAAAAAAAAAAAAATTAGCCGGGCATGGTGGCAGGCACCTTTAATCCCAGCTCCTAGGGAGGCTGAGGCAGGAGAATCCCTTGAACCCCGGAGGTGGAGACTGCAGTAAGCCGAGATCACGCTACTGCACTCCACACTGGGTGACAGAGTGAGACTCTGTCTCAAAAAAAAAAAAATGTTAGCTGTGGGCAACATTTAAATGCTAGAGTTACTTTTAACCTCTACTTGATCTCTTGATGCACTATTTCCCTCCTCTGGTTTCTCTACGTAATTCCCATATTTCAGTATCTGTTTCTGGACCATATTGTCTTGGCTTCAACTGCAACTTTGGCTTCGAGCTCTGTAGATCTCTAGCTCTCAGCATTTCCTGCAGTAATTAGGTAAAATACATTCCATGCATCAGGTTTATGACCCAATGGAACACTGTTGATTAGACTCACCCCCATCCTTTTCCAAATGGACAGAGGAATTTGAACATGATTCTAAAATAAAGTCTAAACCATGCAGTACTTGGATTACTTTTCCTGAAACAATCCTACTTAGATATATAAATATTCCATCTTTTAATGAGCTTCATTAAAAGTAGAATCAATGTTGCTATCTGGGCAGAGTTTGCATTTTTGGATGAGGACAGGAAGTGAAGCTATTCTACTTAATTTATTGACATAAATATACTTTAGATAGTGAGTCTATGGTAAGGGTAGTATTTTTGTGATAATAAAATAGTCTAACCAGCTCTCAATGGCCTTGTATTCAACAGCTACTTGGAGGTGGCTATGTGGTACTCTCAGAAGAAGTCAGACTTTTTCTCAAAATTTAGTCTTAAGTCTGTTCCAGTACATAAACAAGTGATCCATGATGGCTTCAATGTCATAATAGAGCATAAGTTTGACAATTTGGGCCTAAAATATTCCATTGCTCCCAGAGAACATCAACTTTTTCATAACCTACCTTCTTAGTGATAACATTGTTGGTGGGTGCAGGTTAATGAGCCTTTCAACATTCCTAGCTTCAGATCCTGGCTCTGCTCCTACTAGTTGTGTGGTCCTCAGCAAGTCAATTTATCTCTCTGCCCTTCTATTTCATCTTTATAAAATGAGAACAAACCTCTGAAGATTAGGATAAATGTGTCAAACCTGGGTTGGCTTTGAGTAGGCAAGAAATAAATATTTGTTGAATAAAAGAAAGAATGAACCAAAGAACAATGCTAGTTCCTATATCAGCAAGCTTTTGTGATACAATAGACCATTCTAAAATGCAGTGCTTTGAAACAGCCATTTATTTAGCTCATGCTATTTAAGGTCAGCAGTTTAAACTGGGATCAGGTAGGCAAGTTTTCTCGTCTTGGCTGGGTTCTTAATGCATTGGCGGTTAGCCATTGGTCAGGTAAGTGGCTTAGCTAGTTTTACTCATCTGGGCCGGGCTCTCAGTCTCTGGAGACTTAGTTGGTATCACTCTTGTCACTTTGCCACTTGGTCTCTCATTCTCTAGCAGGCTCAGTCAGGCTTGTTCTTAAGGAGTTTAATCATCCTGAGAAAGAAATCACAGACATGCAAGCCCCTCTAGAGCAGTGATGCCCAACCTTTTTGGTACCAGGGACTGGTTTCGTGGAAGACAAATTTTCCACAGACTGGTATGGGGGGATTGTTTCAGAATGATTCAAACACAATACATTTATTGTGCACTTTATTTATTTTATTATTACATTGTAATATATAATGAATAAGTATACAACTCACTATAATGTAGAATCATTATGAGCTTATTTTCCTGCAACTAGACAGTCCCATCTGGGGGTAATAGGAGACAGTGACATATCATCAGGCATTAGATTCTCATAAGGACTATGCAACCTAGATTCCTTGCATGCACAGTTCACAATAGGGTTTGCACTCCTGTGAGAATCTAATGCCACCACTAATCTGACAGGAGGTGGAGCTTAGGCGATAATGCAAGCAATGAGGAGTGGCTGTAAATACAGATAAAGCCTCGCTTCCTCGCCTGCTGCTCACTTCCTGCGGTGTAGCCCAGTTCCTAATGGGCCACTGACCAGTACCAGTCTGTAGTGCGGGGGTTGGGAACCCCTGCTCTAGAGGACCAGGTTCAGCACTGGCCTACAGCAACTTCCACACATTCTATTGGTAAAAGCAGGGTACAAGGCCACGCAGACTCAAGTAGCAAAGAAACAGACTCCATCTATTGATGGCAGGAGCTGCAAAGGGGGTAAATACAGGAAGGTAATAATTATAGCCACTTTGCAAAAAGTTTACCAATAATTACCCTTACATAAACCTGTCAAAATAACAGTTCCATTATGCAGGCCTAAGTAAAGGGGGAAAAATAGTTTGTTGTATTAGTTAAGAGAGGACATCTGCCAAATGATTTTTGTGTAAGAAAAATTGAAAGATGCTCATTCATTCCAATAGTAGTTAGCAAAATAAAGTAACTTTTGAGATAATGCTTTTTAAAAATCATCTACATATAGGAGTGTACATATCTTCCTATGCAGTTGTCAATATTTGAGCAATATCAAAAAAGAAATGGAGAAACTGTAGAGGCAGATGACTCTTAAAACACAGTGAACACAATAGCAAAGACTTGGAACCAACGTAAATGCCCATCAATGATAGACTGGTTAAAGAAAATGTGGCACATATACACCATGGAATACTATGCAGTCATAAAAAAAGGATGAGTTCACATCCTTTGCAGGGACATAGATGAAGCTGGAAACCATCATTCTCGGCAAACTAACACAAGAACAGAAAACCAAACACCGCATGTTCTCACTCATAAGTGGGAGTTGAACAATGTGAACACATGGACACAGGGAGGGGAACATCACACACTGGGGCCTGTTGGGGGGTCGGGGGGCTAACGGAGGGATAGCATTAGGAGAAATATCTAATGTAGATGATGGTTGATGGGTGCAGCAAACCACCATGGCACGTGTATAACTATGTAACAAACCTGAACATTTTTCACATGTACCCCAGAACTTATAGTAATAAAAAAAAGAAAAAGAAAACCACAGCGAACAGATCCAATCTGGATGTGCTTCACCCTCTGACTCCTACAAAAAAAGTAATTCATAGCCCTGCCATTAGTGTCTCCAGAAAAGATTATAGTAAAAACCAAACCAAAACAAGCAAAAATGAACAAATTGAAGCTAGATATATGAATAGGCAGTATAAGGCACAGCAGAGTGTCTATAAGCGTTGAGGATATCATATCTTCTTGAAAAGACACTTAATGTGGTCAGAAAGGATCAAGATTTTGTTTGATAAGCCCAAACCCTCAGTGAGAGGCCTACTCTTTGCCATTTTACTTGTCACTATTCAGTTAATTCTACCTCAGGCAACTGCTTTCTCACCACTATAACCACATCTTTCTACTGTACACAGGTTGTGCCCACTAGTCTTAAGGAATCTTTATCTCTCTCTCTCTGGGATCCATTCATATGTTATGAAAATGAAATTATGGCAAATAAATGCAGTGTGACTCACATAAAAGAAAGTATGACATAGGAAACCACTACCACCAATGCTGCAGACCTTGGAAGTGTCTGTGAGTCTTCTTCATCATTCTCACAGAAGCCACCATCTGCCTCCTCATTCTCTTCTGGTCAAGTATTCTTCTCCAACATGAAATGAAAGATAATTTCAAAACTGTGTTCTTTTCAAGTGGTGATCTGATAGTGTTCCTATGAAAAATACATCCAGAATGCTTAACAACTAAATTAAAAATCTGGGATGAATTCATTTGATATAAAATAAGTAGATTAATTTTTCAGTGAAAATTCTTAGTTTGACTTCATAATACCTAGAAATATTTAAACAGTGTAGGGTATCCTAAACAAAATAACAAAGATTAAAAGGAAATTACAAAACACAAAGCAAATGCTTGCAAAATGTCCAGTCTTCCAGATTAATCTATGGATTTAGGGCTAAACCAACAAAAATTGTTTAACGTGTGTGTGTGTGTGTGTGTGTGTGTGTTTGCGTGTGTGCGTGTTGCTTTTAAAACCAATGAAAACTTATTGAGGTAGATATTGTTATTTTTAGATATTTTAAATAACGTCTCTTAGCATATAAAAATGGTTTGCTGTTTCAAATCGCTCCATCTGGTCATGTAATAGTGGTTTGCGGTTTAAGGAGTAGTGGCCTGTTTAATGCAATTAAACTATTTAATTCTAGAGGGTTCAACGAAGTTGAAATAATATGTTCATAAGCATTATATTTAAACCACCTATATTCACAAAACAGTATTTTGGGAAAATGTGATTCTATCAAACTTCAATAACAGCAAATGTGCATTAATTAAATAACTGAAATTAAACAAAAAAGAAATAAAGTGATTTTTAAGGGAGAAAACACAGTCAAATGTCTTGTAGATGTTCAGAGTCGGCAGCTGTGAAAGCTGTCAGCCTGTATGTGACACCAGATCCCTGAGTCCTCACAATGCAACCCTCCTTCTCTGAGGACCTGAGAGTCTAGCGGATCTCCTGATCCTCTCTGGCCTCTGCCTGGGACTGTATGTGGAACAGCAATGACAAAAGGGGCCATCTGGAAAAAACTGAAACTTAAACTCTACTTCTACCACATTTTGACTGTTGTGACCGTTTTCTCTTCGTGGCTCTTTGAACATCTTGTTAGTTCACAAAGCTCCAACGATCTTTCTAGAGTTTTTTCCTCATGGCAGAGAATACTCCTTTGATAGAAGGAGCTTATTCTTACCCCAGGCTTTCAGCCATCTCCCTGTAGGAGCTCTCTTCAGATGTATGTGGCCATGTTTTTATATATTTTGGGAAATTTTTTGGTTTCTCTCTTGTAAGTAAATTCCCTCCTCCATTAATTTTCTGCAAAGTTGCATTATGTGTTCTTGATGCAGTTCAAGCACTATCTGAGGTTTGAGCTGAGGCTTTTGAATTTCATTTTTAAGCTGTGCATTTCAGACTATAAATGTTTGCCCAGTTTGGAAACTTTTCATCTGAACTCTAAGTGCTTCTTTTATTTTCTTCACAGAACCTTTAAAAATATCTTTTGTTTTTCTTCTTCAAGCCTTATTAAAGGAAACATTTAAGTTAACACCATCAATGAGGTTTTTTTTCAAGTCGACTTTTGATTGATAAAGATTATCAATAGTGGCTTCCATTTTCTGATTCTAAAGAAAGCTAGTAATCTAATCTAATTAGAGACCATAAGTGGTTTTCAGTCACTTACAACCTGTTCCATTTGCATGTTAGAGTTGTTAAACATTTTCATTTGTTCCTTTGGTTCCTGCACTACTATTTTCACCTTCTGGCTTCTTGGGAAAGCAGTTTTAGGTTTTCCTAAAGATGAACTTTTCATCCACACAACTCATTTTCCTCTAAAATGGACTCCATCCTTCTGAGATTTTTTTAAGAGGGTTTTTTTTTGACAGTCACTTAGGATTTGAGATATTTTGATGCATCACTGAATGACAATGTCTGTTTTTGAAGGAAAGCCATCATCACCGAATGAAATGAAACTTCAGGGAGCTCTATTTTATGTTATTTGTTAAGAAGGTCTAGTGTATTCTTGATCAAAGATGTTCATATTGTTACTAATATAAGTGCTGCCAAATTCAGAGTTGTAACCTCAGAAGACATGTCTCCACTGGAAGTAACTTCAGGGCTTCTTGGGCTTGAATAATCAATCTAATCTCACTGAGTTTACAATATTCTTCAACTAGGGCAGAAAATCCTTCAGTTATTTCTTTTTCCCTTTTTAAAGTATGTTGACTTTTTACTACTAAAAATGATCATAGTAGCAGAGACCAGAATCTCCCAGGTAATTGTGTATATAGTTTAAAGAGAATTAAAGATATAAATAGTAATTTATTAATTTATATCATTTATAACTTTTACCAAACAATTCATCCACTGACTTCATATGGCATTGAATGCTTCTCAATTTGTTTAGTGTCACTGTCTCCTCAGCTACATAATGTGCTTTATAAAAACCTTATTCCCATGTCTTGAGTGATACTGCTGCAGAAAGGTGATTTCCAGTTCCATTTAAGTCATTATAGTCATCTTGAAAGAGTTTATGTTAGGATTTTTAAAGAAAGAATCTAGGTCAAACAGAAAGAAATGACAGCCTGTTCCCTTGACTGAAGGCTCTGGGCAGAAAATCAGCTGCTGAGCTAGGAAGTGGTAATATAAAATGAGCACTGACAAAATACCTTATAACCAATTTTAGGGGTAGATGGGATTAAAATGTTTTATATCTGAGCCTGGATGGTAAAAAGAAGTTGACAAAGAAAATCCAATATCAAACCTTTTGTTATTGGAAGCTAACTGTGGGTAGAAGTGCTGGGCCCCAAACCCTGTGACCAGAGCTGGCCAGGCCACATAATTTGTGGAGTCCTGTGCAAAATAAAAATGTGAGACCCCTATTCAATTATTAAGAATTTCAAGATGGAACAGCAGAACATAAAATCAACTGTGGGCCTTTGCAGATGGCCTGAATATTTGTGTTCTCCTCCAAATTCATATGTTGAAACCTAATCCTCAATTTAATGGGATTAGGAGGCGGAGCATTTAGGAGGGGATTAGGTTATGAGGGTTCTTCTTCATGAATGGGATTAGTGCTCTTATAAGGGGCTGAAAAGACCAAAGTTTTCCCCTTTGACTATGTGAGGACACAACTTAAAGGCACCATCTGAATAAGAAAGCAGTCCCTCGCCAGATATAGAGATACAGAATCTGCTGGCACCTTGATTTTGAACTTCCAGACTCCAGAACTCTGAGAAATAAATTTCTGTTATTTAAAACCTACACCGTTTACAGTATTTTGTTATAGCAGCCAGAATGGACTTAGATAGCCTTTCTATGTAGGGGTTCTGTGCTATCACACACCGATGAAGCTGGCCCGGCTTCTGACTCCTGCCTTCTCACCCTGACAATTTTTTACCTTTTTCTAGCTTCCCTGTTATTTGTGTGGCTTGGAAGTTTAGGGACAAGAAGAGTTTGTATGCTGGGAATGCTTGAGATGCCGAGGAGGAGAGAGGAGCAGCGCCCCCTATTGACTGCATCAAAATTTTGTACAAACTCCTGAGAAGGCAGGCATCTCTCAGGATCTCTCTTGTGCTTTCTCACTGACATCCGCTGTTTTTATAACCATGGACCAGTGTAAACATTTCTTTAAAATGAACTCAGAAAAATGCTGTGTGAATGGTTATTCAAAAGAATACAGATGAATTTGGTTATTTCAGAAATGTCTTTGTTGTGGTCAAGGGAGGAGGCATGGCTCTTTCTATTGGTCAGATTTGATGGGGCCAGGAAAAGTCAGGATACAAAACAGGGTTAAGTCCACTAAGTCAATTCCTTAAAAATAAAATCCACAAAGTCCATCAAAATCATCATGCCAAAGTTAAAGCTCAGAGTTTTGATTAAGGGTTGATTGTAGGTGATGTTAAGGTTAGAAGTGCCCAAAAGTAAACTTTACAACAGGCTAGGACCACAAGACAGGTTTGTGATGAGCCTTGAATATCAGGCTAAGGGGTATAGACTTTACTTTTATGGCAGTAGGATGGCATCAACATGTTTTAACCAAAGGTTTGGCATGAGTAGGTATGTATTATAGAAAGAAACTTTTCGAGGGACCAGAGCTTATAGAAGGGGTAGTTGTGAAACGTCTGAACTTTTAAAAAAGGAAGAGAAAATTTTAGGGATAGGCAGAAGCTGAATCTTGGTGATAGAATGAATATTTGGAGGTCAGGGAGAGTGGACTTTGGTGGATTTCATATTTTATAACTTGGACCATCTCTAATGCTGATGTTATTATTTGATATAAGGAGTACTAGAGAAAGAACAAATCATCCAATAAAATTTCTGTCTGAAGATATGAGTTTGGGGGAGGTGGGATGGTTTCCCTAATACACAGCAAGACAGTAACAAAGATGTTTATACTCTTGACTTCCACAATTTGCAGCCACATCATTAGAGATCTAGCCTATCATAATTCTTGAAGTTTTCAAGCAAAAGTAAACAGATATTGTCCAGTAAGGACATTTTGTTCTTTAAATAAGGCCAAAGGGACTAGAATATAGCTGAGATATATGATGACCAAAATGTCCTGATAAAAGTTGCAATAATGTAAGGTATTACACTATACATACTATGATATACAGAACTCTATCCAGAATTGCCCATTTCCTCAATTTTGGTAAAAACAAGTTTTATTTTTTATATTTTTATTTTTTATTTTTATTTTGTTATACTTTAAGTTCTAGGGTACATGTGCACAACATGCAGGATTGTTACATATGTATACATGTGCCATGTTGGTGTGCTGCACCCATTAACTCATCATTTACATTAGGTATATCTCCTAATGCTATCCCTCCCCCCTCCCCCGACCCCACGACAGGCCCTGGTGTGTGATGTTCCTCACCCTGTGTCCAAGTGTTCTCAGTGTTCAATTCCCACCTATGAGTGAGAACATGCGGTGTTTGGTTTTCTGTCGTTGTGATAGTTTGCTCAGAATGATGGTTTCCAGCTTCATCCATGTCCCTACAAAGGACATGAACTCATCCTTTTTTATGGCTGCATAATATTCCATGGTGTATATGTGCTACATTTTCTTAATCCAGTCTATCATTGATGGGTTGGCTCCAAGTCTTTGCTATTGTGAATAGTGCCACAATAAACATACGTGTGCATGTGTCTTTATAGCAGCATGATTTATAATCCTTTGGGTATATACCCAGTAATGGGATGGTTGGGTCAAATGGTATTTCTAGTTCTAGATCCTTGAGGAATCGCCACACTGTCTTCCACAATGGTTGAACTAGTTTAAAGTCCCACCAACAGTGTAAAAGTGTTCCTATTTCTCCACATCCTCTCCAGCACTTGTTGTTTCCTGACTTTTTAATGATCTCCATTCTAACTGGTGTGAGATGGTATCTCATTGTGGTTTTGATTTGCATTTCTCTGATGACCAGTGATGATGAGCATTTTTTCATGTGTCTGTTGGCTGCATAAACGTCTTCTTTTGAGAAGTGTCTGTTCATATCCTTCGCCCACTTTTTGATGGGGTTGTTTGATTTTTTCTTGTAAATTTGTTTAAGTTCTTTGTAGATTCTGGATATTAGCCCTTTGTCAGATGGGTACATTGCAAAAATTTTCTCCCATTCTGTAGGTTGCCTGTTCACTCTGATGGTAGTTTCTTTTGCTCTGCAGAGGCTCTTTAGTTTAATTAGATCCCATTTGTCAATTTTGGCTTTTGTTGCTATTGCTTTTGGTGTTTTAGACATGAAGTCCTTGCCCATGCCTATGTCCTGAATGGTATTGCCTAGGTTTTCCTCTAGGGTTTTTATGGTTTTAGGTCTAACATTTAAGTCTTTAATCCATCTTGAATTAATGTTCGTATAAGGTGTAAGGAAGGGACCCAGCTTCAGCTTTCTACATATGGCTAGCCAGTTTTCCCAGCACCATTTATTAAATAGGGAATCCTTTCCCCATTTCTTGTTTTTGTCAGGTTTGTCAAAGATCAGATGGTTGTAGATGTGTGGTATTATTTCTGAGGCCTCTCTTCTGTTCCATTGGTCTGTATCTCTGTTTTGGTACCAGTACCATGCTGTTTTGGTTACTGTAGCCTTGTAGTATAGTTTGAAGTCAGGTAGCATGATGCCTCCAGCTTAAAACAAGTTTTATTGAATTTTACTTTAATTGCATATTCCTTAGAGTGGCAATGAGATTTGCTTTACAGAGCATTTCTGATAGCTTTGAAACCTTGCAAGTTTGTAATATAAAATTAAGTAGTAATGAGAATGTATTCCTTTTTCAAGATGAAGCTGGGAAGAAAATTACCAGGATTTGGCACCTCAAAAAATCCTTCCTAATGGTAGAGATTTTTCTTTTCCCTCTTCATCTCCCAAAGGGAGTTGCCTGGGCTTGCAATTCTGAACCTATACACTGATACCACACTCAAATTCCTGGTATAAGTTTAAAATTCTTCTAAGAAGTTTCTAAAACAAAGTGTTAAAAATTTCAAAGCTGCAAAAAGCTTTTGGTTAGGACAGCCGGAAAATTCTATGATGTCATATTCTTGTAATATCTTTTTCAAATGTTTGTGTTTATAGAAAGAATGCAATTTAATTTGTAAGATTAGTGAAAAATGAGTTTTATTATTTGTACAGTTTCAAATGTGTAAGGATGTCTATGGATTGTCACAATGCCTGCTGGATTTACTAGAATTAGTATCTGGAAACCAGAGGTGCTAAACATTCTATAATGCAGGAGACAGACTTATACCTGAAATCCTGGCAATTTTAGGTTTCTTTGAAATGTGAAAATTTTACCAGAGTATGTGTAGCTGTATTGTATATGTGTAACTCTCTTTTATTTTTCAGATGGTGGTACACACAGGTGCTCTCAATTTTCAGGGTTTCTTTATATCACTCTTCTCTAGTCTCCAGGTGTTCTAGTTGCTATTGCTGCAAATCTAACTACCCCAAACTTACTGATGTTTACAAGAACCTTTTTAGTATAGCACACATATTCAGATCAGAAATTTGGATAGGGCTAGTTAAGCAATTATTCTGCTCTTTGTAGCATCAACTGGAGTCATTTAGTGGCACTCAGCCAGTGGATGGCCTGGTGTGAAGGGCCAACTATGGTGTTACTGATCCTCTGGTTTCTTGGCAGAGTTGTGTGGAAGGCTGGAGTTAGCCAGGTCTGTTTTTCAGGGTGCCTACACAAGGCCTCTTAGGCATGGTGTTTACAGTGTTTTCAGCATTCTCACATAGTGAATGAGTTCCTCCAAAGAGAGTACACCATGAGAGCCAGAAGGAAGGTGCATTAATATTTATGACTTAGCTTTCAAAATCATATGTGTCACTTCTACTCTTTGTCACAGCAGTCACAAGCTCACCAGACTCAAAGGGAGAAAGCGTAGATTCTGCCTCTTAAAGGGAAAAGTGCCTAAATATTTCTATCTGTTTTTTAAAAACTACAACTATGGAATTCATTCATTTAATATTAACTGAGCAGCTAATACATGTTAAACACTCTGCTAGGCTTTGAGATGGTGAACGTGGTAGATAAAATGTATGCCCTCAGATTAGGTGGAAGAAAGACAGGAAAACACATAATGGCACAAAAAAGACATAATAAAATTGTGATAAATGCTATGAAGAGCTAACCTGGTTTGGGAGCCAAGATAATCTCCCTGAAAAAAAAGGATGTTTCAGCACAGACTGAAGAATGGGCAGGACGTAGCCAAGCTGAGGAAAGAAGAAGCAGACATTCAGAATGAGGAAAGATGATCTGGGAAGGAAGGTACTGTTGGGAAAATGTTACAAAATGTTTAAGGGAGAGAGAAAGGGTTTTAAGAGTGAGGCAGAAGAGGGGGCCCAGGTCAGGAGCTCATGGTATTTGACAGTAGGAGAAGATGGATGTTCCAGCTCCAGAAGAGAGAGAAAGAGAAAAAAAATCTGCTCTTCCTCACTCTTTTTTTTGTTTTTGTTTTTGTTTTATTTGGGTGGGCTTTCAAGTGATTGGATGATGTCCATATTGGTGAGGACATATTTTCTTTACTCAGTCTACTGATTTAAATGCTAATCTCTTCTGGAGATAGTTTCACAGACACACCCAGAAATAATGTTTTACCAGATATCTGGGTATCCCTTAGCTCAGCCAGTATCATTCAAATATATATGATATTAATTTATATACTACTGTGCTTTACATTTATACAAAGAGTATTATGATAGATCTTGTTTTCTTTCATTCTTCTTTTTTTTTCTTTTTTTTAACCATTAAAGGATCTATGCCTGAGGTAGTTGTAAAAAGCATGATCTCTAAAGACTGGAATTCTTGCATTCAAAACCTGGCTCTGTGATTTTTTAGCCATGTTATTATGAACAAATTATTACACTTCTCAATATCTGTTTCTTCATTTAGATACACTATAATGGAGATAACATAGGACTGAATGAAAATAATGCAGGTTAAAAAAAAGCTTGACAGATAATAAGTGTTCAGTAAATATTAGTTCTATTATTGTCATTTCCTAGAAGTGCATTCAATGTTTGCCGCTATTGCTATCATCATCAGCTAGTTCATCATTTCTGACCACTGAATTGGACTGTCATATGCATCCACCCCATTCTGTTCATCCAGTTCCCTAATGTTGGACAACACATAGACACTGTATTAGTCAGTTCGAGCTGCCTTAACAGGATACTACACACTGAGTGGCTTAAACAACATGAATTTATTTTCTCACACTTCTGGAGGCTAGATGTTTAAGATCAAGGTTCCAGTAGGGGTGGTTTCCACTGAGGCCTCTCTGGCTTATAGAGGTCTCATTGGAAACCTGAGACCTCTACAAGCCAGAGAGGGGAGAGAGACAGACACAGAGGGAGAGAGACGGAGCGAGCGAGAGAGAGAGATCTTTGGTGTCTCTTCCTCTTCTTATAAGGACACTTGTCCTATTGGATTAGAGCTCCACTCGTATGACCTAATTTAACCTTATCCCCCTTAAGGCACTATCTCCAAATATAGTCATGTTGGAGGTTGAAGCTTCAACATATTAATTTTGAGGGAAAAGCAATTCAGTCCATAATAAACTCCAATTCCCTTCAGTTTTCCTGGAGCACACACAAACAAGTAGTATGGCAAGTCACAGAGTTATGTGCTTACTCAGTTCTATTAAATACTGCTAAATTGCTCTCCAGAATGGCTGTTGCAAATATATTGCCCCCTAATTGAGGCAGGGGTATGAAGGCCTGGACATCTTAAGACAATTCAGGGTAATTCTGGAGGCCATTCCAAATCCAAAACCACCTTGTGGGGTCAGTCAAGGCTTTCTTGAGTCTTCTCCTGACTTCTCCTTCTGCCCAATCCTGCTTCCTTCCCTTCCCGCCACAGATGTTGATCCTAAGGACATTCCCCAATAAATATTCTACGTGATAAACTCTGCTCAGAGTCTGCTCTATGTTATTTTTAGACTTTAAAATGCAACCAATTTTATGTAATTAAATTATATTAACTTATTTGAATATTCAATCTTAATAAATGGACACAATACATTCATGGGGAGGCTACCTTATTCCGTTGAGCTATTGAAATGCTTGTTTTTAGGAAAATATATTCTGTTTTTCATTTTCTTCTGCTTTTTCTATTTTTGAAAAATTAGTTACATCTTCCCTGTAGATTTATAAAAAGAAATAAAATATTAATAAGCTAAAAAGTTCATTTTCTGACTCTACTACATTTATTACAATTGAAATTTATTATTTGTAATGAGTCATCTACAAGTCAGTAAATTATGTTTCTGATACTAATCTAAAAGGAAATAGTCCATTATTTTAAATTCAGTATGAATGCTAGTCAGAGACTAGTAGCATAATAAAACTCAGTACTATTAAATAAGTCATCTTTCATTTAAGCCCATATGAGCACCATTCAGAAATATATCTATTGGGATATAAGTCTTTGCCCCTGTGTGGGTGAGATTTTAGACAATCAACTTCTGGGGTTTTATAGCTGTTATAAGACTATAACACCTGGGGTTATATAGGTGTTATAAGGTGTTATATAGGTGTTATAAGACTTGTATTTTGCCAGCATTATGAGATCAATAAAATTGATATAAATTCCAAATTATAAAATTAGCTGCAAGACGCAAATATTTACCATTCTTTTCTCCTTTTAACTGCTGATGTCATTTATTTTTACTACTTTGCCTGTGTGCCTGGTTTGAAATATTTACAAGATAGTGTTGTTCCTAACTTTTCTTTGGTTGTGTTTAGAATTCTCCTGTGATTCTATCCCTTCTATTTTCTGTTTTATTCTTTCTCTTTTGCTGTCCACTGTGTTGAGAGGATATGAATCACTATAAATGTTCTCCATAGAAATATTTTGAGTTGCATTGTATGAAGTGTCAGTGACAGCTCTGGAATAATATTTATCTTCATTTTTCTAAATGTACTTAATTTATTACTCTCACTATATGCCTTGGATATATCTTAGGCCTTCAAAGTGGTTTCCTATTCTAGGGCACACATAGCGGTTGTTTGTCCAGCCCTTCTTCTCTGGCAACGGCTTCCTCTTTCCATGGACAAGGCTGGATAACAGCAATTACTGTGAACAGTGTGATTTTGCCCAGTCTCACTGCCACAGCTAATTGGACCAGAGTGCGTAATTAACCCAAGATGGGTCAGTCAGCTTCCCTGTTCCGAGACTACAAAAAGGAAGAAGTGATTATGTTTCAGACAGCTTGACAGGTAACTTCAGAAGGGTTGGTGCTTGGGAGCTGTGGTGAGTGGAGCATCCTCCATGTGCTGTACACATGCCACATGTATCATCATGTAATGTCATATACATGCAGAAAGAAATGGAAGAGTGAAATAGATTGATAGAAGGAAAAATAAATTCTGTGTAGCTATAGGTCTTTGATTTTATTACCTTCTTGAGGTCTAGCAATCTCTCTGACTTTGAATTGTGTACAGGGCACTCTACTATAGCATTATCTGCTTCTGTTATTTGAAATTAAAAGTGACCTACTTAATATATTAGTTCTTTTGCTTGTTACAGTAATGAAATGTATGCCTTTAGGCAACATCAGAATATATAAATGAAGTGACCAAAAGAAATCATAAGCATGGTGAAGAATTTTAATCTACTTCTCTCAGGTTGTGAGAGATCAAGTAAATAAATATCAAGCATTTAGATTTGAATGAGGCTGTTAGTAATCTTTAGTAGTTATATTTTTAACTTTGTACCTAAAAATAAATGATACCACCCACCTCCCCCCAACCCTTTTTTTGAGACAGGGTCTCACTCGTCACCTGGGCTGGAGTGCAGTGGTGCGATCTTAGCTCACCGCAACCTCCACCTCCCAGGCTCAAGTGATCCTTCCACCTCAGCCTCCTAGGTGCACCACTGTGAGTGGCTAATTTGTGTATTTTTAGTAGAGACTGAGTCTCACAATGTTGTGCAGGCTGGTCTCAAACTCTTGGCCTCAAGTGGTCCACCCACCTTGGCCTCCCAAAGTGCTGGGATTACAGGCATGAGCCACTTGCCTGGTCTGATGCACATTTTTTTAAACATCCAAATATCATTTACGTAATTTGATCACGTGTTAGTATGCAAAGTAAATTTCAGTACGTTCTAAAAATTTGGTGCTCTTATCAATTTTCTTTGATCATGATGTCATACATTCAGATGCCAATAATGAAAATTTAACTTAAAATATCTCCTGTTACTTGGAACTTTAAGAAAAACAGTATAAATAATTATTCAACCAAATAAGAATTCAAAAGTGAGATTATAGGTTATACATGCATTATTGAAAAGTAGAACACTATACATAAAAACACTGCATGTGGGACCACAGCCCATAGGCAAGTAAAGCCTTTTTAAGTTATTTTTTTTTTAAACAAAAATGATTGAAAATAAGTCAACCAAGTATTCAGCTCAGGAAACACTTAAATCAATAAGCTTGAAAAAGAGAAACAATATGAAGAAGAGGAGATAAATAGCAGCAAAGACAAATAATTCGATTAGCCAACAAAACAAAAAATTAGAATTTTTATTAAAGCCTAAAATGGAATTTCAAAATGAGCAGTAAAATAAACAAATATCTGACAAGTTCAACTAAGAAAAAAGAAAGAACAAAATGCCTGTAGAATAAGTGAGAAAATGTACATAACTGCAGCTATATTTGATAACACTTACGATGAATTTGGAAATTTAGATGGAAGGAATGACTTTTAGAAAAGTATAAAAAGTAACATTGACTCAAGAGGCAGTTGTTAATTTTACTAGTTCAACAAAGTACAAGAAATCGAAAACTTTGTTAGCTATCTGTCCCCATAAATGTATTAGGTCAAGGTCTATCATAACTTTAAAGAAGTCCTTTGTTATTTAAATTATTCCAGAGAATAAAGTCAAATTTCTCCATTTTTATTTAAAAGCATTATTTTAGTGGCAGACTAATTAAGACATAGCCTGTTCTGCTTAGAAAGGAATATGATGAAGGTATATATTTTCTTTAGTTTTGTTCTTCCAGTTTTAATCAGAAGAAAGATTTAACATCTCATACAATGTTATAATGCCTATATGCAGACTTATACTTTTAAATGATACAAATTAAAAAAAATTCAATTAACGTAGGTTGGTAGTTCTTTTTGAAATTAATAATTCACTTAGAGATTACATATTTTTCTGTGCACATTCACATTTGATTATTGTTATTGACAGGACATTCACAACTTTTTCAGTTTCAGTCTGAATAAGTTGAATAGTTTAATGTAGAAAATGTAGAGTTTAAGTGAAGAAAGAATACAGAGCTTGTGGTAAGGAGACATGAGGTCTAGTATCAGATATTCTAATTAGTGGAATGGCTCTAGGAAGTTAAGTTCTTTGTCTCAACCCTGAAATGGGTATAATAACTCTTTTTTTTTTTTTCTTTGAGACGGAGTCTCGCTCTGTTGCCCAGGCTGGAGTGCAGTGGCGCAATCTTGGCTCACTGCAACCTCTGCCTCCCAGGTTCTAGCGATTCTCCTGCCTCAGCCTCCTGAGTAGCTGGGACTACAGGTGCATGCCACCACGCCCGGCTAATTTTTTGTATTTTTAGTAGAGACGGGGTTTCACCATGTTAGCCAGGGTGGTCTCGATCTCCTGAACTCATGATCTGCCCGCCTCAGCCTCCCAAAGTGCTGGGATTACAGGCATGAGCCACCGTGCCTGGCCCGTATAATAACCCTTTTACCTAATTTATATATAAGTAGAAAATAAGCTTTATATGAACACACTTGGATAAAGTTAGTAAACAAATACAAGTTAATAGTCATGTGTAAGGTGTTATATTCATTTTGCCTTAATATTTATCATTTTAATAGTTTAATCAAAATAAAGACCACATATTTTTAGGATTATAAAACTCAGTAGTCACATAAGATGAATTAAAATATTAAAGCTAGTAACAGAAAAAAATTCTTATTCTATGTTGCCTTTTAATTACAATAAGAAATTAGAGTAGTAAAAATACAGGTAAAATATCATGAAAATATTCCTATTTACCGTACTTTGGAAGTTCGTGCCCAGAGCAATGAATTCTCTGGCATCGATTACTGCTTCGAGTACTCAGAGATTCAAATTGTTCACACACTCTGTCAAACAGATCTGTCTGAGATGTGTCCATCATTCCATAGGCCAGATTAATTTTGTTATTCTTCTTGTCAGTGATTGCATCTAACTTCTCAAATATGTGTTCTTCAAAGATGAGATGACAAGTAGAGCACTCAAATCCTGTCATGTCCACCCAAACCATAAAAATTTAGATTATTTTTCATACCACATTTAGCTGAAAGTCACCAATTTTTCCTTTGATTTTATTTGTCACTATGTTGATTTTGTAAGAGTTATAATTTCTTCTGAAATGCTTCTTGCCAGACTAAATAGTGATGCAGAATATTTGGTAGGTGAATAACTTACTGTGTAAATTAAACTATACAAATTAACGTTATTTTTAACTAAAGAATTTAACTTTTGAAAGTTAATCAGGAAAGAAATACATTTCATTATGTACTCCAATCAGCTAAAATTGAGCAGACATATCTCGATCAATACCTTTTGGCTGCATCACCAAACAACAACAACAACAACTGGCTGGATTTCATTTTCTAAACTGGTGGTCCAGTATCAGTAGCCCAACCTTGGTGAGTGGGCATTCCTTTCCACATGTTGACCCTAGTAATCATTTGCTCTTCCAACATAAATCCCTTCTGTAAATATCCAAAGGGTCAATTCAAAATGTAATAAACTTAAAAGAAGCTGGGCATAGATGTCTGCTTAATATCCAAAGGAAATAAGAAAAATGAAGGAAAAAAAAGAAAGTCTAGAATAAAAAAGAAACTTCTTCACTGAGGAAAAAGATTCTCATAGGTAATTTGGTTTGATGTCAACCCAACCTACTTTCTCTGAAAATGTTCTTTCTTATCACAGGGGCTGGTCTCAGCATTCTTCTTTGTGATATGTGACTCTCCCCTCTTTACATCAACACAATTGATTGGATGAACATGGAAACTTCATCCAAACTGAGCTAAATCAATTCTCCTCCCTGAATATTTGAAAGAGGTATTTATTTGGGCGTCATCAATTATTCTTTTAGAGCAACTGAAAATGAAAGTTGTTATCAACTGGGAAGCAGTATAGAGGCTGCTTTCTTTCTTCCAATTGCACTGAAAAGAAAAAATCAAGTTCTCAGTGGAGAGGGACTGGGGATAGGGAAGTGGGTGTATGGGGGAGTGAGAGAGAGAGAGAGAGAGAGAGAGAGAGAGAGAGAGAAAGAGACTAAAACCAATAAAGCCAAACAATAGAGTGAAATTTCTTCCAGCATTTTGGCAACTTTTTAATCTCTCATTTCAATTCATCACGAGGTTCCTGATTCCTCTTTTTGCATTTTTGTGAGACACTACCATAACTTTATAGATACATTCTCCTTTTTTCTTAAGCCAATTTTTGGTTTCTGTTACTTTAAACCAAGAGTTTTATCTACGACAAAGGACCAATGAGGTTAACTAAGAGAGAAGGAAGTAAAACACATATAGAGAGATCAAATAATAATTCATGTAGCCAAGAGTCCAAAAAAACAGTCCCAGGACAAATGTGTGTTAAGAGTCACCTCTCCCTGTTTTATGTCACTTTGCATTATTCTTTAGCCTGGATGGGCTGAATGAGAACATAAGAGATGCAGATTTTGGAGGTCCATATATCTGGAATATGTCAAACCATCCCTTCCAAAGTGTAATACTTGCACATTAAACTGTGAGCACTAAAATACTTGATGGTATTTGGATTTTGGAGACAATATACATTACATTTGAATATGCTTCTCTAAAATATTTATTAGTAACCCATAAGACTGCTGGATTTAAGTGAGCCTAGAGTAAGAAAATATACTCTAGCAAATCTAGGATACAATACAAGCTGCTCCGTCCATTGGGAGCACAGACACGCTATGTCCATTGGGAGTATGACCCAGCAAATTCAACAACACTCGACATTTCTGTGGTAATTAGTGCTTCTGTAAGGAGTTGCTGGATAGCCCCAATAAGGGAATCACACTGTAGACCCCTAGAGTTTTGGAGCAAACCATGTTCTCTTCAGCAGATAACTAGTCTTTTAGAAATAGTTCTGGTTTGATATTGGACACTGGCAGAATCTGAATGCCTAACCATGGGACAGCAAGTGACCATACAATTAAGTTGCCAGTCATGATCTATATGTTAATTAGCTCATCATTTTATAAGGGTGGGAATGTGCAGCAACAATCCATCAACACATGGAAAGAGATTAGGTTCTAAGAAATATGGAATACAAAAGGAATCTGCATGAACAGATAGTGCTGACTCCTACAATAGCTTCTCTTTCTACATTGCTTCCTGTTCCTGAGTCTGCATTCATGGCTTCATGGGCATTTTCTCACAATCAACTGACTTAGAAGGGAAAAATGCAGTCTGGTACAACTGGTTTTGCCTAACATGCTGGCTCCAGCTACATTTATAATCAAATCAGGGGCATCACAGAAAGACGAAAATGAAGAAAAATCCTTCCAATGGGCAGTGAGGTGAGTAGTACATTTGGTTGCCCCCTTTTTTTCACTTCCTACCACTCTTTTCTTGAGTGCCCCAGACAGATTATTTCCCACTTTGTACACAGCATATAGTGCTAATACTGATTGTCACTATATCACAAGGATGTAACCTTGCCTTAGGTGTAATCTTGAAGGCCGAGCCTATGTTGTACCCACATTCTCTTCATCTAGAAGATCCTTGGTGCACAGTAGGTGCTTGGTAACTATTCTTCAAACCTCTTTATGGTATTAGCTGCTAGATGAATATGTGTGAACATGCTTGTCATTGGGATCAGGGAGGCATGACAGGACAAATTATGGTTTAGTAACAAGGCTGGTTTTGGAGACAGAGGGAAAATCCTGCTTCTGCCTCTTACCAGAACACTTTATACATCAAGAAACCTTCTGAAATTCAACTCAATGTCTATTTTTCAATGATGAAGGAGGATAACACTTATCTTGTACTGTATCACCAGTTATCTGGGATTAGATTTGAGGGATGAGACAAACCCACCTTTGTGGAAGTGGGATAAGGTTTTTCTAAGGAAGTGAAATGATCACATTTTGATGGTTTGGAGAAGGAGGGGTTCTCAGAGAGAAAGGTGAGCCTGGGGATGGGAAGTGGGGAAGGCAGAGATTTGGGGTGTGTCTGTGAGAGGAATCCCTATTAAGGGTTGACTTTTTCATGGTTGTTTACATGGTCCTGTGAGTAAAAATGATATTTCTCCAGTCATATTTTAATTCTCTCTAGTTATTCACAGCCCGTCTGCACAGCCTTGTTTGGGGGTGTCTGGGTGAATAAAGAGAACAAGGAGTATCGAGGAGTTTGGCTGACCTGGATGCACTTTTTCACTGGTTTAGAGAAATCTGTGGTCCGGTTCTGCTCAGTGGCCAGCAGCACACTTGGAGCCAAGGGGAAAGCATGCAATGAAGTCTCCATGGCATTGTGGAAGACTCAGAAGCAGACATTTGGTAATCTCTGTTTATCCCACATACGAATCTAGATAGTTGTCTTGAAGGCATGGAAAGATGATGTTTGTGTTATATAAAAATTAGCAATACTGAATATGAACTGCCTGCCTGGAGTGCTCAGCAATCAGCTGCCTTTTGTTGTCATTATGTGCATCCAATCTGGACACAATTATTATTCAAAGGAAGGATAGCACTAAATGTAGAGCACAAGCTCTAAAGCCAGAGTGCTTGTGTTTGCATTCTGGCTCTAATATTGATTAATTTTGTGACTTTGGTCAAGTTAATTAAATGATCTATAACTCAGTTTCCACATCAGTAAACTGGGGAAAATAGGATTTACCTCACGAGATTGTTGTGAGGATAAATAAGTTCATCAATGTAAAGTGCTTAGAAGAGTGTCTGGCATATGGTAAGTGCTTGATAAATGTTAGCTAAAAATGCTACCTAGCCATTATAAAAAATGTCAGCATTAGATGAAATTGTAAGGTTGTGTAGACTCAGTGGTTTCCTGGAGCTGGTCTGTACAGTTATGAGAGCTGACTGTGCCATCTTTTCCCAACTTCATGTGGAGTGATAAGATAATAGCTTAAAATCACCATATTTGTGTATTCACACCATTGAAATTGGCAAATGTTACAAATCTAGATCCCCCTGACTCCAGAACTGGTTGTTAGACATTTATTAGCTGGTTATGTTTATCAGAGGAGAATCTTTTGTCTTTGGCAGGTGATTCTTTGAGTTCTACCAAAGGATTCAAAGAATTATTATTACCAAAGATTATTCAAAGATTAGTTATTATCTTTGAATAATAATTATTACAAAACAATTAACTTTCCATTTTCTTCAGACTGTGAATAGGATCCAAAGCTTTTCCCCCATCCAGTAATGTTATAGGTTGCGTTGTTTTGGGAACTCTGGACTAGTCAACATGGGTTTTCATCCTGACTTCATCACTCACTAGTTTATTAACTTTGGGAAAATCTCTTAGTTTTTACGAGCCCTTTTTTCCCAATAAAATATTAAGAATAATATCTGACAAGCCTACAACACAGATTTCTTAAGTTTAAATGAAATAATACCTTTGAAAGTACTTTATAAAGTCCTTATATGCAAGTTTTTTTTATCATATGGTACCATTAAGGGAAAGGTAACAATAAAAATCTTTCGACTTTGAATTTTTGACTACAGTACCATTGTCAAAGCCAAAGTGAGTATAATTTCTTCACAAATTATTTTATCCTTATAGAAAAAGCTGGTAACATCTCTTAATGCCCACAGAACAACTGTGTAAGGATTCTTTTCTAACAAGAGATCAACAAAATTGATTTCTATGTATTCCTACAAAGACTGCTTCCTGGGACTACTGTGAAAAAATCTATTATATTTGAAATTTCTTTTTTTAACTTAGCAGGCAGCATTAGGAGTGAGTTATTTTTGTTCAGATAATAACAGATAAATGTTATTCTGCAGTTTCACAGCAACATATGCTCCTTCTTATGAGAAGTGATATAAGCATTTCTTGGTGTTATAAGCTCAGATTTCATAGAAAAATGGGTGTCCTAAATAAGAATCAGAATTTGTTACTATTGGTACATTCCATATGTCAATCATTCTTTGGACCGAAAAAGGGAAAAAGTTGAAATCTGTTTCAGCAAGCATATAAAAAGTCACTGTCATAGAGAAGATAATGAATGCTCTAAGACGTCCAGACTTTCAGAAAAATGTCATATCTGAGTTGAGTTGAGAAGAATCTGTGTTTATTTTAATCATGCAGCTCCTTCGCATTCAATTTTTAGGAAGTTTTATTGAGAGTAAAAATTTAATGACATCATATAAAAGGTTTTGTTCAAATTCACATTCATCTGAAATTTAATATAACTTTATTTTGTGCCAGGTGTGTTACTCTCCTTATACAGTTTTTCCTAAGTGTTAATAATGTAATACTGGGTATTCTTTAACTATTTCTTGTTATTAATTAGGAAATAATGTGTTAAATTTAAATGGATTTCTTTAAACTGTAGAAGCTTTAAAATGTCAAAATGCACTATGACTCTCCCAGATGGGAGTGTAGTATGAGATGTTTTCCAAATTTATTTGACCACAAAATTATCCATTCAAGGGCATTTTGGAGATAGATATTCACCAGTGTACATACTGGTAAATCTATACTAGCCGTTTGTCAGGTGAGCTACCAAAGTAATGTGATAAACACCATTAAACATGATTCAGAAGAAAAGATCACTGATTGGATGGTAGGAATCAGAAGAGAGTTCATGAAGGAGGCATTAGAGCTGGGCCATGAAGGATGAAGGGAATCTTGACAGGCAGGGTTGGTAAGCGGGAGCTTTTTAGTTGAAGGAGGAGGCATGACCAAGAACATAGAGATGGGAAAGCACAAACTTTGTTCAAGAAATGGCAAGTGTCTTTTGCTACATATGCGAGGGGATCTTCTTAGGCTCAACCACACATTCCCCAGATTCACCATACTTGGTTCCAGTCTACTCAGAGGGATGTAGGACAGAAGGGATACAGCATCAGGATTTCTGCTTTAGAGTCACAGTAATGATAACAGTGCATGAAGCAATCTAAACAGCTGTTTATATAGTTATCCAGAAGCTCTTTTCCTTTCTCTCCTCCTACAACTGGCAGCTCAGATTCAGAGAAGGTATTGGGCAGGTAAAGGAGTCTGCCGGGCTTAGAAGCTCTATGCCTCACTGGAGCCAGTTACTCTTGTTACATCTCCAGAAACATAGCTTCCAGAGTTTCTATAGGGGAAATGCTTAATTACAAGAGTCACTACACTCAAGTCCAAAGTATAACTTATCTCCAGGTGGTTATAGTTTCTCCCTATCCAGATGTCATTTATCAGTCAGGGATCATTTAAACTATGAGCAATGTTTCCTGTGTAACATAGCTGACATCATATGCTCATTAGATTTCCACAGCAATAGAGTTTGAATGTTAACCAAATGTCAAATTCTTATTCAGAAGCTGTGCCCTTTACATCTAGGTCTTAAATTTTAAACTCTCAAAGGAGACTGGGGCAAATTATGTGGGATCTTGGATTCCAAACTAAAAAGTTTAGATTTAAGTAACTTCTGGTTTTTCTGGTCACTATTTCTTACCCTAAAACAGGCACATAACAAGACATATTTTGGTATACAAATATGTAAATATTATAGCACTTGAATAAAGTGTTAGTAGAAACTTTGAGAAATTGAAATGGTGAAAGGTGTGTAGCCATTTTCAACACACCATTAATCTTCTGAAATGGAATTGTGTTATTTCAATCCACGGAAGTAGGCAGGCTTTCTTTTCCCTGTACTCCTCATATCTTAAAGCATCTATATGAAGAAGCCCTGAGGCTTCACTCCATGCTTCTTTCAGGTAATGGCTGCTCGCCGAGCAGAAGGCAGCAGGTGAAGACATTTTTTTTTTTTTAACATAACACTTGAGTATTATAAAAAGTTGTGGCACTTTGCATTTGACTTGCTGAAGCAATACCTCATTGTTTAGTAGGTTTATCAGTGTCCTCACCAGATTCCTACATCTCAGAATCCAGTGCCTGCTCAGGAGCCTAGGGTTCAGCAGCTACCTCACCTGCATCCTGCCTCCTGCTGTAGGAATCTAAACTTCACGGCTCTCTCAGGCTCCTACAGAACCTACCTAATCAGCCTTCCTCCCAAGCCTGACTTATTAGCTGATTCCCATGATAACAAGCAGCTAGTCCAATAAACTGACTTAGGCCAATGGGTGAATGGCAGAGGAAGAACTGCTTTCCTTCCTTCCAGACAACATGCTCAAGCTGGAAATGTAAAGATAATGCTCACATATCACTTTCCCTCATCCGACACCCATGTCATTTATTTTCCATGATGCATCAAATACACGGCTCTATGAACCTTTGCCTATGGGGAGTCACAGCCTAAGGTGAGGGCCAAGCCAGTGGGATATTTCTGAGTTGGGCTTTTGTCTTCTCAAAAAATAAGGGAAGGGGGATACGTTTCCCTCTCTATATCTCAGCACATAAAAATCTCCATACCCAATGCTGATGTATTTGATCCAGTGGTGCTAAGCTCTCCTTACAATGATAATTCACAGTATACAGAGTGGTTTAGATCATTTTTATGTTGGTGTTTGATAACAGAAGCACACTATCAGGAATCCAAGAAAATAAATTTATTAAACTTTGAAGGAAAAAATCCACAGACATAAAGAGAGTTAAATATAAACTGCCAGACACAACTAGTCATACTAGTGAATAATGGCTTGTATGGCCACCAAAGTACCAAAATGACATTCTGAGACTGATTGAGGTATTTAGCTATTTTTGGCTATAGAAATGTTGTCAGGCTGTTGTGAAATAGTAAGATAGTCTTCCAAACACACAGCTTTGAACTGAATTAGGTTCTACACTGATGATACTTTATATGAAACTAAATTATGTAGCTCTTGGAGAAAACCATAGCAGCAAAGTAGCAGAAAATCTATTAAACATCTATTACAAATAACATGTTGAACTTTAAACACTCAATTGTAGCTTTTCATAGTCCTTCCTGCAAGAAAGAGAATTTAAAATTATCAGCCATTAAGCTTGCTTCCTAAAAAAGGTCTGCGATAAATGGGAAATACTATTTAAGTTAAAGCTAACTTCAAAGTTTTAAGCTTTTTTAAAAAATGAGAAGTATTCTTCACTGAGATGAGATTCTTCTTTTCATAAACCTTTTCAGGAGATATCCCAATGCTCTTAAGAATGATGTTTAGGGCCAGGCACGGTGGTGGCTCACACCTGTAATCCCAGCACTTTGGGAGGCCGAGTCGGGTGGGTCACGAGGTCAGGAGATCGAGACCATCCTGGCCAACATGGTGAAACCCCGTCTCTGCTAAAATACAAAAAAATTAGCCTGGCATGGTGGTGCGTGCCTGTAGTCCCCGCTACTCAGGAGGCTGAGGCACGGGAATTGCTTGAACCTGTGGGAGGTGGAGATTGCAGTGAGTCAAGATCGCGCCACTGCACTCTAGCCTGGCGACAGAGCGAGACTCTGTCTCAACAACAACAACAAAAATGAATGATGTTTAGGATATTAAGGAATTGCAAAATGATTTCTAAATTACTGAGGTTGCTTCTTTTTCTTCTGAATGCTTGCTTTGAGGCCAGTCCACTCAGAGAGGAAGTAAAAAATGATGAAACTTCTTCTTTTGCTATTTTAAATAAATCCTATAAAAGATTTAGTGAGAAAGAAAGTTTCTTTTAGCAGTTTAAATAATTTTCAGTTATCTGTGGGGACTGAAAACCTTGTTTCTTCTGTCTATGTTCTGTTCATTACCATGAAAAATGAGTATGTGTCTGGTTATAGGCTGTGAAACAAAAACTTATTTCTTGAACTCTTTGTTTCATTACCCAGTTAATTTCATTCGATTTGCTTCAACTTACAAAATGCTTCTTGTACCTTATTCCCTTCCTGGATAATTATGTAGCAAAACCAAGTTGGGTGTGAACAGATTCCGCTGCAGAGGCTATAGATCTTATCTCTCACCATCTGCACGCACTAAAAAACTCACTCCGCGTGCAACTGCAGCACTTAAGCATCTTGGTCAGTGTGAACCAGCTATGATTTCTACTTCTCTTAGCATGTATTTTTTTTTGGCATCAACCAAGATTTGGTGAAGAAAGGTTTTCTTTTTTTGCTTTTACTTCTTTTGGTGCCTGGTAAGTTGATCTGTGCAAACGCTTTAAAGTTTTCTAAATTAACAAATATTTGTTTAAAAATTCAGATAAAACAATTATATTCCAATAATGCAGATTACTACAATCATTTTAGAATTGTTGAAGGAGTCTGGGTAGGTATAAAAGGGCTTTGTAAAAAACTAATTTGTTTTTCTTTAGGTGCATTGGCCAAAACATTAAACCAGCTTTAGACTGTAGTTGCTACACTCCTTAGAGGGGTCATACCAACTGCAGTACACAGTGTGTAGTGTAATATAAAATAGCCATGCTTGAAGTCTAAATTATTAAAAATATCTTTATCAATTTTATGTCAAAATATATGTTTTACATATCCAAACTATTTTTGCCTTCTTGCTTATAGTTTAAATTTCTCACCTCTAGTTTTAATTTAGTTTTTTAAATAAAAAAGTTTTTTATTTAAGAAACAACAAAAAATTAGCCTGTGCTATGGTTTGCATTCAATTTTCCTGAACCGCAAAAGCCACCTGATTTTTTCGCTTTTTCAAAAAGCGTGATTTACTATACATTAAAAACATAGCCATTCAATGCTTAGTATCAAAAATTAACACCCACAATAATAAGACAATCACTGCTACTAAACAGTCTGACACAATTCTTTAAAATATTTACATTGCACAATAGGAATATCTATCTGATTAAGTATTCTTCTTATTTTTTTAACATCATATTTCAACATTTTGGGAAAAGGCATTTTAGAATCCATACCCCACCCTGTCACTCTCCCAAAAAAGGTTTAAACATTGTTTTGGCTTAAACGTTATTGCCCCAGTCAATTCTTTGCTATTAAATATGTAGCTCTTGGGAAACCAAAGAAAGGCTAAGGCATGATTTTGTTCAGCTGGTCTGTGCTCACATAGCCACACGATGAGAGAAACTCTTTGTCAGGCAAGGGCAAGGCAGTCGCATTGAGTATGAGGCCCTGTGGGGACTGTACTATATGAATGGAGGTATAGTCTGGGACAGGCATCTCAGAACCTGGAACATGTTCTTCTGTCCCAGGCCTCCCAGCAGCAGTGGTAAGGCTTTCTGTGGTGATGTAAATGTCCTCTTGGTTAAAGCTTGGCTGTATGTGTGATTCAACCTTGATGTGAGGAGCCACAGGGATGCACTTTTTGGCATCTGCCTCACAGAAGTAGGCATTGTCCATAAGGAAGTTTTCTTGGCAGAGTGAGACCATTTCCGGGTGCATGTCACACTGGGACATCCCTGCCTTATTCTTTTGGCCCGGGGAAAGGACCACACTACCTGCTGGTGTAATGTCACTCACCTGGGCATAAAAGTCGATGTTTGCCAGTGAACTTGGATTGCTTAGCTGAATATGGGCAGCTTGGTGAGTTGACTCAGCTCCTTCAGTAGGAAGTGGTTGTGGTTTGTTTTTCTCTGCTTGGATAACACTGGGCTGCTGAGTAGCAGGGCAAGCATCATGATAAGGTGAGTTATTTTGATTCTTCTGGTCAAGGCATAAGAGATCTGCTTCCCCTTTTAACCTCTGTGGCTGAGCAACCTCTGAGGTACCCTCATGTATGTCATTGGCATTGAAATCAGTCTCCAGAATGTCAGGTTCACAACAGCTGGTACGTCCAGAGTCGCCATCCTTCACCCCTAGGTTACTATGTGATTTCTCGTGGTCACTGCTTAGAAGTCTGTCTGTGTCTGATCCCTCAGTCTTTTCATCTGGCTCATCAATATCTAGCTCAATAAATTCAACCCAAGAGTCATCACTGTGGAATTCGGGTTTATAGCTATCATGAATGGCTAAGATTGTGTTCACCTCCTCTAATTTTCCTTCCTAGAAAATAGAAAGAAAATGAAGATCTATGAAAAGAAACTCATAATAATTAAATGAATTAGCAAATAATGTTCAGAGATTAATTACGGTTACAATAAGAACAACAGTAACAAAACATATAACAAAACATAAATTAGTGTGTAACTTTTTAAATACATATGACAGTTTCTTATTTTTAAGAAATAGAATATTTAAAAAAATTTTCTCCAGGAGAAGAGATACAAGAAAATTGAATGCGATATATATAGCTTACAGAAAACCTTCACCATATGACAGGCGTCTTCAGGTGTTAATTAGTACTAGCTACAATTTAGATAAAATTATTAGTTACCTTGAGGAGATCTGGATCGATTCCTTTAATCTTTGGAACAGGAACTGGGGGCAGAATCAGCATTTTAATCCTTGAAAACATATAAAATTTTGGTTTTGACATCTTAAAAGCTACATATTCTCAATTATAGCAAAAGATAGAAATAAAATATTGGCAATACTATTACTTTTTCCAAATATTCTGGTACTTTATATAATTGGAGTATGAGAAACAGAAGAAAATATTAGACAGTAAATGAGAAAGAAAAACTGTATAAGGAAAAAAAAGAACAACAACTAAAAAACCCAAAAAGCCTCATCTGAAGTCTATTAAAAGAAAATGTGGTTTTCCCACAATCCTTTTTTTCTTAATGCTTTTTATTTTCAGCCAGATTTAGTATTTGAAAGAAAGAAATTTAATTTCATCTGAAGCTGATTTCCACTTCAGCTATAAGGCAATTCTAGTGTACATCTCATCAGTAATTTGTACAGGAAAGAAAGAAAAAAGAGTCAATCCACATGGAGCCAAGATTACTTACACACTTGAAAAAGGGTAGACTTGGGTAGGTTAGCCATATAGTTCATATTAATTATGAAATTATCTAAGATGATCTTATTAACCAGGGTTTTACTACAGGATTCATTTCAGATGACAGATTAAATTTTAACTATCTCTAACTAATCAGTATGGGTTTATATATACAATTCTAGGGTGCATTTACATTTTTTGTTCCAAATCTTTTAATTATTTTTTGGTTATAAAAATGAATAAATCATGTATCTATTTTGTACAATTAATAGTGTAATTGGAATTTATGGTGTTTTTAATTTTTTTTAAAACTTTTTGAGACAGGGTCTTACTTCATTGCCCACACTGGAGTCCAGTGGTGCAATCATAATTCACTGCAGCCTCAAACTCCTGGGCCAAGCGATATGCTTGCCTCAGCCTCCTAAGTAGCTAGGACTACAGGGTGTGCTAATTTTTGTTGTTTCATTTTTTGTAATGGAGTCTTGCTCTAGTCATTGCCCGAGCTGTCTGGAACTCCTGGTCTCAGGGCAATACTCCCGCCCCATCCTCCCAAAGTGCTGGATTTATATGCTATAAGCCATTGTATCTGGCCTGGAGTTTATTTTTTAAAATCAAATTATAGCACTGGAAAAAGGCCCAGAGATTATTCCAAACAATTCATTTAATTTTTAAAAAAACTCCTGACTACTCAGAGATGACACTGTCATGAAGAGGTGGTAACCAGATTTTTGGATATCAGTTGCTATTCCACTCAGTGTGAATGGTCAGTCTAGTCCATTCCATAAGGAATACATTTTCTCAGTATTTCCACTTGCTATTTTACCTAATCCAAGGAATAAGCAAAATTCCATTTTATAAATTGCATTAAGTAGCCTCTACTACTCAGTGGGGCAAATGTTAAAGCATATTGTTACTGATGAATTATAGATATAGAAATAAGCAATACAAATTATTAATAATAACTACTATCATTTTTTAGTGCTTCTGATAAATCAGACACTGTGGGATATACTTTGCACTAAACCATGGGTCACTAAATTAAGGTCTGTGGGCCAAATCTGGCCTGTCACGTGTTTGTGTAGATAAAGTTTCATGAGAACACAAGCATCTTCATTCATTTCCATTTTGTTTATGGCCACTTTCATGCCACAGTGGCAGAGTTGAGTAGCTGTGATAGAGACTGTATGGCTTGAAAAGCCTAAAAATGTACTCGGACTCTATGAAATAAGTTTGTGACCCCTGCACTAAACATTTCACTTAATCCTTATGACTCCCAGGGAGGCAGATGATATATCTGTGCAAAAACTTGGAAAATTAAGGAACATGTTCAAATCATGCATTCATAGTTGGCACAGTTGGGGCTCAAACCCAGAGAACCTGACTCCAAATCAAAACCCAGTTTCTTTGTGTCATGCTGCTGTTTCGCTGTTTTTTTTTTTTTTGATTTTGCATCTCGAAATTCGTATTTCAAATTCCCAAAAACATAAAAAGATGGAACATAACTCTAATTACAGGTAGCAAAGGTTTCCAAATGGCTGATGTTTGACTTTGTGACATGTGCTTTTCCTTTTTGAATAGGATGATGCATTCAGGCATGCGCTAGTTGTTTTCTAGGGGTTGTAGTGACCTTATGCCACAGTGGCAGACCGTAAATCTAAGAGGCCCAAGCAGGTCATGAAGATGAACAAAGCAAGCCAGTTGCAAAGTCATTAGGAGGAATGAGGATGGTGGCAAATTAAAGAATGAGAGCCAATCCCAAATAGGACAGCTGGTTGTCTGCTGCAGCATATGCTGCCTTGTTCAGTTTCACTACATCTTTCATTTTTAAAAGATAATCCCCAAATCTGGATTTTTGTGTGAAAATTCTCTATTTTACAAACACTTTGTAGGAAAATCTTCACTCTGAAATCAAAACTAATTAAAATAAAATAACAAAATATGAATCTGTAGGCTGAATTTCGCTACTGGTTTGGAAATTCTATTTTAGGTGGATTCAGTTATTTCTTTCCTCAATTGGTAACAGCTCAAAGGCTGGGAGGGTTGTGTGGTAGGAACCAGTATAATAATAGCCTGACTTGAAACTATGTTTGTGATTTTGTATCAGATACAAATAAAATTATAAATTTTGCTAGAGTTGACTCAATTAACTGGATTAAAGCAGGGTGAAGTGGGTTGGATAATGAATTGTGGACTCAGAAAATTTCAAAGGCATGCAGGACCTGATGCCACTTTACAGCCCTACAGTTCTAGGAAAAATCTCATTCTTTGCAGTATCAATTTAATTGCTGGAACTACATGTTCTGTCCATACTTGCTGACAAATATTTGCTACTATTTCCCACTTTCAGTAGAACATGCAAATTTAGACAATGATAAGGGTTTTTAATGGGCAAATGAAAAAAAAAGTTAATTCTTTCTTACAGAAAATTCAATTTAGTGCAGGAAATTTGGGAGAACAATAAAGATTTCAAATCAATTGTAGAATTTGGTGATTTTGAGTAAACATTATAGTTAAGCATTTCATTATTTATAAAAAGCACTGTATTATAAGTAATATGTTTTCTTGGAAATCCTACTTTTTGAGAGGATAATTTTTTCTTCCTAATATTGTTAACTAATATAACTAAACAACATAACAAATTGACTTGGCCTTCACAATGGCTAGAAATTCACAGCTAATACTAAGAGCTAATTACTTTACATACCTCGTGAGTTTATCTACTGAAGTTATGTATAAATTTTCCCACCAAATATATAGATTAATAAACTGAAATTAATCAACAGAATAATTTGGCTTTTTTGTTGTTGGCATTACTTAAATACACAAAATTCCAAAAATATATTTATTTATTTTCCTGAAACAACAGAAAATTGTGTTGTGATTTACGATAGCTGCTGTTTTGGAAAACAGGAATGTTGCCAGAAAGTTAGGTGCAAAATGGAATTCAGAATGAATTTTACTTTCCAATTGGTTTATATTATAAAATTGGACATGAAGCTCTACTGAAAATAACCCTTTCTGCATTCAGTTAGACTTTTAGCATGCTTGACACTCTAGAAATCTAGCGTCCCAATAATTCTTCTTCCTAACAAAATTCTATTTTGAAGTTTACAAGTGCTATACTACCTTATATAACAAAGTAAAATCTTTTAAAATATATTAACATAGATCTCATTTTGATTTATAGATGCCTCTTGGCTTCAGCTGGAGAATGTATTTTCAATTCTAGGTAAGGGGATCAACTGTCTTGGTTACCTGGAACTGAGGGATTTCCTGGCACACAGGACTTGCATTGCTAAAAACCAGGAGAGTTCTAGGCAACCTGGGAGTGTTAGTCACCTTAATTCTAGGAGAAGCAGCAAGATTAACCATTGGGACTTTAAAAATACCTTAAATGGGGCCAGGAGCGGTAGCTCACACCTGTAATCCCAGCGCTTTGGGAGGCTGAGGCAGGCAGATCACCTGAGGTCAGGAGTTCGAGATCAGTCTGACCAACATGGTGAAACTGTATCTAAAAATACAAAATTAGCTGGGCATGGTGGCGCATGCCTGTAATCCCAGCTACTCTGGAGGCTGAGGCAGGAGAATTGCTTGAACCTGGGAGGTGGAGGTTGCAGTGAGCTGAGATTGCGCTACTGCACTCTCCAGACTCCAGCCTGGGTGACAGAACAAGACTCTGTCTCAAAAAAAAAACAAAAAAAAAAACCAAAAAAACCCACAAAACAAACAAAGAAAAACAACAACAAACAAACAAAAAAACCTTAAGTGTACGACACTGGCAATCAGTACCAATCATTTTTCCCATATTTTGTTAAAAAAAATTTCCTGTCGTGTGTAGTGAGTTTCTATCAGGAAGAAAAACAGAATAATATAAATAATATACACCATAGCTCAAGGAAACTTTAAAGATTATATAACCCATACCCTCATATTAACCACAAGAATATGGAGGCCTAGAGAGATTAAGGGACTCAAACAAGGTCAAACAGCAATGGCAAAATGGTAACTGGAACTCAAGACTTTTGATTCCAAGAGAAAGTGGAATGGAATCTCTTTACACTTTTAAAGACTTTTAGCTGTGTTTATAAATGCAGGTAAAACACAAAATCATAAATATCCAAATAATTTAAATTAAACCTGAATTTACTTGAAATCACCATTATATGAAGTGTAAAAAATATTTTATTAGACTTAATTATCTACCTGGGTAGTTTGCCACTTAAATTTGCCTGTATATTGAGATCAGGAGTTCAAGACCAGCCTGGCCAACGTGGTGAAACCCTGTCTCTACTAAAAAAACACAAAAATTAGCCGGGCATGGTGGTGAGTGCCTGTAATCCCAGCTACTCGGGAGGCTGAGGCAGGAGAATCACTTGAACCTGGGGGGCAGCGGTTGCAGTGAGCCAAGATTGCACCATTGCACTCCAGCCTGGGCAACGGAGTCAGACTCCGTCTCAAGGAAAAAATAAATTGTCTGTATATAAGGACTGTATCAGACTCAGTCAAAGGCTCAGTGATACTTTGAAGTCCTGGAATGAATGGGTCAACTTGTTGAGGACTTGAGGGAAAGAGCTAGCTCTTGGATAAAGAGGTACATATCACAAGGTATGCATAGTCACCAGCTTAAGCCTCTTAATGTCCTGTACAAGTCTCCAGATAGAATCTAAACCTCTAAGTTGTCTATGATAAATACAACAAATTGAGTTTTATATGAATGGTAAATATATAACTGGAGATAAAAGTGTACTAGGTTAACTAAAATTTCCACTCATAATTTGACAAAGAAAATATCAAATAACAAATAGAAACACATACGGAAATCTAAGCAACTGACACAAAATACCAAAGAATACTACTCCAGACCTACCTTTGCTGTTTAGAAAATAAGAATACAAATAGCATCACTGTTAGCCCAAATATTCCAAAGATAATAATTAAGAGCCATGGAAAGTAGAAATCTGAAACACACAAGAATATTTCGCTTTCAGAATTACGAATAGTTGAAGCACAGTTTACATTTCCCTTTCCCTTTTCACAAAAAATTCATAATTTGTATTCATCTAATAAAGTCAGTGATTTCTCTTGATAACCACTGAAACAGAATGCAATGACTTAGTTTTTTCTGTTTTATGAACATCTCTGTGCACTTTTCAAATCTCCTCACATTAAAAAAAACTTCAAAATAAAGAAACAGCATATAGTTCAAAATCAATGTGTGTTTTATGAAAACAAACAATCTGCTTTAAGCATACTATGTGTCCAGGGAGTATCATAAAGGTTTCAGCTCCAGGAAAAAAGTGTTGCTTATTAACACACTACCTAAATAATGCCCACTCGGTTTCTTTTCTATTTTTTTTTAAGTGTGGTGATTTTCTTAGCCTCCAGATTGAAGATTTATCAAAAAGATGAAGGCGGAGTTTTTACTGATAAATCATGACAGAAAATTCTTAGACACAAATAACATATATTTTACAGCTATAGATATACATATTTATATCAATAAATTAAATTATTAAAATATAATAAATATGTCTCATGTATATTATATACATAAAATTGACAGAAAGATCACTACTGAGGCTCCCATCTTCAGGTTTTAGTATGCTTTGTATGAGACTTAGGGGAACCTGTTTGTAAAACTTCTATTTCATTCCTTAAGATTGAGTACCTGCCAGCTACTTTGCAGTTGGTACCCAGTATTCTTACCACAGAGGCAAAGGCTAACCACTTTTTCATAAAAATGACAGATGAAATTTACCTTAACGTTGCCATTTAAAATGTAGGTCTTTATGCTGAAATAGTTTTTTCTTATTTAAAAAGTTATTAAAATCCCCTAGGGAGATATTATAAGCATTTTAAAGAATTGGTGGGGGAGAAAAAATCATTTTTTGTCTTGTAGTGTCTATAATTTCATATCAATGATATATTCAGGAAAATAACATAAAGTTAGAGCTTCTTTTTTTGTTAGTAACAGAAGGAAAAGACAGTTTAAAAAATATATGTTAAGTGAATTAAATGCCACTACACTAAGCTTAAGGGTGTATAGCTATCGTACTTTTAAGGCCAGAATTGCATAATATCAAATAGTTTGGAAACAAGAATTCAGTTAACTAGAGTTTAGAGAAAATGGTGCTATAGAAATTTTCATCCTAATGCTATTTAGTATCATGAGATTCTACCCGTATAGTAAATACAGAAATATAAATTTATTTTCTATGTAGCTTGTGGTTGTTTCATTAACAAACATATAGCCCTGTAAACTTCTGTTTTCAGTGAAGATGGAATAGAGCCATTTCCCATTTGAGAATAATAATACTCTATACTTTCTGCTCATTATTAATCAGTTTTCTTTATTTCTGTATCTAAAAGTTTTAATTCTTTTATTCTAAATTCATAGGTCCCATTTTTAAAAACTTTAATCATTGTTGTGATTCTCCTACATAGGGTTTTCAAATGTTCCACGTCTCCTTTAAGTATGACTGCCACACTACTTATTAGGCATTCCTCTAGGTAAAAGCCACGCCTCCGCTTTCTAAAACCGTATGCACCTGCTGTTGACTACCTATGCTGACTCAATATTGGGTTTCCTCTTAGATGCCACATATCTGTCCATCCATATAGATACATACTTTCTTCCCTAACCATCAGTACAGCTTTTTTTCCTGATTATAAATTCAAAACAAACTTACTATAGAAAATTTCAGAAATATAAAAATATATAAAGAAAAGAATCATCTGAATTCTACCATCTGGAGATTGCCACCAAATTCCTGTCTCTAAACTTCCACCTGCCCCCCGGACTTTTCCTGAATGAAAAATTTGGAAACTAAATCTTCCTTCTGCTTTTGCAATGAACAATATCTGTTACAGATAGTGAGCTCAAGGTCTCTCACCCTGATATCTGATGTTAATATATTTTGATTTGGACAACACACTACCAGTGCAGGGGTGAATCAACTGTTATATTGACAAAAGCCAGGTTAGCTACTATTTTAATCTTTTATTTCTTTTACCTTCTTCACATGTAAATTGGCTCATCTGAGGAAGTGTTACATAGAGCACCTCACTGAACTCGCCATAATTTCCAGAGTTTCGTTGTTTGGATCTCACACGCACTTCATATTCCTTATCCACTTTCAATGAGTACACTGGAACTGATGTTGACAATATAGGGTCCATCTTTCAAGACAAAATATAAACGCATATTGGCCAAAGAGTCAACAACTCAATGCAATGAACACTACAGGTATTCTCCCATTTTTATTCAGAATGGATTTTTATAAAGTAGGTAATATTTTAAAATGCATTGTGAGCATTTGCTATTTAAAGGAAGATTGATGTAAATAATCATTTTGTAAATGGATAATAGTTCACAAATTTAGTTTGGTATAAACCCAAAGATATGATAGACTTGCTTAAAGAAATGCAGCTATAACTGTGCATTAGTCTTCCAGATAGTTAATAAGATTAAAGCATATTAGAATTACTCTGAATGGCAGAACTATATGCCTACATATCTGGGATATTATACTTTTGTATGAAGGGAGACATAAGAACAGAAAAACAAACATGTTTTCACACCAAAATAAATTGTAGCCATAGCAAGTTGTATATCAGTGTTTGATGGAAATTCTGGGTAGTCATTCACATAATCACAGAATTGGAAAAGGTCCTAGAAAAATCATAATTGCTTTTATTGAACTTCCAAATACTTTTATTAAAAGGAACTACATACCTAATCTGCTTGCTCTGGAAGGCTTAAAGCTACCATAAAATAGTTTGCTATTTAAAATCTGCAAAGAAAAGTCACCAGAGTTCTTCGGTAAGAAACATCTAGGTCTCACAACCCTTAAGGTCAGGATGTTCCTTTACCTTCTCGGGGAGGGGTAGAGTGAGACTGTCAGACTTTTAACACATATTGCTATCAAAGAGGTATACTCAACTAGTGATTGTATTTTCCTCCAAGTCAAATACTCAAAGCAGGTATTCAATGTGCTTTTCATACATTTTTTTTGGTAGAACACCTTGTTCCTGTTTATAGAAAACTTTAAACACTCGCGTTTTCAACAGCATGGATTTTCGCATAAACAAAATTCTCATAATTTGTTTTATTAAGTCAGCAGCTGGGCCTTCAGCTTCTAAAACAAGTTTTTCTTTTACCTCAATTAGTTTCTACTCACAAAGTATCTTTTTTTGCCTCATGTGTATATGACAGGGTTTGTTTGTATTTTTTATAGAAGCCTCTGAATATATGGGATATTTGCATGCCTAAAATGCTTTCTTTAAGACAGGACACTGAATACTGAACTTACTTTATTATTTTTTCTTAAGTTTTTTTTTTAAAGCCTATGTTTTCATCCTCAAAGCCCTTATTTCTCTGTTATTGTCACCAATGCAATTTCTTTAAAGATTTCACTAATAGGATCAAAAAAGGGCCCTCAGTGATTCAAGTTGTGGTCCTCTCTTCATATTCCCTCAACCCTCCACACCAGCCACACCAAACTCAGATTTTGAGTGGCTCTTACTTACGTGGCTCCTATCATACCTAACCCTGTCATCTGCCTGTGCGGGGAACTGTTTCTCATCCAAGTCTAAGTGCAAGTATTGAGGAGAGCTGGTATTCTAAGTCTTTGCTGGTACTTTTCCCCACTCTATTCTGCCAGATAATATACTTCTTCTATTATTAATTATATTTCATTGTGCAAATTTAGTGATACACACCTTTCTATGTTACATTGTAAATTCCCCAAGATCACTCATTATTTTTCATTTCCAAAGTTCAGTGCTATATCAGGTATACAGTGGGTCCTCAAGATATGGCACAGATATCATGAATAATTCCATGCTATCCATTAAGCCTTTAAAAAACTGTAAGTTATTGGTTTACTAGATAAATAGCTATAAACAACCGCATGGTCATGCAAAATGTATTTACTAAAAAGGGCGGCTGGGCACAGTGGCTCATGCCTATAATCCCAGCACTTTGGGAGGCCGAGGTTGGTGGATCACCTGAGGTCAGGAGTTCGAGACCAGTCTGGCCAACATGAAGAAACCCTGTCTCTACTAAAAATACAAAAATTAGCTGTATTAGCTGGGTGTGGTGGCTTGCGCCTGTAATCCTAGCTACTCAGGAGTCTGAGGCATGAGAATCACTTGAACTCTGGAGGTGGAGGTTGCAGTGAGCCGAGATTGGGCCACTGTACTCTAGCCTGGGGACAGAGCAAGATCCTGTGGGGAGGGGAAAAAAAAGCACACTGCTAAGCAAATTCATATTGCCAAATGGTAACATGAATTCCTGATGCAAGCGACACACACTAGGTTTTCCCCCTTTACTTATAAACCTGTTTTCTGCTTATGACGCCTGTGCTTCATAACCAATTATATTGTTTGTTTCTTCAAGAGATAAATAAATTATTATATATAAGCCCCTGGTCTTTCTCCAAGACCTTTGTAAATTACCAAACTTATAAATATCATGAATAAAAGGTATAAAGAAAAAGTTAACTGACCCCTTTGGTCTACCTAATGAGATTTAGCAGAGGTGCCACGAAAAGTGCAACAAAGCCATGTTGGGATATAGCCCTGAACAGCTGATTAACAAAGGGCATGCTCACAAGTACCTGGCACAGGGTGGGAGTTTCAAAGTGGTGGCTCAGTGAGACGTAACTATATGCCATGGCTTTTAGGGATGAAATGATGGTAACTGAATTGATGAATGCTAACATGCTGATTTATATCTTTGTTTTTTTCTAGGTTGTTTAACTTTTTTATTTCAGGACTCCTTTACACTCTTAAAAATTTGAGAATCTTAAAGAGTTTGGTTTAGTTGGGTTATACCCATCACTATTTACCGTATTAGAAATTGAAATGAAAAAATTTTAAAATCCTTATTTTTAAAATGAAAATAATAAATTGATTTTGTTAAATAATATATTTTCATAAAAATTATTGTACTTTCCCAAACAACAAAAAATAGAGTGAGAAGAGTGATACTGTTTTACATTTTTGCAAATTTATTTAATGTCAGACTTAAAGGAAGATGACTGTATTTTTATAACTGCTTCTGAATTAAATCTATTAGAATGTGCTATTTTGGTTGAAGTAAATGAATAAAACCTGGCCTCACACAGATAAATAATGAGGAAAATGAGGAATATTTTAATAAACTTTTCACATAATTGTGAACATTTCTGTTTAACAATAGACTAAAACTCAAATGATAAATTCTTACAGGTTAGTGGAAATATGAAACCTGAAACTCTACAGATGAACTTTTTGTACTTTGTTATATTAAAATTAACCATTCCTCACCAACAGACCTATCTTACAAGAACTGCTAAAGGGAGTTCTTTAGCTGAAAGAAAAGGAGGCTAATGAGTAACATAAAAACATATGAAAGTATAAAACTCACTAGTAAAAGTAAGTACACAGTCCAATTTAAAGTAGTCTAATATTTTCATGGTAATATGCAAATCACTTTTATTTTAGAATGAAGGTTAAAAGATAAAATTATTAAAAATAATACTAGGTACAATAATTTGTTAAGAAATATGCAATATAAAAAGATGTAAGTGTGACATCGAAAATTTAAAATGTGTGTGTGGGGGGGGGTATGTGGCGTAAAAGTGTAGAGTTTTTTATACAAGAAAGTTAAATTGTTATCAGGTTAACATAGCCTATTATAGACACACACACACACAGAAACCTAGGAATACATTTAACAAAGGAGGTGAAATATCTTTGTAAGTAGAACTATAAAACACTGATGAAAGAAAATGACAGATAACGCAAATGGAAAAACATTCCATGCTTATGGATTAGAAGAATCAATATCGTTTTGGAAGCAAAACACAGCCCAAATAGTCAAGGCAATCCTAACTAAAAAGAATAAACCCAGGGGCATCACATTACCTGACTTCAAATTATACTACAAGGCTATAGGAATCAAAACAGTATGGTACTGGTTAAAAAAGAAGACACATAGATCAATGGAACAGAATAGAGAACCCCAAAATAAAGCCTCATACCTGCAACCAACTAATATTTGACAAAGTTGACAAAAACAGGAAATGAGGAAAACACTGTTTAATAAATGGTGCTGGGTAACTGGCTAGTTATATGCAGAAGATTGAAATTGGACCCCTTCCTTTCAACATGTACGACTATCAACTCAAGGTGGATTAAAGGTTTAAATGCAAAACTCCAAACTATAAAAACCCTAGAAGAAAACCTAGGAAATACCATTCTGGACATAGGCCATCCTGGACATAGGCCTTAGCAAAGGTTTCATGACAAAGATGCCAAAAACAATTGCAACAAAAACAAAAATCGACAAATGGGATCTAATTAAACCAAAGAGCTTCTGCACAGCAAAAGAAACAACTGAAAAAACAGATAATCTACAGAATGGCTGAAAATATTTGCAAACTATACATCTGACAAAGGTCTAATATCCAGAATCTATAAGGAACTTTAAATCAACAAGCCAAAAACAAACAGTCCCATTAAAAAATGGACAAAAGGCATAAACAGACACTTTTCAAAAGAACACAAGCATGGGCCAAGAAGTGTATGAAAAAATGCTCAACATTACTAATAATTAGAGAAAGGCATATCAAAACCATAATGAGATACTACATCACAGCAGTCAGAATGGCTATTATCAAAAAGTCAAAAAATAACAGATGCTGGTGAGGTTGCAAAGAAAAGGGAACACTTATACCCTGCTGGTAATAATGCAAATTAGTTCAGACATTGTGGCAAGCAGTTTAGCAACTTCTCAAAGAACTTAAAAGAGAATTGTCATTGGACCCAGCAATCCCGTTATTGGGTATCTACCTGAAGGAATATAAACCATTTTACCATAAAGACACATGCATGCGTATGCTCATCATAGCACTATTCACAATAGCAAAGACATAGAATAAAGAAAATGGTAGACTGGATAAAGGAAATGTGGTATATGTACACCATGGAATACTGCTCAGGCATAAAAAAGAACAAGATCATGTCCTCTGCAGTCACATGGATGGAGCTGGAGGCCATTATGCTAAGCACACTAATGCATGAACAGGAAAACAAATACCACATATTCTTACTTATTATGGGAGCTAAACATTGAGAACACATGGACACGAAGACAGAAACCACAGATACCAGGGCCTACTGGAGGGTAGAGGGTGGAAGGAAGGTGAAGATCAAAAAACTACCTTCTGGGCACTATGCTTATTACCTGGGTGATGAAATAATCTGTATGGTAAACCCCTGTGACATGCAATTTACCTGTATAACAAACCTGCACATGTATCTCTGAACCTAAAAAAATAGTTAAAAAGTAAAAAATAAAATCAAAAATATCTTGAGACAAAAATGGAAATAACATACCAAACCTTAAGGAATGCAGCAAAAGTCGTTCTAAGAGCAATGGAAGTTCATGGCAATAAATGCCTCCATCAGAAAACAAAGATCTCAAATGAATAACCTAACATTTTACCTGAAGAAACCAGAAAAAGAATAAACTAAGCATAAAGTTCATAGAAGGAAGGAAATAATAAAGATCAGAACAGAAATAAATGAAATAGAGAGTAGAAAATATTGAGATGGTTCCATAGTTTTGTTCTTGGTTCTAGTAATGTGATGTATTATGTTTATGTATTTGCGTGTGATGAACCATCCTTGCATCCCTGGGATAAATCCTACTCGATCATGGAGAATGATCCTTTTAATGTGCTTTTCAGTTAGCACATTAAAACAGTAGAAAAGATTAATGAAACAAGTTTTTTTGAAAAGATAAACAAAACCAACCAATCTTTAGCCACTCTAAATAATAAAAAAAGAGAAAGCCCAAATTAAAAACAACATCAGAAATGAAGGAGGAGACATTACAACCAATACCATAGAAATACAAATGTTCATAAGAGACCATTCTGTAAAATTATATGCATGAGAAATGAATAAATTCCTACACACAACAACCTACTAAGACTTTCTTGCAGAAATAGAAAATCTAATAAACCAATAATAAGTAAGGAGATTGAATCAGTAATAAAAAGTCTGTCATCAAAGAGAAGTCCAATACCTGACAGCTTCACTGGAAGCTTCACCGGAACACCAATCCTTCTCAAACTTTTCCAAAAAGTGGAAGAAAAGGGGATACTACCAAACTATTTCTTGATGCTAGCATTACCCTTATACCCAAACCATGAAAGGACACTACAAGAAAAGAAAATTATGGGCTAATATCTCTGATAAATACAGATGTAAAAATCTTAAACAAAATACTAGGAAACTAACTCAAAAGCACACTAAAAGGAACATTCTCCATGATCAAGTAGGATTTATTCCAGAGATGCAAGGATGGTTCATCACACACAAATAAATAAACATAATACATCACATTAATAGAACCGAGAAGAAAACCATGGAACCGTCTCAACAGATACAGAAGAAGCACTTGTCAAAATTCAATATCCTTTCATGATAAAAACCCTTAACAATTAGATATAGAAGGAATGTATTTCAACACAATAAAGGCCATATATAACAAACTCACATCATAATAAACAGTGAAATGTGGAAAGCTTTTCTTCTAAGATGAGGAACAAGACAAAGATGCCTACTCTTGCCATTTTTATTCAATGTAACTCCTCTACTCTATTCTACTCGATTCAAAATCCTAGTCAGAGCAATTAAGCAAAAGAGAGAAATAAAAGGCATCCAAAGTTGAGAAGGAAAAAGTTAAATTGCCCTTGCTTACAGATGACATGATTTTATACATAGAAAACCCTAAAGACTTCAACAAAAAATTGCTAGAACAGATAAACAAATTCAGTAAAGCTGCAGGATACAAAGTCAACATACAAAAATCAGTAACATTTCTATACACTAATAAGGAACAATCTGAGAAAGAAATAAAGAAATCCCTTTCACAATATCTATAAAAATAAAAATAAAATAAAAGACCAAGAAATAAATGTAAACAAGGAGGTGAAAGATCTGTACACTGAAAACTGTAAAACATGAAGACAACACAAATAAATGAACAGATAGCCCATGTTCATGGATTAGAAGAATTAATATTGTTCGAATGTCCCTGCTACCTAAAGCAATCTACAGATTCAATGCAATCCTTATCAAAATTCCAATGTCATTTTTCACAGAAATAGAAAAAGCAATTCTAAAATTTGTATGCAACCACAATAGACTATGAATAGCCAAAGCAATCTTGAACAGGAAGAACAAGGATGAAATCATCACTTTACCAACCTCAAAACATAATACAAAGCTATAGTAATCAAAACAGCATGGTACCGGCATAAAAATGACATAAACCAATGTAAAAGAATAAAGTGTTCAGAAATAAATCCACACATTTACAGTAAATTGATTTATCACAAAGGTGCTAAGAATACACAGTAAGGAAAGGACTCTGTCTTTAAATGTTGTTGGGAAAATTGGACATCCATATGCAGAAGAATGAAATTATACCCTTATTTTACTTCATATACAAAAATAAACTCAAAATCGATTAAAGACTTAAATGTAAAACCTGAAACTGTGCAACTACTGGAAGAAAATATAGGAAAAAGCTCCATGACATTGGTTTGGGCAATGATTTTTTGGATATGACTCCATTGGGTACAGGCAACAAAAGTGGAAATAGATAAATGGGATTACATGAAACTAAAAAGCTTCTGCACTGCCAAGGAAACAATCAACAGAGTAAAAAGACACTCTATGGAATGGGAGACAATATTTGCATACATCTGATAAGAGGTTACTATCTGAAATATATAAGGATCTAAAACAATTCAATAGCAAGAAAATAACCCAATTAAAAAATGGGCAAAGGACCTGAATATAAATTTTTAAAAAGAAGATATAGAAATGGCCAACAGGTATATGAAAAATGCTTGACATCTTTAATCATCAGGGAAATGTAAATTTAAACCACAATGAGCTATCAGCTCACAGAAGGCATAGAGTGCACAAAGATGTTAGGATGGCTATTTTCAAAAAAAGAAGAGATAACAAGTGTTGGTGAGAATGTGGACAAAAGGGATCCCTTGCACACTATTGGTGGGAGTGTAAATTAGTATACCCTCTATGGAAAATAATATGAAGCTTCCTCAAAAGATTAAAAATAGAACTACCATGTGATCCATTATATTATTCCACTACTAAGTATATATCCAAGGAAAATGAAATCAGTATGTTGAAGAAATATCTGGGCTCCCATGTTCTTTACTTATAACAGCCAAGAAATAGAATCGACCTATGTTCCATTAATGGATAAGTGGATAAAGAAAATGTGGTAGGTATATACAATGGAATGCTATCAGCCTTAAAAAAAGAAGGATATCCTGTCACGTGTGACAATGTGGATGAACCTGGAGGATATTATATTAAGAAAAATGATCCAGAGACAGAAAAACAAATACCACATAATCTCACTTACATGCAGAATCTAAAAAAGTTGAACTCAGAAGCAGAGAGTTGAATGGTGGTTATCAGGAGTTGTGGGCAGGGTGCAGAGTTAAGGAGATATTGATGAAAGAATTAAAATTTTCATTTAGTAGGAATGAGTTTAAGAAATCTATTGTACAAAATGGTGACTATAATTAATGCTTATGTATTGTATTTTGAAAATCTCTGAGTAGATTTTAAGTGTTCTCAACACACAAAAAAGTGGTATGTGTGGTAATGCATATGTTACTTAGTGTGATAGAACCATTCTACAATGTATCCATATTTCAAAAAAATATGTTGTACACAATAAATATACAAAAAAATTTTTGATCATTAACAAAATTCACGATTCTATCTAGTACTTTGAATGGATCATTTCCCCATGCATGATTTGATTACATCATGTATTAGTCATTTGGAAAATATGGGTTCACTGAGTTGTAGATTTTTCTAAATGTTCATACATTTTATTACACAATATAATTAAAAAGTCACTTTCATTAATATCACCATCAATCTCTTCAAGAAAAGTCTTCAAATATTAAAACAGTATCAAGCTCACGGTTGGAGACACAAATTTTCGAAAAAGGCAAAATGAATTGCTTTGAAAAGTCAAATTTTTTCCATTGCAAAAAATACTGTCAGTTGTTTTTCTTGAAGCGACAAGCTTGCCTCATTCTTTTTTGACAAATGTTTGCCAATTCAAATATGAATAACCATCTGCCAGTTTATCAATTGCTCTTCCAAGTAAAAATGGTGCTCCAAGCAATAAAAGCAACTAGTTCAGCTGGCAACTCAGTCATTTAAGCACTTTTCTTCAAGACAAATACAATACCTCAGTATGCAGCAGACATGCTTAATGTGTAATTCCCATATGTCACACAGAATATTAATAAGCTATGTACTCAAAGGTCGAGGTTTAGTAAAATTAACAATTTTTACAGCTTCATCAAGAACTTCATACGTGAAACTGGCTTTTTCCTCCTTCTTCACTGGGAGTGCATGACTATTAGTAAAATTTGATCCTACTGCCTTGCTTCATGCTAAGGTGCCAGCAGTGTTTCCAGCATTGCTTTTGTGCCATTAAGTTAAATTTCAACATAGTTAATAAAATAATATTTTAGTGTATTGTGAAAATAGTACTGAACTCCCTGAAAGGGTCTCAGGGACCCTCAAGGGTCTGTGGCTCCCACTTTGAGAACCGCCACCTCAGGTATTTAGCACAGTGCCTTCTGCATAGTAGTTATTTCAGTACCTGTTGTTAAATAATGTTTGATTGTAGCTTGGATTTAGACAGTCTTGTTTGACTTAGCATCCAATCAGGCATTTTATTTGTACCAAGTTACAGAACAGATATCTAAATTAAAATGATTCAGAAAATAGAGCCTCAAAGCCCAGTATTGTAACTACTCAAAGTTCCTCCAAACTTAACTTTCCTCTAATGACAAAATTGGCATCTTTTTCAGTGGCTCACTGAATGTCCTGGTGTCTCAAAATTCTGGGAGTGATCTGTGCCAGGCTGCTGGGCATCACCTGATGAGTGGCCAGAAACTGCTTGGCTTGGCTGTGGCTGTGGCTGTGGCTGTGGTTAGACAGATTTAGAATTAGTTATATTGGGAGCAGCATGATACTCCTGTTTTTCCTCTTGTTATGTGCCATGTGAAATTTATCAAAATGCTGAGTTCCATATGCTTGGTAAGGAAGAGAGGGATTCGGAGGTCAACTGGTACCATGCTCTCTAATTGCCTACATAAGAATCTCAGCTTGATTCTTCTCTGAGGTATGTAACAAAACATCCTTCTGAAACCTCTAAGGAGACAAATTCCCTCCCTCTGTTTTCCTATAGACATGTATGAATTTGTTTTAGTGGGAGTCTTTTGAGTAGCAGCAACTGAAATCATGGGAAAATATTTGGCCATAGTCACTGTTGACTTGATCACAAACTTTCCCATTTTTATCCACATCCCCAAAGACAGCTAAGTGGCCAGTCTATAATTTTGCTCTAAAGTTAAACTGGACAGCAAGAATGAATGGAGAAATAGTTTTCCTTTCCTTCCACAGGCCTCCATATATACATAAGCATCTCCTGTCTTACAGAATTTCAAGATAATATTTTACCGATTAAATAATGTTTTCTCAAATAAGAAATTATGGAGCATACAGCATGAACATGTGGTATTAGGTCAAAGGAAAGTTTAATGATAAATGAGAGAGAGTTTGTTGAAATAGAAAGAAAAGTCAAAGTGTAAGGTGTAGCAACATCTTACCATTTTCCATTTAGTTTCATTTACTTCTTTGTATTGAAGTTCATACTCCAGAACCATCCATCCTTTCTGAATATCTGCATTGCGTGGTGCTTCCCATCTCACTTGGATATCTGCATGAATCCCAGTTAAACTGACGTTCAGTAAAGTCCAGTTGAGGGCAATGGGTGGATCTGGTTGCACTGTGCAATTCAACAGAGCATTAGTACACATACAGACACAATTTAATATTAATGGAAGGCATTCTTCTCAGAAGACCAAATTACTTTCTACATTTTTGATCATTCATGCTCTTATTTCTTCCAATATTTTCCTTATTATAACTTTCACTTTATAAGAGAGTAACTATTTTTTTAACTCAAGGATGACTTGTTTTTAACTTTTAAATAAGCCCTTACAAAAATTCCTTTTGGAGTAAAAAATCTGATCATTATTTTCAAGATCTGCCATGTTGTATATTTCTTTTTGCTCTGATATCATAAATGCTTCAGGATTTTGGCAAAGGAATTTATTTTCACTTGAAACTGAAAAAACAGAGTCAGAAAGACTTACAGAATTTAGACATGGGGCTGCTTCGGAACTAGGGGTAGAGAAATCTTTTTTCTTGTAACTATGTATGGCCTGGGGGCAGAGACCCTGTTTACCTCATTTCTGTGTCGTTCCCTGAAAGACTCATCTTTGCCTCACTAATCCATATTCCGTCAGCTGTACTTTCAAGATATAACAGAATCCAACCATATCTCACCGCCTGCACCACTATAAGCTGGTCCTAGCCATTATCCTTTTTTACTCTTCTTCAATCTTCTCATACAATCTTCCTGCACACTCTGCTAATGCTCCCTAGCTTTGTGGTCTTCCTAGCCACATGTGATATTTTCTTCTGACATAAGAAGGAAGAAGGCATTATGCTAGTCTCACAAATGGTGACAATTCAGTGTTTGCTGTCTTTTTAACTGTCACATGAACAACTTGAAACATTGTTTTCCTCAGGTTCTATTGATATACTCTACAGTTCCACGAAAATTTGTTGCATTCTGCTTAGTAGGACCTCAAAGACCACAATTTCTCAGAGGTTGATGAAGAAAAATATGGATTCCAAAGCTAGGAACTATGTCTAAATTTATATTCCAGATAGTTCCTGGTAAATTTTTGCTAGTTGGATCTCATTACTGAGGGTTTTGAAAATCACTCGCAGATACAGAGTAAAATTTACTTTCTTTTTCTGCCATATATACAGAAGGCCACCTAGAGTGTTGCAGAGTGTGCATCCCTAGCGTTGACTGGAGATAACTTTACAGATATACACAGTAAGGAGCTCTTACTGGCTGTCAAAACTGTTGGCCAAAGAGGGAAGCTCTTGTGTGCACCCACAGTGAAAACAGGCCTTATGGTGGAGGAGCATGTTGTTGCCCTCTGTGGGGTCGACACCACCTTTTTAAAAACAGGGAGAGTCAAAATTTGATGAATCATGACTACATTTTGAAAATTAAATTGGAAGGATATGCAAAATGGCCAAACTACATGTGCCGATATAATGGCAATAATTCCTCACCCTTCTGGATTTGTTGGAGATTCAGGAATCCTGATAATCAAAGCTTAACCATTTAAAGTGACCAAACTATAAAATTGTTTTTAATGGAAGATTTTCTATAACTTATTACTTATGCTGCATTTGAAAAATAGAGGATATGAGACAAGGTCCTTTTGGAAAAGATTTGGTACCTCCATTACAGGCATAACAATGACCTCCTGTGAGATACCATTACAGGCATAATAATGACCTCTCCTTTATACATAAATCTACATGCTATATTGACAACTCCTGTGAGATATTTTAAAAATATCTGAAACTTAATATATCCCCAAACAAACCCTTGCTCTTCCTCTCCAGAACCTGCTCTCCTTTCCTCTTTTCCATCTCTGTTAATGAGGACTCAATTCCTCTAGTTGCTCAGGATAAAAACAATGAACTTGTCCTTGGCTCATCTTTTCCTCACTAATCCACATTCCGTCAGCTGTACTTTCAAGATATAACAGAATCCAACCATGTCTCACCGCCTGCACCACTAATAACCTGGTCCTGGCCATTATCCTTTTTCATTCTTCTTGCTTCATTTGTCTCCCCACTGTACTCCTTTGGTCTTTGTCCCCCTCCAGTCTATTCTCCATGCAATCCTCAAGCGAACTGACACAGTGATTATCCTAACACTTACGTTAGATCACATCGCTCATCATCTAAAACCCTCCAAAGGCTGCCTACCTCACTCCAAGTGAAAGCCAAAGTCTTTGGCAATGGTTGGGTAGATTTGACTGTCTGTCTGTGGGATTTGGTCTCATACCAGTCTCCTCGCTCACTCTGTGCCCACTCCACTGCCGGCCTGCTGTTCATTCAGTGAGGAAAAGCATGCTCCTACTTTGAGATCTTTCTTCTGGCTGTGCCCCCTTGCTGAAATGCCCTTCCCTGAGACACACACATAATTATCCTCTCCAATCCTTCTTTATTCAAATGCCACTGACTCAGGGATGCCAATCCTGAAAACTCAACACTGCAACCCCTCCGACACAGGAGTGTCGGAGAATAGGAATTCACCTTTCCTATATTTCTCCATAGCATTGTCGCTTTCCATCCTCGCTGGGATTAAATCCCACCAGGGAAGACAGTTTCTATCCCCAGCATGGAGAACACTGACTGGCCTGAGAGAAGAACATAATAAATATTTGCTGAATGAATTGAATGAATGACAAATGTCTAACTAATATAGTACTTCAAATCCAAAGAATAGCCCTGTGAGGTAGTACCATACATACATATTTTATGAGGAAGCTGAGGCTTATAATGATTGACAACTTTCTCAAGATCTACTAGGGTTACATTAGTTCTTTGTTCTCTTTCACTCTCAGCACCTTGCCCCACAACTATTGTGCTAGTTGTAGCTACCTGTCATAATCTTTTACCTTGATCGTCTCAGTCTTTTAACCTCTTCTACTTCTAGTCCGTCCCACTCCAATCTACGTTTCACATTGCAACAAGATTAATTTCTCTGAGCATTAATAAAGAGACAAGTGGTACTGCAAAGCCTCAAGAGTAAGAGCATGGAGGCTGGAGGTTCAAATCCCAGCTCTACCTACTAGCTGTTTGACTTGAACTAGTCCTTTAACTGCTCTGTGCCTCGGTTTCATTATCTGTAAAGTGCGACTGCAAAAGATGGTTTTTATACCTGACACATGGTAAGACTTTTGTGACTGTTGACTATTACTATCCTCAAGTAATTTCCCTATTTAAACATGCTCAAAGGTACCTCGTGACAGTTAAAGTCCAAATTCCTTTTTGGGGCACAAACAACTACTGATGATTTCTCCAGCTGACTAGGAGGGCTTCCTAACTGCTCCTGAGTCCCTGAACATGTTGGGACTACTAAGTTACTGTAGTACTACTAAGTTACTGTCGTAACTACTAAGTAACTACTAAGTTACTGTTGGAACTTAGTAGTTACTGAAAGGTAACTGACAATACTCACTCATGCTTTTGACCACTGTGGGTCATCACTTTTTTAAAAATAGGGAGAGTCCAATTCCAGTTCAGAGGTAACTAAACTGTCACCATCTCTGTGCAGCCCTTCCTCATCCCTCAGGCCTGTCAGTCATTCACGCCTTTGGCCACCACCTTTGCAGCTCTGCATTCCACGTATTTCCAAGCTAACACCTATCACGCTGCACTGCAATTATTTGTGAACATGCCTGACTCCCCTCTTTGACTGTATTGTACTTATTCTATAACCACCACCACCAGAACAGTGCCTGACACATGACAGGCACATGTCAGCCAGGTAAATGAGTAGGACTGGCTATTGGCAGAGAACAGGGCTAGAACATGGGTTTTAACCCAGTGTTCTTGCTACTATCCCATTCTGCTATCCCATTTAGTTTCAACTCAACAGCTATACCCACTGATGTTAGGACACATACTAAATTGTCTTTGCAAAGCAATTGGGTTATCTTTACTGCTTGATACAGTTCTCTTAATCTTCTCCCTTAAAGTCAGCCTATTAGATTTTATTTGTTTCTATCTGTAAGTTCTAGCCACATACTCCTATGTCTTCCAGTCAGCTTATGCCTAGAAAACCACATAAAAAGAACAACACATTTGGGAGAAGCAACGAGAAATTCCTATAGCAACAAATGAGCTTTTGTGGATAGATTTTGAGGCACTAATTTCAGCTACTCAAAGTCCTTCTTTGATTCTATTTTGCTATTTATACTATTAAGGTATAAACATGACTATTCTAATTACAATTGTTTGTTTTATTTGTTTTGTTTCCACCTTGTGTCCATATGATGGGCAAAGGATCCTCTGTTTGGATCTTTCACTTAGTTTACTGAGCTGATTGTCTCCAGTATTTGTTCTGAGATCTAATAAACATGTCTTTAAAGTAACTGTGGCTGTTTTGTAAATGTAAAATTCCAGAATGATTATGCTTTGTGACAAAGAAAATCTAGGCTTTGATTACAGCAATGGTAGAGGTCAAAGGCCAACGTATTTCAGTGAATTTGAATATAAGGATCCTATCAAATAATTAGGAAGTAAAAAATCCTAAGAATATATTAAGTTCACCCTTTGCAGTGGAACGTAAGAACACAACGCAGCTTCAAAGATATCCTAAAGGAAAAGACTCCACAAGGTTCCTATTCTTTTCTTCACCACATTTACTGCCAGGCTGCTTTATGTTAAAGTCAACTTAAGTTCCCCCTGCCCTTTTCGTCTTGTTCACCAGCTGATCCCATCTCCTGTAAAACAGATCTCCATGTATCTATAGAACACTGTTACAAAGTCTTCCTACTTGATTATACCTGGACCTTGCAGGCTTCCCCATTTATTTAGTCTAAAACTATATCGAATGAAACAAAAACCTGTGATTTACCTATTTCATCAACAGAGAAACACTTTTCATCCACTGTATCACCATTGCTAGTTAGCTTGATACAATAAGGTATCCAGATGGAGGTAAACGATGAATTAAAGTAACAGCTGTTTTCCCCAGCAGAAACATAATCAGGGCATTCTTTCCATTCTTGAGTCCATTCTTGAGTGTTCCTAAAATGAAGGGTTAAAAAAAGATTAATTGTTCCAAAAATCATGTTGTAGCTTAAGTCCAAGTAAGGTGCTTGATAGTCTGATTCAATAAACTGGAACACAAATATTTTGTGAAGAGGTATTTTAGTAACACCATTTCCGAGACATATCACATCAGTGGACAGTATCATCAGTGTCTGACGACTGCTACGAGGCCGTTTGGTACTTCTGCCTACGGTAAAACTTCCGTTTATTGAATGCATATGCTATGCCTGCTCATAAATCGATTCCTATGGTAGGTACTTTATTATGCCCGTTCTATAGATGAAGGTTCTGAGACTTAGGGACATTTTAAAAATGTTCATTAAAACAGTGCAGATAATCATTCCCAAACTAGAGATTCCCAGAGAACAGTGAAGGTTTAGACCTGGCTGTTTCACCAGCCTATGGTGAAAGAAACTGAGGAGACAAGTTGATGTGTGCTCCAGGCAGAGTGATGCATTATATCCAGCACCAACGCTGTGCAGATATAAAGATAAGTAAGATGTGGTCCCCTAATTTCAGGCTAAAATAAGACTCAAATTCCCATCTGAGTAGTTTTTTGGGCCTCTTATATTCATTCTATTGATATTTAATGAGAATTGGTTATGTCTAAAACATAATGACACACACTATGAGGGATTCATAGATGTCTAAGGAATTCCTCCTGCCTCAGAAGGAAATACTAAAAAACGGTATTACAAAGCAATGTGGGTAAGAGCTCATTAGTAGTGCTCTCTAGGGTCCTTAAAAGTTCAGAAGAGGGAATGATTGCTCTGGCTCTTCATGGAAGGCTTCAAGGTGGAGGTATATTTTTAGCATTCTTGAAGGATGGGTAAAAGTTTAATAGATGGCAATACGGCAAGGAAGGGAAGAAACAGAGAGGTCAAAGGGATTGAGGTAAGGAAGTATGGGCATGAGTGTGGTAATGGAAGTAAAAGGCAATGGAATGACAGGAAAATTTTCTTAAATTAGAATTGCTACTTGGGTGAGGTAGTTCATCATCTCCCTGTTATTCACTAGCCTATTAATTGAGAAGACAACATATAAGTCAAAGGGACATAAAACCATGTAATCTGTGGTTGTGGAAGATGAGGTAGGAATGGCCCTGCGCAGGCAGAGGCGCCTGTGGCTCACAGGCCAGACTGTGGAGGTTTGGGACCATCCCTCTGTGGGATGGGTGCTGGGCAGCAGTGGACAAGGAGGACAATGCAGGTTGTAGAGAAGGCAGGGCCTGGAAGGAAAGGATGCCAAGCTGGGAGAAGACGCCTATTTCCTTCTTATAGCTGTTTCTCAGGCTGGTCTGCTTGGCACTAGGAGAAAACTTGTGTAGTATCAGAGGGTCCTTGAGACAGCTGCTCCTCAGCTGTTGGAAGGAAATTGGGATTTAAATGGCAGAGACTCCAGGGTCTGAGACAGTGAATTGCTGCTTTGGTTGAGACTCTTAAAAGTTGCATATGCTGGCTGGGTACGAGGGTTCATGCCTGTAATCCCAGCACTTTTGGAGGCTGAGGCAGGCGGATCATGAGGTTAGGAGAGTGAGACCAGCCTGGCTAACATGGTAAAACCCCATCTGTACTAAAAATACAAAAATTAGCTGGGCGTGATGGCATGGTTCTGTAATCCCAGCTATTCGGTAGGTAGGCTGAGGCAGGAGAATTGCTTGAACGCAGGAGGCAAAGTTTGCAGTAAGCCAAGATCGCGCCACTGCACTCCAGCCTGGGTGCCAAAGCAAGACTCCATCTCAAAAAAAAAAAAAGTTGCATATGCTTGAATGAGAGATTCATCTCTGATGCAAAAAGTAAATGGGCAAAAGGCAGAAGAAAAGATAAGGTGTGTTTGTGTGTGTGTGTGTGTGTGTGTGTGTAAGTATGTGTGTATGTAGAGTCAGAAGAGAAATGTTAAAAAAATTAGGAATAGGTGGGTGGTTCATTGAACTATAGTATGCTTAATTTGATATTTACTTTCAAATTAAGTAAGAGTGCATTAAAGAGAGTAGTTGTAAGAAGATTGCCCAGAAAATGAGGCTTTCACATAATAGAAGGGATATCAAATGTACTTAGCATAAGTGATAGTATAAAAGTTAGAAAACTCAAAGTATTAAGATATTCCAAAGATGTAGATTAGTGCTTAACAGGTCTGGATTTCTAAAAGATTAGCTCTTTCATGATTCACAGAATTTCTCAACAGTGCATGTCAGTACCTTGTTCCCCATGAGGACTGTTTAAAAAACCCTGTTTAGATTATCCCAAATCCATGAACTCCACAGGACAAACAGAGCATTTATTTTAAGCATGATGGATCAGAAACAGCTAGTTCAAAACACTACTTCTAACCTCTTTCTTCATGAACCAATGTTGAATTTCATTTTAAATAAATATTTATAACTTATATTTTAAACTATTAAATGTAGACAAGAACCCAAATTAGCTCATAAAACAGATACTGTGTCACTTGCCTTCTCTGGGTTGAATGTCTCTACAGATGACCAAAATCAATGTATGGAAGCTCCCCTCTGCTCTTACTCCCAAAAGTTAAGTGCTTTAGGTTTGCTCCCAGACTATCTTGTGAAATGGAAGGGGTGAGAACCATAGAAAGAGACTATCGTTAAAAATAAGAATAAAGAGCAGAAGAAATGTTTTTCATCTAAAGACAACCAACTAGAAAAAAATAATAAAAATAAAACATCATTTATGTTTTTAAGGGCAGCTGTTTTCATGACAGAAAGCGCACGTTTTTGGCTTTAAATTTAATACTTTTGTTTAAGAAAAATGAAAGTAATAATGCCCTTTCTCCCTAATGATTTTCCACACAACCTTGTATAGAAAATGAAATTTCTCTTAAGACCAGGGTAATTTTTGAAGTGGGGTTGAATGGGTATGGAAGAGGTGGGGGATATAGCCTTAAGGACTGAGTATTCACATGCCCACTTCCTTTAAAAACACAGCATTTACATGCAAGGAGCTGAGAGCAGAGCAGCTCGAACATGCTTCCCAGAGCCTCTTTTTACCATGCCTGTAATGTGCATTCATCCTGAGTCCCCTGCAAGCTCAGAGGCTGAATTTGGCACTATCGCCGTCACAGGATGGCAGACACTGTTTTGAATCTGCTGCTCAAACATGTGGAGGCTGCCTTTTCTGCCAGCCACCTGGCAAGGAGCAGAGCCAGGCAAAACACACAACTGCCTGTAGGGCTGTGCCTGAACTGTCCTGTTGACAGCCTGACATGTTCACGTTCTGTTGTGCTTTAGATACTGAGGCCAGGCCAGCAAACTGAAACAACTGCACCGCCCACTGACTCTGACTTTGGATAAAATCATCTCAGAGTTTTATTTATGTGTCAGGGATGAGAAGCATGTTTCTATAGTTTCAGGAGTTGCCTGGCAACTGAGTTCTAAGAAACAGTGACAAGAGTCAGAAAGTGCATTTGTATTGTCTTCTTTGTGAAGTTGGCAATGAGAAATCAAATATAACTGTACACTAATCAGTCCAGTCCAGTCCTGATACTCCTAATCCCTCAGTTTTACCCTTCTTGGATAAACTGGGCTGTGGGCTCATAGTAGTTTGGCTAAGATATTCAAAATAGTTATATTTTATAGAAAAAACACAAATATCTAATTTTGTAAGTTTGGGTTGGCACTTAATCATGAAGCTGTACTTACCTTCCTGGGATTCCAAACACTACCAGGGCAAAATCTAAGACATCTTTCTGAATATGTCTGAACGTTTCCCTTTACCCAGTCACACTTTCAGCAGCATCCTTGGTAGTGTAGATCCTGGATTTGAACCAGAGATGCTGAAATGACTGGAGTGTGCATAAGATGCCTGTGGACAGAGTTATGTGACCCTGATTGATGAGGGCAAGGGATATATATTTATCAAGGCTTCATTCCTTTGGATTTCTCTTTTTGCTCATCAAATTTGGTAAATATTGAGGTAGCAAAAAATTATTTTCATAAAGTGGGCCCAGCTTAAGAGGTTATTCTGCTACTTTTCTTTACAGTTTGGCTAATTGTGCCTGTACAAATAACTTAATGATTCCACACATTTCAAAAGTGTCATCAAACATACTAACTTCATGTCTGAATGTATTTATAGAAATCAACTCTGTTTACTGGCCCCAACCTCTCTGTGGTGTCAGCCTTAAGGAAAAATATAGTATACTTGGTGCCCAAACATTTCATCTTCACTTCACCTCATCCAAGAGACCTCTCTTATACTGAAAGGTGGGGAAGGTCCACTTGGTTGCTAACTCCAAGTATTTTTTTATTTGCAAATTAAGCAGCAGCTCTGCATTAAAATGATCTTATACCAATAATTAAAATAATTATAACAATTTATTGGTATAAATGGTCTTATACCATTTATAGTCATTTTATAGTCCAGGGACTGGATTTCTATACCATAATTATTTTTAAATTATCACTATACTACTGATAATAAGAATACCCTACCATTTAGTGAGTACTTATTATGTGTCAAGTACTCTGCCAAGTATTTTTCATGGGTTATCTCATACGATCCTCACAAGAAGCCATGAGGCAAGTCCATTATCTCCTTTCTGCAAATGAGGAGGCTGAGTTGCACACAAACTGGCTAATTTCCCGAGTATTCCTTGGTGAGAAAGTGCAGAACTACACTGAAGTGCAGGTTTGTTAGCCCTGAGCTCATACCCTTAACTGCTGGCTGCATCTTCCTTCCCTATTCCAGCTCTTCGGTTGGATAGACAATGTCATCCTCTGACTAACGAACACCTTGAGCCAAGGATAAAGGGTCCTCACTAACCCTGCATCTTGGCTTAGGCCTTCTCTGGGGGTTGGGTGGAAAAGAGGAGATAATGAAGTGTTTAAGCCTAAAATGTAAAAAAGGGAAAAATATACACAGTGAGAGTAAACAAAAACGAAAATAATGCCAGGTGAAGGGGAAGAAATAAACAACTTGGGTGGTACCTATATTGAGAGGTCTTTGTTTCACCCTTCCTCTGTTATTTTAGAGGGTCACTGGTAAAAATGAAAAAGGACTACAGTCTTTTACTGAATATATTTAAGAGAAGGAGTGTATTATCTGGTTAGAAACCAAGCTACATCTTTTAAAGCATACATCTTTTCAAAAACACCTATAGCTTTCCACCACAAATAAAGTAAAATTCAAAGCCTTGCCCTTGCCTATGAGGTTTGGCATAGTCAGTCCCTAAGTAACTCTCTGATCCCTTCCCATATCACTCTCCTCACTTTCAATCTTGTGCCTTCAGTGCTGGCCTTTTTCATCCCTCAAATATGCCAAGACTGCCTCAGGGACTTTGTACTTGCAATTTCCTCTGCCTGCATAGCCTTTCCCCCAGATATTCACGTGGCCTGTCCCGTTTCACTTATGTCTCTGGTCTAGGACACCACAATAGAGAGGCCTCCTAGGACCACGCATTTCAGCATCATTCAAGCCTCTTACACACACTCTCATCCACATGCACATGCCCACGTGTATCCATACATGCTCTCACTCACACTTTGACACACTCACACATTCTCATGCACATACACAAACTCCCACACACTGCTGATATGCTGCTTTCTGGCTTTATTTTTCTTAATAACCTATATTACTAGCTGACATTTAATTCAATTTTTATTGCCTGTCTCCCTGCATTGGAAGGAAATCTCCATGAGACCAGGGATTTTGTCTTTTGTAATCACTGCTATATCTCCAGGGCCTAAAATAGTACTCAGCACATAGGATGGGCTTGATTAATATTTTTTTCAATAAATGAGTGAATGAATATTCATTGATTACACAAATCACAACAAATCACTTCCATTCCCACAGTACATCTGACTCAGTGTACTTTAGTAGGTACATCCAGGGAGAGGAAAATCAGAAAAGCATGATGGCGGCACCTTCTGGTATAGAACAGCTGTATGGGTCCTAGGTTCTTTGTACCATGATGAACCTCATCTGTCCAGTGGCATGAAAAAGTCTCTCGCTCAGGTGAACGGCACTTGGTGAATTTAGGCTCCTTAGAAGAATCTGCAGAATAAAAAGAAAAGGCAAGGCATGAAATCAGGTGAGTCATATGTGATCCTAATGAGACACGTATCTAAAGTGTGTGAAGAAACTACTGGGATGAAGCCAGTGTATTCCGTGTCTAGGAGATAATGCCGATGTCTTCCAGAAAAGCATTTTTCCTGGGTCATAGTTTTAGTGCCTGTTGCTTGCCATTGTCAGCCTTTGATTCTAGACACAAACCATTTTGCCTTTTATTTCAAGCATTTCATAGGACCTGTTTAAGAAACCAGAGCTAGAGATTAGGATTTGGATATAGGTAGTTCATCTGCAAGGTGACTTCCGGATCTAGCAGTCAGGGAATGGGGAGGGTGGGAAGGAAAGGGAGAACAACTAATATGTGTGTGTTACTGAGCTGGTTATCACAGTGGCTAATGGGGCCCAATCCCACTGAGGCTCCTTTGAGAAGCTGTGTAGAATATGCACCACCACTGTTGTGTAGAAAGATGAGAGGCTAGGATATTTATCTATCACTCCCAGTACTCACTGGTTGAAGGGTGCCTCAGAGATGTTCACCCCCATGCACTTCTAGGCCGTACCTGCACATGAGCTGAGGGTCTTTGCCAAGGCAGGCACCTGAGTCTGCCCGGCAGGGTGCATAGTGGCAAATGGACACCATAGACAGTTGTGATGACATCAGGTGGATGTGGGGGATGTAGTGTGGGAACCACAGCATGCACTACAGGGCCTTTCATCTTTTCATTGATTTTTGATAAAAGGCACTTATGTTTGCATTCTTTTAAAAGATTCAGCCAGTAAACTCATTAAATAGATGCCCACTCTAAACAACTTATACATACTCAGGTGTTAATTCTAATTTGAGAAGTAAGTGCAGAATGCCTCTTATGTGTTAGGATTTTAGCCAAAATTCCTCTGCATCAATGAAATCTGCCGCTATAGATGTGCAACAGACAGGTATGAAGCAAAACACATTTTTGTGTATGAATTCTCAGTGTTCTGATGTCCGTGGCCATTTTGGAGATTTCTTTTCAAATTTCTCTTCTTTTTCTTATTTTTTTCTCCTTATATGATTAGCCTTAAATCATATTGTAAACTTAATCTAAAACTCTCATTCCTGGGTTATCAGGGAGGCTCTCAATCTTAAAGTATCTTTGTCAATACTTTGAAAGATCTCTTAAAAATAAATAATATGAAGCAAATGCATAAAAACTCATGATTCCAAATTCCAGGTTACAAACCTGATGTTATGAACCAAAAACCGCTTCTTTTTTCCTCTGGCAACAAACTCACAAGGGATGGGATGTTATAAACCTTCTAAACAAATCCATCATTCAAATTCATTCAACAAACATTATTAAACGCAAATTTTGTACCAGGCTGTGTTCTAGGAATAGAGAAATGAACAAGTTGATAAAAGTTGGTCCTTGTCTAGTTTCCATTCTAGCAAAGGCAGGGATGTGGGGATCCTATGTAGAAAAATAAGCGGGTCAGGTAGCGTGATGCCTTCAGCTTTGTTCTTTTTGCTTATGATTGTCTTGGCTATGCAGGCTCATTTTTGGTTCCATATGAAATCTAAAGTAGTATTTTCCAATTCTGTGAAGAAAGTCAATGGTAGTTTGATGGGGATAGCATTGAATCTACAAATTACTTTGGGCAATATGGCCATTTTCGTGATATTGATTCTTCCTATCCATGAGGATGTTTTTCCATTTGTTTGTGTCCTCTCTTATTTCCTTGAGCAGTGGTTTGTAGTTCTCCTTGAAGAGGTCCTTCACATCCTTTGTAAGTTGTATTCCTAGGTATTTTATTCTCTTTGTAGCAATTGTGAATGGGAGTTTGCTTGTGATTTGGCTCTCTGTCTGTTATTGGTGTATAGGAATGCTTGTGATTTTTGCACATTGATTTCGTATCCTGAGACTTTGCTGAAGTTGCTTATCAGCTTAAGGAGATTTTGGGCTGAGACGATGGGGTTTTCTAAATATACAATCATGTCATCTGCAAACAGAGACAATTGGATTTCCTCTTTTCCTAATTGAATACCCTTTATTTCTTTCTCTTGCCTGACTGCCCTGGCCAGAGTTTTGAATAATATGTTGAAAAGGAATGGTGAGAGAGGGCATTCTTTTCTTGTGCCAGTTTTCAAAGGGAATGCTTCTAGCTTTTGCCCATTCAGTATGATATTGGCTGTGGGTTTGTCAAAAATAGCTCTTATTATTTTGAGATACATTCCATGAATACCTAGTTAATTGAGAGTTTTTAGCATGAAAGGCTGTTGAATTTTGTCAAAGGCTTTTTCTGCATCTATTGAGATAATCATGTGGTTTTGTCACTGGTTCTGTTTCTGTGATGGATTACGTTTATTGATTTGTGTATGTTGAACCAGCCTTGCATTCCAGGGATGAAGCCGACTTGATCGGGGTGGATAAGCTTTTTGATGTGCTGCTGGATTAGGTTTGCCAGTATTTTATTGAGGATTTTTGCATCAATGTTCATCAGGGATATTGGTCTAAAATCTTCTTTTTTTATTGTGTCTCTGACTTCAAACTATACTACAAGGCTACAGTAACAAAGACAGCATGGTACTGGTAGCAAATAAGATATATAGACCAATGGATACAATCATTTGATCTCTGACAAACCTGACAAAAACAAGCAATGGGGAAAGGATTCCCTGTTTAATAAATGGTGTTGGGAAAACTGGCTAGCCATATGCAGAAAGCTGAAGCTGGATCCCTTCCTTTCATCTTATACAAAAATTAACTCAAGATGGATTAAAGACTTAAACGTAAGACCCAAAACTATAAAAACCCTAGAAGAAAACCTAGGCAATACCATTCAGGAAATAGGCATGAGCAAAGACTTCATGACTAAGACACCAAAAGCAATGGTAACAAAAGCCAAAATTGACAAATGGGATCTAATTAAACTAAAGAGCTTCTGCACAGCAAAAGAAACTACCGGCAGAGTGAACAGGCAACCTACAGAATGGGAGAAAATTTTTGCAATCCGCCCATCTGACAAAGGGCTCATATCCAGAATCTACAAGGAACTTCAATAAATTTACAAGAAAAAAAAACAACCCCATCAAAAAGTGGGCAAAGAATATGAACAGACACTTCTCAAAAGAAGACATTTATGCAGCCAACAGACACATGAAAAAATGCTCATCATCACTGGCCATCAGAGAAATGCAAATCAAAACCACAATGAGATACCATTTCACACCTGTTAGAATGGCGATCATCAAAAAGTCTGGAAACAACAGATGCTGGAGAGGATGTGGAGAAATAGGAACGCTTTTACACTGTTGGTGGGAGTGTAAATTAGTTCAACCATTGTGGAAGACAGTGTGGTGATTCCTCAAGGATCTAGAACTAGAAATACCATATGACCCAGCAATCCCATCACTGGGTATATACCCAAAGGATTATAAATCATTCTGCTATAAAGACACTTGCACATGTATGTTTATTGCAGCACTGTTCACAATAGCAAGGACTTGGAACCAACCCAAATGCCCATCAATGATAGACTGGTTAAAGAAAATGTTGCATATATGCACCATGGAATACTACTCAGCCATAAAAAAGGATGAGTTCATGTTCTTTGCAGGGACATGGATGAAGCTGCAAACCATCATTCTCAGCAAACTAACACAAGAACAGAAAACAAAACACCACATGTTCTCACTTATAAGTGGGAGTTGAACAATGAGAACACACATACACAGGGAGGGGAACTTTACACACTGGGGCCTGTTGGGAGCTGTGGGGCTGGGGGAGGGATAACATTAGGAGAAATACCTAATGTAGGTGACGGGTTGGTGGGTGCAGCAAACCACCATGGCACATGTATACCTATGTAACAAACCTGCACGTTCTGCACATGTACCCCAGAACTTAAAGTATAATAATAATAATAATAATAAAAAGAAAAATAAGCAGGGTAAGAAGAAAGGAACTGCATCCTTGTTTGAGAACAACTGTTGCCCTCAATAGTACAAACAAGTGAATCTTCAGAAAATCCTGAGTTGCAGATATGTCTTTAGCCCTGGGAGCACATGTTGGGGATAGCAGGAGTGTTTTTGTAATCAAATTCCACAGTCATATTGTTGTAAGAAATACTCATTTTCCTGTATGAATGGAGAAATTTACAAGAGTTTTAGGGCATGGATGGGATGTGCCTTGGTACCGAGGGCAGATGGGCAGCTCTCTCTATGTGGTCAGTGTTTACCAACCTCTCTCAGAACACTGAGGTGTAGGAGCCCACATTATCTGTTACAAATGAGTACAGTGAAAAAGATGTGTATTTCGTTAGGCAAGCACCTCTCATACAGTAAAGCACTCAAAATATTCCTTTTTACTATTAGTCGAAGCACTGAAAACAAACACTGTTTTAGGTCCTTCTACAAAGTTAGTAATTATTAAAACTAAATATTTAAACCACAACTGTTTTAATGCTGGTATATCTGAGGAGACTATTTCACATTCTAACTGTTCATTTGCACAGAAATAAGAAAAGGAAATGCACTAGATTAGAAATTGAGAGATGTGTACTCTAGTTCTGGCTCTGACACTATTTAACGTTGACCTTCCCAAGCCATTCGGTCTTGATTTCCTTAGTAGAATGCCTGGAATAGATGAGACACAAAGTACTTTACAATTTTACAGCTTCGCTTTTACAATTAAGGGCATATATAATTATGAACAATAATGTACACAACAAAAACATAATTTTGGCATTTGAGTTGAAACAACAATAGAACACCAAATACAAATGTCAATCAGGTTCCTATATTCTCTGTAAAATATGCCTGTTACATAATAGCAAGAATAATAAACTCAACTTCAAAACTTGAAACAGAAAGAAATAAAAAACTTTGTCAGCTGAAACAAAAAAACTTAAAAAGAAAAAATAACTAATTTGAAACACATTTTGGTTACTTAAACTTAGTATTCTTAGATTTATTGTTTCCTTTTAACTCCAGATGCATAGAAAGTCCTTATTACCTTCTCATTGTAAATAAGAAATAGGAAATTTATGGGTGTGGTGCTAATGTGATGACGTGTGTGTCTGCACATGGAACTCTGATACAGATGTAGTGCAGCAGAGCTGTTTTGTTCTTGTCTTTTTAAATGTCTTTCTTTCCCTTCCTTTCTTCCCTTCCACCTTCCTGTTTTCTTTATTTTACCCTGCACCCTCCTTCTCTCTTTCCTGCTTTTTTAAATTTTATGGCTGGGTATGTGCTGTTAAGTGCTGTGGCAGACAGCCCCTAAAGTAGCCTCCAATGATTCCTGTCTTCTCTCATTCACAGCCTTATGTATTTCCTTCCCTTGAGTAACTTGCTTCTAATCAGAAGAATATGGCAGCATGGAGTGGATGGCAGTTCTATGATTAGGTTACAAAAGATTGAGACTTCTTTTTAACTAGCAGACTCACCCTTTTGCTGGTTTTGATGAAGTAAGTTGCTGTGTGGTGAGAACCATACAGCAAAGAACTAAGCATGGCCTCTGGCCAACACTCAGCAAGAAGTAGAGGCCCTCAGTATAAAAACCCTTGAGGAACTGGCTGGGCGCGGTGGCTCATGCCTGTAATCCCAGCACTTTGGGAGGCTGAGGTAGGTGGATCATGAGGTCACGAGATTGAGACCAGCCTGACCAACATGGTGAAATCCCATCTCTACTAAAAATAGAAAAATTAGCTGGGCATGGTGGCATGCACCTGTAATCCCAGCTACCTGGGAGGCTGAGGCAGGAGAATTGCTTGAACCTGGGAAGCGGAGTTTGCAGTGAGCCAAGATTGCGCCACTGCACTCCAGTCTGGTGATGGAGCAAGACTCCATCTCAAAAAAAAAAAAAAATATATATATATATATAAATAAAAAAAACCCTTGAGGAACTGAATCCTGCCAACAACCATGTAAATAAGCATGGGAACCAATCTTTCCCTATCCAGCCTTCAGATGAGACCACAGCCCTGGCTGACACTTTGATTGCAGTCTTATAAGATAGCTTGAAGCACAGGACACAGCTGGTGGGTTAATTTGGAAAAAGTGTGAGAGGTATATTAACTTTACTAAATATTTGAATGCTATTAATACAGAGTAAATGAATTTAATATATCAGAACTTAAAAGTAGTGCTCAAGAATGACACTAGCCACTTTTCTTAGCAAATGGAATGTATCACAGTGAGTGTGAGAAAGTGGGTGACTCCTCTTTTGGAGGCAAGAAGAACTATATTGTGGCTGGCCGTTTAGTTTCTCCTTAATCACATCCTATCACATCTAGTACCATTGTGCCGCTGTGGCTGAAGACACTCAGTATTCCTAAAGTCCAACTCCTTAGTGTCATCTTAAGGCTTTCTAAATCTGAGAGGAACTACCATAATCTTAAAATGAACACCTTTCTCACTATGTCTAAAAATCCTATTAGAATCTTACTTTTACTACGAAGACAACAAATGACTACTATAGACTCTTAGGTCTTCTCTGATTAGCCAGGAACAGAAACTCATTTCTGAACTAGTAATATTTCTTGCTTTCTTATGATTTTTAAAGATTAAATCTAAAAATAGTATAGTTCAACATCCATTTATAGCACCTCTGAAAGGAATGTTGCAATTAACAAGAGAGTCTAACTTTGTCCCTAAGTGAATTATCACCAAGAACAATGAGTTAAGTTGGAACACACATGTGGTGTTTGGTTTTCTGCTCTTGTGATCGTTTGCTGAGAATGATGGTTTCCAGCTTCATCCATGTCCCTGCAAAGGACGTGAACTCATCCTTTTTTATGGCTGCATAGTATTCCATGGTGTACATGTGCCACATTTTCTTTATCCAGTCTATCACTGATGGACATTTGGGTTGGTTCCAAGTCTTTGCTATTGTGAATAGTGCCGCAGTAAACGTACGTGTGCATATGTCTTTTTTTTTTTTTTTTTTTTTGAGACAGAGTCTTGCCCTTTTGCCCAGGCTGTACTGCGGTGGCACTATCTCCGCTCACTGCAAGCTCTGCCTCCTGGGTTCATGCCGTTCTCCTGCCTCAGCCTCCCGAGTAGCTGGGACTACAGGCGCCCGCCACTGCGCCTGCCTAATTTTTTGTATTTTTAGTAGAGACGGGGTTTCACCATGTTAGCCAGGATGGTCTCGATCTCCTGAACTTGTGATCTGCCTGCCTCAGCCTCCCAAAGTGCTGGGATTACAGGCATGAGCCACCGCGCCTGGCCGCATGTGTATTTATAGTAGCATGATTTATAATCCTTTGGGTATATACCCAGTAATGGGATCACTGGGTCATATGGTATTTCTAGTTCTAGATCCTTGAGGAATCGCCACACTGTCTTCCACAATGGTTGAACTAATTTACACTCCCACCAACAGTGTAAAAGCGTTCCTATTTCTCCACATCCTCTCCAGCATCTGTTGTTTCCTGACTTTTTAATGATCGCCATTCTAACTGGTGTGAAATAGTATCTCATTGTGGTTTTGATTTGCATTTCTCTGATGACCGGTGATGATGAGCATTTTTTCATGTGTCTGTTGGCTGCATAAATGTCTTCTTTTGAGAAGTGTCTGTTCATATTCTTTGCCCACTTTTTGATGGGTTTTTTTTTTCTTGTAAATTTATTGAAGTTCCTTGTAGATTCTGGATATGAGCCCTTTGTCAGATGGGCAGATTGCAAAAATTTTCTCCCATTCTGTAGGTTGCCTGTTCACTCTGCCGGTAGTTTCTTTTGCTGTGCAGAAGCTCTTTAGTTTAATTAGATCCCATTTGTCAATTTTGGCTTTTGTTACCATTGTTTTTGGTGTTTTAGTCATGAAGTCTTTGCCCATGCCTATTTACTGAATGGTATTGCCTAGGTTTTCTTCTAGGGTTTTTATGGTTTTAGGCCTAACATTTAAGTCTTTAATCCATCTTGAATTAATTTTTAATGGGTGCAGCAAACCAACATGGCACATGTATGCCTATGTAACAAATCTGCACGTTGTGCACATGCACCCCAGAACAAAGTATAATAAAAAAAAATAATAGAAAGACATTAAGCATTCAATCAAAAAATCATGTTTGGGGCTGGGAGCAGTGGCTCACACCTGTAATTCCAGCACTTTGGGAGGCTGAGGCGGGTGGATTACCTGAGGCCAGGAGTTTGAGGCCAGCCTGTCCAACATAGTGAAACTCCGTCTCTACTAAAAATACAAAAATTAGCCAGGTCTGGTGGGGCATACCTGTAATCCCAGCTACTCAGAGAGGCTGAGGCACAAGAATCACTTGAACCTGGGAGTCGGAAGTTGCAGTGAGCTGAGATCGTGTCACTGCACCCCAGCCTGGGTGACATAGTGAGACTCTGTCTCAAAAAAAAAGTGTTTTGCAATGTTTATAATTAATTTATCTTAATAAAATTTCATGGAATTAAAAAAAAAGAAAAAAAAAAAGAAAAGCACATTGGATCAAATGACTTTTGGCCCGTTATGGTGGATATGGGTTCTGCTAAGCAATCTGCATATGCAGTCAAACAAGGGTCAGTTTTAGAAGAGAAGAATGGTTACAGCATGATCAGTCACCCTGATCTGGATAAAGAATGGCTATTATTGATCATAAGCCAAAGTGAGGAAATACTTATTGTCAGCTGAAATCACTTTCATATGTTCTGAGGACTGCATAAGCACGTTGGCCAGGCCAACTGTGGTGAAACCGTAATGTTCCTTTCACAAATAATAAACAAGAGATGGTGATTGCAGTAGAGCAAGTCTACTTCTTCGACTATGCCTGCATAGGCTTTGGGTAAAATCTTTGTGTGACTGGCCTAAATGTATAAGTTATTTAAAAACACCTTTGTATTTAGCCTTTATATTTGGTTAAGGCGATGTTACAGAAAGAGACATGCATGATCTTCAAAGGTTTGATGAGCAAAGAAGATGTGAATATGTAATTCTTCCATGAGTGAAAGAAGTTACTGCATTCAACATCATTATTTTTCCAAGTCCCCTTCTTAAGCAGGAACAGAATAACAATATGACAGCAACTACGGCTTCTTTGGGGTCTCTGTCCTACACATTTTATATGTAATATAAAAAGTGTTTATTCTCAAAACTAGAATGAGTTAGGTACTATTATTCTCACTACTGAATAGATGACACTGAGGCATAGAGAAGTAAAATAACTGGCCCAAAGTCACTTGGTTATTAAGTGGCACAGCCATGATTCCCACTCAACAGCTGTGCTTCAGAATTTGTATTCTTTTTTTTTTTTGAGATGCAGTCTCGCTCTGTCGCCAGGCTGGAATGCAGTGCCATGATCTCGGCTCACTGCAACCTCCACCTCCTGGGTTCAAGTGATTCTCCTGCCTCAGCCTCCCGCGTAGCTGGGACTACCGGTGCGTGCCACCGTGCCCAGCTAATTTTTATATTTTTAGTAGAGACAATGTTTCACCATGTTGGCCAGGATGGTCTCAATCTCTTGACCTCGGGATCCACCCACCTCGGCCTCCCAAAGTGTTGGGATTACAGGTGTGAGCCACCATGCCCAGCCCAAAATTTGTATTCTTAACCACTGCACTGGTGGCTTTCAAAGTTTCAGAAAGTGACTTTCAGGAAAATTATTTATATATATATGTAAATTTTAAGTATAAAGTTAAGTATATTAAAATATATTTAAAATATTAATAATATATAGTTAGTATGTTATTAATATATAATATATAATATATTAATTAATATATAATATATTATAATAATATATTAATGCATACTAATATTAGTATAATATATTACTAATTAATATATTGTTTACGTATTGTTAATATAAATTAATATAAGTTAATATGAATTAATATGTTATTAATTCATATTAATTATATTATTAATATAAATATATATTTACATTTAAACTTTAGATATATAAACATATTTTAAATGTTTTAAAATGTTCTCACATACTTATTTATATGATAGATATACACAGGCACATGTAAAATAAAATGTCTCAAAATTACTGCCTGCAATGAATTCTGATTTCAGTTTATAAATGATGCTGCTTGCAACCCTATAAATTGATTTACTAATACAGGTCACTACTTTCAGTTTGAGAAACATTGTTCATGAAGCTAATCTTGCCTCGACAAAAGTTGAAAATTAATAAGATTGTTGGTCTATAATTCCCTCAAAGAAAGGCAAGAATGTTTCCTTTGTCTGGCATAGATTATGAGATGCTCAAAAGAACTGTATTGTCTAGCTAACTGAAAGTTACTCCTGAAATTATTTTTCCTAAGACATATTATAAGATTCTCTGAATCATTAATGAAACCTGTTAAACATCATTTAACGTTTTTTACGACAGCATGGCGATCAGGGATTATCCTAGTGAATTACGGTGCACCTATGTGCAGGGCTGCTGGGAGAGACTGGCCTTTTACCCCTACACTAAGTAGATTCACCACTGTGATGGTGATATTCATTCTCTCACTGCAGCTTAGTATGATTCACACATAATTCATTTCTGGGAATGACATTATTTATTAAAAACAATAATTCTTTATCTTGAGAGTTGCCATGACAATTGAAAGAAGCTACCAGGAAATTACTTTTGATAATACTGGGTAGAGGCTGAGAGTGCTGATTTTGGTGCCAGACTGCTGAGTTCAAACCCTAACTCAATCACATACAATCTGTAATCTTGGGCAAATTACTTAACTTCTTCAGTTTCCTCACCTGTAAAATGGGGATAATAATGGTATGTCACAGGGTTATTGTAAAGATTAAGTGAGGTAATCTATGTAAAGTTCTTAGAAAAGTGCCTGGTATAGAGTAAGCATTATATAAATGCTCATTGTTATTATTTCCATCCTCACAATCAGTTGTGATTGTCAACCTATGATTTGTTAACTGTTGTTACCTAGGAAGAGCAAATGATGAACATTGCTAATTTGGAATTTCATCCTGTAACTATAAGTTCATTAGTACTAGTTGAAACATGTAATTATAAGTATATCGGTACTAGATGAAACATCCAAAGTATAGGTGTCCAATCTTTTGGCTTTCCGGGCTACACTGGAAGGAGAGACTTGTCTTGAGCAACACAAAAAATATACTAACACTAACGATAGCTAATGAGCAAATTGCAAAAAAATTTCATAATGTTTTAAGAAGGTTTACGAGTTTGTCTTGGGCCGCATTCAAAGCTGTACTGAACTACTTGCAGCCTGTTGGTTGCGGGTTGAGAGGTTCAAGCTTGGAGTAGGTGGTGATACTGTGGCAGCTATTTCCCTCACTGTTCAGAGGTGATTTTCTGTGGTTGTACTCCAGACAGTCATAGCTATCAAAGCCTGAGTTCTAGATAACTAGGAGATGTTGCTATATTATTACATATTAGTGTTAAATTAAAAAAAAATCCAAGCAGAGCCTTTGTCTATGTTTTCCTGAGAAACAATGAAAAGAGAATGCTGCAATTCTGTGATGACACTCGTAAGGGTAGAGAATTACCACACTCACGCAGATATTGTGTGGCTGGCTCTCAAAGGATTTGTGGATTCAGGATGCTACTTGATACTTTTCCCTAGTGACCTGGGAACTCTGAAGTCATAGAAAAAAGCTTTATTGATATATTGGCAATACTCTTTTCAGAAAAAATATATTATAAAGGAAGAGTACTGAAGTGGAGTTTGGGGAGTTTTGAGTTCTCTCACTAATAGCCTATCCAACTCTTCCAGCATTCTGAGCCAAAACTACCCTGAACGGAATGGGCTGAGTAGTTGAATTGTATTTTTTTTTTTAATTTTACTTTTTTCTTTATTTTATTTTAAAGAAAATTCAACCTAAATTTTTGCTGGGTGCTTCCTTGGGACTGGATTCTGTGCTGAGAAGTACTGAGCTTACTGAGTTTTACGCAGTTCCTGGCCCCCAGCAGGCTTACGTAAACACTTAGGTTGAGAGGAAGGAACCCCTTACCCAGCTAGCTGGAGTCCTCATCTTGAATCTCTGCTTCAGGACCAAGCAGCCTTCTCCAAAGTACTCTTGCCATATCCCAAGTGCTATTTTGCTTGAAGAGCTTCAGGAATTCAGTAATTCCTCCAATTAAAAGTACCTTAAGCCCCCTTTTAATAAAGGTCCTGTCCTGAGTGGATGCTGCTAGTATATCAAAATATGGTAAAAGAGATCTGTAATTTTTTTTGGCTTGTCTTTATTGTTAAAAGTAACTGAACTTCCCTATAAATAATGCATTGTCAAAGAGGCCATCTGAAAAAGACTGGTAGACTTTTTTTTTAACCTATGGTGTTATCAAGTGGTTATGAAACTGCAAACACTCCATTCCAAAAATAGTATAGGCTACTGGCAGGAAGGCTTTAAATAATGATGGCAACTGACAAAAAATTTAATAAAATATTTTCTTTTTGGACAATACTGAACATAAGAAATTCACATTTATATTTGATTTTCCTCATGATTCTCTGTAGAATTAAGAAGGTACAGCTCGTTGTAAAGTCTTCTATTTAAGCACTTACTAGCTTAGAGTTGAGAATAAAAATTCACAAGTTCTCACCTGAACTATTAATTTCTTCCTTTTTTTTTTTATATGGAGTCTCGCTCTGTCACCAAGTTGGAGTGCAGTGGTGAGATCTTGGCTCACTGCAACCTCCGCCTCCCAGGTTCAAGCGATTCTCCTGCCTCAGCCTCCTGAGTAGCTGGGACTACAGGCGTGTGCCACCATGCCCAGCTAATTTTTGTATTTTTAGTAGAGACTGGGTTTCACCATTTTGGCCAGGAGGGTCTCGATCTCCTGACCTCATGATCTGCCCGCCTTGGCCTCCCAAAGTGCTGGGATTACAGGCATGAGCCACCATACCCAGCCAATTTCTTCCTTTTTTATAATTTTAAATTAAACTCTAGTAAACTTTAAATAATGAATTGCTGGTACATTAAAGAAAATTGTAGGATTGACCCAAATAAAGGCACAGTCTACATTTCCAGTTACCATAAGATGAATCTCAAGTCAACTGAGCTCTGTAGTGTCTGGGAAAAGTATTTATTTATAGTACTGTGGTTTGGCAGGTGAAGTTATGTGGTCACAGCCTATATAGATAGCTCATTTGTATAGCAGTGTCAGTAGATAATTGCACATATATTACTATTGGCATTTATCATTTAAACCTTCACCAAACTTACTTTTTGTTGTTTTATTTTCATGGAACACTTTCTTCATAAAATGTATTGTATGCACTTCCCTTAATGCTGGTGGTTGAATACAATTTATCCTGGTTTTCAGCACTCAAATCTTCTTTCTCCTCTTTCCTTTCGTTTTCACAAGATTTACTTGGTGCAGTTAGTTTATTGCCTTTCAAATTATTCCATTTAATCATCTTAGAAAGAGTGATCATACACTCCTCTGTCTTATTTAAAATTTTCTCTCTTCTTCTTGATGTCTAGCTCTTTATCCATTAATTCTTTTAAAAGCATAGTGACTCGTAATGAGACCTCTAAGATAGAAAGGTGGGGACACTATTCTGTCAGTGATCTTTTCTCTGGATAGAGAGGGGGATATGCCAAGGCAGATACAGCAACAAGATTCTAATAATGTTGCCTTTTGGAAGATGGAAACAGGAACATGACCTCAAAGACCTATAACTTACTACCCTGAAGAAGAACTGACTTAGGAAATAGAATTGCTATGATTTCACTGTTTTAAAAAAGTGTATTCTGCATAAGCAGTGTTTTGAGATGTAAAAGACAATTATACTGAATGACTATGTAAAAACAATTAGCACTAAATTCAGTCAAGTTTATTTTCTGGTTGGTTAGGGTAAAGGGCATCTTAGATAATCAAATTAAATAATTAAATAATTAAAATAGAAAGCAAGAGGATATGAAGTAATTGAAACCCTCACACACTTCTGTTCAGAATGTAAAATGGTATAGCTACTGGGGAAAGCAATTTGGGGGTTCCTCAAAATGTTAAATACAGAGTTTCCATATGACTCTGCAATTCTGCTCCTAGGTATATGCCCAGAGAAGCAAACACATATGATCACACAAAAACACGTGCAAGAATGCTCATAACAGCATTATTTAAAATAACAGAAAAGTAGAAACAACTCAAAGATCCATCAACTGATGAGTGGATAAACAAGATGTGGTATAATCCTATAATAAAGTATTGTCTTAAAAAGGAATAAAATACTGATACATGCTACAACACGAATGACCTTGCAAACATGTTGCTATGTGATAGAAGTCAGACATAAAAGGCCACATATTACAGTATCTGATTTACATGAAATGTTAAGAATAGTCAAATACAGAGAGACAGAAAAGTACATTAGTGGTTGCCAGGAAATGAGGTGAATGGGAAACTGGGAGTGACTACTAATGGGTACAGGGTTCCATGATGAAGTAATGAAAATGTTCTAGATTTAGATAGTAGTGATTGTTGCACAATATTGTGAATATACCAAAAACCACTTTGAGATTAAAAAGGTGGATTTTATGCTATTTGGGTTTTATCTCAATAAAAAAATCTATCTAAAACATACAAAGCAAAAAATCATGCTTAACACTAAAATTGACTAAATATAATTTTAGTTTTCTTTTTAGTCTCTATTGGACAGTCACTTTTTCAATTTAAAAATCACAGCTCATTAATTTTGGCCTGTCACTGTCACAAAAACAGGAATTTGTAACTCACTGTAAAAAAGACACTACTGGATCCTTGGCAATATGAAAATATTATAAATGAAACTTAGCTGAAGCACTTGTAAATGGGGTTGTCAGGTTCTCTTTAATGAGATCATCAAAATTCCTGAAACTTAGCAGCTGGCAGAAGGTCTACAGACAGAAGTAATTATTTAAAATAATTATTGAATGTTAGAGTCACCTGGAAAATTAAAAAACACGCTGATGACTAGTTTCTATCCTTTTAAAAATTGTAATTTCAACTTTTATTTTAGATTCAGGGAATACATGTGCAGGTTTGTTACCTGGGTATATCACACGATGCTGTGGTTTGGGGTATGATTGATCCCATCACCCAGGGAATGAGCATAGCACCTAATAGTTTTTTAGTCCTCTCTCTGCTCCCTACCTCCCTACTCTGTTAGTCCCAGTTTCTATTGTTGCCACCTTTATATCCATGTTTACCCAATGTTTAGCTCCCACTTATAAGTAAAAACATGCAGTATTTGGTTTTCTGTTCCTGTATTACCTCACTTAGTATAATGGCCTCCAGCTGCATCCACGTTGCTGCAAAGGACATGATTTCATTCTTTTTTATTGCTGTGTAGTATCCCATGGTGGACATGTACCACATTTTTTAATCCAATCCACCTTTGTTGGGCACCTAGGTTGATTCCATGTCTTTGCTATTGCGAACAGTGTTGTAATGAACATGTGAGTATATGTGTCTTTTGGGTAGAACAATATCCAAAAGAAACAATGTACTTTCTTTTGGATACATACCCAGTGGGATTGCTGGGTTGAATGGTAACTCTGTTTCAAGTTCTTTGAGAAATCTCCAAACTGCTTTTCACAGTGGCTGAACTAACTCACATTCCCAGCAACCGTGTATGAGTGTTCACTTTTTTTTCTGCAGCCTTGCCAGTGTCTGTTGTTTTTGACTTTTTGATAATAGCTATTCTGACTGGTGTGATATAGCATATTATTGTGGTTTTGATTTGCATTTCTCTGATGATTAGTGATGTGAGACATTTTTTCATGTTTGTTAGCTGTTTATATGTCTTCTTTTGAGAACTGTCTGTTCATGCTGTTTGCCCATTTTTCAATGGGGTTGTTTTTTGTTTGCTCAATTGTTTAAGTTCCTAACAGACGCCAGATATTAGATCTTGGTTGGAAGCACAGTTTGTGAAGATTTTCACCCATTCTGTAGGCTGTTTACTCCGTTGCTGGTTTCTTTTTCTTAAACTAAGAGCTTCTACACAGAAAAACTTGTCAGTTTTTTTTTTGTTGAAATTGCTTTTGAGAACTCAGTCATAAATTCTTTTCCAAGGCTGATGTCCAGAATGGTGTTTCCTAGGTTTTCTTATAGGATTCTTACAGTTTGAGATATTACATTTGAATATTACATTCTTATAGTTTGTATATAGCTTGAGATATAATATATATCTTATAGTTTGTATATCATTTGAGATATATTTGAATATTGCATTCTTATAGTTTGAGATATTACATTTGAATAATTAATCCATCCTGAGTTAATTTTTGTATATGGTGAAAGGTAGGGGTCCAGTTTCATTCTTCTACATATAGCTAGTCAGTATCACTTACTGACTAGCCATTTACTGACATTTACATTTATCCCAGTACCATTTACTGACTAGAGAGTCCTTTCCCCATTGCTAATTTTGTCATCTTTGTTGAAGATCAAATGGCTGTACTTGTGCAGCATTATGAGATATTTCATCTCCTTGGTTAGATGTATCCCTAGTTGTATTTTATTTCTTTTGTGGCTACTGTAAATGGGATTACATTCTTGGTTTGGCTCTCAATGTGAACACTATTGCTGTATAGAAATGCTACTGATTTTTGCACATTGATTTTGTATCCAGAAACTTTACTGAAGTTGTTTATCAGTTCCAAGAGCTTTTTTGGTGGAGCCTTTAGGTTTTTCTAGGCATAGAATTATATAGCCAGTAAAGAGAGGTAGTTTGATTTCTTCTTTTCCTATTTTGATGTATTTTATTTCTTTCTTTTACCTGATTGCTCTGGCTAGCACTTCAAGTACTGTCACGAATACAACAGGTGAGAAACGGCATCCTTTTCTTGTCTTCAAGGGGAATGCTTCCAGTTTTTGCCCATTTATTATTATGTTGTTGTGGGTTTGCCACAGATGGCTCTTACTATTTTGAGAAATATTCCTTCAATGCCTAGTTTCTTAAGGTTTTTTTTTTTTTTAACATGAAGGGAGGTTGGATTTTATCAAAAGCTTTTCCCATATCTATTGAAATCATGTGGTTTTTGTTTATAATTCTGTTTATGTGGTGAGTCAGATTTATTGATTTGTGTGTGTTGAACCAACCTTGAATCCCAAGAATGAAGCCTACTTGATATAGTTTGAATATTTGTACCTGTTCAAATCTCATGTTGACATATAATGCCCAATGTTGGAGGTGGGTCTTGGTGGGAGGTGTTTGAATCATGGGGGTGGGCCCCTTATGGCTTGGTGCTGTCCTTGCAGTAGTGAGTGAGTACTTGTGAGATCTGATTGTTTAAGTGTGTGGCACCTCCCTCAGACTCTCTCTTACTCCTGCTTCCCCTGTGTGATGTGCCTGTTCCTGCTTCACCTTCTGCCATGAATAAAAATTTCATGAGGCCTCCCCAGAAGCTGGCCAGGTGCTGGCACCATGCTTGTACAGGCTGCAGAATCATGAACAAATCAAGCCTTTTTTCTTTATAAATTACTCAATCTTGGGTATTTTTTTTAATAGCATGCTAGAACACCCTAACACACTAGTTTATCATGGCAAATTAACTTTTTGATGTGCTTCTGTATTCAGTTTGCTAGTATTTTGTCAAGGATTTTTGTGTCTATGTTCATCAGAGATGTTGGCCTGTAGTTTGTTTTTTCATTGTGTCTTTGCCAGGTTTTAAATCAGGGTGATACTTGCTTCTTTTGAGAAATGTCTATTTAAGTTTGTTGCCTATATTTTAATAGGGTAATTGGCTTTCTTGTTATTGAGTAGTTTGATTTCCTTGTACCTTTTGGAATATTAACCCCTTATCTAATATGTGATTTGCAAATATTTTCTCCTAATCTGTAGGTTGTCTCTTCACTCTGTTGTTTCATCTGCTGTGCAGAAGTTTTTTAGTCTGACACAATGCCATTTGTCTATTTTTGCTTTTGTTGTCTGTGCTTTTGAGGTCATATCCATGAAACTTCTGCCCAGATTAATATCATGTAGCTTTCCCCCTATATTTTCTGCATTAGTTTTATAGTTTCAGGGTTTATGTTTAAGTCTTTAGTCTGTTTTGAGTTGATTCTTGTATAAGGGATGAGATAAGGATCTAATTTCATTCTTCAGCATGTGGATATCCAGTTTTCTCAGCACCATTTATTGAAGACACTGTCTTTCCCCATTGTGTGTTCTTGGTATCTTTGTTGAAAATCAATTGATCATAGATGTGTGGGTTTATTTCTGGGCTCACTATTCTGTTTCAGTAGTTGATAGATCTGTTTTAATGCCAGTAGCATGCTATTTTGAATATTGTAGCTTTGTAATATATTTTGAAATCTGATAATGTGATGCTTCCAGCATTGTTCTTTTTGATCGAGATTGCTTTAGCTATTCAGAGTCTTTTGTGGTTCCATATGAATTTTATGATTTTTTCTACTGCTATAAAGAATGACATTGGAATTTTGATAGGATTGCATGGAATCTATAGATTGCTTTGGGTAGTATAGATCTCTTAACAATATTAATTCTTCCAATCCATGCATATTTATCTTTTCATTTATTTTTATCATCTTCAATTTCTTTCATCAACATTTCATAGTTTTCAGTAAACAGATATTTCCCTTCCTTAGTTAAATTTACTCCTAAGTATTTTATTTTTTTTGCTGCTTTTAAAAATAGGATTGTTTTCTAAATTTCTTTTTCATACAGTTTGTTGTTAGTTGGGCATTTAATTTTTAAAAGTTCCCCGGTGATTTTAATGTGTAGCATTTGATGGTTAATTTGGGAACCACTGACTTATATCATTTTTTCCCCTTGGAGCTTAGGAGACATTCTGCTTGCTACCACTAGAGCCTTGTGTCTGGTTCTCACATTCAAGTTTTTAGCCAGGAATGGTAGGAAAAAGTAAATGTGGGGCATTCCAATCCAAGCCTGAAAGTATAGCAATGCTTTGCCAACATTAAGTTTCTGTCACTGAAATATCTGAAGCTAATGAAGTCTAAGGGGAGCCTTCTATTGCCAGAAGAAACCAACTGACAAATGAAACTTTGTTTTCTATCTTGTAATTTTGTTGAGGCCATTTATTCTCATTGATGATAATATACTCTTGCATGTAATTTCATTTTTGAAGCTTGAAATTTCAAATGCAACAAAATAGGGTCTTTTGTGATAAGCACATTAAAGCTTTTTAATTTTAGGGTTTAGAGGTACAGTTAATATTCATTCATTCTTCATTTATTCAGCAGACATTGAACACCTGTTGATGTGCAGGCTTTAGCTTAACAACTCTGCTTGCTAAAACAGTATATTCAGTCCAAGGATCACAGCACACTGAACAGAATATTTTATGTAAAGGGGCTGGACCAGTTTCCTGAGAATGAGAATCATCTCAGCCACTGTTTCTTAATGATTTTTGCTCTCTGTATTCTCTTGCTTGGTGGAATTACTACCACTACATATTAAAATTCTTAAGTCTATGTTCAGATTTTAAAAATGTTTCATATACAAATAGTTCCTGACTCATGATGGTTTGCGTTAGGATTTTTCAACTTTATGATGTGTTTATCAGGGTATTAAATGCATTTTCAAGTTTTGACATTTCTAACTTATGATTTTTTAAATTTACAACAGGCTTATTGGGATGTAACCTCATAAGCTGAGGAGCATTGGCATGCAGTATACCTCTATTTTTATAAAGAGAATGACCAAGATGACAAATAAAAAGATAAATATGGTCTACAAGCACATGGCCTCCAAAATGCAGGAACAGAGAACATTTTTATATTAATATTTATATATACACATATTGCTCAGAACATAGCTTGTCATTCTCTTATGTGCATGTTTTTAATTTTTATTTTTTTCAGGTCTACATTAGTGTGGCAAGACAGCTGTGTCACACTTCCATTTTTCTAAACTAAGGGTTCTCAACCATGAATGAGTTTCCCAGGAGACATTTTGCAATGACTGGAGACATTTTTGGTTCTCAAGACTGGGGTAAAGGGTGATACTGGCATCTAGTGGGTTGAGGCCAGGGATGCTGTGAAACATATTACAATGCACAGGATGACAGCCACAACAAAGAATGATCTAGTCCAAAATGTCAATAGTGCCCTATTCCAAACAAATAGTTAAAATCACTAAATTACAAAATAATTCTTCAAAATTTAAATATGCACCGAGTGAAATAAAAATTGAAAGCCTCAATATCTCCTACCCCCTTGCCTGTCTAAATTTTCTTTTTCTGTCCAACAAAGAAAAATATCTTGCATTTTTAAGTCCTTTGGATATTTTTTGAGATGATCACATCAGCTATTCCCTGTTTCAATTAATCAACAAGTGGCATTTGTGTGTAAGGCACTCTTTAGGTGCAGTGAGAATTATAAAAATGACATGATATGTGGATCTACCTTGAAGAGCGTAATCCAGTAGAGGAAATAACTCATGTACATAAGCAGATAGAGAAGTAGCTAATGAAAAAAGGCAGTTAAAGATAATAATTGCTTCAGAATATCACAGAAAGTAGTGATTAATGAGAACTGGGAGCCTGAGGGAGAGACAAAGGTTTCAGGGAGGAGTAAGAATAGGGTCATCAACTCAACCCAGTTTGCCGGAAATGGAAACACACTGAGGATGATCACCAACCACATACCACAAGAGAAACATCTGCACACAAACGTGGGTTTATTTCCACCCATACCTACTGGATCAGAATCTGCATTTTAACAAATCCCAAGTTATCTGTATGTGCATTAAAACTTGAGATGCCTTTACTTGGGCACCTGACCGCTAGCTAAGGCCTCCTTCTAATTGGACCAGTGGATTTCAACTCTGGCTGCACATTGTAATCACTTGGGGATCTTTAACAAAATACCTTCCGCAGGTTTAATTTAATTAGATTGGGGTGATGCCTGGGCATTGGTATTTTTCAAAATGCCCCAGGTGATTCTAATGTGCAGCCAACATTGGGGACCACTTATTAGAACAATGAGCTTCTATGTTATATTAGTACAATGAATTCCTTAAAGGAAAATATTGAAAGGCCCATCAAATACTGAGTTCTGTGAAAAACAAACCAAATAAGGATTAGTGAGGTGAAGCAGAATGCATTGAATCCCCAGGGGCATCTGGGCCAACCTCCATATAAGAGGATGTTGACTGTGTCTGTGTTAGCTCTCAGAGGATGACAGTGAGGCAGACAACAAAAGCCACTCTTGTGGGTGATCTTCCTGGGGTCTCCCAGGGAGGTTCGACCTTAAATTCCACTTGCGTGTAGCAGAAACATGCTCACGGCTGTGTTACAGGGGTTCTAAAGTTGCAATTTCAAATATATATAGTGGTGGGGTGTGCAGCTGCCTTAATTGTGGTAGTCATGGAAGTTAGTGTTAGATTCTTTGATGTAGATTCTGGGAGCAGAGCCAACTCCAAGCTCTAGAATGGCTCTGTGTCAGTTCAAACAATAGAATAGCCATGGTTGCCTTTGTGGGAAACCTACGACTTTTCACCAGAGCACATCATTAATGCCAACCCTGGCACCATTCTCCTGTGGCAAGTTTCCTTATTCCTCACAGTTATTGATTCATGTGCTTTTTCTGGGCTCTTTGTTGGAAAGATCTGCGATTTAGAGAGACACAACTTTCATGTGAACAAGCACCACCTGGGGATCGTGTTAAAATGCAGATTCAGTAGGTGTGAACTGAAATACTGCACTTTTGATAAGTTCACAGATACTGTTGATTCTGCTCTGGGGACCACATTCTGAGCAATAAGAGCTTAGATCTGTGCTGTCCAATATGGTAGCCATGGGTCTTTCATAGCTATTGAGCACTTGAAATGTGGCTAGTGTGACTGAGAATTGAATTTTAAATTTTATTCCATTTTAATTAAACTCAAATTTAAAAATAAAAAGAGTGAAAAATATCTTTTTCCTAAATGCAACATTAATAGTTTTGATAGGGCTATATTTCACTTTAATTGCTGAAAATTTCACATCCCAGTTGAGATGTGCTGGAAAGTTAAAATGCACACCCAGATTCTGAAGATTTATTAGGAAAAAATAATGTAAGAGATAGATCATTAACAGTGAATGCTTTTATTAGCTTCACTACATGTCAAAATGATAATAGTTTGGAGATATTGGGATAAATAACCTACATTGTTAAAATTAATTTCACCCTCTTACTTTTTTTTTTATTATTATACTTTAAGTTTTAGGGTACATTGTGCAGGTTAGTTACATATGTATACATGTGCCATGCTGGTGTGCTGCACCCACTAACTCGTCATTTAGCATTAGGTATATCTCCCAATGCTATCCCTCCCCCCTCCCCTCACCCCACAACAGTCCCCAGAGTGTGATGTTCCCCTTCCTGTGTCCATGTGATCTCATTGTTCAATTCCAACCTATGAGTGAGAATATGCGGTGTTTGGTTTTCTGTTCTTGTGATAGCTTACTGAGAATGATGATTTCCAATTTCATCCATGTCCCTACAAAGGACATGAACTCATCATTTTTTATGGCTGCATAGTATTCCATGGTGTATATGTGCCACATTTTCTTAATCCAGTCTATCATTGTTGGACATTTGGGTTGGTTCCAAGTCTTTGCTATTGTGAATAGTGCCACAATAAACATATGTGTTCATGTGTCTTTATAGCAGCGTGATTTATAGTCCTTTGGGTATATACTCAGTAATGGGATGGCTGGGTCAAATGGTATTTCTAGTTCTAGATCCCTGAGGAATCTCCACACTGACTTCCACAATGGTTGAACTAGTTTACAGTCCCACCAACAGTGTAAAAGCGTTCCTATTTCTCCACATCCTCTCCAGCACCTGTTGTTTCCCGACTTTTTAATGACTGCCATTCTAACTGGTGTGAGATTGTATCTCATTGTGGTTTTGATTTGCATTTCTCTGATGGCCAGTGATGGTGAGCATTTTTTCATGTGTTTTTTGGCTGCATAAATGTCTTCTTTTGAGAAGTGTCTGTTCATGTCCTTTGCCCACTTTTTGATGGGGTTGTTTGTTTTTTTCTTGTAAATTTCTTTGAGTTCATTGTAGATTCTGGATATTAGCCCTTTGTCAGATGAGTAGGTTGAGAAAATTTTCTCCCATTTTGTAGGTTGCCTGTTCACTCTGATGGTAGTTTCTTTTGCTGTACAGAAGCTCTTTATTTTAATTAGATCCCATTTGTCAATTTTGTCTTTTGTTGCCATTGCTTTTGGTGTTTTAGACATGAAGTCCTTGCCCATGCCTATGTCCTGAATGGTATTGCCTAGGTTTTCTTCTAGGGTTTTTATGGTTTTAGGTCTAACATGTAAGTCTTTAATCCATCTTAAATTGATTTTTGTATAAGGTGTAAGGAAGGGATCCAGTTTCAGCTTTCCACATATGGCTAGCCAGTTTTCCCAGCACCATTTATTAAATAGGGAATCCTTTCCCCATTGCTTGTTTTTCTCAGGTTTGTCAAAGATCAGATAGTTGTAGATATGCGGCATTATTTCTGAGGGCTCTGTTCTGTTCCATTGATCTATATCTCTGTTTTGGTACCAGTACCATGCTGTTTTGGTTACTGTAGCCTTGCAGTATAGTTTGAAGTCAGGTAGTGTGATGCCTCCAGCTTTGTTCTATTGGCTTAGGATTGACTTGGCGATGCGGGCTCATTTTGTTTCCATATGAACTTTAAAGTAGTTTTTTCCAATTCTGTGAAGAAAGATATTGGTAGCTTGATGGGGATGGCATTGAATCTGTAAATGACCTTGGGCAGTATGGCCATTTTCATGATATTGATTCTTCCTACCCATGAGCATGGAATGTTCTTCCATTTGTTTGTATCCTCTTTTATTTCCTTGAGCAGTGGTTTGTAGTTCTCCTTGAAGAGGTCCTTCACATCCCTTGTAAGTTGGATTCCTAGGTATTTTATTCTCTTTGAAGCAATTGTGAATGGGAGTTCACTCATGATTTGGCTCTCTGTTTGTCTGTTGTTGGTGTATAAGAATGCTTGTGATTTTTGTACATTGATTTTGTATCCTGAGACTTTGCTGAAGTTGCTTATCAGCTTAAGGAGATTTTGGGCTGAGACAATGGGGTTTTCTAGATATACAATCATGTCGTCTGCAAACAGGGACAATTTGACTTCCTCTTTTCCTAATTGAATACCCTTTATTTCCTTCTCCTGCCTAATTGCCCTGGCCAGAACTTCCAACACTATGTTGAATAGGAGTGGTGAGAGAGGGCATCCCTGTCTTGTGCCAGTTTTCAAAGGGAATGCTTCCAGTTTTTGCCCATTCAGTATGATATTGGCTGTGGGTTTGTCATAGATAGCTCTTATTATTTTGAAATAAGTCCCATCAATACCTAATTTATTGAGAGTTTTTAGCATGAAGGTTGTTGAATTTTGTCAAAGGCCTTTTCTGCATTTATTGAGATAATCATGTGGTTTTTGTCTTTGGTTCTGTTTACATGCTGGATTACATTTATTGATTTGCATATATTGAACCAGCCTTGCATCCCAGGGATGAAGCCCACTTGGTCATGGTGGATAAGCTTTTTGATGTGCTGCTGGATTCGTTTTGCCAGTATTTTATTGAGGATTTTTGCATCAATGTTCATCAAGGATATTGGTCTAAAATTCTCTTTTTTGGTTGTGTCTCTGCCAGGCTTTGGTATCAGGATGATGCTGGCCTCATAAAATGAGTTAGGGAGGATTCCCTCTTTTTCTATTGATTGGAATAGTTTCAGAAGGAATGGTACCAGTTCCTCCTTGTACCTCTGGTAGAATTCGGCTCTGAATCCATCTGGTCCTGGACTCTTTTTGGTTGGTAAGCTATTGATTATTGCCACAATTTCAGCTCCTGTTATTGGCCTATTCAGAGATTCAACTTCTTCCTGGTTTAGTCTTGGAAGAGTGTATGTGTCGAGGAATTTATCCATTTCTTCTAGATTTTCTAGTTTATTTGCATAGAGGTGTTTGTAGTATTCTCTGATGGTAGTTTGTATTTCTGTGGGATCAGTGGTGATATCCCCTTTATCATTTTTTATTGCGTCTATTTGATTCTTCTCTCTCTTTTTCTTTATTAGTCTTGCTAGCGGTCTATTTTGTTGATCCTTTCAAAAAACCAGCTCCTGGATTCATTAATTATTTGAAGGTTTTTTTGTGTCTCTATTTCCTTCAGTTCTGCTCTGATTTTAGTTATTTCTTGCCTTCTGCTAGCTTTTGAATGTGTTTGTGCTTGCTTTTCCAGTTATTTCAATTGTGATGTTAGGGTGTCAATTTTGGATCTTTCCTGCTTTCTCTTGTGGGCATTTAGTGCAATAAATTTCCCTCTACACACTGCTTTGAATGTGTCCTAGAGATTCTGGTATGTTATGTCTTTGTTCTCGTTGGTTTCAAAGAACATCTTTATTTCTGCCTTCATTTCGTTATGTACCCAGTAGTCATTCAGGAGCAGGTTGTTCAGTTTCCATGTAGTTGAGTGGTTTTGAGTGAGTTTCCTAATCCTGAGTTCTAGTTTGATTGCACTGTGGTCTGAGAGACAGTTTGTTATAATTTCTGTTCTTTTACATTTGCTGAGGAGAGCTTTACTTCCAACTATGTGGTCAATTTTGGAATAGGTGTGGTGTGGTGCTGAAAAAAATGTATATTCTGTTGATTTGGGATGGAGAGTTCTGTAGATGTCTATTAGGTCCGCTTGGTGCAGAGCTGAGTTCAATTCCTGGGTATCCTTGTTAACTTTCTGTCTCGTTGATCTGTCTAATGTTGACAGTGGGGTGTTAAAGGCTCCCATTATTATTGTGTGGGAGTCTAAGTCTCTTTGTAGGTCACTCAGGACTTGCTTTATGAATGTGGGTGCTCCTGTATTGGGTGCATATATATTTAGGATAGTTAGCTCTTCTTGTTGAATTGATCCCTTTACCATTATGTAATGGCCTTCTTTGTCTCTTTTGATCTTTGTTGGTTTAAAGTCTGTTTTATCAGAGACTAGGATTGCAACCCCTGCCTTTTTTTGTTTTCCATTTGCTTGGTAGATCTTCCTCCATCCTTTTGTTTTGAGCCTATGTGTGTCTCTGCAGGTGAGATGGGTTTCCTGAATACAGCACACTGATGGGTCTTGACTCTTTATCCAATTTGCCAGTCTGTGTCTTTTAATTGGAGCATTTAGTCCATTTACATTTAAAGTTAATATTGTTATGTGTGAATTTGATCCTGTCATTATGATGTTAGCTGGTTATTTTGCTCATTAGTTGATGCAGTTTCTTCCTAGCCTTGATGGTCTTTACAATTTGGCATGATTTTGCAGTGGCTGGTACCTGTTGTTCCTTTCCATGTTTAGTGCTTCCTTCAGGAGCTCTTTTAGGGCCTGGTGGTGACAAAATCTCTCAGCATTTGCTTGTCTGTAAAGTATTTTATTTCTCCTTCACTTATGAAGCTTAGTTTGGCTAGATATGAAATTCTGGGTTGAAAATTCTTTTCTTTAAGAATGTTGAATATTGGCCCCCACTCTCTTCTGGCTTGTAGAGTTTCTGCCAAGAGATCCGCTGTTAGTCTGCTGGGCTTCCCTTTGTGGGTAACCCGATCTTTCTCTCTGGCTGCCCTTAACATTTTTTCCTTCATTTCAACTTTGGTGAATCTGACAATTATGTGTCTTGGAGTTGCTCTTCTCGACGAGTATCTTTGTGGCATTCTTTGTATTTCCTGAATCTGAATGTTGGCCTGCCTTGCTAGATTGGGGAATTTCTCCCGGATAATATCCTGCAGAGTGTTTTCCAACTTGGTTCCATTCTCCCCGTCACTTTCAGGTACACCAATCAGATGTAGATTTGGTCTTTTCACATAGTCCCATATTTCTTGGAGGCTTTGTTCGTTTCTTTTTATTCTTTTTTCTCTAAACATCCCTTCTCACTTCATTTCATTCATTTCATCTTCCATCACTGATACCATTTCTTGCAGCTGCTCGCATCGGCTCCTGAGACTTCTGCATTCTTCACGTAGTTCTCGAGCCTTGGTTTTCAGCTCCATCAGCTCCTTTAAGCACTTCTCTGTATTGGTTATTCTAGTTGTACATTCTTCTAAATTTTTTTCAAAGTTTTCAACTTCTTTGCCTTTCGTTTGAATGTCCTCCTGTAGCTTGGAGTAATTTGATCATCGGAAGCCTTCTTCTTTCAGCTCGTCAAAGTCATTCTCCGTCCAGCTTTGTTCCGTTGCTGGTGAGGAACTGCGTTCCTTTGGAGGAGGAGAGGCGCTCTGCTTTTTAGAGTTTCCAGTTTTTCTGCTCTGTTTTTTCCCCATCTTTGTGGTTTTATCTACTTTTGGTCTTTGATGATGGTGATGTACAGATGGGTTTTTGGTGTGAATGTCCTTTCTGTTTGTTAGTTTTCCTTCTAACAGACGGGACCCTCAGCTGCAGGTCTGTTGGAGTTTGCTAGAAGTCCACTCCAGATCCTGTTTGCCTGGGTACCAGCAGCAGTAGCTGCAGAACAGTGGATTTTCATGGACCGTGAATGCTGGTGTCTGATTGTTCTTCTGGAAGTTTTGTCTCAGAGGAGTACCCGGCCGTGTGAGGTGTCAGTCTGCCCCTACTGGGGGGTGCCTCCCAGTTAAGCTGCTCGGGGGTCAGGGGTCAGGGACCCAATTGAAGAGGCAGTCTGCCCATTCTCAGATCTCCAGCTGCATGCTGGGAGAACCACTGCTCTTTTCAAAGCTGTCAGACAGGGACATTTAAGTCTGCAGAGGTTACTGCTGTCTTTTTGTTTGTCTGTGCCCTGCCCCCAGAGGTGGAGCCTACAGAGGCAGGCAGGCCTCCTTGAGCTGTGGTGGGCTCCACCCAGTTCGAGCTTCCCGCCTGCTTTGTTTACCTAAGCAAACCTGGGCAATGGCGGGCGCCCCTCCCCCAGCCTTGCTGCCGCCTTGCAGTTTGATCTCAGACTGCTGTGCTAGCAATCAGCGAGACTCCGTGGGCGTATGACCCTCTGAGCCATGTGCGGGATATAATCTCCTGGTGTGCCGTTTTTTAAGCCCATTGGGAAAGCACAGTATTAGGGTGGGAGTGACCCAATTTTCCAGGTGCCATCTGTCAACCCTTTATTTGACTAGGAAAGGGAACTCCCTGTCCCCTTGCGCTTCCCGAGTGAGGCAATGCCTCGCCCTGCTTCGGCTCGCGCAAAGTGCGCTGCACCCACTGTCCTGCGCCCACTGTCTGGCTCTCCCTAGTGAGATGAATGTGGTAGCTCAGATGGAAATGCAGAAATCACCTGTCTTCTGCGTCGTTCATGCTGGGAGCTGTAGACCGGAGCTGTTCCTAGTCAGCCATCGAAGAGAACTTTTTTAAACCTCTTTTTCCTTACAAATTACCCAGTCTCAGGTATGTCCTTTTGGCCGTGTGAGGATGGAGTAATACACATGGCATAGTGGTAACATCCATTTTGATGAATCCTTTCCCTTTGGTCTACCTTCCTGAGAAGCTCAGAGTTTTCATCGAGTTCATAGATACTCAAGGGCCCCTCAGCAGGAAACTTGACCTAATCTTCTTGTGAAGAGTTTCTAATATTTGAAAACTTTCCTACCTTATTTCCTTTAAAACACACCCATCCTGCTTTCTAATCTCAGAGCCTTGGTAGGTAGGGGTAGTATGCAGCAGTAGAAAGAGCACAGTTTTTGAAGCTAGCTGGATTTCAGTTTGAATCCCAGCTGTGCAACTTGCTAATAATGTTACATAAGTTCTCTAAGCTCCAGTTTTCCCCTGTGTAAAATGAGAGCAAAATACCTGTCTTATACAGTTGCTTAAAAATAAATCAGATTATTATAGAGTACTTGGCACATGGTTAGTCTTCAATAAACAACCACCACCATTATTACACTACTCTAGTGGGTTAATAGATCCCCAAGCCTTCGTTTGTTGACCTCCAAGAAAATGTCTGAAACTTAGAAAGCCTTATATATTGCAATGCCTTAGCCTAAAAATATGCCTCAAAATTAGAATCTAAAGCACAGATTAGACAACTCTCTTCATAACCTACCAAAATGGAAGCTACTTTTAATCCACATCCACTCTTAAATATAAAACAAATTTAGGTCAGAAGTAATGGACTCCCTAGGCTTCATGGTAGGGTTTCTCAACTTCCACACTATTGGTATTTTGGATCAGATCATTTGTTGTTGTGGAATGCTGTCCTGTGCATTAGAGAATGCTTATCATCATTCCTACTCTTTATCTACTAGATGCCAGTAGCACTCCCCTCTTTTCCAGTGTGACAAGTAAAATGTCTCTAGACATTGCCAAATGTCCCCTGGGGGAAAAAAATCACCCTTGATGAGAACCACTATGGTATGAGAATTGTAATTCACTTTATAAAGCTCAATTGCAGATGCTCTGATTACATTTGTATTGGATAATTCTTACTGTATATAAGCAAAAATAACAATGGATAAAAGTTCTTTTTAACCATGATTGATTGAGCTCCTACTTTGTGCTAAGTTTTTGCCATTTGCTTTCTCATTCCATCTTCACAACTCTTCTGTGTAGTATGCTGTATATATTATTATAACTCTCATTTTACAGAGAAGGAAACTTAACTTCAGGAAAGTTAGATAATTTTTAGCCAAAACACAAAGGTAATAAGTAGCAAAGCTGGGATGTGAATCCAGATTTTTCCCACTTCAAAGTTTTCTTCCCATAGGTAGCACTCCCCACTGCCTCTTTCAGTTTTATTTGGATTTTCTCTTTATGGTAAGGTTGCTTTTTTTTGGCATTAGGTTCAGAGACTTATTGGTTTCTATGAGCTGTTAGATAGCTAGTAATAATTAAGAGTCCTGTACTTGATTTGAGATAGTTTTGTACTTCCTCTTTTACCCTAATTTATATGAACAAACAGAAAAGCATCTTTATTATCAGAAATATCTGAATTCCCTAAGCAATAATGCCACATCCCCTCATAAAAAATGAGAAACTAAAGACAATTCCTGATTCTGAAAAGTTTTCAGCCTGGTTGGGAAAATAAGACTTATACCTATGAAATAATCTGAAAATAAAACATTTTAGGACCACCTACTCAGAAGAATACCCAGCTACTATTAGGTGGGAGGATCACTTGAGCTCAGGAGTTTGAGGCCAGCCTGGCCAATAGGCAAGACTCCACTATAAAAGCAAGAAAAAAGAACATTTTAGGATATACTGGAGTAGCTATATAAAACTTCATAAGGAAAGGGAAACACCAGTATGTTACTGTAGACTTATAGTACTTCATAGAGAAGTTACAGTAGGAAATAGAGTGACAAAAAAGGGATAGAGATTAGGAAGTTGATTATAACAGGTATTATACTTCTAAATTCCCATTATGAGCGAAGAGAAGAGGTCAGGTGCATATTGGCAAGTATCTACTTATCCACTAGTGGACAATATCCCATTGGACAACTCTCAAGAATAAAAGGAATAAAATCATGGTCCACATTTTCCTCTCTCTCTTTCTAGCCAGGATCTCTGCTTACTTCTAACCATCACCAAAGGATAGATGGTCACTTAGAAGAACTAGAGAAGCTGTATTCATTTCTGGCATTAAAAAGGACTCTAAAAACACTACTTTGGCAGAGAAAATCATTTATATGTAGACACAGACTCTTAGAGCTAGAAGAGACCTTAACAGTCACTTGGACCTACCATTTCATTTTAGATATGAAGAAAATGATGCCTCCAAGAGAGAAATTGTCCATGGTCACACTACTGGTAAGAATCCATGCTGTGTTTTGCTGCCTCCATGAGGAAAAAATCATGGTCACTAAACTGAGATGATCTCTTAATGCTTGCTCTTATATATTTACTTCATATCCACCAACTGCTAAGCCCCTACCCAGTTTCCAAATGTCACATTTATAGAAAATGAACGAAGGTTGATCCTGAGCCCTAGATTCTATGACACAAGATTAAGACCATGTTCAGGGTTACAGTGATAAGAAAGGTCCCTGACTAGGCATTTTGTAAACTTATAAGAAACCAGAAAAAAAGAATCATTTTGAGTACTGATATTCAACTACATAATGGGCTCAAAATTCCTTGTATAATCAACATACTTTATTACACTAGATGGCAGCAAATAAGTAGCTAGATATATAGTCAGTTAATCAGGAAATGGAAAACAAAAGGGAACTACACAGAGATTGGGTCTAAATTTGCTGGAATAAAGTAAATATCCATGAGCATTAAGCTCTTGCATGCTCCCAAACATTCCTGAAGAAGGCATGATTGTATATATTTTTTAAATCAAGCTTCCTCCTTACACATAGCAGGGTGCTAAACAATGTGGTGAATTGCTGCAACTTTGAATTGTATAACTGCTGATTCCTCGCCAGGTAGGGCAATACAATATATATTTTCAAGATTTTTTTCTCTGGCCATTACAGGCAGCATAATAATAGAGAATGGGGGATGGACAGGAGTGCAAAGATAGGATTTAGAGGTGATGTTGCAAGATACGACATCAGGATTCACAGGACAGAAAAGAACATTAACAAGAGCTGGCTGTGAATACTGGCAAACAGGTATTTGAAATTAAATAAAAATAGAGGCTACAGTTTACTATCTTCAAAATGGACCATGCAAGACAATCCACTGGGTAATAAGAAGATACTAAAACGTTTATTTATATGTGTTGTTTATATAAAATAGGAAACAAATGAAGGTTTTCTAATACTGAGCATGTAAGAGTTGCATAAAGCCTTCAGTCAGCCTGTGTCTGAGTCACATGTTGCATTTGCTATGAGAGGAATTTTGCAGGAAGAGTGGGAGTGTTACCGTTCAGAGGGGTTGTTTGTAGTATCTTTAGTTACCTCTTCATGTAACATGTTACAACACGTTTTTTGCAGGTTCTGTATGACTGATTTTGTGGATAAATAGATTATACTGATTTAATATTGATTTAACTAATAATTGTATAACAAATAAGTGGGTTAAAAAGATTCATGTAAAGAAACTTCATACTGAAGGTAAAACTAATTGTGCAAGCCCAAATCAACAATAAGAAAATGGCTGGGCTAATACTTTTCTTAACCCTAGAATAAGCTTTCATCAGCTCTAACCAAATCTGATAAGCTGTCTTCCAAAATAGGAAATTATCCCAAAGACTATTTGAAATAAAGATCTACTCCTACTGCTATTAAGAATGAACCTTTAACTTAGTATATATTGTGCTTTTTTCAGAAATGAGACAGTGTCTCATTTCGGTAGACAGTGTCTACTAATGCCAATTTTATATTTTATATTAAACCAAATTTATATATATTTTATGTTTGACAATGAAGAGAATATATTAGAACCTTGTACATATATATAACTTACAAATATGTAAACATATGTATCATGTGTTCAAAAATTGCTTTACTAATGGGATGTAGAATACAAATTTTAGTGACTTATGACTGAGCATAACCCCCTCATACATGAATGAATAAAATGAGGCAAGAGGCTTAGAGTCTGCCAATGTCACCACGGAGCATCAATGTCCAAATTCTTATTATTCAAACACTTTCTGTTCCATTCTACTTTGCTTCCACATCTTCCTCAGGTTTATCTAATTAGGTAACATTTCGGTACACAAATCCAAGGCAGAGCCCTGGGCTCCTTATCCTCTTACAGCTCTCCAAGTGCCCTCATCCTGAAATAATTGCTCTGTTAGAAGCACAAAGGTGTGAAAAATATTAAAGCAGCAGCATCTAGATGCCTGTCAAAGAAAATGCAACTATGTGGAATGGAAGGGCCCAAATATTAGAGCAGAAAGACACTACAGGATAAGCTAAGCACTTATTCTTATAATGAAATATTTTTGGATGAATGCCCATAAAGCAAGAGAATTCCTAAAAATGTATTCGCTATTTTGGACTATATAGGAGAATGAGGAATGGCTTAAAAATGAGAGGTTGACTTGGGTCTGGAGAAGATAGTCTGGCATTCAGGGGCAGACCCAAGGGGATGAGGGGATGAGAGGAAACCCTTTCAGATGAGGAGTTTCATGGCCGTGATAATTTACTTACATGTTGGCTCCCTTTTTCTTATAGAGCCTTGCCAAGTGGCTGCAATCAATAGTCTGCACAAACTAGGCTGCAGTCATAGTCTGCATAAACTCTGCTAGAGTAGGTACTTGCTCTTCCTAAATGCCAGTGCTTGCAAAATGTGGTCTTGGGAGTCTGGTCCACCTGCAGCAAAACCACTGGGGTAGCTTGTTTTTAACATCAAGCCCCTGAACTCCACCTCAGGCCTACTGAGTCAAACTCTGGGACGAGCTTAGGAAACTCCATTTTTGCCCCCTAGTTGATTTATATCTTTTTGGGTCTCAACTCTCAGGCAGAATGTGCTGTCTGGTAAGCGGAAAAGGAGAAAAGACAAGATCAGAGGCTCTGCTGTTGGCCTAAGGTAATTAGAGGCTCACATTTGGAAGACAGTGTAATATTCATGTTATAAGATTTGGTGAGACGTAAAACAACTTCTGGCTTATAAAGGAAATTAAACACCAGAACTGGATAAGTTTAAGGAGAGATTACAAATCTTCATCTTGAAAAGAGGGACAACTTGTTTTGGGTCTTTCGGGACATGCGTTTGCCTACATGGGGGGCAGGGCATTGGTACAGAATCAGTTACTATGTGAAACTATGTTCCATAAATAGAGACATTTAATGCTCAAGAAAACCACAGAAGACAGTTTGTATTATTCTCATTTTATAGATGGGGTAAGTAAGACTCTGAGAGGTAAAGCATCTTACCTACATTCATTTAGTTAGTAAGAGACAACGATGGAATTTGAATGTGCGTTCTGAAATTTACAACCTGTGCATTTTCACCTGCCTTGTCCTACTACCTGTCTGGTTCTAAAATTCAGGGTATCATTTGTTAAACAGATGAGGGAAAAAATAAAAGCATAGAAGAGATAGGAAAAAAGAGTGAATAGCTAATGTATCTGGCAAAAAGGAAATATGCAGTATTCACTTGGAGCATTTGATAGAACTAAAATAACTCTTACAACACTGGGGAGAAAAGGAATCTTTTTAAACTTATGACCTCATACCCTTGAAGTTGTAGGTCAACAAACAGGAAATATTCACTTGATTTGGACTAGAACACAGAGTTCGTATCTTAGAGGAAATTTTATGGGATCATCAACAGCGACAAGCAGTCAGGTCAGCTGTTGAATTTCACATCTCCCATGGACAGAGAAGGCTTAATATCCCCCTAGAGCAATGGTCTAGCACTGATTCAAGAAGCAATATCTCTCAATTAGAAGCCACAGATGCCACTTCCTATATCAACCAAGATTTTCTGAGTGGTCCCTTACCATTCCGTAATTATTAATGTAACTTTATTTATGGGCTGAGACAGGTCTTAGCACAGAAATTAAGTGTGGTTGTTATGCACTGCGCCAATACAGCTGAATTACATTTGTTATCATGCCCATGATACAGTCTCACAACTCAATATGACTTTCCCTACTCTGATTTGTACTGGTGCTTTTTGATCAATGACTAGGGCCCGGATGAGCAAACCTGGGGTTTAGAACAAGACAGGGATGGCAGAAAGATCTGAGGTTTTGGGGTCAATATATCCTGAGTTTGAATCCTTGCTTATTTGATTCTAGAAAACTAATATGTTATCTTGCAGCCTGAGATTCCTCAAATTCAGTGAAATAGGGATGACAAGAGTAACCTTACTGAATTATTATAAGATAAACTCCAAAAAGTGCCTGCTTAATAAATGTTTAACATGTCTCATTCAGGAAATTCTGCTACTATTATCCACATACTAAAGCTCATTTTAACATATTTATGATGATAACAAGAGCCAATGTTTATTGGGCACTATGATCTGTCAGACCCTGTTCTGACATCTTTTAGTATATGGTCTTGCTCAGTTCTCCTAACCACAGTATGAGATGGGGGTTGATCGTAATCCTTTTGTAAAGATGAGAAAACTTTGGCCCAGAGATGGAAAGCACCATGCCCAGGAAGTCCTACTTCAAAGCTCACACTGCTTCTCATTATTCTAGAAGAAGATTTCTACATCAGGAGGATGTAAAGAGGCACTGTAGCACAGTAGTACAGAGCAAGGATGCTTGAGTCAGGATGTGTGGATTTGAATCAGGGTCCACATTCAGCTGTGTATGATTTCAGCAAGTCACTTCTCTTCCTTGTGCCTCAGTCTCTTTATCCATTAAAGAGGGATAACAGTACCTACCTCAGAAGCTTGTTACAGCACTATTAATGATTTAAAATATGTAAAGTGCTCAGAACTAAAGTGCTTAGTTTACCTGGTAAACACAATATAAATACTATCTTGATAATATTTTCAAGTGGTAAATCTGATAATGAATGTCTCGACACTGGAACTGCAAGCAGTCTATATTCTTGCTCCTTTCAATGACTACAAAACTTCCTCACGGTTTTGCATCAAATAGTAATTTTGCTAGTGTTTCATAAACTAAATAAAACATCCTGGTTTCTTCTTAACACAGTAACCAATTTTGGCTTCTGTGTGAATTGAACGGTACTAAAAGCCACTTCAGGTCAATGAAATCATAGGGTAAGAAAAAGAGAAGAAATAAAAACATGGTCTTTCAAATTAAGCATCTATCTGACTTCTAGCCATACCAACAGAAAGTGTCAACTCCACCACATGAAAACTGTAATTTTAAAAATCTACACTGTAGCAGTTTTATCAGTTTTATTTTTCAAGGCCCAAATCTTGAGTTTAGGATATAAAAGTTTGAAAGTTCAGAATTCCCTATAGTTGTCTAAACTATCTGTAATACAAAATCTAGTACTTTCATTCTCTCTATTTGGTATAGGAAGTGAGATGTATGCAATATTTTACTTAATTCCTGCAGGAGATAATGTATCAGATTATACTTTTGAACATTCCTCTGGTCCCACAAATCTTGGCTTATGATGTTGAATTTGAAATCCATGGAGCAGCATATCAATAAAATAGCATCTATGCTTTTCCCTTTTTGCATGATCTTAAAGTAAAATGGATACAATTGAATTATGCCCCCAAATATTTTAAGATATAGCTCATTTATAGAATTTAAAATACTGTATTTTTTCTTATGATTTTTTTCTGGCTAATTTCTTTAAAGCCAAGAGTTTAACTCGAGAGTGAGGTGAATATACTATTGGATTTAGTAGAACATTAAAAAAAGTACTCATATTGGGATATAACACTGAAGATGATAGCAGAAGTCTCACCAAATAAAATCAGCTTTCTCTTTTAATTAAAAAACCACCATCCATCTTCTGGATTAATAATGTCAGTCTGGAAAACTGTTAAAGAAACAGTTACTGGACAGATGGAATAGGGGCAATAAGTGGAAATGGAGAAGCAGAGAGAGGAGAGAATGAAAACAGGTCAGTGTGTCACTTTAAGAAGTATGTCCTCTCCCATTTCTCATTGTTCCAGTATACTATGGTATGGCTGAGAGAAGCCTGTCTCTTGGCCCATATATGCCTATTCATGTAGGGCCCCTGGACTGCTCCTTTGAAACCCCACTCACAGTGGGCTACCATGCACCAAAGCTTCTGTTTCATTCTCAACACTGCACAGGGTATTCGTTTATAACGTAGCTCAGCCTTGGAACCCAACCCCTTGGAATTTACAAGATGCTGGAAAGGCAATACACAGGATTAGAGATGTGGTTAGGTGGAGTTTGAAGGTAACTTAGGACCAAACAATTAAAAAGAAGTAGAGACTTTGCCTCTCAGATGAGAACCAAGTACACCTTAGAGGAACACATGTGCAGTGTGGCTTCTTTGGCATCAAATCCTGAGTAGCTCAAGCCTTGTCAACATTCCTGAAAGTCTCCCAGAATCATCACTGGGGTCCTTAATGCCCAAGCAGAAATCTTTTTTTCTAGGATGAAGACATCAGGCAAATCCTGTTACCATTATCTCTTTTCCCTATTCAACAATTCCACTATTTTTCTAGCAAAGTCCTCATAGAGGTATATGGCAAGCCCAGCTTATCCTAATGCAAACCTATAAACCTTCAGACTTTAAAATCACCTTGGAGTTTATAGCTGTAGGCTGATAAGGCCTACTTCAATGCATGGATTACAATGCTTGAAAAAGTGCTCAAGACAAATGCTGTGTTACCTACTTATTTGGGGAATCTGGTTCAGGATCCCAAAAGGGCAGCAACAATTATAACAATCATGTGCTTCATAGACAAAGACTTTCATTTGCTGTATGTTATCTTTGCATTCACTCATCTAACACATTTTATTTCAACCATCAGTGTTGCCTGATGTGATTACAAAGTAATAAAACTGATCATTTTGATCATTATGCCAGCAGTCATATACATACATATATATATGTATATATATATATGTTATCTGTAAAAGTGAGTACATTGGGAAGTTTTACATAAACTCCAATGATGTTACTACTACTCAAACAATTTTTAAACCTCTTCTTTTGAAATTATCTTTAGAGTTAAATTAATTGATGACCTACATAAGAAAATAGGCCTCATTACCTTTTAATTCCAGCCAATCTAATTTAATTTAATACAGTGAAAGTTTTTGGAGCAAATAAATTCTTTATCTAGAACTGGTTGGTACTAGCATTTTCCTGTCCTTGCTTGCAAATCCCTCAGGCAACTGCAGATGACTGGGATAGTGAATATAATGCAAGCATTTCAGTGTCACTGCTGCTTTCTGTAATACTATTCAGTAAATTTATGTGCCCTCTTATGTGACTTTGAGCAACATCACGGTCTAAGGAAAATGGAGACAAGAGCCCTCAGTAGATTGTAGGTACTTAAGATCCACAGCCATATTTTTTTTTCTTTCTTGACAGTTCCCATCACCCACGACCCTTCCCTGGGTCACTTAAGATAAATTTATTCTAATAATAGGTGCTCAATCAATATTCTCACTTCACTAGAAGGTTGAAGGTTAAAACCTACTAATTTTTTCTTCCAACTGAAGTCTATATTTCTTAAAGGAAAGAGCTCTGGTTTCTCCCCTGGATGGCTGGCTCACCATTCAAGTAAACAAGATTTTAAGAGAATTTTCAGTTTTCTCAAACTGTCACATTGTTTTCTAGCAGTTAAACCAAATCCTTGTTTTAGGGGTACTTTATTTTCAAAAGGTTTGCAGAAATCACCCCACTCTATGCCCAGGAGAACATGCTTTTAAGATTTAATTATTTTAACTAGTTCCGATAAATCATTTCATCTCTTTCTTAGTTATTCTGGATGTTCTTTTGTGTGAAGGATGCTGCTTGTCCAGAGTAGGAAGAAAGGCCCAGGGAAGAGATGACAGTTTTCCATATGTCTGTTGCCAAGAGCCTTTTAAAGGGGGCCAGCCATTTTGGCTTTGCTGCCTCTTAAATGTGGCTTTATGTCTAATTCTGTGTTACTTTGCAAGTATCAAGTGACTTGCATGTTATTACTTTAATAATTTTTTCTTTTAATAATTAATATTTATCTTCAGTTTATTTTTCTCAAATTCATTAAGGTATTTTGTTTAGCAACTTTAAATTAATCACTGTTATTATTATTTAAAAAGTACTCTGTATTCCATTTATAAAATTCCTAATTAGAACCTCTTTAAAAAATGTTCTGAAGAATCTCAGCTTTTGGGTTGGGTATATAGTTTTCCCTTATGTTAATGAAATATTAGTGACTCACTACACTGCATATTTTTAGAGCTGAGCACAAAAAGAAAGGAAACTACCATCAAACTTTGTGGGAATTTTCATATGAGCTTATAAAGTAGGTAGTATTTATACTTGTTTACAGATGAGAAGCTTGTCCAAAAATCCCACAGCTAGTAAGTATCAGTGTCAGAACTGAAGCCAAGTCTGTCTGATGCAGTCTGAATGCTCCAGTTAGGCTTCTGAGGTGGCTCCTCATTTGAGCTCCATTTTTCAAATACTCCCTTCATTTGAGGAAAATGTTAGGAAAATCAGTTGTGCCTTTTGAACTTATCAGACAGAAAAGACTATCATTACTCTTTGAGAAATAAGAAATATTGGTCAGGTTTAAGAGACAGTATCTTAAGGGCTAAAGATATTGCAAGTTGTCACAGCTTGTTGAGGTTGCTATAAAATAAGCGCAGTCAGAAAAAACCTAAATCTGCAGGCAGTTGCTATATAAACTGCCAGTCAGGTACAGGAAACCTCCCTATTTCCAGTTCACCTCCTCCATCTTTTCATCCTCTTACTATTACTACCATTACTACCACTACTACTACTACTACTACTACTACTACTAGTACTACTACTAGTAGTAGTACTATTACTTATTGTTATTATATATTTAGAACAGAACAGGGAGTAGGATAAGACAAGGATAACTGAATTCCCAGATTTCCGATATAATAAAGAAGGGGAGGGGTTTCTGTTTTGATGCTTTGTGTAGAGAGGAATAACAATCCAAGAAAAGCCAGGAATAGAGATGAAGTCAGGAAGACAAATTATTTTCCCTTTTATCCTCCAATACATGTGTTGTATGTAAACATACACACCCACTCATGACCTCACACACCCACATCCACGCACTCACATGCTCTTTGTACTACTGGCCATGTCCCCTCACCCTAGAAAATAACCCAAAGGCCTGGGTACGTGACAGGGATTCCCTGCCACCCTGTTTAACTGTTTGGTGCAACCCACAATTTCCTGTCCTTTGGGAATAAACCTCAGAACTCTAAGACTTACAGATTCCTAGAACACTTGTAAGAAACTTGCACATTGTTATCACATGTGACCCATGTGATGGTTAGGGTGTAAATATAAAAATTCCTGTTTTGGAAATAAAGGAAACAGGCTTCAAGAGGTACATGGCTTTTAAGTGGTGGAGCAGGTCCTCTAGGGCAGGTTTTCTATGCTCTTTTTACTTCTTTATGTTTCTTGTTGCTGAAAACCTCTGGTCTTTAAAATTTTTTTTTAAAAATACAGAGAAACTTTACACACAGTGAAAAGCTTGCATTTAAGTTTATATTTCAAAATGTGACAACTGCATAACGTCATTAACACCTCAGTCATGATATAGAATGTTGTCTTACTTAAATTATGGGAGCATAAAATCTAGAACCATTGGACCAGTGTGTTAAAGAGAAAAGAAAGCTATATTCAGAGAAACAAAATTTTCAAGTAGACATTTGGTATACATATGTAAGATCCTTTTGCCAATAGCAAAGAGTGGAAAAACCAAGCTACAGGGTTAATTTTTCTAAGCTAGATTTCCTTATAATTTCATTCATGCTTCCTTCAAGTTGGTGAGCTTCTCTACTCTGCATTAGGCTTGCATATAAGACTCCTAGAAGTAAATGAAATTAAAAGCATCAAATTTTTCCTACATTGTTACTTTGGCCCTTGACTTTTTTTTTTTTTTTTTTTTTTGGAGACGCAGTCTTGCTCTGTTGCCCAGGCTGGAGTGCAGTGGCAGGATCTCAGCTCACTGCAAGCTCTGCCTCCCGGGTTCACACCATTCTCCTGCCTCAGCCTCCAGAGTAGCTGGGACTACAGGCGCCTGCCACCACGCCCAGCTATATTTTTTTATTTTTATTAGAGAGGGGGTTTCACTGTGTTAGCCAGGATGGTCTCGATTTCCTGACCTCGTGATCCACCCGCCTCGGCCTCCCAAAGTGCTGGGATTACAGGCGTGAGCCACAATGCCTGGCCGATTTTTATATTATTAATATCATTGTACAAAGCTCTCAGTTGCAATTGGCTAATCAATTTTATTCATATTGAAAAGGGACCCATAATTCCGCCTTAAACTTTGCACAGTACAGCTCAGTGTTTTCTACTCAGACAATTCTCAACCATAATGTTATAATTATACCATTTTCTCAGTGGCATCACCCACATACTATAATTATAGTCAAAGCTAAGGATATGTTTATGGTGTACTGAAGTGGATGGAATTGTATCATTTTAAGTGATTCACTTACCTCCTCTGTTGGTAACAGAAATGCATGGTAATGGAAGAATCATTGTCTTAATATGCTTCTCTGAACAACAATTTCAGATCTCAAGAAGCCAAAAAAGGAAATAAGATCTCAAAATCCCAAGCCCCAATATGAGAAAGTATGCAAGTCACGATTCCCAGTCTGGTACCACAGTGATTCCCAATTTGAAAATCTAGGGTGGGCAAGGTAATGGGAGGCTAGCATGCTGGTGTGACTATGGGGTCTCAGAGATGCCTTCATTGGGTTTGCTTGCTGCAGGACGTCACCAAGCACCTCAAGTGAGTTTGCAGAACTGAAAGTGAGACAATATTTTCTATCTAGGCTCTGAGTCTATAGTATCATCACTTATCCAAATGCAGAGAACATCTATCCTGCAGAACCATTCATTCCCTTAAGAAATATTTTATTTGTAGTCACTGTGGTCCAGCCACCATTCTAGGTGTCAATTGTATAACAACAAACAAAGCAGACATTTCTGTCCCCATGGAACTTAACTCTAATGTATTTTAGATCTGCCTTTTGCTTATTTACCTGGGTAAATAAAAAAAAAGCTTTTACTTTTATTATGGGTGATGTACACTAACCCATATTAGTTTGCATGCCAAAACCTCACCCAGTGAGCCAGACTGAAACCCACCATTTTCTTGATATGTGAGCATGGACCCCATCCTGCAAAGAGAAGAATGGATAATGAGAGGCATGTGCTGGGGTTCATTTTGCAGGGTTCATTTGTAATCAGCTATGAGGTCAACTTCTAGTCCTATGACATTAATAGGAGCAGAGACAGACACTTCATTTTCAGTGTACCTCTCTCTTGCTTCCCCAAAGCCTCTGTTCTAAAAAGTTTAGACATTCTAAAAAGCCTTAACATTCTTCAACTTGCTCTGCTCCATGGAACCTTAGGAGCAGGAGGAATAGAAGATAATATTGTGGGAAATCATAAAATATGATTTGGTAGAAGGTGAGTCATGTCTAGGCACATGCCTCCTGGTTGTATTTTAAGAATTATTTTTAAGAGTGCATTTTTGTTTTCATTTTTCTTTTCAGAGAAGGCCAAGTAATGAATCAATTTTGGTAGCACAGGCTAACAAGCAGATGCATATGGTGCAAATGAGTACTCTCCTCAGTTCTGAGACAACCAAGAGCTGAGCCTAGGGCTCCTAGAAATCGGTCAGCAAAACTAAGGGAACTGAGTAGTCCAGTCCTTGAAATAAAATACATTTTGGTTATTATTTGGATTTCATCTTGTTTATATGAGCTTGAACGACTATATTACTTGTAATGCTGTCAGCCTCCAAGCCCCTGACCTGGGATGGTGGAGCAGAAGTAGGCAGAGAGAAAGGCAGTAACAGTGGCATGGACATGGGTAGGGTGGCCACATTTCAAATGTTCTCTCTGGGCCTGTATACACAAGCTTGAAAGCTATAGCTTCAAGAGCAAAGAATTAGAAGGCAGAAACAAACAAAAGCCTGCATTTAGAAAATGGCAACCAACTGGTTCTTTCCTCTCTCTCTCTTTGGTTTTCAATTAAATAAAAAGCCTACTGGTTATCTTTCCTTTTTTTGTTTTTGTTTGTTCAGGAGTGATGAAAGGGGATAGAATGTAAATGTCCCATGGCCAAAGAGTCTTGGAATCTCCATTGGGACATAGCAGTGTTTGCTATTAGATGATTTCAGCTCTAAGAAACATTTGATAGCTCACATCAACAGAGCTGTGCACAAACAAATACCATCGTGCCAGATAACAGCAGCAATGAGATCTTCAGCCCACGTTGATTGATTTCAAGAATGACCTTGTAAATTCTAGCTAAGACATTTATTTTTCCTTGCCACTGGAAAGCAAGTATTTCATTATCAACCCTTTATGACCACATACTTCAGCACAACTCATTCAATATCCAGTTAGCTAGAACTCAAATATTTTCTGGTTTTCTCACAATAATTCTCTAAACTAATCTGTTCATATAAGAACATTTCCCACATTTCAAGATAGAACTCTGGCCACTAGTAATAAAGACAAAAGGAATGGTAGGATTCCATATATAATGAAATGAGATAGACATATACTTCATAATATTCTCATGGGTTCCACTGAGAATGTGAATTGTGTTTACTTGAGGATGAAATTTGAGACCATCTGTTCATGAGGGATTATTCTATTTTTATTTTGGAATTTGCAAAATAAACATAAAAATAGAAAATATGGTTTAATTAATTCCTATATGTTCATCACCAAGGTTCAACAATTATCAACATATAGCAATCCTGTTTTGTGTACTTCCACTATCTTTTTTTTAAATCATATGCTTTCACCCATAACTATCTAGGTATGTATCTCTAAAAGCTAAAAACTTTCTCATTTAAAAAAACATACCAACATCATATCTAACAAATTAGTAATGATTCCTGAATATCGTAGAATACTTAGTTTATGCTCAAATTTCCCATCATGTTTCAAAAGACATCTTTTGGCAGTTAATTTGTTTGATCAGGATACAAACTAGATTCACACAGTGTCTCTTAAGTTTGTATAAATCCGTGATTCCCCCTCTCTCTTCTTACTACATAATTTTGTTGCTGTTATTGCAGAAACCAGACAATTTCTTTCAGCTTACTGCATTCTTAAAGACTTTAAAAATGTTCCTCTATCCCTGTTATTTCCTATACACTGGTAGTTAGACCTAGAGGCTTACTTTGATTCAGATCAATTCTCATGGAAAGAATACATCATGGGTGGTGCTGTGAACTATATGTTCATTAACAATTTTCAACAATTATCAAGATTTATTTGATATTTATTTTAAGTATCAGGAGACATATAGTATCATGTGGTAAGACTAATGTGGGTCCAAGGTATTGTCAGCTTGATTCACCTAGAAGACAGCATACCTAAATATTTTATCATTCACTGATCATCTTGCTTAAATCTATTATGTCATTAGAGTTTGTAATGTAGTGATTTTTCTAATCCTACCATTTCTTTTATATTTATTAACTAGAATATACCTACTTTTAAAAAAACAACTTTATTCCACCAACTATTCAGTTATTCTCGAATGCAATTCATGCAAAAATTCAAGGTAGTTGCTTATTTCCCTTGAGGTATTAAATTTTAAAATAGTGAGATGCCCTGGTAACCTCTAAAAGTTTTTTTAAAAAATACCACTGTGAACTTCTGGATGAATCATATACTGATATCAATTTTGTAGGACCAGAAATGTGGGAATAGAAATGATTAAGTCACTTCTCCCTTTTCAGATATTCTGGGCTGTTTTCAGGGAAAAAAAAAGGCATAATGTATTATCTTGGCCACCTTTCCCTTCCATTCATGCCAATATTTTGCCAATTTCTCTCTACAAAAATGGCTGAAGACAAGAGTAGAGACTAGACATCTAAAAATCCATGCACATATGCAAATCCTCTAGGGAAACCACTGTGGATATTTGATGAAGGATGTGTGCTCATATCCAGGGAGAGGTCGTGTAGACATTAACACTCTAAGTGTTTAGACACTGTGGTGTGGACTCATGCCCACACCATTGAGCATAGTTTGGAAGTGCCATGATCACCAGCAGCGTGTATTCCTTTAGTCATTAGTGTCCATTGAGGTAGTTAACAGGTAATCCCTTGAAAAGAAGTTCCCTGGTCAAGTATTTCCAGGAAATGTTGTGATTCTTTTCTTTCTCTTGGACATTTATAATGCACACAAACAGATGAGAGCCTCTGAGAGGTTCTGCAATAAAGAAGCCTATTTAGCTTCAGCTTTGCATCTCCTAGCATTTCCTAAGTGCTGGAGAAATGGTGCATTAAATGCGTTAAGTTAAGCCAACATTCTTTACAGGATAATCAGTTGTGGCGTGAATTTTTCCCTTCAATACATATGTGTAATGGGTTGAACTGTATCCTCCAAAGATATGTCCAAGTCCTAAACCTTGGTACCTGTGAATATGACTTTAGTTGGAAAAAGGGTCTTTACAGATATAATTAAGGTATCATTGAGCTCCTTGTGCATTAGGATAGGCTCTACATTCAGTGACAGGTGTCCTTATAAGAGACAGAAAGGAGACCAATCACAGACATAGGGAAGGTCAAGTGAAGACAGAACCAGAGATTGGAATAATGTTTCTGCAAATCAAAGAACACCAAAGATTGCTGGCAGTCACCAAAATCTAGGAGAGAGGCATGGAACAGAATTTCCTCAGAGCCTCCAGAAGGAACCAATCCTGGTCATACCTTGACTTTGGACTTCTGGCCTCCAGAACTGTGACAGAATACATTTCTCTTATTAAGCCACCGAGTTTGTGGTAATTTGTTATAGCAGCTTAGGAAACAAATATGAAATGCCTAAGCTCCAGCAATGAAGTTCAATTCAGTACATTTGAGGTAGAGGTCCTGCATGTGTATTTACTGAAAATACTTATCCACAGATGATTCTGATGGGCATACCTACCTAGAACCACCACTTCAAGATAGTGGTTTCAGCCTGTCTATATTGACAGCCCACTAGGATTTTAGGTTCTTGCTGTGGTCTACACTCACCAATGAAGTCCCCTGACTTGTTTCTCTCTCTCTCCCTCTTTTTTGTAGATAAAGTAATCATGAAGAAAATATTTTTGTGTTATGCCTTGAGGGGAACATAAGAACTGGTTATTAGTTACAGGTAGTGGTGATGGTCAAGGTTGTGCAAGTAGAAGGAGGTGATTATGGGCTCAAAGAGGAGAGAAAGAAATCAACATTTGTGAAATTCATTGTACGGATCTTACTAGAAGGGCGTTCTCATTCTGCAGCCTGAACAAGACTGGGCTTGCTTTCTTTTGGTAATTTGGGAAATCTTGGTGTTCTATGACTTCTTGCCCTTCTAATCGTCTTCTAATCCTTCTGAATTTAGTTTCTATCTTTCCATCATCTGCGTGAAAAGGCTGCTTTTTTCATCCCCAGATTCTATTCATCTGAAAACATATGATTTCCTCTCCTAATTATTTTCTTTATAGCAGTCTGCCTCCTTAGGTATCTTTTTGGTGTACTTTTCCCTCTCAGTCTTTTGGTTTTTCCAAGAGGAGCCAGGCATATCTCTTTGGTCCTGTCAATAACTAATGACTAATCAATTAGGCAGCCACTCTTTACAAACCTCAAGAAGCAGAGGTTTGCAGGGCAGGAAGGAATTGGTGTATATTCATCTGGTTTTCTGGTTTGTCAGCTTCTCACAGTGAGGCTGACTATACTCTACAAGCTTATTTACTCATGGATTAACCAAGATTATTCAGTTAAAAACTAAATTTTTGGGAAGTTACCCAAGACAAATTTTACTTAATCCAAAATATTTTCCCCAGCTGGTCTTTCACAGAAAAAGCAGGGTAGGTGGGGTAGAATGTAGAGAGAGATTGGGGGTAGTGATAGTGAGGGCAGGATGAGATAGTGTGGGAAATATTCCCTTCCCTCCCTTAGGCACCACAGAATTCCAGATCTAGTTCACCCAGCCAGCCACGGTTCACCAGCAGCATGAATCACACAGGCTGCCCTGGGCTAGCCTGGACACCTAACCATTAGTTACTGTATTATATATTGCGGTTGTTAAAATTGATCATCAAAGCCTCCTTATTCCTGAACTTCTAAAGCAAAAATAAATTTTAAGTTGGAGACTCTAGGGGCTCGTACATATATACAAGAACCCCACCTATACAAATATTCTGTATTTATTGACAAATGACTCATCCAGGCAGTAAGTGTTATAAAGCTTAGAGAAAAGAGCTTTGGATGGAGTTTAGTCCAGTAAGGGGTGAAGGTGCTCTTTGAAAAAGACACCTTTTTCAAAGGTGTACGCTTTTAGCTATGTGTACAGCTATGTGTACAGCCTCATCTTTTTTGTACCTAAGGAGAGTCTGTCAGGGGAAGGAGGAAGGAAAGGAAACAACATTTTACCAAGTGCCAAACGATGTGTACATTTTATCTGATCATGCCTAAGGGCAGCCCTGAGTAAAGAATTTGAAGCAATTAATTGCACTACCTTTCTGTTTGAGTGCCTGCCTTTCCTGTCTTGGTGCCATGGGACTGGCACTGGTAATTTGGAGTATGGCGAGCCTCTCAGCCCTACCTGCTGCTCCAGTTATAAAGCGACAACCTAAGCTATCTGTTGCCTGGACTAAAGCAGAACATAAAAGCAGGGATTCTCAAACAAGGGTCTTTCAGGATACAAAATTAAGTTTTGTATTTTTTGGTAGAAATACATGGCAATTAAAAGATACACACACACACACATATATGATATGGAATAAGATGTTAGGTATTTTATTATATATGAAACACTGAATATTTATTTTTAAATTTATTTTTTTTTTCAAATTTGGCTGTATAGGCCTTCTCTGGGATTTGAAACATAAACTATTCAAATACAAAATATGCTACCTAGATGAAGGATTTTTCTTATCCTTCCAGAAAAATATACATGAATTTATATAGGAGATAAGTTTTGGTGAATGAGGTGAAGGTGTAAGTAGGGTCAGTGTCCCAGGCAAGTCCTACTCTTCCAGGAGTAGTAATAATAATGGCAGTAGTAGTAACAGCAGCAGCAGCAGTAAAAATAATAAAATACCTAACATCTTATTCCATATCTTCCATATATACTTTGTGCTAGGAACTTTTTTACGTTCCTACTCGCTCCTCACAATGACTCTTTGAGATAGATGTTAGTATCTCCATTTCGAGATGGATAAATTGAAGCTTGTGGGGTATTAGCACTATGTTAGGTCATACATAAGAGACAACTCATGGTTCCCAGCTCCCCAAACCCCAAAGTCCTCATCACATAGTCTGTGGGACCAATTGAAACCAGTAAGAGAGTTTGCCACAACCACTGATAAGAATAAATACCTACAAGACTTTCGCAGGACCTTCTTGTTTGCTTTTCCCACATGAGATAGAAAAGTCCCAAAAGAGAAAATGCATCTACTGCTCTCAGATTTGAGAAGGCAGTTAGGTTACTTATCTGTGTTAGTATTAGTGTTGAGGAAAAGGATGCCAAACTCAAACACTATGAAATCTATGCTAATACCTCTCCCTCCACACTTCCCTTCTTCAATTGCTCTCAGGTAATTTCTGGAACTTAGTATGATATTCATCTAATAAACATTATTTAAGCTTCTACTTTTTGTAAGGCCCTGGCTAAACCAAGGGTGGAGGAGCAGCGCATATAAAGATGAGAAAGACTCAGTCCCTGCCCTCAAAGAACTTACAATCTAGAAAGGAAGATACCATGTGTACACAAGCCACTGAAGTTCAATGCAAGAGATGCATAACTTCAAAAGTTTTTGGAATTCACAGAAAGAAAAACTTCTGTCAGAGTAAGGATGGCATCAGGTGTCTCTCCATTTCTCTGAGGATAACCCTGGTAGAGTTTCATGGTAGCAGGTACACAAAACCATATGAGCTGACAATACAGAGCATAGATGGATTTGCTACAAATATTGGCTTTCACAATAATTCAAATTTGGGGTTTTAAATTCTATTTATTAAGGCATAGTAAGAGATAAGAAAAGAAAAAAGGCTGCTTTTCCATGAGAGATAAAAATAAAAAGATAACCTGCGGCAGTGAAGACATGAATGACATTTGAGAATATGTCAAGGACTCAGAAATTGTCTCTGAAAATACATCTATTATGATTCTGTGGGGTTTCAGGTTTATGAGTCTTTAAAGTGCACAATTTCCTAAAGAGAGAATCTTTTGTCTTTATTCTTCAGCAAAAATTCAGTGATAGCAGTCAGTTTATAAAAGATCTACAAACTACAATGTCAAGTGTGCTCTCAAACTGGAGCTGTATGGTGCATTGATCCTTCATTAAATAAATATTATGCAATAATGATGACATGTCTCAGACAGTCCAGCTGCAAATAATTGCCCTTTCCATCCATCACCAAGCATTTACAGGTGTTCAGGCTTCATTGGATGGAGTATTTTTAATAGTACTGAATGATATGTCCACATTGATTAGCCGATACATTGAATCCTTACTTTACACTATTACAGTCATGAGCCACACAATGATGTTTTGGTCAATGACAAAGGTGACGTTTCCATTACCTCTTCAAATATAACCATAATACCTCTTTAAGCCTCTTTAAACATAACCATAATAATTTTATATGTCATTAGAAATAAAAATTATTTATTTTTTTACACAAGAAAATATGCTCCCTGTAACAGTTTAACATTTATGAATGCAAGCACAAGCATACAAACCATTAAATGTATATATCAATGTTGCAAACAGAAATACAGTGCAACCCACATATGTAATTTAAAATTTTCAACTATAGTCTTGTGCTGTATAATGATGTTTTGGTCAACGACAGACTGCATATATGATAGTCATCCCATAATATTACAATACTATATTTTTACTGTACCTTTTCTATGTTTAGATACATAAATACTTACCATTGTGTTACAATTGCTGAGAATATTCAGTACAGTAACATGCTGTATAGATTTGTAGCCTAGGAACAATAGACTATATTATAAAGGCTGGTGTGCAGCAGACTGTACCATCCAGGTTTGTGTGAGTACACTTCATGTTTACACAATGATGAAATTACCTAATCATGCATTTCTTAGAACTTATCCCCACTGTTAAGTGATGCATGACTGTAATTTATTTCAGAAGAGTTTACTATGAAGCAAATTTATAAAGTGAATACTGTATTGTCATTAATGCCAATTATGAAATTGAAGATAACCGGAGACTAAAAGATGGTAACCAGTACAAACTTGATGATTAGTTCCTTAAAATACCATATTATACTGAGGGGGGGGGGTATAGTATTTGGGACGCTGAGGGGGGGGGGCAGATCACAAGGTCAGGAGTTCGAGACCAGCCTGACCAACACGGTGAAATCCCATCTCTAATAAAAATAAAAAAAACTTGCCGGGCGTGGTGGTGCACGACTGTAATCCCAGCTACTCAGGAGGCTGAAGCAGGCAAATTGCTTGAACCTGGGAGGCCGAGATTGCAGTGAGCCGAAATCGCACCACTGCACTCCAGCCCAGGTGACAAAGCGAGACTCCGTCTCAAACAAACAACCAAACAACCATATTATAGCTGCTGGTGGGAATGTAAATTAGTTCAGCCACTGTGGAAAACAGTGTGGAGATTTCTCAAGGAAATTAAAACAGAACTACCATTCAACCTAGCAATCCCATAACTGGGTATATACCCAAAGAAAAATAAATCACTCTACAAAAAGGACACATGCACTCATATATTCATCACAGGACTATTCATAACCGCAAAAACATAAACTCAACCTAGATGCACATTTACGGTGGACTGGATAAAGAAAATGTGGTACATGTATACCATGAAAAGCTATGCAGCCATAAAAAAGAACAAAATCATGTCCTTTGCAGCAACATGGATGCATGTGCAAGTCATCATCATAAGTGAATTAACGCAGGAACAGAAAACGAAATACCATATGTTCTTACTTATAAGCAGGAGCTAAACACTGGCTAAACATGGGTATAAAGATGGCAACAGTAGACACAGGGGACTACTAGAGTGGTGAAGATTGGGAGTGGGGTGTGAGTTGAAAAACATCAAGTAATAGCTCAATACCTGGATAAGGGGATTATTTGTACACCAAACCTCAGAGACATGCAATTGACCCATGTAACAAACCTGCACGTGTACCCCCTAAATCTAAAATAAGAGTTGAAAAAAAAGAATTAATTGCTTTTCTGTTTAGAATGGTTTGGCATACTTTTTTTTAGAGGGCCAGAGAGTAAATATTTTAGGTTTGTGGACCTATGCTCTGTGTCTTAGCTACTCAACTCTGCCACTGTAGCCTCAAAGTAGCCACAATCTGAAACAAACAGGCATGGCTGTGGTCCAATAAAACTTTATTTACAAAAACAAGCATCTGGTCTGAGGGCCAGTTTGCCAACCCTCGGTTTAAATATTTGTTGACCTAAAGAGAAAAAACACAGAGGTAGCTTACCTTGTACCAGATAGTGTGAATTATATGCAAATAAATTTCCTATAAATCATATTATATTTTCAAAAGTCCTTTGAAAGTTGTGTAACATTTTTTCCTAAGTAATAAGTTCTTTGTTTAGCAAATGATCACCTCTTGTTATTTTTGGTTTAAATATATATTACCTTATATTGCATGTGTTTGCCATGAGACACACAATTACTTGAACTACTATTTAATGGTAACTACATTTGAACGCTTTGTCAAAGCCATAAATCTTTTTGTAAATGTCTGCTTTCTCAGTGTGTAGGTTAAGTTGTATTAAAGTCTGGTTACACCTAAATAATAAATTCAAGATATTTTCCCAGTGCATAAATGTACATTATTTAAAAAAACTGTTCCCCACTAGGAGGAGCCAGTGTGAACAAAGGGCTTTTCTGGACTTCAGGTATCCTTTCCTGGTGAGAGGCTCATGTGTGCAGAAGCTAGGGCTCTCTCGGGAGCAGTGATTAGAGTTGGTTTTGAAGCTGTGGAATTAAGCAGCAAATCAGTGGGCTACAAGCTAGAAGAACTCAAAGGTCACAACCAAAAAGGTCACAACCAACTGTTGGATGCTTTAACTTTCAAGAGTTACTAAAAAGTGTTCACCACCCATTGGGGTCACCCAGGGTGAAAGAATGTTTGTCTTGAATTATCCCTTTAAAAAATGTGTGTTATGCTTTGGCAAAGAAACCATGCTAGAAGTCAGTATATAGAGTGTACATAGGCATACTGAAAATTTAAGTAAGGTGCTTAATCATGTTTATTAGGCTCTAATTTTTTTTTTTTTTTTTTTTTTTTTTTTTTTTTGAGACGGAGTCTCGCTCTGTCGCCCAGGCTGGAGTGCAGTGGCGCGATCTCGGCTCACTGCAAGCTCCGCCTCCCGGGTTCACGCCATTCTACTGCCTCAGCCTCCTGAGTAGCTGGGACTACAGGTGCCCGCCACTGCGCCCGGCTAATTTTTTGTATTTTTAGTAGAGACGGGATTTCACTGTGTTAGCCATGATGGTCTCCATCTCCTGACCTCGTGATCCGCCCACCTCGGCCTCCCAAAGTGCTGGGATTACAGGCATGAGCCACCGCGTCTGGCCTAAAATTTTTTTTACTCACTTCTAAGATTAAGGCTTTTAGAGACCTATGCCCACAAACAGATTTCTAACTATTTTCTTACCGTTTGAGTTCCAAAAGAAATAGAAGACCTCAGTATATGTTTACAACCAGAAGGGACCTGCATTCCAAAGGTTTCATTAATAGTGCCTAAGCCAATGCACAGAGAGAAACAGGTCTTTTGTAAACTAAGTGGTAAATATCTACTTACCACTTATCATTGCTCAGAAAATTGCTTGAAGTTGAAGGGGGATAAAAAAGTTAAGACCAAATATTTCTTTCAAAAAATTCTTATCTCCCAACGATTTTGTGTGAAAACAAAGCAGTATATAATAAAGCACTAACGTGTGAAACTAATGGCAGTCATTATCTGAGTATTTCAGGCTGGAAAAAAGTCACTGCAAAGTCCATATAAGTAAAGACTGTTGTTTGAATTATTAATATAGTTGTATGCTTTAATTAATATTTTACTTACCTAGGGACAGATACAACTCATTGCATTGGCAATATCTTCTTCACTCTCTCAGGCTGTTAAGAGACTTAAGCTGTTTTCTCTGTACCTCCATTTCTTCTTTCATAAAGTGCATAATTTTACCTGCCTTTCTCTTATTTCAGAGAACAAGGAAGGGGGATAAATAATAACCCTAGGATGCTTGGTGTTATCTGGAGATTAGTGCTTATGTGAGCCAGGAAAGGCTGAGCACTAGGTTGGGTACAAGAGAGAGCCAACATAAACACTGTTTCCTTAAAAGGGACTGCAAGAATCTATGTTTACTTACTAAATTGTTTATTGAATAGTTTATAAACAAGTAGACTGTCAATAATTTAATGTCAGCTTCCATGTCAGAACCCAGTATCAATTCTGCTCCTACTGCTTGTCCAAAGCTCAAGTTTTTTTTTTTGTTTGTTTGTTTTTTTTTTTTGGTAACCAATAAAGACTGTGCATTCACTCTAAGATACCATCCCTGCCAGGACACATTTCCCTTATGTTATACTTAATTTAGTTAAATTATCAGCTAATAAGTTCTTGATGTTGAAAATATCTGATAAAAAAGAATGAAAGCAGAGAGGCAGTGGTGGGCCGCAGGCAGGAGTAGGACTATTTATGATTCCCTTGGCAGTTGAACTGATATGTCCTGCAACGTTATCCAAGACCGACCCATGACACTAGGTCCCTGACCTGAAGGAAAGGTTCTGTGGAAGGCTTTTGGGAAAGGCATAGTATTTATACTCAGCAATAGACAAGATAAAATTCCCCTCCTCTCTATCTTTATCACTCTCCTTTCATAAATGACTGCTGAACGGCGTGGAGGAAACTCCCTGGTAGCCAAAGAGTACTTAAGATACTGGGAGGGCTTGGCTTCTGTTTATTTTTTGCAGTGTGTGTGTGTGTGTGTGTGTGCAAAATTCAATAACCATCCGTGAAATACTCAGCATGTGTCAAGTATGTAGCAGGTACTGTAGGATATAATGATGTGTAAGATATTGTCCCTATCTTTAGAGATATTTCAATTTATTAACGGGGGGGGTGCAAAAAGCACTACATTTGGTTGAACCAAATGACATAATGATTTTAGGGTCCAATATAGAGTTGACATGGGCAATTTCATACGGTTCAATTTAATACACATTGGAATAAAATAAGAGCCATAAGAGAATACAATAAATACCACGTAAGCTTACTGTAGGGCCAGATACTATTCTAACTACTTTAAATATATCAACACTTATAATTCTCACAACCATCTTATGAGGTAGGTACTATTAGCATCTTTATTTTAGAGATTGAAAAAAAAAGACACAGAGGTCTTAAAATTTAGAGAAGATCATACAGGAAGTAAGCAGTAGAACTGGGTCTTAAACTAAAGCTTACTCCAGAGGCTGAGTACTTAAACTGCAGTGCTACACTCTCTCCTTGCGAGAGAGGAAAAAAAAGGCTACGATTCTAAAGCAAAAGCAGCATCCTCTTGGGGGAACTGGGCAAAGCTTTGTGGATAAAGTTGTATTTGAAATATGGCTCATAGGACAAAATCTATGAAGGACTGTTTCAGACTGAGAGGAAAGAAGAGGAAATTACTGGTAAAAGGGTCGTTGTAAATGGATATAATGAAGCAAGAATGCAGGGAATATAAACATAGGAGTACATAAGAGAAAAGGGAGATAAGGCTAGCAAAGTGTATAGGATGAATGCTGTTGAATTTTCTGAACGCCAGGGAGATAAGTTTATTCATAATTTAGAAAAGAGTTTGGAGCTACTATAGATGATTGGGCAGATGAATCACTGAATCAGAGGTAGGCAGGAAGAATTAATCAAGAACAGAGTATGGTGGCTTGGAATAGGGAAAAATAGGAGATAGGAAGAAAAATTAGGAAGCTAGGACAAGAGTCTAGCTAAGAATGTATACGGACCTGGACAAGCAAGATGAAGTTTACTATATTAAATTTTTGTCCTGCAAAAGTTTTTATTGAAGTTAATGTAACTCAGAATTGTTTGAATGTTTGTGAACTTCTAGCATTCAAGCAATTCATTTGCTTGCCTATCTAATATGATAATATTTTGGAATCCTTTCAAAACTTGTCTCTGATCTCAGCCATTAATACTCATGTTCAAATGCCTATTTTCATGAAACCTTAGACTAATTTATGCTCCAATAAGCAGTCAATAAAACTTGCTCCAGTTGGATGTTCATTTTATTTTGAGGTAAAAATGCTATCAATCACAAAATTTACACTTTTATAGGAATACAAGACAAATTCAGTGAAAAGCAATGACTTTTAAAAATAGGGGAAAAGTCTCCCTCAGAAAGATGTGCAATCATCTAATTTTTTTCTCTATATGTGTTTAAGAAAGTCTTATATATTTGGCCCAACAAATCTTCTGCCAATAAATAATCGTGACAGAGAAATAAAATTCTTGAAAAAGTACAAAGAACGTGCAACCACAGCACCCTAGTTGAGGTGCCTGTCTTACTTGGGAATACTAAAAATGTTTTGCTTTTCTCTAGGAGATTGTAACTCTTCCTATTCTTCTCCCCAGAAATAAAAGAAGTTTTCTTTGTAGTAAAATTATAGCATTACTTCTTTAAAATATAAAAAAGTTGTTTGGATATCTCTTTAAACTGTAAACTCCCTTAACATTCTTCTTATCCTAAGTATGTGTTTTTGCTCATATTTACCCTGGGCTGACCTTTGCATAAGTGGAGTATGCTGCTACCCACGTATGTGAACTGAAAGGTCCTTTTGGGGTTACTAACCAAAAACAGGTCTTTTTTTTCCCAGAAAATGTTTCTTAAGAAACTAATCTGTGGAAGGCATGTTAGCATGTGCTCACTAACACAAAAATGCACATTCACATGGATTAAGACCTTTTGCCAGCACAGCAAAGCCCTAAGGGCTTACTTAGCAAGTGGGACAGACAGTTTTTGGTGAGCAAGAGAAGAAAGAGGTTACAGCAAGAGGTGATTCTTTAGGTTGTGCATAGCATGGGTTAATTTTAGCTGGTCTGGTTTGACCATATGTGTCTCTCCAGAGCTACTGAAATATCATGACCTCTCTCAGACCAGCATGGAGAAGGGAGGGATTGCTTCAGGCCGTGAGTATCAGGTTTTGACTGAAACTTAAAGGTGGGCAGGACTCATTTATATTTACAGAATCCAGGGCGGGGTGGGAGGAAGATAGATTCGATGACATGAGCAGTGTACCAGAGGAGGGAAAATACAGTGTGCCTGGGGAATGGTAAGTAGCCTGAACTTACAAGCTGGGGTGGGTGTTCAGGGTCTTAGGAAAGGTTTGAAGTTTAATGTTTAGGTAGTAGGGAGAGCACTAAAGATATTTACTTAGAACATAAGAAAATTATTGTTGGCAGGGGAAGATAGATGCAAGGAAGGAGAGATGGGGCAGCGGGTGGACGGAGAGAGGAGGGAGATGCTGCTAAATGGTCACTGCACTGCACTGACTGGTAGGAAGTTGTTCAACACATCCTCCATACCTAGAGGTTATATTTCAACGAGGCACAATGTTTGGGCTTCTTGGACCCAAGTATAAAGTAAAGGTGGCTTGGAGAGGGCAGTGGCATTTATTTTTTATGTTTGGTCAGTTCTGGCTAGGATTTGTCCTGACAGGGTTTTTATTTCATTTTTTCTTCCATGGGGTTTTGTTTTGAATCTGAGAACTTAGAAAAGTACACACAGGAAACGTGTAAATTATAATTTTATATTCTCAGGACATTTCATGTTAAACACTAACTTTTCATGTGAAATTATCTCTTTAGGGAGAATGTGAGCTCCTTGATGTCAGGGCAGTATCTTACTCTGTCTCCCTCAGGGCACACAGCTAAAGTTTGAGTACACAGCAGACTGTTAAATATTTGTGACACGGTAACAATGTATACAGTGACAGAGTGAGGTGATGTGAGCACTTGAGTCTGTCACATCTGGATGTGAGGCTTGTGATGATAAAAGGCAATGATATGTTCAGGCATGTGCACTATGATAGGTGCCCACTGTTACAGACACTGATATAGGTTACTTTAGCCAGTCGTTCCTGGGACAGAGAGCAGGTGACTTTTGATAAGAAAAAGCTGGAAAGATAGGGGAAGTCAGTATCTATGTGACTTACCACATATGAATGATAATTAGCTAGTCGTCTTACGTATCATGAAGACAGGAAATCAACATATGCCAAATGACTGGTAGGAAGTTGTTCAACACATCCTCCATACCTAGAGGCTATATTTCAACAAGGCACAATGTTTACGCTTCTTAGACCTTGTGACATACAGAACCAAACTGAATCTGACGGCCTTGGGCACACTTTCTCAAGACTGCTTGAGACTGTGTATACTGGTGATATGGACAGGAGACAGGGAAACACTGGGTAGAAGAGGGTAGTTCCTGGGCAAAGGCCCCACCCTCAAGCCTGAAGACTTGCAGCCCTAAATGGGAATAGGCATTTCCGTTTTCATGTCCAAAAAGCTACCTTTTGGCCCAAAACACCCCCTATCCTGCATTCATATAAGTAAAGAAAATTACTTAGAGAAATCCTACTGCCACTTTGGGGGACAGTGGAGGGTAAAGTATTATGTTTGTGTCAGGAGGATGGTTTCAATGTGAAGCATGTACCATTAGTAACACATTTTCAACTGATTACTTCTCATTTCCTTACAGAATATAAAGCACATCACTCATCTGTTGAGTGAAAAAAGGCTTTGGAATATACTGGCTGGGAAACCCAAACAGAACCAAACAGCCACTTCTTTTACAACATCTGTGTTAATTAGGGAGCAGCTTAACATGTCAGATGCTTCTTAAACAGGAGGGCTATAAAGGATTTGTGGTCTGGCACAACTGACAATTGAATGACAGCTGTTAAAAACAGTACCAACTCTCCTTTTTGGTCACCTCCAAGGAAATAATGTTAAAATCTCACATTGGAAATTAATTCTGCAATTTAGTCATAAAATTCAAATTATGATTTCGTGACTCCAGAATAACAACAAGAATAGCAATATCTTAACTGATTTAGGTACACTGTCTTCCCTTCCCTTATTGCATAATATGGACTCTAGCATATACTTCCACTGATGAAAAATATCCATCCCTAAAATTTAAGTAAACAAGTACCTACTACTATGGATCGGAATTTTTTTTAGGAGATGTAAGGGATTTAGAAGAAGCATAAAGTTTAGGCTTTGCCTTAAAGTTCAATAGAATTAATTCATTCATGCAGTCCACACAATCTGGTGAGTTCTATATGCAGGGCTAACACACACACTAAAATGTCAGGAGGTAAACGCTATCATGTTGTAAAGGACAAAGTTCCACGGAAGCAGAGAAGGCAGAATATTGTTCAGGACTAGAGAATTTGGAGACGCTTCCCCACAGAGTTGATGTTGGGGTTCTGTCTTGTGGTTGAAGAGGAGATTGTCAAAGGACCAGGGGAGAATGTGTAAAGTCATTTTAAGGGTAAGAAAGAGCTTACAAGAAGGCATAATTTTGAAGCTTAAGGCAATTTGGTTGGAGAGACAAGTTTAACTTTCTACCAGTGTAAACCTTAGATAAATACTTCAAGATAATAATGAAAATAATTTTAAAAAGAATTTATAAAAAGAGGCAGTTTCCTAAATTCAATAAATAATTGTTGATCCATGATGTATCATTTCCTCTTTTTTCCTCCTTCATTAATTTGGCCTTACTTAACTTCCAAGCATAAGCAAAAATAGAAAAAAGCAGCCTTGCAGAGAAGTTGTATTAGTTTGTTTTCATTGCTATAAAAAAGTACCTGAGGCTGGGTAATTTATAAAAAAAAGTGATTTAAATGGCTCACAGTTCTGCAGGCTGTATTAGCATCTGCTTCTGGTGAAAGCCTCAGGAAGCCTATAATCATGGTGAAGTGGAGCAGGTGTCTCACAGGGCGAGAGTGGGAGCAAGAGATTGAAGGGGGAGGTGCCACACACTTTTAAACAACCAGATCTCATGAGAACTCACTCATTATGGTGAGGACAGCACAAAGAGGAGGGTGCTAAACCATTCATGAGGAATCTGCCCACATGACCCAAACATCTCCTCCCAGTCTCCACTTCCAACATTGGGGATTACATGAGATTTGGAAGGGACAAACATCCAAACTATATCAGAAGTTAAAAAATAAATCCTTAAAAAATGTTTTGCTTGCCTATAAAATTTCAACTCAGTCACTATTCCAGTTACTACCATCCCAAATAAAATAGAGAAAGGATAGTAGCTTAATTACACTAAAACATGGAAAATATCATTGAAGGAAGAAAAAGGACTGAAATTCTTACTTGTCTTTAGGCCTGGATTAACACTTTGCAGACTCCAGGGTGCTCTGCTAAGGATAGCTGCTGTGGCTGAAACAGAAAGAGAAGAAAACCATTAGTCATCCCTGTCAAAACAATCTGATATGACCCTGTATAAACTAAAAATAAAATCCTCAGTTTCCCAAACCAACTGAATGGACCCCTTCTTGGCCAAGGGGACTCCAGAGAAAAGTTCCTGACAACAACGGGAAGGCAGGTTGGATATACCTCCCCTTTGGAGTTTAGGCACAAGTGACCAGCATTAATGTTAAAATAGAGATCATAAGACTGACTAAATAGACTCTTTGGGCAATAAGATACTAAATTATAAACAAGACCTTAGGCCATGCAAGGCAAGGGTTAAGTCACACCTATAGGCCATTAATCTTGCTAAACAGGTCATTTTGTGGCTGACTCTGACATAGCATCCTTATCTTAATTTAAATATTTCTTTTTGCTAACTCTAAGCTTTTGTACAGTTTTGCTCCTCTAACCAACTGCAGATTAAAAAATCTCTGAACCAAACTATGACCTGCAAGTCCCCACTCCAAGACATCCTGCCTTTTCAGAGTGAACCAATGTATAGCTTCCATGTACTGATTTATGTCTTTGCCTGTAATTCCTGCCTCCCTGAAACATACAGAACCAAACTGAATCTGACGGCCTTGGGCACACTTTCTCAAGACTCCTTGAGACTGTGTATACTGGTGATATGGACAGGAGACAGGGAAACACTGGGTAGAAGAGGGTAGTTCCTGGGCAAAGGCCCCACCCTCAAGCCTGAAGACTTGCAGCCCTAAATGGGAACAGGCATTTCCGTTTTCATGTCCAAAAAGCTACCTTTTGGCCCAAAACACCCCCTGTCCTGCACTCATATAAACTCTGAACCCGAGGTTCCAGAAGCAGACCAGCAGACCAACAGACCAGCACACCAGCAAACCAGCTGACCAGCAGACAGATGGTGAAATGATGCAGCAGAGAGAGAGAGAGAAGAGGAACATTTGGACGCTGAGAGGAGCTTGGCTGGGGGAGGTTGGAGAAGAGTCCAGCCACTGGGCTGCCCGACTTCAGAGGAAGTTCACCTTCCCACTCCATCCCCACTTCCCACTCCCCATCCATCTTGCTGAGAGCCACCTCCACTACTCAATAAAACCTTGCACTCGTCCTTCGAGCCCCTGTATGATCTGTTTTTTCTAGGACACTGGGCAAGAGCTTGGGATACAGAAAGCTGTCACTCTGGCCCTCTGCCCTTGCTATAAGGCAGAGGGTCCATTGAGCTGATTAACACTCAAGCTGTCTGTGGACTGCAAAGCTGAAAGAACTTTGTAACACTGGGGTTGCAGGCACCCCACCCCTAGACACTACCTCGGGGCTAAGGGGCCAAGGGGCCAAGGCACTTGCCCCAGCCTCTGCACCTGACTGTCTGTATTCTCCCCCTAGGGGTTTGAGCAGTGGGGCAACTGAACAGGTGAGCCACACCCCTGTAGCAAGCTCTGTGAGAGGGATCAGGGAACTCGCTCATTTCAATGGGGCCACAGTCACTTATACTGGCTCAGAATAAATCTCTTTAAAATATTTTACAGTTTGATTTTTCTGCTAACACCTGTTATGGCATCATTTTCAAATGATAAAGTATGATTTCTCCTCTGATAATAATCCCCCTTTTAAAAATTAAAATTGCACCTAACCTCTAAAAAGAACTCATACAAATCACAGCAAATGAAAACCTGGTCTTAATTACCTTTGGTCTCAAGCCTAGACACAGTAGGGAACTATTTTTTAAAAAAAGATTTCCTACATTATTTGAGTTTAAACTTGAATCTTATTTGTAAGAATGAGGAGAAATATAAATTCTTTTTAAACAGTATGAGAAAAAGTTCAATTAAAAAAGTTTATTTTTAGAAATAAACATGTGAATGATCCTGGAAGTAGGGAGGGAATGAAGGGAGGTGAAAAGCTCAACATGAGAGAAACAGAACTTTATGGTGTGAGATGGTCCATAATTCATCCACTATAAACACAGTCATAATTTGATTGACATTAGTAGTAGGTGGCATAAAAAACAGGAAAAAATGAAAAATGATGAATGTAGTGTCACTCTACCTTGAAGTATTAGAGTGGGTTGCTTTGTAAGCATCCCAGCTAGAAAAGTAGGCATCTCTTGTCTGGGCTTGGTGGTGAAAGGTGTTTCTCCAGAATTCCCCATATCTGATCACGTTACCTCTAAGTTATTCTTAGAGGGTCAGCATGGCTCAGGCCCACAGTAAACACTGAGTTTTACCTCCCAGTGAAACTACTGGTGATATTGTGAAATACATATTTGACCTTGTCTCCGTTTCTTGACACAGTTCCTAAAATCCTTCGAATCTCTGTAGTGGTAAGTGTCTTTCGTATGCTAATGAGTTGACTGATGCCTGGGGGCTCCTGGAGAACCTCAGGATGGGGCATGGTCACAGGAAAGACCAAGAGTTGATTAGAGGATGAGACACTTCAGCCCCACTCTCCAACCTCAGGAAGGGGAGAGGGACTGAAGGTTAATTTGATCACCAGTGGCCAATGTCTTAATCCGAGAGATTCTGGATAGCTGAACACATGAAGATGCTGCGCTCAGAGAGGTCATGGAAACTCTGCAACTCCAACCCACATACCTTACCCTATCCATCTCTTCATCTGTGTCCTTTGTAATATCCTTTCTAATAAGCTGGTAAATGTAAGCAAGCTGTCTCAAATTATCAAACCTGAGGGGGAGGTTGTGGGAACACCAATTTACAGCTGATTGGCTAGAAGTATAGGTAACAACCTATTACTTGCAGTTGGCATCTGAAGTGGGGGACAGTATTGTTGGAATGAGCCCTAAACCTGTGGTTATCTGATGCTATTTCCAGGTAGATAGGTAGATTGTCAGAATTGAATTGAATTAGAGAACACCTAGTTGGTGTCCCACTGAAGAATCTGTTGGAGAATTTGTGTGGGGAGAGATTCCCGCCGAGGACTAAGTTCCGATTTTTTATCTTGCCCAAATTCCTACCTAAGGGTTCTGGGGAGTCATGCCCTACAAACCATGGGTTCTCATCAGATGGGTTTTATTTGACCTTGTATATTGTGACTTGCTTTTCAATCTGACTCTGGCATAACATTATGAGACAAGGAAAAAATATTAACCCCAAAGTATATTTCCTTGCCATGCCTTGAAATTGCCCTACAAAGTCTCTTATGGGAAAAATCCACATTCTGTAGAGAATCCCCTTCCCCCTTTGTTTTCCTTCCTTCCTTCCCAGATCCAGGCAGTAATCAACCAAGAGCCAGGCACAGTTTTAGGTCCAGTAAGAAACATATCTTAACCTGAATAGTCCTTTCCATTAATCCCAGGTCTTCAGACAAACTCAACTAATTGTCAACCAGAAAATGTTTAAATTTACCTATAGCCTGGAAGCCCCCCATTTGAGTTGTCCTGCTGCCTTTCTGAACCAAACCAATGCATTTCTTAAATGTATTTGATTGATGTCTTATGCCTCCCTAAAATATATAAAACCTAGCTGTACCCTGACCACCTTGGGCACATGTTCTCAGGACCTCCTGAGGGCTATGTCACAGGCCGTGGTCACTCACATTTGGCTCAGAAAAAATCTCTTCAAATATTTTACAGAGTTTGACTCTTTTCGTTGACACCACACACATTTTGGTGATCTCTGGTCACTAAAATATTCTGTGTTATGAGAGTATAGTAGGAGAAAATGAATTTTTTTTTACATACTCTCAGATTATTAATACTTTTGTTTCAGTCCTTAATAGAAACCCACAGTAACAATGCCAAGAAATCTATTTCTGATATAAAAGAAGAAAGAGAAAGAAAATAAAGATGTACCGGACAGTGAGCTGACTCATTCCCATCTCTCTGAATGTCAGAGCCTAGTGAGTCCAATTCACCTGCCCCTGAGCCACTTTTCAATGTACTTTTTCAGTAACTCCTCCCAGTTAGCTAACTGGGAAGCAGCCTTTCAGCTGTGAAAGTGTTTCTTTTTCATTCTCTCTCTAAATTTTATTATTATCTTCATCTATAGATCATTTACTCTCATATGCAATAAGGAATTATGACAAAAAGCAAACATTTTCCTAAAGTAAATAAAGTACTACACCTTGATTTTAAAGTGGCCGGAAAGCAAAATTGCATTGTAACAATTCCTTCAAATCTACTTGCTGCTTTGATACTCTAAGTTTTTATTATTACCATTATTTTCTAGAACCATTCCCACCACCATCACAGATCTTTGCTACAAATCAGAGAACACTTTGTTTCATTACTTCTTTCTCTAAGATGAGCACTAAAAGAGGACCTTTGGTCAAGGTTCAGTAAGTTTGTATAACTGACAACTATGTATTACTTGAAAAAGTTTTGATAGTTCAAAGGAAGAAAAAAATTAAGTTAATCAAAATAATAACAAATAAAGTGAAAGGAAATTTTTGTAGGTGATAGGTTTATGGCATACATGCAGTAATAATTTCATGGATGTATACTTATCTCCAAATTCATGAAGCTGTATACATTAAATAGGCACAGATTTTTGTATGCCAACCATACCTCAATAAAGTGGTTTAAAAAATATGTTAATCATGGGATAGCACATAAACATATGTGTTATTTTGGTCAAAATTACGTAGGAAGTTTGTCTCAATTTTCAGCTTGAATCTGAGAAAACTGATGGATGACAATTTCCAGGCCTAAAATCAGCAGTAGAGTTGACAAATTTTTCCACGATGGCAGAAATGGAATGTGGGGGTCAGTTATGAGATCCTAAGGAGAGTGCAGAGCCAAAGCTCTGGCCTGGAAATGCTTGGGGAGCCCTGGCCAGCCTTGAATCTTCACAAGCCAGCATTTAATTTTTTTTGCAAACAGACATCTTGTGACTTTGCCTTTATCGTGCATTTGGTGACATTTTCACGAACCAAAAAGTCTTAGTCAGCTAACAGTCCTGAAAATATGTAATGAATCGAGACATAAAAGGAACAAATGGTACCCTCATGGAAAGACTACAGATTTATGCTAAGGGTGCTGGTTAAAAAGTAAAGCACAATGAACAAAACTGCGCTGGCTTAGCAAATGGAAGTGTCATTCTCAGTCATCAATTTTAATTAGCGTCAGAGCCATGTACCTAATGTCTAGAGGTGCTGAGCAGTAAGGGAAAAACAAGTAAAGGAAGACCATAAGCAGAGAATCACATCCAATAGTAACAAAGTTAATGAAACCATTGCGAACTGTGGTCTTGGTTATGATCTGCAAGCACTCCATTTATTAACTATTCCCAACAAACCAATAAATAGGCACTTTTAAATGCTGGGTTATAAAATAAACTAGCTGCAGCCCCCGGCCTCAGTGAGCCCACATTTTTCTAGGCAGGGATCTATAAAGAAAGAGTGGTCAAGCATTGGAGGAACAATGGAATATCTGTTAACAAATTTGGACAAACTTCCTTGGGAAGGTGACTCCTTGAGACAGGTGCTAAATTTGGGATAAAGGGTAATGTGGAGGAAAAGAAAGGGCAGTTGGGGCCAAGGAAACAAAGGTGCAGAAGGTACAAAGGTGCAGAAGACACAGCCTGGGCATGTAAAGAGCTGTGATGTGTTGGGAATGCATGGATGGAGCTGAGGATGTGTTGAATTAGGGAAGAAGCAGGGGCACATCAGGGAGAACCTAGCCAAAGAACTTAATTTTGATTCTGCAAACACTGGGGAACCATTAATTTGCTATGCTTGGAGGTGGAGCACCTCACAGTGTACTTACCAAGACTAGAACTGACTGCAATTGAACTTTCCCTACTTACACTCAACCTTGTACTCAACTTCTCAACAGAAACACGTATCTAGGCCTTGGTTTCTCTGTGTTTAAAATTGAGAGAGTAAAAGTATCTATATATATATAAGATTTAAATCAGTACATGCAAATCATTTCATTTACAATACAATTAGTGATAAGTAAGTGTTATATATGCTTACCATTGTTATTGTTTTTGTCATTATTATTATTGCTAGTCACTACCTTGACAGCAGGGGCATGTCTTTTCCTATGGAGAACTTGACATTGTGTTTACATTAGACTTTGTGCACTTAGGGTTTTGCTGATGTGAAGACGGGATGTTGTCATAAACCCAGCTAGACTATTTAGGCCCTCCTGGTGCAGGCTGCATGTAGGCAGTGGGTTCTGTTCTTTAAAGGTGTTTGGCAAATGAGTTGGTGGAGTAGGGGATAGAAATCTACTTATGGCAATGATTCAGCCTGAGACTAAATGCAGCCAATCCCAGCTCTCTAGCATGTCATTAAGGAAGCAAGAGTAGGAGAATCAATGTTCTGGCAAGAATCATAGTTCACCAGTTGTGTGGCAATGGCATTTAGAAACACCCCTGAATAGACGGTGCAAACACAAGTAAACATAGTACCATATACAGCAACCATTCTATACAATTACAGGAGGTAATGCATGTAAAGGGCCTCACACAGCAGTTATTAAATATACCAAGTCTAGGGCCCTGCCCCAGATTGATAGAGTCCGAATCTCTAAGTCCCTGGTCACTCTACATTTTGGAAAGGTCCTGGGAATGTGTATGCTTACCTTGCCCTTCCATACCCCTCCCTGCCAGGTGATTCTTACGACAAGACACAAAATATATTTAGGAAACTTTTCACCATACCTTCTTGCTCTGGTCAGAATCACTAGATCCTCTGCAGGGCTCTGCCTCTAGGGTTTCCCCACTATGTGCCACAATTGGTACTCATGAGGAGGCACTTGATAAAGTACATGCTGATTGATTGATCTCAATGTCACAAGCATCACACAGTTATATTGATGAAGCCAGGTTGCTGAGGCTTTGGGCAGAAATACCCTTCAGGGATCAATTCTCAAAGAAGCAGGTGAGACGTGTGATGTCCTTAGCAGGCCCCCTCCTTTTGCTCTGTGGTTGGATACTACTCAGTGGGTCCTCAGGCCGCGATCCTCTTTTTGGTCATCGCTACCCCTTGTCATACTGAGTCCACCAGGCCTGAGTGCAGTGACAGTTCTAAGCTGGAATATCTTTTGTGGCTCAGTGAATTAATTACATTCCTATCCATAGTTTTTCCTGAACCAAAGTGTATTATCTCGTACATGTTATGACTCTTGGCAGCTCTAAAGAAGCCTGTGTAATCTAAACAGGAAATCTCTGAGCCCTTCCAAGAGACAGTATTACCTCCCCACATCTCCATGAGGGAGTGTATTTCTTCTCTACTTGAACAGTAAATCATACAGCATATTACATGAGCTAGAGAATTTAAACAAATAAAACAGGAACTGTGAAATGGTGCTGGTGGTTTCAAACACTTTTTAATGCTTTACAGTAAAATAATAGATAACAAACTTGGAAGATAAACCAGTGTCATTTAAAAAAGCACATGTTTAAATACATCTGCAGTAGCCACATTTTGCTGTAAATGTATTTTGAGAATAGCAGGGCTTCAACAAGAATCAATGTGCAATGATAAAGACCTTCTTTTCTCACAGGTCCTATCTCTGGCTTAGAGGGACAAATGTGGAAGTTTCCTAACAACTTCAAGCTTCACATATTTATTTCCTGTCTAGCAGTGTTCTGCTTGGTGAGTTTTTCATAAACATCCTCCTGACATAAGCTTGTGCATGTGCTGAGATATCCGCTTGCAATTACAGACAGATACTAGAGTTTGGCTTTTCAAATGCAGTCCCTAGCATAATAAGGCCAGTTAAAGGTGCAGTAGTGACGTCCAGGGAACACATTGGTGGTGTTTTCACAAAGAATACTGAAAGGAACAGGCAATATGAATGCTGGCTCTCAGCTGGCCTGTATCTTCCTTCTGCAAAGCTTGCCAGTAATTCCTCCAGCTTTTCCTTCCTACTGTTACAAGAGCAGCAAAACATCCTGCCCAGCTAGCCACCCCAAAAGCTGCTTTTCATTATGGAGAACAGCAGAGGTGTCAATACCAGGCCATAATCAGTAAGAGAGTTTGCTATGCCATGGGATAACAGGAGCGCAGATTAATCACAGCAATGCTAAAAGGAATAAATAGAATCACGTTTTGGCACTGGGCCAAGATTAATCCTAGGTTGGCCAGCCAGGAACATATGACTGAAATTGGAAGGATATTCAAACAGAATATTGGAAGGTGAGATGGAGATGTAAGAGAGAATGACAGAAGTGACTAACTCTTCCCTTATAATGTTATCATAGATCTTTTTAAGACTTGTGAATTCACTCATTCAAAATAGTAGTGAGGAGGTTGATTTAATTAAGTCTGGAGCTCAGCTGGTGACTCATAGGTAGCGTGCTGGAGCCACCTTCTCTTCCCAATTCTGTGTTCAGTTGCATCACATTATCAACTTTAAATCAACCACAGTGGGTATATTTACACCAAAAAAATTTAGCAAGTCCAACAAATGAAGAATTCCTACCTTCTAGTCCTGTGTAGAACCACCCACCTTTCAAGGTCAGTCTGTGTCTTCTTTAGGAAGCACTTTTTCTTTCTCCTAGTTGGGATCCATCTCTACATTCTTTGTGCTTCCACAACACCAATTTTGTTTTTAATATCTGGACAATGGCACTTATTATTCCATGTCTGATATGTTAGTTATCTAACTGCCCAATGAATGATAAGCTTGAAGTCTGAAGGTAAGGATCATGGCTCATTCTCCTTTTGGTCCATCACAGCATTAGCATAGTTCCTTAAATATAGGGAGTGCTCAATACATATTTGTAAAATTACTAAATATTTAACTTTCAAAAAATGTTGTGAGGCATTATGATTTTACTTATAATATTACTCTGAATTTACCGTATATTTTGAGTTCTCTGAAGTCTCAATTTGCACAAAAGAAGATTCTAAAGTACATCATCAGATCCTATAACAAATGTCCTTTTGGAACCACGAATACTCAAATTTGAGGCAAAGTCAACATATTTTAACTAGATTTATGACATCTAGTCCCTTGCTAGTGTTTGATAAGGGAAAAAATAATAAAAATAAGATTAATTTCTTCCACTCGCTGTCACCTGCGTGAATGCATTTGTCTGGTTTTGCATGCAGCAGCATGTTTGTCTTTGGATACTGACATATGTGGTGCTCGTTGCTTGGTACTTGTTTACTAGGCTGATACTGGTAGTAGTGACTCTTAAGTCACAGGAATTAGTTGTTTTGGCAAATTCATAGATCTTGTTCAGACCAGGTGCCATTCAGCGTGTCAGAGGTGTCCTAAGAAAGCATATACTTTGGCAGAGGTTTCAAGGTGTATTTTTCCCTCTATGGGCAAAGGCATCTTTCATAAACAGGTTGGTCTGGGCTCCTGCCACTCTGTGTCTCGTTTCCAAGCTCACTCTTCAATTTCCATCCAACATTTCTTGAATAAATTTCGTTCTCTTGGAAGTAGGTATTTCAGAGCTAGAAAAAGTAATCCTGAGTTAGAGTTGCTGTGTGCGAGTACTTACAATGTGCCAGGCACTGTCCTAGTTGCTGGGCATTCAATGGCAAAAACAGCAGATGGAATTCTGCCTTCCTGGACCCACGTTCTAGTGTGTACGGGGATGAACACATAAGGAAATAGATGTGTATTATAATGTCAGGCAGCTGGGAAGATGTGGGGAGAGTGGCTGTTATAGATCTGAAGGTATGGTAATGAGCCACACAGATGTTTTGTGGAAGAACATTCCAGGCAATATGAAGCAAGAATATAGGCCCTGAAATGGGTTTGAGGAGTAGAAGGGAGGTATGTGTGGCAGGAGTAGAGAAAGTGAGAGAAGAACAGAAGGATTTGAGGTTGTGGAGGTGCAAGAGGCCAGATGTTGCAGGGTCTTGCAGCCTGGAAATAAACTTATGAACTGTTCACCATGTCAGATTCCATGCAATAGACCCCAGTGAGCTGGAATTGCTATTGCTATTCCCCTTATGATGTATCTTTTCCACTGCAATCCTTTATTGTCATAGTTGGGAATTGGGAGCTCTTGGGGATGGGTCCTTAAGCTATGTGGTATGTGGCTTTAATTCACTAATTAACTTTATTCCATGGTACTTGATCTGGGTTACAGGCACAGACCAGAGGGCCATTTGTTTTTTCAAGACATATTATTGAGCACTTATTATGTGCAAGGCACTATACTAGGCACTGGGATATGGTTGTAAACAGACTAATGCTGGCCCCAGGGTTCATTTCTCTCCATTCCCTTAAATGGACCTTTGCCCCAGACCAACATGTCTGCTTGGGTCTTTGTCCACCTTATACCATTATCCTTGCTTTCTCCAGAATAGGGGGAAGATCAGAGCCAATTCCCATCTATAAAGTAGAAATAATATTTCAAAAAAATGAAATAATGTATGTGAAGTACTGAGCAGAATGCCTGGCACATAGTAAGTTAAGTGCTTCTGATTACGATTGCCTGTGAATTAATGGTATTTATTATATATGTCACTCATCTGACAGTTAATTATGTCTTATGCTGTATCTTGCATTATTTGCTTTGCATACGTTTATGCTGTTGCTCCTTCAATTAGATTGTAAGTCTGTTGAAAGGAGCAACCTCATTTTATTTTTTCCAACTCTGCACACAGCAGGCTCTCAATAAATATCTGTAATATGTTTACTCTCTGACCTTTTATTCTAACAATCTCTTTTTAAATTAATTAGCAGTCTTAGCAGAAAAATGCATACATTTTACAGATTTATCTGTCACTTTTGTATGTAGTAAAAATGAAAACTTTGATGCAGCTCCCCTCACATACTTGAATCAAACATTTTAGATTCACTTTCTAAAGGCCAATTTTGGAAAGGAATTGTTGACACTCTCTTTTGGCCAACATGGAAGTGGTTCCAGAAACTATTTTGCAGTAGAAAATGGAAGCTCTACTAGAAAGCGAATGTAGATGGATATGGTGACAGTCTACCTAGACATGTCCCTGGGCGGTAAAGTACCTACCTGACGCTTAGTTTTTTGAACTTTGCCCTTTTTTTGTTGTGCCTTCTGAAGTTCTTGGCTCTATTGAGAAGTAACCTTTATGGGTATTGAACTTTAAATCTAAATCTAACTTCAGTTAAAATTTTTAAAATGGACAATTAAATGAGAGTCAAAACGGTAATCAAATCACACAACATCGTTTAAAGTGGAAAATTATACCAGGTATGAAAAAGAAAAGTTTCATAGCTATAGGGCAGGCAATGCCTTAAAAGTCTAGAATATAAATTTTGTTTCCTTGTTTGAATTCTATTTAATGTGATGACAATATGACACAAAGAAAAAAGTCAAAAGCCTCATTGATAACCCATACACGGCCACTCCACTGGCCATAGATGTCTTGCACAGTGTGTTTTTGTGTCAGCCTGAAGGGGCAATCTGCCCCATATGCTTTTTGGCAGAACAAGGACACTGTATGGCTTTAAGTATTCCCTGATCGAATGTGGGAAAAGAAGCAGTTAGCCAAGTTCTGAACACAGTATTTATTGTGCTGACGCCAGCAGGTGAGGGGGGAAATGGGGAGGAACAGAACTCCCACACAACTTCTGCCTTGTTCTACTTTCCGGTGGATGTAAGTTAAGAAGGGTGACAAAGATACCTCTGGGTAAATGATGTAAGGAAGATCCAGGGCTTCAAGTTTAGGATCTGCAGCAAATACTGTGTGTGTGTGTAAAATGAACTTCCTAGCAGCAGCTAGTGCCACTGAAGAGCAACCAAAATAATGTGTGACCATTTAGATTACAAATGAGTTTGGTTTGCTATTAGCCCCTTGCCCTAAATTAGAAAATCTAGTCTTCTTCTTCTTCTTCTTTTTTTTTTTTTAAGGGAATGTGTATGTACAAAAAGGGGATCTATAGAAGCCAGAAATGGTTGGGCCCCCAACACCATTTCAAACAATAATCCCAACAGACATTTCTCTTTCTAAAGAACACCACCAAAAAAGAATTAAAAACCTACATGGAAAGCATACTCTATTTTTGGCTTCTTAGGGGTTGCGCTCCCAGGAATTTCCTTTCCATTCCTGGATCTTTTAAGTCCTTGTCTGAATGGCTGTCTCTACTTCCTAATTTCTCCTCTTCTGAATCTACTTTGGTTTTACTTCTAATCCTTCCATTCCACTAAACCTGTTCATATCAAATTCAATAGTCCCTTCTTATTTCTTATATTACTTAACTTCTCAGAGGCATTTGACCCAGTATATTACTGTCTTTTAAAAATATGCTCTTTGTTCAGCTTTGAGGATGCCTGATCCACTTGCTGTCCCTTCTAGCTCACCGACTGTTCTTTCTTGGTCTCCTTTACTGGCTTCTTTTCCTCTGCCCGACCCATAAATACTGTCCTGTCACAAAACTCTTCCCTCCAATATTCTAGCTTTTTTTTTTCCCCCCTGCAAAGGGAATCTCATCGAGTCTCATGGCTTTAAATATCATCTACACACTGATGGTTCCAAATTTCTATCTTAGTCTGAGCCTCTCCATTGAACTTCAGACTCTACTCAGCCTCTTCAGTATCTTCAGTTGGTATCTAATAGGTATCTCAATCTTAACACAGAACTCTCGAGTAATGTCTGAAAAAAACTGTTCTTCCTAAATTCTTCTCTATGTCTGAAAATTGTTTCACCATCCACTCAGGTACTTAAGCCAAACACTTCTGAGTCATCTTTGTCACTTCGCTTTCTCTAACTCCTTCCAACTCATTTAACCATCAACAAGTTCTTTCAGTTCCATCTCAATCCATTCACTTCTCTCCATCTCCTTTGCTATTATTATAGCCCATGCATGCATCCAGCACCTTTTTCCCAAACAATCAAATAGTTTCCTAACTAGTCTTCCTACTTCCACTTTTGCCTTCCTTCAATTAACTACCAAAACAATTAACCTTTTTAAGGCATAAGTAAGATCATGCTACCTCACTGGCTAAAATTCTCTAGTGGCTTCCCATGTAATCAGAATAAAGTCCAAATTCCTTATGGCCACCAAGATCCCCAAGTGGTAAATATGATCACAAATCATTAGTATGATATTTCCTAACAGAAAAACGTGACCCAAGTGTATGTTGTAAGCAAGCAGCATAAGAACGTGAAAGGATACTATGACTTCTAAAAAATTCTAGAAGTCACATTAAAATGTGGACCATTTGTAATACTTATTTCCAATCATTAGAATCTATCTAAAGCTTCTAGGAATTTCCATTGTTTTCCCTCTGCGAACATTTTCTTACAATAGATTGGCATATGTGTGTATACTTTAGAAATATTACAATTTATAGTCACATAATTTTCTTTGATTACAACTCAATTAATTCTACCTTTTTTTTTGGTTTTTTTCCCCAAATTTCTACTGCTATGATGCAGGCTTAGAAAATAATCTCCCTTGTTTCTTGAGTTTAACCATAATATGTGCTGACTATTCACAACCAGACACATGCATAAAGGTAAGGGGATGATACATCCATACTGTTTGAAAATATCTCCTTCAAATCTATTTCTTGATGATGAAAAATATTGTGATGAAGAGCTAATTATACATAATCATTTGTCAATACATTTATAGTGAGCATTTCCTAAATGCCTAGCTCTTGGTTAGGTTAGGACTAAAGAAAAGTAGTTGAAGACATGATTCCTGAGCTTAGAAGTTACAATCTAGTCAGGGAGCAAAACTAACAACAGAACAGATGTCGTCAGAGGCTCCTAAGAGCTAAAATGTTTAGAACTAACTGATGCCCAAGAGTGATACATTTCTGCTGAAAGTTTCTGTAATTAGTAACATGAAGAAATGAAAGTATAGGTCGCTGGTAAAGCTAGAAAAAAAAAATCCTTATTTTTTCTGTAGCAGTTTTTTTTTCTTTGCTGTAGAGTTTACAAAACTTTAAGGGTACATTCTTGTTAACAGTCCATGTTTAAATTTCGTCGGAAGCAGGTATGTATTTTCTGCATATCACCAGGGTGCAAGGAATGCCACATTATTGTACTTCTCTAAAATGATTTAAGTCTGACTGTGAGCCTGCCGAACTTTTACCAAGTTAGTGGGATATTCAATTTCAGCCATCACTGTGGCTCCATTTGCTACTACTGGGTCAAGGGAGGGGCCTTGGAGATCTTACACAGGGATAAACATTTTAAAAATCTTTCATAGTCTTTTTCTTTCTTCTCCTTGGGTCTTAACTCTCCTTAACTCCAAAGATGCTCACTTCTTTTCCACAATATGTAAACAAACCTAGGAAGAAAAATTCTGTCCTAGACTTTCAAACTCCCTGGAGCCAACAGAGTAAAAAGATTTGGCAGGAACAAAATGCAAATTAGTACATCAATAAATACTCCCACCACATTTGAAATGTTAAATTGCTAATGTTAACCTTCCATTCTTACTGAATGACTCAGAAATGTTGAAACAGCAGTATTTTTCTTTAGTCATTATTTCCTTGGAATTGTAACCTAGAGTAGAGCAGTAATCTGTGCTCCATGCAAAAAATAATAATAATAATAATAATAATAATAATGTCCTCTATGGCCTATAAAGCTTGCTACTCAAAGTAGTATGGTCTGTGGGCCAGCAGCATCAGCATCCCCTGGAAGCTGGTTAGAAATGTAGGATGTCAGGCCCCACCTCTGACCTTCAGAATCAGAATCTGCAAGGTCCCCAGGTGATTCATGTGTGCCTTAAAGTTTGAGAAGCACTTCTCTAGGCGGTTTTCCTCCCTTTTTCCTTTTCTACTTCTCAAACACAAGGCATAATCTTAGCATTTCTCAAGGACCCTGAAAAAAACCTAGATGAATAATGAAAGTTACGCTTTTAAAAAAGGCTTCTTTCTGTTCTCTAACATTTGGATGAAAACGGTGTCACAACATCTGAAACTAATAATAAATAGACTTCCAATGGGAAGAAACTTCACATTTTACTTCTGGAGGGAACAAAGTATGTTTATGCTCTGATGTTAATTTTACTAAATTGTGTATGGAGGGACTTCTGAGCTGGGATTACTAAGCTATAGTTTGAGAAGTGAAAGGCCAGCATTTGGTTCAGGTCCTAAACACAGTTTACAGACCGCTTACTACAGACAGCAAGAAAATGTCCTTTGAGCCAGGGTACAAGTAGTTTTCACAGTCAATGGACTTGTGAAAATTCTATTTGGCCTATAAAATTTGCACTTGACTCAATCATTTAGACTTAGCAATGCCAGTTTATTTTCCAAGTAGATGATTCTTTCTCCTAATGTCCCTACCTTTAGTAGGGCAAGAATCAGGAATGTTTGCCTGTTACGAATACCCCGGTTCTTCCCTATTCCCCATACCCAGTGGAGATTAATTAGAGAAGAAAAAAGGATTACCTTAACATTTTGTATCATTTTCACATTTCATGGCATTTAGGTATGCCATTCACTCATTCATTTATTTGTTTCTATTTTCTAATAGCTGTTCTTAAGCCTCTTTTATGTCAACATAATGTCAAACTCAAATCCCTGAAATAATTTACAGGTGATTTTTCCTGTTTTTGAAATGACGCTTTCCCAACTATGCAGCTTTCCACAGCGATGCCTGGTATAGAGGATTATCAGGGAAAATACTTAATTTGTCCCTTTCTTAAGAACTTTTATCAAGTAGCTATTATGTGTACAATTAGTCATCAAACATACATTAACCAATTTAAGAGGCAAGGGTTGTGAGAAGTAGAGTATAAGACAAAGCCCAGTGGTTAAGTCAATTACAGCTTAACTGGAGAGCGCAGATAGAAACACACACTGAGAAACAACAGCAGCAAGGATAACTTGGAATTAACAAAGTATTACTAGAGGACCCAACACATTGTCTGGTGAGTCATTACAAACTAGGTCAGTGATGTGGTTGGGATTGCTGAAAGTTGGAACAGCTTAGGAAAGCTATATGGATTACAAAAGTCCTTGAAGTGGTCCCTGGAGAATGGCTAAGTAGGTGTTACAGGAAGAGAAATACCAAGAAAGCACAATCAGAAATAATATGCATTTATGTAGACTTTGAAACATCTGTTTCTGAAATAATTATAAAAACAAACTTTCCTCTGGAAGAGCAATTTGGAATGATTCCCAGCATTTTATGAGTAAGTGAGGCTTGATATGCAGGAGTTCTACATCCCAAATTTATGCAGATAGGAGGAGGGACTTCAGGGGCTATGCTGCATGCTTGTTAGGCTGAGAGTTTCTAACCAGGGGCCATTACAAACAACACTGTTTGTGAGGGTCAAGGCTTTGGAGTCAGATGGAAATCTCTCCTGGAAGGCGCAGTTCTCATTCTGAGAGCAAGTGCAATTGTAAAATGGAAAAGGTCCATTTTAGATAAAAGTGTTTCTCCAAATAAACATTGAAATGAAAATTTGAGATGGTAGCCTATCAAAAATACATCATGTCCTTTCTCTTTGTTTATACTCTTTGTTTCTGAGAATACAGATAAGAGAAAGAAATGACAATAATTTTACAAACTGTAAAAATCAGTATCTATATTATTACTGATTGATCTACAAGTGAAGGGACTACCCATTTTAATGTGATGTTGTGTCTCAACCCACATGCTAGTTTGATATATTAAAAAAAAAACAACAGTTAAATTCTAGAAGCCAGTGGTAACTAACTACTGAAGAACTGTTTGAAAATAGTAATTGTTTACTATTCAGCCAGATTTTCTTCCTAAAACTTAATTATGCATATAATAATGGATTTTAATATAAATGCTAAACTTATAACATCCTATCTGAAAGTTATCCACAGCTAATTCCCTCATTAAAAATGTTTTCATCTGCTGTAGACTTGCTTCTGGTTGAAGTTCAGAACTCTGTATTACATGAACAGTAATTTTCAACTATTATGTAAAGCCTCCTTCTCCTTCTATAATTCAGACAAATGTCAGAAAGGCCAAACTTGCAGAGAATGGAATACTGTTTATTCATTCAACAAGTATTTGTTGGATGTGGCCACATACTATTATCCTAAGTATCATGCAGATACAGAGATAAATATTATGCTGGATACAGACATAGCTCTAACCTTCCAAAATCATATAATCTGATAGGAGACAAAGACATACATCACACATGGGTATAACATTCCGCAATCTTATAGTCTGATTGGAGACAAACACATTTAGTATATAGTATGACCTTCAACACTTTCTGTGATATAAAAGATGCAGATAGCACAGGGCTAAAATTGGTTGAGAGTCCAATGATGAGTCAGTAAAGATTTTGTGAAGATCATGGCAATATCTTGAAGATGATGGAACTGGTACCTGCAGGACTTAAGTCCTTAGTAACTACATTCCCTTTATCATTCAAGTTCCAGCTGAAATGCCATTTCTTTCCTGATAGCTCTATCTAAAATAAAACCTTCCTCTAATTCTCTGTCAGGGAACCCTCTTTGTTTACTTTTGACACTGTCACATGATTTGTAAGCATGCACTGTCCATTGACCTGTGTATTTGTCTGTTCCTCTTCTACTAAATTCAAACTCTAAGAAGACAGAAACCATGTGCGTTTTGTCCCCTAACATACAGTTCTAAGCACAGGGCTTGGCCCATGGGAAGGGGGCAATAAATACATGTTGATTAATTAACCTTAGTTGAAGAGAACAGTATGAACAAAGAGATAGTGGTGGGTAAGCAAGAGTAATTTAGAAAGGAGCAAATATTTCAAATGAATTGAAATACAGGATAAAGTGCAATGGTAATTAAGGTTGGAAAAAGTGGTTGGGAGTAGACTGTGGAAGACTCTAAACTTCAGGCTAAGGAAATTTGGACTTAAAATTTAGATCTAATAACCACATTTTTCCAACCATACATTTAGACACATTACACTCATGAGCCAGTAGAACTATCTGTAAAAGGAATGTCTCAGCAAACCTGGGATATAAGATCACATATCTAAGGGCAATGAGAAAACATTGAAAATTCCTTGATAGGGGAATTTATATAATAGTTGGGACACACAAAAATAAATCTAATAGTGAAGGGCCTTCATCAATGCATTTCTTTATCTGGAGCATAAGATAGTATCTTCAAATTCTTCCAGCACAACCCATCACTCCCAGAAGCTATGAAATGCATCTGTGGCAGCTATGAAAATGCATCTCTCAAGCCTCCTATGGCAGAGTGTAACTGGCCTATGCCCTCAGCTGCTATGCTCTGAAATCCACCCAGCCAGTGACTTTGCATGACAAGGACACCAAAGCAGGCCCATTCCTAGAGGGATGATGAGGGGATTCCTCTTTCAAGTGACTTTCGTTTGAAGACTCCCCGTCAGCCTTGCCAAAACTTTCTTGGCACTGCACTGATGTCTAAGACTTTCCCTCCCTCCCTACCTCTTTCCTTTCTTCCCTCCTTCTCTCTTTCCTTTTTCTCATTCCTTCTCTCCTTTTTTTTTCCCACTGGGATTAGACCTGTACTGCAGTGGCCATCTCTTCCAGTCTTCTGCAGCTCCTTCTCCATTTTCCCTCATAGGCATTTCCCCAGATAAATCTCTTGCACATCTAATTTCCCAGTGAATCTCTTGCAGGGATGCATCTCAGAAAATCCAGGCTAACATGGCAGCCAAACCCTGCATTCCCAGAATCACAACATCTTGAGAAAAATAAATGATTTTACCTAGTCAGCCACTAGCTGGCTGCTAGAGAGACCCAAAAACATTGTCTATGAGCTTAGCAGTCACTTAGTTTTGTTTCTTCTTCTTAGAGTGGAGTACATGTACTGGGTAAAGAGGCTGGCAAGCTTTGCAATAAAAAGAGAGTCTCAAGGACTTAGAAGGGTTCAGATCAGATCAGTTCATTGCCAATTGTGTGTTTGCCAAGGAGGAGCTAGCAGCTGCAAGAACACAGCTAGTCTTGGCATCCAGGACATTTTCTCTTACTCTTCATGCTGCCCTTGAACATGCTATCCTTACATTCCTCTATATTCTTGTGATATCTGACTGGTCTTACTCCTTTAGAAATTTTCTTTCCCTTCTATGACACATGAATAAAAAAAGAAGAGTAACTCCTATATCACACTTATAAAATTGTGCTTCATGTCTTTCTAGAACCTTCCTGAGAGCCTTAGCTGTCAAGGCCCTTTCATGCCTCTTGATTTACTTTTTAAAGCCATGTTTACATTTTAGTGACAGTCACTAAGGCCAATTTATCCTTTAAGGTTTTTCTTAGTCACTGGACCATTATTTCACCCTCTTGAATATTGTACCATATGACAGAGGACACAGATGGTAAGGTTGTTTTTAAATTACAGAAAAGGATTTTGAGATTTCAAAGGATATCTTTTTCAAGGTTAATATTAAGAAAGCAAAAATTGACCCAGTTCACAATAAAGCAGAAATGAATCTTCCTAATTTCGTGTTCTCCCACTTTACTAATTCATTACCCTCTTTGAACCAGTGATCTAGAACTGGTTGTGTCTATGAAATCAATGAGGACACTTCATCCTTTATCTTTGGCCCTTCTAAGAAGTTCCTGTAGGAAGACACCACTGGTTGGCTACCCAACAGCTAGGAACCAAAGTACCCTACCATGGGCTAGATCAGGATTGGTCTAGGCCAGTTAGCAAACAGAGGAAGGAGACGGAATTTGAGTAGAAAAGCTATATGCCACCATCTGACATGAAAAATGATCATTCATATAATAGGTTGCTTGTTACTATTATAGGTTGCTCCACACTCATTTTCCACTCTCGTCTTCCCTGCTCTGTTCTCCAGGAAGTTGGCCATTACAGACGACATTGCCCAGAACCCTTGGTCTTCATTGGGTTCAGCCATTGGCACCTGTCCCCTCCATGCCTCTTTCTTTCCTGAAAAGACTGGTTTCCCATGATGGCACTAGTCATATTGCTCCTCTCCCACTGCTCAGTGTCACTTCTGGAACCTAGAACACTGTGCCCTTTCAGGCTTGGGAGCTAGTACCCTTTTCCTAGCTCTGGGTTCTTCACCATCTTTGGTTGGTTTCCTTAACTCTATCACCTCTCTTGTATATAGACATATTATTGCATTCTTCCTGGTTACATCCTTTTTGCATATGCCATCCCTTTCTTTCCTGAACCCAGACTGAAAACTGACTTTGTCACAAATTAAGTTTTTATTTTTAAATTATATAATATTGATTGATAGTTAAAATAAACAACTCAAGAGCTACCAGAAAAAATAGAGTACAATGAGTTTCTAGGCATGTAGCTTTTGATGGAAACACACACAAAAAATCCCTTTGCTTTCTATACTTGGGTAGCAGAAGTGAAGACAGAATTTGGGTTTCAGCAAGAGACATAAGAAGAAAATAAAGAATATGTGGTAGCATGTCTCATTTCATCAAAATCTCACTTTCTTTACATAAAATAACTTTTCTCTGAAATTTATCTTTTTGGTTAGTTTAATTTGAGGGTTCAAAATATGAAGACTGAGGATTTTATATTTGAAATACTATATTATTAATTAGTGTCTTTCAATCTTCTTTGACAACAATCCACAAAAAGAAATATGTTTTACGTTTTGACCAGTGTGTATGTCACTTACGCTTTTGTGTGTCACTAAACGACACTCATCTTTATGACAAATGATATAATCTACTGCCCTAAAAAGTACAATATACACTATACTTTCATTCTATGCTATTTCATTAAAAAAAACTAGTTAGGGGTTACTAAATAAATTTCATGGCAATATGATGGTTGCTACTTGAAATGTAAAAAGCACTGCTGAGCGACTAACTTTGTACTACGAAAAAAATCTAAATCCATGACATAAGAATGAATTCCTCATTCTTTTTTATTTTTAAATTACCTATATAAACGTGGTCTAGTGTAGATGTTAACAAAAGTACCAACTAAAATTTATATTGTTTTCTTGTTTAAGAAGAATTTTCACATTTACTTATATAACTTAATAGCATAATAACCTGGTCAGATAGATAAGGCTCTACTTTTCATTCCTAGGTGAGAAAACTGGGGCTCAAGGAGATGAAGTGATTTGCTCATGCTCACACTACCAGACAATGCAGATTTTGGTCTTTTGAATGAATTCCTAGCTCTTTTGACTGTTCTAGGTTGCCAGTAGGTAGTTAGAATCAGCCTAGATCATAACTGACAAAGCAGGTAACTTCAGTTGTAAAATAATAAAGGTATTTGCTTCCTTCACTTTGCCAGGAAATCTTGAAAGTAGATTGAGGTGTTGAATGTTTTCAAACTCAGAATTCTTAGAGGAAAGTTCTTTAAGAAGTTGGTAGTAAGTTCTAACCAACATCAAACTTCTGCTATTCTCGTGTTAATACATGCCCTGTGCCTCTATCTGTCATTACTTGGATACCGGAATGGCCCTCTTCTTTCGTTTTGTCTTCCCAAATCCCAGCCCCTTCTTCTATCCCAAATCAAGTTCCTTCTCTTCCATGCAGCCTTCCTGACCACTCTTGTCTATCCTGTCCCCTTTCAGTTTTCTAAATTCTACCATCATTTATATACCACCATAACATGTAGCAACTGATTATGTTGCCTTGTTATTTGCTGTTATTTTGTGTCAATTTTCTTATTCCTAATTAGAGTATAAGCTCTCTCAGAATAAGGATAACAAAGCCTTTTCCCTAGCCCTTAGCACAGTTTGGAACACCTAGTTGATGTTTAAGAAATTGGTTAATTCACACCAATAGCACCACCCAGGCACATCACTTTGTAATCAGGAAGGAAACCCAACTCCTAGCTTTACCTTCTTAGAAGTTAAAGGGTTGGGACCACACATATAGCACCTCAACTTTTACAGCTCCTCCCTGAGGGACTTGCTCCTTATATTATTCTGTTTTCACCCTGTTAGAAAGAAACTACCTGAGACTGGGTAACTTAAAAAGGAAAGAGGTTTAATTGACTCACAGTTCCACATGGCTGGGGAGGGCTCAGGAAACTTATAATCATGGTGGAAGGTGAAGGGGAAGCAAGGCAAATCTTACATGGTGGCAGGAGAGAGGGAAAGTGAGCAAAGGGGGAACTGCCAAACACCTTTAAAACTTCATCAGCTCTTGTGAGAGCTCACTCACTATCATGAGAATGCTTGGAAGAAACCGTCCCCATGCTCAATCTTTGGGTGGGGACACAGAGCCAAACCATAATCACCAATTCACCTAGCTCTGGGAGCAGATAGGCTCAGCATTTGCAAGTATCTCTGGACCACAGAGAACAAGGTGGCAATTTTAAACAGGTGTGCAAGAACTTCCTACACCAATTCCCTCAGGCTTAGCACAGAGTGAACAGGCGATATTGCCCAGCTCCTAGTTGCTCTCTGGTAGGGGTTTTACTGCACTTTCCCAGCTGCTGCCCAAGGATTAAAGTTCTACATAGTCTAAAACTGGGAGCCTGATTTTGATGCAGTTTGTTTGGCCCCAGAAAGCTTCATGTTGAAATTTGATCCCCAGTGTGGGAGGTGGACCTTGTGGGAGGTGTCTGGGTCATAAGAATGATCTCTCATTTATGGCTTGGTGCCCTTGTCAGGGCAGTGGTTAAGTTCTTAGTCTTAGTTTCTACGAGAGAACCAATTGTTGAAAAGAGCCTGGCACCTTCTCCTCTTCCTTTCTTGCCTCATCTCTTGCCATGTGATTTCTACATGCCAGCTCCCCTTAACCTTCTACCATGAGTGGAAGCAGCCTGAAGCCCTCACTGGAAGCAGATGCTAGCATCATGCTTCCTGTACAGCCTGCAGAACCATGAACCAAATAAACCTCTCTTCCTCATAAATTACCCAGCAACAGGTATTCCTTATAGCATTACTAAGTGGACTAAGAGCCAGTGGGGCAGGTAATTAGTAAGACCTCTGGGAGCCTGAAAGGGTATGTGGGCACTAGTGTGTGGGCACTTCCTGTGCCTTCTCCCCCAGCTCAATCCAATGATAAAATCAAGCATCTAATCTCTCCTGGAAGGAGTTTGTCCATACATTGAGCACCCCAACTTTTACAGCTCCCACCTGAGAGACTGGCTCTGAAATCACCTAGCTCTGGGAGCTATGGGGGACTGGCATTTATGTGTCCCCCAAGACCACAAGGAACAAAGAAGTATGAGCTCATGTGCACTACCAGCAGCTAGTTCCCCAAGCTCAGTGAAGAGTGAGAAAGCAAAAACACCCAGCTCTCAGTTTCTCCCTGGACGGAGTTAGACTACATACATAATATTCTGACTTTCCTAGCTGCTGTCTGTGGATTAAGCTATTAATTAGCCTGCATCAGGGAGCTGATGGAGCAGGCAATTAGTAGAACTCTGGGAGTCTGAACAGGCATGAGGGCACTTCCTGCAGCTCCTCACTCCAGAAACATAACCAAGCTTCCAGCTAATTCACTTATCCAGGACAGCTAATGAGACCTGCCATTTGAGAGAGCAAAGTAAATGTTTAAAGAGAGCATTGTCTGAAATAGAGCACAAGCATTTGGCACAGATCCTCTATCTGGACTGCAGAGTGAGTGGGGCATAAAGTCCAGCTCCCAGCTTATCCCTGAGGAGAGAAGAAGATGGACCACTCATCTAGAGCCCCAATATTTCTAGCTGCTTCTTGAGGGACAGGTTTTTCTACCTTGGTCACTAACTTAGGACTTGGGACATTCCTACCGAGGGCCACTAAGAACAAAACTGGTGGTTTGAATAAGCACAAAAGTTTAAGAGGCACCCCAGGCCGGGCGCGGTGGCTCTCATCTATAATCCCAGCACTTTGGGAGGTCGAGGCAGACGGATCACCTGAGGTCTAGAGTTCGACACCAGCCTGACCAACATGGAGAAACCCCATCTCTACTAAAAAAAATACAAAATTAGCCGGGCGTGTTGGTGCATGCCTGTAATCCCAGCTACTCGGGAGGCTGAGACAGGGGACAGGGGAATTGCTTGCACCTGGGAGGTGGAGGTTGGGGTGAGCTGAATGGCGCCATTGCACTCCAGCCTAGGCAACAAGAGTGAAACTCTGTCTCAAAAAAAAAAAAAAAAAAAAAAAAAAAAGAGGCACCACAAATCTCTGGTCAAGTTGATTGGTGAGGTACCTCTGCTACACAAAGCCAGTTTGACAAGACTGGGAGAGATGGCTATTTTATATAATTTAAAGAAAGCACTAGGTAGTCAAGGAAAATAAAGAAATAGGAAAATATATTTCAAACAAAAGAACTAGATAAATCCTCTATAAACTGACCCTAATGAAATGGAGGTAACTGATTTCACAGAGAATTAAAAATAACAGCCATAAAGATGCTCACTGAGTTTATGTGAGCAATGCATGAACAAAGTGAGATTTCAACAAAAAGATAGAAAATATTAAAAAGTACCAAACAGAAATCATAGAAATAAATAATACAGTAAGTAAACTAAAAAAAAAATAGAGGGGTGTGATATTACTTTGTCCACAGTTCCTGGCTCATAACTTCCTTAGCTCTTATTACAGTCTTTTATTATAATGCTGGGGTGCTTTAGACATTAGAAGCAGGCCTCAAAAAACAGAAATCTCTCTATGACTTTCTCTTACCCTCTATTCACCTGTTCCTTTTTCTCCATAAGGCAGGCAACAGAAACTAAAAATACACTTAAGTCTTCCCCTGCCTCTGGCCATAAAGAAATTCTCTGACCTACTTTGTCTGATTGTAGGTCATAAGATTTTCATTTCAAAAAAGGTCCTGCCCCATTCCCTGGAGGAAAGAATGCTGCAGAGAGAGACCAGGAAGAATCTGAACAGACAGGCCTTTCTGGGTTTTCCATTCAGTCTGTTAGCACTAGCTAATACTCTTTTTGTCCAATCACATTTCCACATGATTGTCAATCATGCCTATCCAATGAGGTCTCCATAAATGGCCAAAGAGTACAGGATTTAGAGAGCTTCTAGATAGCTATACATGTGAAGGCTTACAGGAAGGTGAACAAGAACTCATCTACATGTCCGAAGGGTTGTGTACCCCAACTCCACAAGGACAGAAGCTCCTGTACTCATGACCCTTCCTGACCTTACCCTAGACATCTCTTCTTCTGGCTGTTTGTTTGTATCCCTTAAAATATCCTTTATAATAAACTCATAAACATAAGCAAGTGTTTCCAAGTTCCATGAGCCACTCTTGCAAATTAATTGAACCTCAGAAGGGGGTTGTGGGAACCCCAGTTTATAGCCAGTCAGTAAGAAGTACAGGCAAAATAACCTGGGGTTTGCAATTGGCATTGGAAGTTGGTTGAGGAAGACAGTCTCGGGGACTGAGCCCCCCAATCTGTAGGATCTCTCAGTAGAAGTGTTGGAATTGAATTAGAGGACACCAAACTGGTATTTACTGCAGAACTGATTGCTTACTTGTTGTGTGAAGGAAACCACCCCTTCCCTAAACACACATTTTGTCACAAAGGGCTTCTTTACTGATTGCTGTTGAACTGTGAAAGCAGAGGAAAAACAGTTTGTTTGTTTGTTTTTACTCAGAAGGTATTCAAGAGAAGACTAAATCAAACAGAAGAAAAGATCAGCTAACTCAAAAACAGATTATTGATGATTATCCAGTCAGAGAAGCAAAAAGAAAAAAGAATGAAGAGAAGTAAAGATAGCTTAAGGGAATTATGGAATAACATCAAGTGAACCCATATACATATTATGGAATATACAAAAGGAGAAGAGAGAGAGAAAAAAATTCAAAGAAATAATGGTTGAAAATTTTCCAGTCCCGGGAAGAAAATAAACATCCAGATCCAGGAAGCCCAAAGGACACCAAATAAGATGAATCCAAAGAGACCCACAGCAGGACACATTATAATTGTTAAAAGTTGAAGACAAAGAGAATTTTGAAAGCTGCAAGAGAAAAGTGACTTGCTACTTATAATGAAATCTCTGTAGTATTATCAGACGATTTTTCTGCAGAAACCTTGCAGGCCTGAAGGGAGTTGGATGATATATTCCAAGTGCTGAAAAAAGAAAAAAAAAAAACACAAAACCTAACAACAAAGATGGCTATACCCAGCAATTCTGTCCTTCAAAAATAAAGGCAAGATAAATAATTTCTCAGACAAACAAAAGTTGAGAGAGTTTATCTAGATTTGCCTTATAAGAAATGCAGAGATAGCTCTTAAAATTGAAACAAAAAGAAAGCAGCAGAGTAGAGAACACATTGGTAAAAAATAATACGGAATACTGTATTACTACAACAGTGGTAGGTAAATATGTTCATTCTACTATAAAAACTAAAAGACAAGTATTAAAACAACTATAACTAAATTATGTTACTAGATACACAATATAAACAGATGTACATTGGGATATTAGTAGCATATAATGGGGGAGAAGAGGTAAAAGCAGAGAGTTCTTATAAGCAAAGGAAGCTAAGTTGCTATCAGCATAAATTGGACAGTTACAACTCTAAAATATTTTATGTAAGCCCTTTGGTGATAACAAAGAAAAAATATATAGAAGTTACACAAAAGAAGAAATCAAAACCTATCAGCATAAAAATCCAACAAAACACTGAAGAAGAGAGCAAGAGAAAAAAGAATTATAAACAAATAGAAAACAGTTGGCAAAATGGCAAGCTTAAATCTGTCCCTATCAATAATTACTTACATTGTAAATGGTCTAAACTCCTCAGTAAAAAAGATACAGAATGGCTGAATGGGTAAAGAATGAAGATCCAACTGTATGGTTTCCACAAGAAACTCAGTTTAGATCTGAGTACATACATACACTACAAGGTAAGTGATGGAAAAAGATATTCCATGCAAATGGTACCGCCCCCCTCCCATTTTCACAGGGGATGTGAAAACGTAGTTCAAATGGTACAAAGTAGCAGTTATGAAGGATGAATAAGTCTAGGAATCTGACATACAGCAGAAGGACTATCATTAATAATATTGTATTGCATATTGGAAATTTGTTAATAGAGTAGATTTCTGGAGCTCTTACCACACACATACACGCAAAAGATAACTATGTAGGAGATGAGTTTGTTAATTTGTTTCACTCTAGTAATTATAAAAAACATCATGTTGTATACCTTAAATATATGCAACAAAAACTAAAACAATAATTTAAAAAATACAGTTTAGTAGATAAATTATTATAGAAAAAAGAAACTGGTTAACTGTTAATAAATGCCAGATTTATTTTTATACTCTCAGTTGGTCTCCCTCCCTCTTTCTTTTTATGTTTCTAAAATTCTCAGACCAGAGAAAGAAAGTTTTTGAATTACAAATCATATAATAAACAACCCTTGATACACAATAAGTTTTTCATTAAATGTTTATGAGATGAATTGAAAAGGTGAATGAAAGATAAGGAAGATAAGAACCAGCACAACTAAAATAGTAGCAGGATCTTTAGTATTTGACATCAAAGGGCAATCATATTCTATATTTTTAATATAAACATAAAATTATAATAAATCATATTATAGTTTAGCAATTAATCCTGTCAAGGACTAGAGAAAGCAGAATACTAGTAGGAAAATTCCATTTGCATTAATGCTTTAATAAGAATTTGGAAAATAACAAACCTATGATGTGTTTTGATCTGCAGTTTCTTACTTGTGACCATTGCTTCAGAACCACTTAGAAAAATATAACTATTATTGGGTCAGGGTCTCTAAAATCCCTTTGGAACCACTAACCTTAAAACAATGGAGTGAGATTTTTTAAATACCTGGGTAACAGTCCTCATGAACAGATTAAAATGAAATAAAAAAAGCAAAAAAGTTATACTAGTAATTATGTAAGCCACAGTTTAAGACATCTGATTATTCATTGTGTGCTAAGCAAAATAGAGTTATAGGTTTGGGAAAGAGAAAGGAGAAGACAATAAAAGAGACAGAATTCTAGTCCTCAAAAAAGCTTTCTTTTCTGAGGTTACAATAAAATATAAGAATAGATTTCACTTGTAATCCCAGCACTTTGGGAGGCTGAGGGGGGCGGATCACCTCAAGTCGGGAATTCAAGACAAGCCTGACCAATATGATGAAACCCCATCTCTACTAAAAACACAAAAATTAGCTGAGCATGGTGGCATGCACCTGTAATCCCAGCTACTCAGGAGGCTGAGACAGGAGAATTGCTTGAACCCAGGAGGCGGAGGTTGCAGTGAGACAAGATTGCACCATTGCACTCCAGCCTGGGCAACAAGAGCAAAACTCCGTCACACACACACACACAAAAAGAATAGAAAGAATACATTTTAATTTCTGGACACAGAATGGTAACAGTTTGACAATCTAAAACTATGTGAAGATAAAAAGAATTTTTTTAATGACTGAATTACAAGTCAGCAAATATTGGGCTAGAGCGTAGCATGACATTAAACTCCTCTCTTTAGGCTAGGACTTGCTTGATTCTGAATCAGTCCAAAGAGTTTAGGCACAGCCTTGGTAGGCCAGGTGTCATACCCTAGGGGCTAAAGGCAGAGTTGATATTCATCTGTTGTCACTGGTATAGCTGCTGACTGTGATCACTCTGGTGTGCTGCCCAGATCCTGTTCAATGAAGGATTTCTTGTTTCAGATGGTGCAGGTGCTCCAGGCCAGGAGCTTTCATTTCTTACTCCTTTGAGGGATTGCCTCAGTAGCAGGGGATTTCCTCACTCAAGAGCAAGACTCTTCCCACTTTCAGTGAGTGATGCATGTCAGAGTAGAATGGCCTAGCCATCCTGGTCCCATGGGAAACAAATATAAAAGGCATTCCAGCGCCAGAGCTCCTTATGGAGCCAGTTGAGGCTGGCACTGGGCCTGCTTTGCAGCTCAACTTCTCCCTCTGCCCACTCTTACATCCTTTCTCTCTCTTTTACAGATATTGATCCTAGTGGCACCCCCTAATAAATGTGCTACATGTGAATCTCCATCTCCAGGGTCTACTTTCCTAGAAGATCCCACTGTGCCATAGGTTTTTAAACACTAAAAGTACTTCCATGCTAGCTGGTGAAAAGCTATTGACCCATGCCTCCAAGTGCCTCACTCACCAAATCCCTCCCAACCCCTTCCCTGGAACTTTCTGCACCTTTCCATGATCCCATAACTAAAAGAGTGATGTCTAGCCTAACAGAGATATGCTCCAGGACTCTGTTCTGGTACACAGGTCTGGTTCCTTGTGACGGTTTGGTGCGCATGCAATAACTGTTATTTAATCTTTTAAACATGACCTTGGTTTATTGAAGCCAAGTGAGTAGCAAAAATCGCTGAAGCACCCTTGAAGGGGACTGTGAAAAAGTAGAGAATGTTTGCCCCATCTAAAAGGGGCAGCAGCTACTTAAGTCTAGCCAACTGTTCAAAGAATGCAGGCCCAGGATTGTCCTTAACTATTGCGACAATAAAAAAAAAGAAGCTGGACACAAAAGTTTGTTGTTGTTGTTGTTGTTGTTTTTGTTGTTAAATTCTTCAAATTTTTAAAAAGAACCAATTCATCTTCATACAAATGTGGTGTGGGCCAGGCGTGGTGGCTCACGCCTGTAATCCCAGCACTTTGGGAGGCCAAGGGGCGGGGGGGTGGATCACGAGGTCAGGAGTTCAAGACCAGCCTGGCAAAGATGGTGAAACCCCATCTCTACTAAAAATACAAAAATTAGCCTGGCGTGGTGGTGGGCACCTGTAATCCCAGCTACTCAGGAGGCTGAGGCAGGGAATTGCTTGAACCCGGGAGGCAGAGGTTGAGTGAGCTGAGACTGTGTCACTGCACTCCAGCCTGGGTGACAGAGTGAACTCTGTCTCAAAAAAAAAAAAAAAAAAATGTGATGTAGGCCAAACAACATGCCCGTGAGCTAGATTTGACTCACGGATATCAGTTTATGACTTCTGTGATAAGATCTCTCTGGTCCACATGGCCCTAGGAGGCCAATTCCAGAAGGACATTTGGAAACTTGCTGGCTTTTAAAGTTTCTACCTAATCTGACATAGTCACCTCTTCCAATAAGGTATTGACCAAGTTTACACTAAAGCTATTGATCTCTTAGAGAAAAGCTTCATCCACTGCTACTAGCAAAATGGTCATGTAAAGAGCCCAATATTTCAACTTTATACTTTTTTTCTAACTACAAAATCAAGTAACCAAAAGCTTTGAAATGGTGCCAGATAATATGACTTTAAATGAAGTAGAGCTCTACTGAGAAGCTCCAGCCTATAGATGCTTTTCATATTTTATATTCATATTTGCATCTTCCATTGACATCTATTTTAACTTTTTCCTTTAAAAATGTTCTCAAGAAACTTGTCCTTTTTTAAAAGAATGGTTTTAAAAGGCTTTGACTGTGTGTATTCCAAATTTGCAATCCAATTTAAAGAAATACATTTCTTGAAGAAAATAAGACAAAGAAAATTCTGGAACTAGAGGCAGAAGGAGGGTCTGGTAAATTTAAGATGCAAACATAAAGAGAGTTCCAGGGGCTCATAGCCATTTATGCACACTAAATTAACTTTAAAACTGAAAGGCAGTGGGCAGTAACTTAGGTGATAAAAGATTAATTCTCTTGGCTGAGGGTATGTTGCTTTTTCAATTTACCTTTTGGAAAGGAACAGAATAAATATGAAGACTACTGTTTTGGCAGTTAGCAAACATTCCTTTTAAGAACATGTTGAGGACAAGCCCTAAAAGACCACAGTGTTGAAATAGGAGGCAAGAGGAAAGCCTCAAGCCCTACCCAGCAGCCCGTGCACTAACTTGGGAAATTTCACCCATTATCCCCAGGTAATGGAGTGCCCAGAGGTGTTTTCTCAGTTCTTTCAAAAACACAAACCCCTGCTCATTTTAAGTTCTTGCTATTACTGAAAGGAAAAATTGGAAACTCCTTAGCATGGCATAAAATGCCCTCAACAGCCTGGCCCTGAGTCTCCCCTTCCTCCATTCTTACCTCTAATTTCTCTCTGTCTACTATCTAGGTACCCAAGAAGTCACCTGAACAATACTTACATACATTATGCTCTTTCACATTCCTACACTTTGTCTACCTTGCTTCCTCTACCAGGAATGTCCCCTCTCTCATCTTTCCCCTTCCACCTCACTGCTACCTGATCAGTCTTCTCTTGTCACCTTTAAAGACCCAACTTCTTTGGTCATCATTAAAGACACGATTCAAGTCATGCTTTCCTTTCTTCCTTTCTTTAGTATTATCTGACTCATTTCTGAGGTATAATAATTTCTGCTTCATTTCTGCATATTAACTATTTTGTACTTGAATCCCTCCAAGAAAAATCTTACCCGGATTGTCTTGAAATACTCAGTATGCCCTCCCCAACACCCAGCAGTGGTGGAGTCCTCAGTGACTATGTCACTGAATTTCTCACTTAGTAGTGGATATGGCAGGAGAGAGCTGGCAGTCATTTCAGTGTCTCTTGACACTATCAGTCTGCTCTCAGTACCTCCCAGCCTCCTGGATACATGGAGTTGCACCATCTGGTACTTACAGATGAAGCCGATTGTCAATCGTAGATACTGGGACCTGAATGTAAGCAAGCCATTCAGCCTGCCTTCAGGCTGATAATTTCCCTAGCCACTGAAAGAGATTTGGGAGCAATACTGCAGGACCTAGTAAGTCTTTCCTCGACCCTGGCACTGGAACCATGGATGCCAGTCTTGGCACCTTTCAGAACAAGAGCCTAGAAGTACTTCTAGGCTGTTCTTACCTAGTGGTGTACTGGATCCACCTATGGGCACTGGTTTTTGAATTCTCAGAAATTCCATAAGCCAATTATTAACATAGTCTTAATTACAAATTAAATTATGGCAACTTAAAATTAAATTATATTAAAAACAAATGTGATAAAACACTCACGATCTGTCACTTCATGATCATTTTACTACATTTAATAATTATCTATGTTCTTCAGGTTACTTATGTCTCTTATGCATCTGTATGGCAAAAATACTACACAACAGTGGGCTACTGTGCCTCGTTTCCAAACTCTACTTTCAATCACATTGGTAACTTAAAGTTGGTCATGTTGGGAGTATTTACACCATGGACACTAGAAAAATGCTACAAGCCAGAGCCCCCCTTCCACCCACCACTGTTAAACATTTATAAGCACACCACTGAAAACAGTATTTCTCAATCAGCCTTGAGTAAACACAATCTGCACCCTGGTCATCACCCAGCCATTCCTAAACATCCTCCACTGTGTCCTGTAGTGATGTCACTGGCTAGCCTCATGGGCCTTACAGGTTGAAGTAGAACAGGTTACTAGCAGAGTGGGCTGTGATACTTATAGGATACCCTCTCAATTAGGCTTCTGAGCTGAGAGTGAAGGACTATTTTGCTCAAGACTGATCTTTTCTTGGAAGCTGGCATCCAAGAAAAGTAAACTGGCTTCCTGCTAAGTGCTTTGGAAGAGTTCTAACCCAATCCTTAGGGCAATCAATTCTGTTCAACCTGAAGCCTTGGACCTCAGTCTCTCAATCATATCAGGAGAGGAGCTGATACTACCTGCAACCACAAACACTGAACTGGAAAGTTTAGGCTGGCATCAAAGTTCCAACATAACATATGTTTATTGTATCCTGGCCCCTAATCACACCAGAGGAGGAGTCAATGCTGTGCCAACTAGGTAACTTAAAAATCCCACAGTCTAAGAGCCCTGGTGCTCCAGGACTATTCGTGTGCTGCCCTACAGTGTGAAAAGGCAGAGCAGCTGCACATTTGCTTCTGCCGCTGTTTTCATGGGTTTCTTCAATGACTGCTGCTCCAGCCAGCCTACTGTGAATGCTGTTGGGCTACTGTCCTTTTTTATAAAACATTCTTAAAGCAATTTATACATATTTCACTTTATTTATTTGCCTGTTTTTTTTTTCCATCTCCTTTGGAGGTAGGAACCCATTTCATCCATTTAACACATTATGAAGCACCTACTCTGTGCTGTATACTGTGATATGTTCTGCAGACAATGATGCAAAAGGCAGACCTGGTGAGCAGCAGCCAATAAGTAGTCACTATAGAGAATCAATTTTAATTGGAACCAGCTACAAAAAATGACTGCCATTCACAGATTCTTCTTCGTACTCTCACCTGCATATGCGGATAAGCCTATTTCTATATGTAGCACCAGAACTTTCTCCTAATTGATCTCTCAGACTTCATATTTTCTCCCTTCTAATTTATTTTAGAAACTGAAGTGAGAGTCCTTCCTTAATTGGAAATGGTTACTCCACTTTTCAAGAGCACCTATCCCTCAGCTGCCTCTTCAATCAAATGAAAAGATATTAAGGCAATGAAGTGCAGTGCCACGTCAGCCAGATCTCCTTACTGTGCTCAGGACATCACTCACTCACTCCACAGCTGCATCTTTATTACAGCCAATCTGTCACATAAAACACCCCGCCTCTCCAGCAAACCACTTCCTTTCCTTCCTAATCTCCACTTAAGACCCATTTCATTAATGAAACCTGATACAGTTACCCTGCTTGGTCTGCACCACTCCAGGTACTCAAGCAGTCCCACTCAATTGGATCAAGTATCTTTCTTTCTCACTTATTCATTCATCCCCATTGGCAATTAAATACACAACAAAACATATTAACAAATGCACAATAAAACATATTAAGAAAAATAAATCATAACAAAGGAAAAGTGAGACCTGAGAAATAAGATAATGCCAGGGAAAATCTTATAGAAATAATGACATCAGACCCTGAAGAATTTATAATAAGTTGGGTTGTCAGCTCCTGTCTTCCTGGTGGCCAAAGGAGATCAGAAAGCACAGTTATAAGATTTATACTGACCATATAAGAACATACCTGATTCTGAGGAGAAGTATAGTTTTTACTGCAGCATTGAGCATTTCTCCCACAGATATTATACCATTTTGCCCAAGGATCATTATAAAATGAAACAGTATGTTCTACATCACTGTTAAACTTATGATAAAAAATTTCATAGGGATGCTTCTTATAAAGTGTAAATCAGCAGAGGCAATTCTCCAAGGTGGGTAACAAAATACTAAGCAAAGCCAAGTGGTTAATAAACACATTTTGGCCTCTGTCTAAATTCATATATTTTTAGTATTATTGTAGGAAGCACTGTGAAGCCAGAATTTAGCATCATCTATTAGTATTTATGTTGGGCCTTAGATTGTAAGTTTTTAGATGTTAGGGACTGTGTCATGAATATGTATTATATTGGTGAGCTCACAAAGTTAAACTATTATTATAATAATATTAAGCTACTATTTGGCTCTTTCACACTCATTCTTCATGAGTGTACAGTTGAGTTTTCCAGAGCCTACAAGACGTGATGATGCTCTGACAGCTAATGGGATGTGTTGTTTTAAAATTTTCTTAGTTTTAATTACTAAGACAGTAAGTATCAATAACAAAACCTCACATAAACAAAAGCTCTTTGGTGTCTTTAATAATTTGTAAGAATATATAAAGGACCCACATGACAAAAAAAAGAAAAAGTCTGGGAACCGCTGTTCTGTGTAGGTTACCAAGTAAGCATAGAAAAGTGTTTTACAAGTGACAGTGTTTGTGTTCTAAGGACTTATTATTACTAAAGTGTTCATTCTAAAGAGAGTCCACAGTTGGCACTGCTATATCAGTGGCTAGGAAGAAAAGGTCAGCTTTAAACATAGCACTAATAATGACATTATTTTAATAATATATCCAATGTAGTCTTCACATTTTAAGAAAGATGCAAGGAAAGCATGAAGATAAAAGCTCCAAAAAGTGATAGGAAGGTTTGGGATTATTTATGTCAAAACTGTTTTCCAAACTAAGGACTGAATCAACCTGTGTTGAAGTGACAGTGACCATGGAGAGTGGAGTTATTTAGATCTAAGAATCCATGTCACCTACAAGTATGTGTTGTCTAATATCTCAATAAATAAAAGCATAAAAGAAAGTATAAGATGTGAGGGCTTTTGTACTTTTATAAACAGAAGTTGATACTAAAAGGGGTCACATTTGAAAAGTTTGGGAACTGCTAGTCTAGAAGTCAAGGAGGCTAAAGTGATAGAATACACATAGATATGAGATATTTTCATGAGTACATTGCTGACAAACTGTTGACAAAATTCATGGAGAGCCATTAAGGTAAGATATATAGAAAAATTCTCCAATGGCAAGGATTTTCAAATAGAAACAAGTCATTTGAGCACTGCAATGGATTTATTTTAATATTCTAAGGATGGCTGAGGGACAATCTTGGGCGGCAGCTAGGTGGAGGGAAGTTGGACTAGAAAAATGACCCTTCAGTCTAAGGTTGTGTTTATTGTTCTGTTCCCTTTTCATCTTTCAACTTTAAAACTCTGCTTCAGAAATCAGCATCTGATTTCCCAACCAGGAAATTTCATCACTATTCCAGAGCCTCAAGAAGAGTTATTAGCATACTCAATTCGAATGAGGAAATTAGGTTTGGATCAAATATCTGAAATCACCATCTATTTCTACTTAAGGACATTCCCCCACAAGTGAAAAATGTGTATGATCTCTCAGGGCCTCACTCCAAATTCCAGTCCTAGGCTATACATTCCAGTGCACTGCCTTCAGATGTACCCTCAACAGTACAGATGGGCCTCCTTAGGAGGTAGCTCTACCAAGATAAGGTATAGGACCCAATTAGGGAAGGAAGACAGCAGTAACAGTGCCTCATACTTCTTCAGTTGCCCACTGATCAGCATAGGGACCTTGAATATAGGCAGGACTCTATAAATGCTCACCAAATTAGGTAAATGTGTTTATTTGTACAAAAATAGTGACTTTGACATCAATATTTATATATAAGAACTTTTGAGAGACAGTTTCCATTGGCCTAATGCCCCACATCCTTAGGAAAACATAGAAAGCAAAATAAAACAAAAACAAATCTACTAATTAAACACGCATTTATTAATTGCCTACTTTGCACAAAGCACTTTGTTAGATGCAATATAGATTTATGAGATATAGTACCTGACATAAGGCATTTGCATCCAAGAAAATGATAAGGAATCACACAGCTGAAAATTTTAATGCAATATTGATTATAAGGTTTTTAAAAAAATCGATTATTGGAAACAAGTAATACTTGTATAATTAACTAGCATTTTCATAGGAATGATGTCCCTGAACAGATACTTTTCAAAAGAAGTCATACACATGGAAAATAAGCATCAGAAAAAATACTCACAATCACTATTCACTAGAGAAATGCAAATCAAAACCACAGTGAATACCATCTCACACCAGTCAGAATGGCTATTATTAAAAACTCAAAAAAATAACAGATGCTGGCAAGGTTGCAGAGAAAAAGGAATATTTATATTGCTGGTAGGAATGTAAATTAGTTCAGCCACTATGGAAAGCAGGATGAAGATTTCTCAAATAAAACAGAACTGCTATTTTACCCAACAATCCAAGGAATATAAACTGCTCTACCATAAAGACACACACACACGTACGTTCACTGAGGCTCTATTCACTATAACAAAGACACGGGATAAACCTAAATGCCCATCGACAGTAGACTGGATAAAGAAAATGTGATACATATACACCATGGAATATTATGCAGCCATAAAAAATGAGCTCATGTCCTGTGCAGCCACATGGATGGTGCTGGAAGCCATTATCCTAAGCAAACTAATACAGGAACAGAAAACTAAACACTGCATGGCCTCATTTATAAGTGGGAGCTAAACACTGAGTACACATAAACACAAATAAGGGAATAATAGACACTGGCACCCACTTAGGGGTGGAGGATGGGAGGCAGGTGAGGACATAAAAACTAACCCATTGGAAACCATGTTTATTACCTGGGTGATGAAATCATGTATGCCCCAAACTCCCATGGCATCCAATTTATCTATATAACAGACCTGTACATGTACCTCTGAAACCAAAATAGAAGTTAACTTAAAAAAATATGTGAGGTGTTAGGATTAAGATGGCAGATAGGGGCAGAACTAGCTTGCAGCACCCGCTCGGCACACAGAGCAGCATGTGAAGACTCACATTGTGAACTTTTGCTCCAAGAACTACCACAGCAACATACTAGGAAAGCTGAGAGAATCCACAGACCCTTTGAAGGAACTGTATTGCTGCTGCAGGCTCCCTGAAACACTGAAAAACTGTTGAGTCTGCTTGCTTTCTCAGTGGGGACGCTGGTGGTCTGGGGCAAGTTCTCAGGCCTGGTCGTTGGCTGCCTGGAAATAGACTCGGTGCTGTTAGAGGGGCACAGTGGAGTGAGACCGGCCTTTGGACTGCTGGTCCTCTATTAAAATGCACATACCCCTGAGAGAGTTAGCACATTCATAATTCTTAATAAGTCATATCTCAGCATTAATTAGTTTATCTGTTTCTTTCCATGGACATCAGTTTAAGACACAAACAGATGTTGAGGTGGAAGAGAAAGGTCAAAGTCTGGAGCTCTTTTGGGAGGGGCAGGAGGGTAAGGGGGCTGCAGAGGGATTCCCTGGTAGCAAGGACAGTGGACAAGTGCTGAGTCTGAGGGGCACGGGAAGGATCTGGAGACAGGAGAGGTAGACCCTCACAGAGAGAACTTTGGAGGCTTTTAGATGCTGAAAACTTTGGCAACTGCATGATATTCCCTAGATAACTCATCCGCAGATTAGTGGAACAGTCGTTGATAGATTTCCCCACCCCTGCAGGATAGTGGGAAATACCAGCTCTTCTTCCTCACCTTCCATCCCTTCCAATTGCAGCTATAAGAACTAGCTTACTTTTAATAACAGTCAAACAGTTTAAAAACCAAAGATCCTACCCACTTGTTCTGAAAGAGAAAATCAGACTGGAGAATGACAGAACAAGATCCACGAGAGCCAGTTGTCTCAGACAGGGTCAAAAGTTCACTTCTTGAACCTAGCCGCTGCCACTCCTTTGATGACCAAATGCGAAAAGCGTCTGCCCCATTTCTGGGCATTATCAGTGCTGTCAGCAGCCTGCACAGCTCCTACAGACAACCCTTGACAATGTCACAGCTGTTTCCTCGGCTGCCAAAACTGCTTAAACTTGCATGGTTCCCTGTGTTCTTTTTAATCAGGGCTGGAAACTAAAGCTAACGAAAAACGATTCAGCTCAAGTGTTTTTCATTTTGATTGCAGAAGTGTACATTTGCCTAATGCAGAATGCTTCTGTACAGAGTTCCCTTTTAAAGATTGTGAGGTGGGTGGCCAACAGGGAGTTCTCTCCTGTTCAGATTTTACTGTGCTGAACTGAAAAACAAGTTGCTAGGCTTGCATCAGGAAAATCAACTGTAGTCCCTGAAACAATTGCACAGCTGGATAAAGAAATCCAATAGAGAAAGCAAGTGGTCATTTCACTTCTGTACACCTTGTTCCACCCTCACCAGTTCTAGGCACACAACCATGTTTTTGAGCCTGAAGATCCATTCAAAGTCACCTGTTAGAATGTCAATAAGCATGTATGAGTAACACGGCTTAATATCAAGATGATCTCTTTTTAAGGCTGCTCTACAGTCACATTTCTCACAGCAGAGTTTAAGTGGCAAAAACTGGATAACTGGTTGTAACAGGACACTTTTTAACATCCTCCAGTTAGTGTGCAATCTGAGTATGTGGCAAAACTGAATGATCTGTGGTTGCTTTTAAGGAGATAGTGGCTTTTGAATATTGAATGGTGTTTCCATTTTCTTGATTCCCATCTCTCTCATGCTGCCAACACAGCAGTCTTCCCCACAATAAATGCCAATAAGCAATGGAAGGAAGAAAATAAAAGAAATCACATTGAGTAGCTGAGTAGAAAACACTAGTTTAAAAAACTTTCCCCAGCAGAGACATTTCTCCTTCCCTCCTGATTTTAATCCTTAAATCTCTAAATGGTTATATGTAAACTGTCCTGAAATCTTTATTATTATTATTATTTTGAAACACTACATTTGAAAGTAGAAGTTGTCTCTAGCTTAATACTTTGACCAACTGCTTAGTGTGTGTTCAGAACACAAAAGCATATTCATATATGTACTTGCCCAGCTATAATTGAGAGTAAAGAGCAATTATTTCTCACTTATTCTCACCTTCTCATTTTATATGTCCCTCATTCTTTTCAGTGAAGCTAGGATGATGCCAGGCACACAACATGCTCCCAATAAGCATTTATGGAGGAATGAATGAAATACCTAGCTAATGTTGCCTTTCTCCTCTCCAACTTCCCAATGACTTACTGTAGACTCCTAGGGTCCCAGAGCCATTCACCAGTGTTTTCACCTCCATATGGCCCTCTTTGGCTGTGAATTTCTCACCGCCATCTCTGTCTACCTGAACTTAATGGTCTTTATTTCACTGGCTCTTTCCATGTAATGGTAACCCATCTGATGATCTGCTACATCAAGGTTGTAATTTTAAGATGTGTTACTTATTCCAGGCATAATAACTTGATGGAAAGAAATCACCTCCACATTAAGCATCATGCATGGAAACCTGTCAATCCTCTTATATGTTGCACAAATGACCTTTTAAATATTCACAATGCACTAAAAGAAAAAGGTCAACTTAACACTGAAAAAAATAACACAACTACCTATATATATTCCATAGACTATTTTTTCAAGATGACACAATAATCAATAGTTCAGAGTTTTTCCACTTAAAAGATAAAGCTATAAGCTGAGGTAAATTTTGTCTGATCTCACAAAACTCTAAAATACTATGAAGACAACAAAAAAGATTATTCCACTCAGAGAAGAAAGGAAGGTAAAAAGAAACTCTTACAGAATTTTCTTCTTCTTGGGCAAAGACTGGAGACTATTCAGGGAATGTATTAATAAAACTTTAGTATAAAGCCAATAGGACAATAGGGCATATTTTCAAAGCTAATGATAAGTTCAAATGTTCAATATCAGATTAGCTATGTCCTAGATACTGAAAGCATAAATGGAACAATAAATGGTTATTTCTTTGGATTTTTGGAAGACAGAAGGTAGGAGATACTGAATGTTTAACAGGTTAAAGATGGTGAATTTTTAAAACTATACCTTTGACCTGAATCCCCATCAATATTTTAGAATGGTTAGATTATTTGTATGAGCCCAGAAAGGAAACAACAGGTCACTTGGAGTCAACATGGCTTCACTAAGAACAAATCATTATAGGAAATGTACTTCCTTTCTTTTCATGAAAGGATTATTGAAATATGGTTTAGGGCAGTGTTGTTCATCTAATGTTTTTCAGTTTTGGTGAAGCAGGTGATGTAGTTTCTCATAATATGTTGTAAGTAAAATACATTACTGTGGCCCGAGTAAAGATAAATGAATTCACCAATGGTTAAACAAATGACTCAATAAGTTAATTACAGAATCCTGAAAAGCCTGGGGCATAATTTTCAAGTGTAGTTGACAAAGCTATGAATTTGGTTTTGTTACAAAGGCTTTGGTAGAAAACAAAAAAGGACATTCATATGGATTTATCAAACACATGGATGAGAGATAACTGGTAATTCAGTTATGGAGGAAAAAAAGGGCAGATTTTTCCAGTCAGAAAGATCTCATTAGAGTCAACCAATGGATTAAAATGAACAAAATACAATTTACTTTGGAGAAAATATAAAGCCTGAGTTTGAATTCAAAATTCTACTGCAAAACTATAGGTTACTTTTTTTTTTTTTTTTTTTTTTTTGAGATGGAGTTTCGCTTTTGCTGCCCAGGCTGGAGTGTGGAGTGCAATGGCGCGATCTCGGCTCACAGCAACCTCTGCCTCCTGGGTTCAAGCGATTCTCCTGCTTCAGCCTCCCGAGTAGCTGGGACTACAGGCGTGTGCCACCAAGCCTGGCTAACTTTTTTGTATTTTTAGTAGAGAAGGGGTTTCACTGTGTTAGCCAGGATGGTCTCGATCCCCTGATCTCGTGATCTGCCCGCCTGAGTCTCCTAAAGCGCTGGGATTACAGGCGTGAACCACAGCTCCCAGCCAAAAGTATAGGTTACTTCTTACCACCATCCACCACTGCCTGACCTGCAGCTGGCAAATACAATCACAGAAGCCTCTTAACATCTGCAGAATCTGCATCAGTATGATCTGACTTAAGGCATAATTTTATTTTGAAAATGAGATTCAATGCAGAAAGCAAATTTTCACAATTTTAAACAATATACAATTTGATCTTGAAAATCTTAGTCTCCCTGACTCAACCCTCTCTGGCAAAGACAGATATCTGGCAAGGAGAAAAGACAAGTTCATTCACTTATCAGAAGCTTGGCCCTCAGTCAATGGGTTACCCTTCCTGGGGGATTATAACTCACAGTAAGGGGTAGACATGTGACCCAGAGTGTGGAAGAGAGAGGAGTGGAGTAGTAGCATGGGAAGACAAGGTGATGGTGGACAGGGAACATGGTTCAGCTCCGGGTAGGGCATGTGGTCCCATTTCTCTAAGCTTCTGAAAGGAGCCGGGCACATTCCTCAGCCCCGGGCTCAAAACAAACAAGCCCAGTACAAACACATCCCATCTTCCCATCTCACCACATATCGCCATATATCTCTCAAACTTCCTGAGCCCAGTACAAACACATCCCATCTTCCCATCTCACCACATATCGCCATATATCTCTCAAACTTCCTGAGCCCAGTACAAACACCACCAGGAAAGTCTCCGATAAGGGGACAGCCGTTCAAAGTTTTACTGAAAAAGCGGGAACCAAAAGAATTCCTTTGTTCCCCTGTAACTCTCAGGCTATAAAAAGCAAACACTCGCATTGTTCAGGGCCCTCTTGTATGCTGTGGAATGGAGGGACCAGGTTCGAACTTGTAGTAAAGATCCTTGCCGCTTGGCTTTGACTCTGGACTCTGGTGGTCTTCTTTGGGGAACAAATGGTCTGGGCATAACATCTGGGGGCCTGTCCGGGATTCCCCAAGCCCACCAGACCCCTGGTCAACGGATCTGCTAGGATCGATCTACTGATAGGTGAGCTGGCTCGTCTCCGTTTGTCTGTCTGTGTCTGTTCTGAATCCGAATCTGTGACTCGTGAGGTCTGAAACTGGAGCTGGCACAGTCCTGGCGGACGCGCTATAGGACAGCCAGCGGAGACCGGTGGGAGACGTCCCCTGGCTCTCATCTGATTTATATTGCGGTCTGAGCTGCCCCGGCTTGGCAGGCAGCAGCTGCCTCTGATCTGGGCTGCCTCAGCACGACCGCGACCGAGGCAGCTAACTCTGACCCGGGCTTCTGGTGCGCGCTTGCGATCTGAACTGCCCCGGTTTGGCGGGCAGCAGCTAACTCTGACCCGGGCTTCCGGTGCGCGCTTGTGATCTGAACTGCCCCGGTTTGGCGGGCAGCAGCTAACTCTGACCTGGGCTTCCGGTGCGCACTTGTGATCTGAACTGCCCCGGTTTGGCGGGCAGCAGCTAACTCTGACCCGGGCTTCCGATGCGCGCTTGCGATCTGAACTGCCCCGGTTTGGTGGGCAGCAGCTGCCTCTGACCTGGGCTGCCTCAGCGCGACCGGGACCCAGGCAGCTGACTCTGACCCGGGCTTCCGGTGCGCGCTTGCGATCTGAACTGCCCCGGTTTGGCGGGCAGCAGCTGCCTCTGACCTGGGCTGCCTCAGCGCGACTACCATCTAGGCAGCTAACTCTGACCAAGGCTGCCAAAGTGCGCCTGCGATTAGATATCATTAAGAAGTCAAATCAGATTTCCTTTACAGGGATTCAAACCCACATTCCTTTATAGGAAGAGACTACAAATTATTACAGGATGGGTAATACCCAGAGCACTCCCCTATCTCTCCTTACGAGTAATTTCAAAGAAGTTAGAGCAAGGGGCCATGATCTTGGTATAGAAATCAGGAAAGGAAAGCTAATTACTCTGTGTCACTCCGAATGGCCTGCCTTTGATGTGGGGTGGCCACCCGAAGGGACCTTCCGACTTGCTGTCATCACTAGAGTAAAGTCCAAGATTTTCCTACCTGGGCTTGCAGGCCACTTAGATCAAATCCTATATATCCTCATATGGCAGGACCTTGTTGAGAACCCGCCTCCTTGGCTGTCCCCTTTCCAATTAGCCTCTGAACCCTGTAAGGCACTGGTTGCTCGACCACTAAAATCCAAGCAGCCAACTGCCCCCCCCATCCTGTTCTACCTGACAGCGGGGACCCACTGTTCACAGAACCCCCTCCGTACCCCTCCGGGCCCCAGGCCCCAGCCCCCCTGGCTGAGCTGCGGGAGGGAGCAGGCAGACGGGAGGCAGCCGGCACACACGGGCCCGCTGAAAGAGAAAGTAACTTTGAAGGGCCGGCGGGGCAGACGCGAGGGCGCACTTCGCGGACTAGGCCCCCTCAGCTGCCTGACTCCACGGTGGCTTTACCCCTTCGGGAAATAGGAACCCCAGATGACACAGGAATCCCCAGGCTCCAGTACTGGCCATTCTCCACCAGTGATCTGTATAACGGGAAGACTCAGAGTGCTCGGTTTTCAGACAACCCCAAAGATTTACTGGCTTTACTGGATAGTGTCATGTTCACCCACCAGCCCACTTGGGATGATTGTCAGCAGCTCCTCCGAATCTTGTTCACCACGGAGGAGCGAGAGAGAATACAGATAGAAGCTAGAAAGCTGGTCCCGGGGGACGACGGTCAACCGACTGCCAACCCCGACCTCATAAACGCAACCTTTCCTCTGACCAGGCCGGCGTGGGACTACAATATGGCAGAAGGTAGGGGACGGCTACACCTTTATCGCCAGACTCTAATGGCAGGTCTCCGGGCAGCTGCTCGCAAGCCCACTAATTTGGCTAAAGTATATTCTATTCTGCAGGGGAAGACAGAGAGCCCAGCTACCTACTTAGAAAGATTAATGGAAGCTTTTAGACAGTACACCCCCATAGACCCAGAGGCTCCAGGAAGTCAGGCAGCTGTTATAATGCCTTTCATAAATCAGGCAGCCCCAGATATTAAGAGAAAACTCCAGAAATTAGAAGACTTGGAGGGAAAGCGGATTCAGGACCTCCTTCAGATAGCCCAGCAGGTTTACAATAACAGAGATACTCCAGAGGAAAAGCAATTTAAGGCCACTGAAAAAATGACCAAGGTCCTGGCAGCAGTGGTACAGAAAGAGCATCTACAGCCAGAGTACACCCAACCTAGGCGGCCCCCCCGGCATGATAATCTGAGCAAAGACCTGCAGGACCGCCCACTTCCTGACGCCGACCTCGTCTGGTTCACTGATGGGAGCAGCTTCATACATCAAGGCCAGAGGTACGCTGGAGCGGCAGTAACTTCAGAGACTGAGGTAATCTGGGCGGAACCCCTGCCCCCGGGGACATCGGCCCAGAAGGCCGAACTGATAGCGCTCACCCAAGCTCTTACCTTAGGGGCGGGGAAAAAGCTGACAGTATATACAGACAGCCGATATGCTTTTGCAACGGCGCATATACATGGGGCCATTTACAGGGAGCGAGGGTTACTGACGGCTGAAGGAAAAGAGATAAAAAACAAGCAAGAGATCCTAGCCCTGCTAACAGCCCTATGGAGGCCAAAAAAGTTAGCCATTGTACATTGCCCAGGGCATCAGAAACTAACTACTCCAACTGCTCAAGGCAACTTTCTGGCAGACCAAACTGCAAGGAATGTGGCGAAGGCCCCCAGCCAACTCCTTGCACTCCAGCTCCCTGACCCGGGCCCCCGGGACTTGCCATATTTCCCTGAATATTCAGAACAAGATCTCCAGTGGATTGACAAACTTCCCCTGAAACAAATCCAGAATGGGTGGTGGACTGATACTAATGACCAAACCATCCTACCAGAAAAACTAGGACAACAGGTGTTAGAACACATCCACCGAACCACCCACCTGGGGGCCCGGCGGATGAAAGACCTGATCAGACGCTCCAAGCTCAAAATCAGACATATAGCTGAGATGGCCAGCAGTATCGTGACAAGTTGCAAAGTCTGCCAGCTTAACAACGCATACCCCCAATCTCAAGCTGCAACAGGAACAAGGCTCAGGGGAACCAGGCCCGGTATCTACTGAGAAGTAGATTTTACTGAAATAAAGCCAGGAAAGTACGGGCACCGGTACTTACTTGTCTTTGTAGATACTTTTTCAGGGTGGACTGAAGCATTCCCAACCAAAAAAAGAAACTGCTCAGGTCGTAGCAAAGAAAATTCTGGAAGATATCCTTCCCAGGTATGGCTTCCCTGTCCAGACAGGGTCAGATAATGGGCCCGCTTTCATCACTAAGGTAAGTCAGGACTTGGCTTCCATCCTTGGGGCAAATTGGAAACTACATTGCGCTTACAGGCCCCAGAGTTCAGAACAGGTAGAAAGGATGAATCGGACCTTAAAAGAGACCTTAACTAAATTGACTATAGAGACTGGCGCTAATTGGGTAGTCTTTCTCCCCTATGCTCTGTTCCAGGCCCGTAATACCCCTTACAAACTAGGCCTTACCCCTTACGAAATCATGTATGGCAGACCTCCACCCCTGGTTCCTAGCTTAAAAGATGACCTGCTTAAGTCTGAAACAGAAAATGTCTCTGAATTCTTATTTTCCTTACAAGCCTTACAGAAAATTCACCTAGAAATCTGGCCCAAGCTGAAAGGGCTATATAAGACCAGTCCCCCACCAACACCCCATCCGTACCAGCCGGGAGACTGGGTCCTGGTTAAGCGACACCAACAAGAGACCCTAGAGCCCAGGTGGAAAGGACCACTCCAAGTACTCCTGACCACACCCACTGCCCTGAAGGTAGAAGGCATTGCGTCGTGGATCCACTACACCCACGTCAAGCCAGTGGACCCAACCTCCGACCTTCTGGGGCCAATCACGGCGGTGGCTAAAGCACCGGACACGTGGACTGTGGACAGAGCTAAGAACAACCCCTTAAAACTCACCCTGTGCCGGCAGCATAGCTCACTGCAAACATGCAGTTAGGTAGTCTAACTCTAACATTAGTCGCCCTAGTGGCTGCTGGGGAAAACATAAAGCCAGCTCCTAATCCCTTTGTCTGGAGATTCTGGCTTTATGAAAACCAAACTCACCCTGGGCAACCTCATAAGCCCGGGAAATTAGTGGCCAGTGCAGATTGCCCCTCCTCAGGGTACAATAGCCCAATTTTACTAAATTTTACCGATTTCCCAGTAGCCAAACCAGTGGCACCAATAATATGCTTCGAGTATGATCAGACTAAATACAATTGTAAGCACTATTGGTGGCACCAAAGTGCCGGCTGCCCTTATAACTATTGTAACATCCATAAATACCGATGGTGGGGTGGAAAAGAACAGATAGATCCCAGATGGCCCTTCCATCGCAGACGAGATAGAGACTTTTCATATACATGAATAGTTAGAGACCTCTGGAACTCCCGCTGGACCACGCCTCAACACGGGGCTGTATACTACTCCTCCGCCTCCACATGGCCTAGCAGTCACCTCTATCTGTGGCGGGGTCTAGTGCAGGTATGGCCCCTGGTCCATGGAAATATCCAGCGACAAGAAAACCGCCTGACACAAGACTTACGTCCTTTTTCCTGGTTAAAATTATTGCAAGAAGGATTAAAACTTGCCCACCTTACAGGACTTCACAGCCTGTCTGGCTGCTTTCTGTGTGCCACTCTAGGGCGTCCACCGCTAACCGCTGTCCCCCTGCCATGGGGATCCTCCACCTCAGCCCAAGCTAACAACCACTGAAACCTCTCATATGCCCCTATCCCTAACGTGCCACTATACCTAAACCCCAGTCAAGAAAAGTTTCCCTACTGTTTCTCAGGAACTAATTCCAGCCTCTGCAGCATCACTGCAACGCCCCCTAACATCACCTTAAGGGCTTCGTCAGGCATATTCTTCTGGTGTAATGGAACATTATCTAAAAACCTATCAAGCCCCTCTGTTACCAACCTACTGTGTCTTCCTGTCACATTAGTTCCCCGGTTAACTCTGCTTACTGCCGGCGAGTTCCTAGGGTATACTGGTAACTGGACTAGTGCTGTTATTCACCCAGACCCTAGACCGAGACCTGCACGAGCCATATTTCTCCCCCTCATTGCAGGAATCTCCCTCACTGCATCCTTCATGGCGGCCGGACTGGCTGGGGGAGCCCTAGGTCACACCCTTATAGAAAGTAACAAGCTGTACCAACAATTTGCTGTTACTATGGAGGAGTCAGCTGAGTCCCTTGCCTCCCTCCAGTGACAGCTCACGTCCCTAGCACAGGTAACCTTGCAGAACCGGAGGGCCTTAGACCTACTCACTGCTGAAAAAGGAGGAATGTGTATGTTTCTAAAGGAAGACTGTTGTTTCTACATAAATGAATCAGGGCTCGTGGAAGACCGGGTCCAACAGTTACGCAAGTTAAGCACAGAAGTAAGAACACGGCAGTTTGCTTCAGCTGCAGACCAATGGAACTTATCTATGTTTTCTCTGTTAGCCCCCTTCCTTGGACCCCTGCTGAGTCTACTATTTCTGCTTACTGTAGGACCTTGTGTTGTTAACAGAATTTTGCGGTTCGTTAGAGAAAGGTTTGACACTGTACAACTCATGGTCCTCAGAGCCCAATACCAACCTATAAACGTTGAAGCAGAATCAGACTTATAAGACCCAAGATTGGCTCTAAAAATACCTGAAAAGAAAAGGGGGGAATGAAACGAGCCGGGCACATTCCTCAGCCCCGGGCTCAAAACAAACAAGCCCAGTACAAACACATCCCATCTTCCCATCTCACCACATATCGCCATATATCTCTCAAACTTCCTGAGCCCAGTACAAACACATCCCATCTTCCCATCTCACCACATATCGCCATATATCTCTCAAACTTCCTGAGCCCAGTACAAACACCACCAGGAAAGTCTCCGATAAGGGGACAGCCGTTCAAAGTTTTACTGAAAAAGCGGGAACCAAAAGAATTCCTTTGTTCCCCTGTAACTCTCAGGCTATAAAAAGCAAACACTCGCATTGTTCAGGGCCCTCTTGTATGCTGTGGAATGGAGGGACCGGGTTCGAACTTGTAGTAAAGATCCTTGCCGCTTGGCTTTGACTCTGGACTCTGGTGGTCTTCTTTGGGGAACAAATGGTCTGGGCATAACACTTCTTACCTTGTTTTCACTTAGTTTGTGGTCTCCCTGTGCCAGGGTAAGAGTTTGTGGGAGGAATAAGTCAAGTCTCTGTTTCTTAAAAAAAAAAAAAAAAAAAACCCCAAATCTTTCCCCAAATTCACATTCCGATACGAAAGAGAAGGGAGCAAAACCTTTGCCACTAAACAGAAAGATCAGGCAGTTATATTTGTGCAGGACTCCCAGGGAAGAAGGAGGTGGAGTTTAGACTAGCGATAAGTTCATAGCTTCCAGCCTCGGGGTGGCTTTCCCTGACCCTCTGGTCTTGGGAGTTCTGGCCCAAAATTTATCCTTTCTGGCTTTAACAAGGGAAAAGCAAATCAAAACCAAAAAGAGAAAGGGGAAAAGAAAACCTCCCAAGTTACCAATCTTCTGTTTACTTTATTCCTTGTCTTTTAGTCCATCTATCCCTCTGAGATGGTTGCTTTGTTTGGAGGAAAAGAAAATTATTTCAATAAGATCCCTAAGTATTTCAGTTTCTGCAGTATCCTAGCCTTATACTGTCCTCAGAAAAGCATAATGCCTTCATGGGGCTTCTTTATTGCTTTTGCTTTGTTTTTGTTCACTTGTTTGTCCTGACTATAGACACATGTTTTTAAATTTATTTCATATAATAGAGATCCTGTTTAAAAATGCTTGCTGCCAAACTTACAAACGTCTTGATAAGAAAAAGTAAGCCCAGCTGTAGTTAATTTTATTCAGAGAGGTTTTTTTTTTAGTGTGTATTACTTTTGGGTTCAGTATTAAAAATGGTGAGACTGACCTCAAATATTGAACAACTCTCAACAGCTCAATATTTTGACCCTCTATCCCCTTCCCCTTTTCATGTTATTTATAAACCATTTCTCCAACAAATTTATCTGCTATACCCAGTGCCACATGCTCAGGCTTTTTTTAGTCCTAAATTCTGCACCTTCATTTGGCTTTGGCTGTAGTCCCAGCCCTCTGGCTCAGATGTAATTCATGGCCTGGCAAGAAGGGCCCTTTGAGGTCAGTGGGGCCTTGGTGAGGGTGGGGGAAGAGCAGAGGTCTGGAAAGACACCCAAAAGCACTGAAGTCCCGAGGCTTCACTCTGCTTTTGGATTTTGACATACATTTTGCTTTCATGCAAGTCACCTGTACAAAATTGAGCAGCTAAGAGCAACAATTAATTAAATAAGACAAGTAGGTTTTGCAGATTAAACTTCTCTCCTAAAAGCATACATGATAGTCCCTTAATCTAGATCCCTAAATCCCACTGTCCTATCTTATCATCGAGCCAATTTCCATCTTCCAGGAGAATTACCCATGCAAAGAGAATAATCCATTAAAAAGTTAAAACCCATTTATTGAGAAAAAAGCTTTTTCTTGCCATAAAGCTCATTACTGTTGGATACAGTCATGTTAGCTGAAAAGTGTACTTTACCCAAAAGCTTGGTACCCCCTGAAGTATGCACCTTTTCTTTTCTTCTAAATATTTTTAGTGACAATTCTTAAGTTGGGAGGAAGAAAAATAGGAGTCAGGGATAGATTGGGAGGCAAGCATAGTGGGGTGAGAGAAGGAGAGGAGGAGGAGGAGGAGGAAAGGAAAACATATATCTGAATCCCACCAAACTGAATGTCTTCTGGGTTCTCTTTCTTTAGTTTTATAACAATAATAGCTTACATATATTAAACATTTGTGTGCCATAGTTTTGGACTTTCTTTATATGTATTAACTTATTTAATCTTCACAATAATTCTGTGTGTTAGACACTATAGTTATCTCCTTTTACATATGAAGAAACTGAGGCACAGAGAAGGGAAGCAACTTCTCTGAGGTCACAAAACTAATCCAGGTAGAGGCAGGATTCAAATCCAGTCTATTTTCTTAACTGCGTTCAGCTTTATGCCTTCATGCTATCCAGCCACCTATAATAGTTGCCAGGTTAGTAATGTTAGCTTAGATATTCTTCCCCTTCTCAGTCTTACTAGCTCCTTTTTTTTTTCTAAGTTTCTTATAAGCATTACCTTTGTACATGTACTGAGTATTTTATGCATCTTAAAATAAAAATATTCCTTGGAATCCTGAAACCTTGAAGTTAAAATTTAACCTTGGGGTTAAAATTTGGGAGATTAAGTTTTCTTTAAAAATTTTTGATTCAAAACAAGTAATCTATGACAACAATAACAAACTTTAAAAAACGTGCAGCAAAAAGTGTATGGCTGTACTTCTTAAATCCTGCTCATCAGTGCTTAGCTGCAGAAAGAAAACACAGGAGGTTTTTTGGAACATTCCAGGTGTGGAGATTGGATAGCAGCTGGCTGCCTGGAGCTCAGCCTTTAGCTATCTAGTCAGACATGCCCTACACCCTAAAACTCAAATTCACACACATAAAATAAGATGTCATTATTTACACAGGACTATTTGTTTTATAAAAGGCTTAATCTAGGGTCCTTTTACCTGTAACAGTTTAGTGTTTGTCTATAGGCTATTTATGAACCAGAAAAACTACAAGAAAGAAAACCCAATGGAAGGAATCCTCTGAGCTGAGTATCAGAAAGGAAGGCAAAACATCATTCATGCAAGCCAGTGGAAAACCAGATCCAACCAATAGCTATTTAATTTTAATTAACATGATTTTTATCTGACTATTCAGGGGCTTAAACTATTGCACAAATCAAGGTTCAGCTCATACAGCTGAAAGGATACCTCATCGTTGAGGAATCCTTTGGACAAGCCTGCTCAATTGAGGCACAACTGACGTTCATAGAACTGTATTTACCTGGCCAAGGTAACAACATTTTTAAATGGTCAGAGAACAGGGAACTGGAATCCAGATCCTAAGTATCACTCTTTCCGCTCTTTACCAGTCATGCAGAGGATGAAGGGTATGTCTGAGACTGAAAGCAAATTCTCTTACTATAGAGAGCTGTATTTTCTACCATCAAAGAGAAAGAAGGCAGTTCTGTACATGCACATGTGTGTGTGTGTGTACATTCTAGTTAAGAAGTTGAATAATCTGTATGAGTGTTCTAACAGCAATAATGATATGCAATACTAACAAAAGAAAAATCAGCCAAATGAAATCTTAGATTGTTTATGATACTTAAGGAAAAATATATTTATAACACATCACTTACCATGATATTAACAACCAAGGATAAAACTATGAAAAACCACTACACAAAAAGGGTTAATAATTGTGCAGAATGCTGTGGGGGAAAGACACACACATACACAAAACACACACACGGTTTATATCAGTGTTTGGAGTACGAGTTCTGCCCTATTGGTTAACATAGATAACTATTTAGTTTCTTCAAAGCTTGAGGGAGTATACAGCATCTGCCCTGTGAAATCTAGTCTCAACTTTGCATCAGTGCTGTGGCTTTTGCTGTCTTTTCCTCCCACCCAAACTTACCCGCATTCCTGCCATGTTCCTCTGCTAAAAGGAGTAATTGGAGATTATGCAGAGACACACTGATTATTAAACATTCATTTAAAAAAAAGCTGAATGATTTTTGCTATAAATTTAGTACCATGAGCCTTAATAACATTTACCATGCAAGTTATTATTTATTACTTCATGGAAGACTAAATAATCACTAAACACCAAACAAGCACATTAAAAAAACACATAAGGGTTTTCCATCAGCCAGACCTGAGTTCTAGTGCTAGCTTTTCCACTTGCTTTGTGACATACTACAATCTTCTTAAACTCTCTTAACTTCAGTGTCTCCTGGAAAAAAGAAGACTACTAACGGACCTCAAAGAGACTTGGAGGAACAGTAGGAGAATACAGTGTCCTTTACATTGTCAATTTTCAGTTCATGTGAATTCCTTTCACCTGGTGACTGGAAGCTTCTAAACTGTAAGAATTTATATATATATATATCTTTATTTAAAGATATATGTATCTTTATTTTTTGCAAGATTTGGAAAATTCAAAGGTTAGGGAAGGCAGGAAAGAACCACCTTCTTTTACAAGAAGAAGAATTTGGGTAAATGACAAAAGAATAAAACGAGGGACAAAGAAACAAAAATATCCCAAGGGTAATGTTTTCCAGGTAGATTTTTGAAACCTTTAAAAAGCCCATGAATAAATGCCAGGGTCTTTACAAAGTTCTGCTCTAAATGTAACTTGTGTGCAAATAGTGTCCAAACAGCTGGAGGCCATCCTAACGATTTCTGGCATAGCTGTAGTCTGTAGACATCATGCTGGGGACCTGCGCTGACTTGTGTGAACTGGCCAGCTCAAACTGGTCACTTTCCTGCTGTTCCCAGTTAAATATTTTGCTGCTTGTCAGCACTTCCACTAGAGGGCAGCAGGTGGAAAGAAGATGTCAAAATAGATTAATGCCGATGTTTGGCAATAGCAATTGTCAAGGTGGAACGCAAAGTAATGGGGGTGCAAGGGCCTAGTTGACTGAGTGGAAAAGGTAAGATCTTGAGTAATTAGTGGGTTTCCATTTCTAAGTGAAGACAGAAATGGGAGAGGAGAAAGAGTTTAATGTCAGTAGAAAGCTGAAGCAAGGCTTCCCAAACTGGCTAATCTTCAGACTCATGTTTGGAGCTTTCGTCAAACAAACAAGCACACCTAACACAGAAAACACTCCAGAGCATCATTCTGTTGCAGGATTCTTCAGGTGTTGCTTTTCCAGCCGGAAACCTTTGTGTTTCCTTTTTGTGGCTGGTGGCACATTTGCCCAAGTTTTGCTCGGGCCCACTGGGCTTGTTCTGCCAATGGCCTGGTAGGCTATGCTTGGGTTGTGCTACCAGCCTGGACCCCATGCCTGGCAAGGGCAAGCCAGGCATGGAGCAATGAGGGATACGTGAGTGGGTAAGCATGGGGTCCGGCCACTGTGTACAGCCAGGTACACCAGCTGCCGTGGTGGGGTGAGCAGCTCCAGGCACCAGCACAGGCACCAGCTCCATGCAAGCCTGCGGCTGCATCTGATGTACGCAAATGGCTTCCACCGTGGGCAACTGCATCTGGACGAGGGGAATGTGGTAACGCCTGGGAGCTTGGAGATGACAGAAACCGCAGAGCCCCCAAAGAGGGTGTCACACAGGTCTGGGCTCCCCAAAGGGCTGCAGCTCTTCTGTTCTTGTCACCTACAATGTGGTGGGCAGGGAAGGCATGTCTCAGCCCTGTTCGTGTTACAGCTCTTTCAGTCCTGCTATTAAGTGGGTCCTGAGTTCTTGTCCCACATCCAGGAAGAATGAGATACACAGACAACTGGAAGGTGAGCAAGGTGAAGAAGTACTTTACTGAGTGACAGTACAGTTCTCAGGAGACCTGAAGTGGGTAGCTCTTATCCATAGGCAGGTCATCCCGACATCTGCCCGAGTCTGGGTAAGTCCAGGGATTTTATGAGATTAGAAGGGAGGAAGTGTGTGTGCTTATTGGTCCATGGGTGGCTATGGGAAGGCCTGGATAAAGCACCATAAGTTCTCACTACCAGCCAAGGACTCCATCTGGAACTGATAGCTCAGCCACCAGGCTTCCAGCCATCCCTGGCTTGAAGGTGGAGCTTCGCTGGGGACTGGCCTCTTTCTGCCCAGGAGCCTGTCTGCCTTCTGCCACCATCTACATGTCATCCACATCACCCAGGCTGTTCATGCCAAGGGGCACCTGCAGGCCTGTGCTGAACAACCCCTCAGTGCCCTCTCAGTCTCCCTCCCATGCTGGTTGGTGTCCAAAGTCCAGAGAGTGCCAATATGCCAGGGGGCTGGTGTGTCAGCACTGCCCTGAGTGTGTGCACACCTGACCAGGTCATGACAGCATCCAGGCTTGGCCATGACTTTGCTTCACCCCGGAGCGGGTGCTGGGTGCAGGTGCAGGGAGAGGCCAGGGAGTGATAGCAGGCACTTCCAAGCCTGCAGGAGCAGGGGGTGCTTCCTGGGCCCCTGACAGCACAGGGATGCCCAGGTCTGGAGGCACAGATGGGCAGCTGCAATTGTGCCTGAAGAGCACTGGGCTTCACATCTGCCAACTCAGAAGGGTCAGGCTTCCCACCTGGCAGCTCTGTGGAGGGTACAACCCCAGCCGCACCTCCCCCACTACAGCCGGCATCTTCACAGCAGCGGCTCCAGATGGGCCACTGCTGCCATCAATTCCAGATTTTCCACATCAGAATCTCTATGTATGAGGCTTCAGAATTTGTATTTTTCAGAAAACTCCCAGCTTATTCTAAGGAACAGCCACAGTTGGTCTAATATAGGACCTCTGAGGTCCCTTCCAACTTTCAGAAGACCAACTTCACTAACATAATATATGCTTAATGCAACCTTCAAAATAATGGCAAACTTGTCTATTCCACTAGCAACCTGTCTTTAGAGAAAGAAAGGGCAGAGGTAACTAAGATTTCTACAGTGTGGACTGCAACTTACAGTTTTCACAATTCCATAACAGACACAATCTCTCTTAACCGTTTAATCCTCACAACAAGCTTGCAAGTAGGAAAATTCTAAAACTACACTGACAGTTGGAAAACCAAGTTCCAGTGAGGCTGCCTTAGGGTGGTGAGTCCAGAAGCCATGACTTTTGACTGGAGTTTATTCCTCTCCATCATAATGTGCAGTGCCTTTTCAATTCCGTTCTGACTCTGGACTTATAAACAATCTTTTAATCAAACAATTTAGAGGAGCTCTAAGAATGATGGCCAAGTCCAAGTTATGTGCAGAATAAGAATGGAAGCAAGCATAAGAAAGAGATTTGTGATGACAATCAAGAGACGCATCCTCATCTTTTCTGCTGGTGCTGCAGGAAGCAGAGGAAAATACTCAGTGGTAATTTTCAAGGAATACGAAAGATGAATGAGGGTGGGTGAGGAGTCAGGGGCCACACTTCTGCCACTGGAGAGAGGACAGTGATTTTATAAGGGTCTTGTCTGAACATAATTCATAAACTTCAAAATCTTCTTTCTGCTGAGGACCACTTTGCAGTGAGGGAATAAGCACGTATTTCCTATTTTGTCATGTTTCAAACAGATTTTCAAATAAATTTTTTCAACTTAAACACTTGCTGTTAAATGCTAACCGATTGAGAAAAACACACCAGAGAAGGAGGTTGTGAGTCTTGGTCCTACCTCTGACAGTAACTGCTTGAAATCTTGGCTACATCATTTAATTCTCTGGGCCTCGGCTTCCTCATCAGTAAACAGTGAGGACTGGTCCTGAGGCTTCTAGCCAGAGAGATCACAAAGATATTTAGTTTAGTTTCAATTTATTTTTAATTAGTTTCTAACATTTAGAACCTAGGAGACTCATATAAAATATTAAAGATCAACTTTTGGGTATACTCAGATGAGGAACAAATGGGGCAGTTTTCCATAGCTCTTTCCACCTTACAAAATACTAGATAATTTATTATTTTTGTAGCCTATTGTCTGCCTCACATGCATGTCCTCCACCCCACAAACACACATATATCTCACTAAAGCAAGCAGCCTGACCATAGAGGTTTTTATCTCTTTTGTTCATTGAGGCATTGCAAGCACCGAGAATAGTACCCAGTAAATAATAGGTCATCAATAAGTATTTGCTGTGTTAATTAACTTTAACATTAAATTACAGATTTTTAAGTATAGTTTTTTCAAGTGAGGAAAGCTGAAGGCAACCAGATCAACCCAGATATAAGACATAAATTGTTCACTGAATCATAGTATGGATTTTACAGTGAGCTGTCAAATATAAAGGCTACTGATATATAGTTCTGCCTATATATGGTATGTTTGTTTCTTATAATCAAGTTGTGATTACAACTAATATTGGGGGAAATTTTCACATGAAAAACTTGAATATACCAATAGATCCCCACCTGTCAGCTGTTTGTTTCACTTGTAATGATTAAAAAAAAAAAGCATGGCATGGTTATTTTAAAGGCATGTGACAGTTCAGTATGTGGAATGTTCCACGTTAATGTAACCTTAAATATGGCAGATTGATTTCTCTAGTGGTAAAAAGCAGGTTTTAAGACTGATGAAATTTAATCTCACACCAGTAATATCAACAGCTGGCTTTGCAGTTATCATACTGTCCTATGCTTCCTTTAATAAATGTTCATGGATGTCTCCCAGTTTGCTCTACCAGCCTTTAATTCTTAGGGCTGTCAATGGAGAAATGAAAGGAAGCATTTGTTAGAAGCACTCAAATATGACCATGCATTCATGGGGATTTGTTAACTGATGTTTAAGTTGTTGCATTTCCCATAAACAAGCAAGAGTGACAGGCTTTAAGGGTGATCTTCCAAAACAAATGTGACTCATAACCATTAGTGCAGCACATGCTAACAACTCATGTCCTAATCAACCTCTGAGTGCTCCCTGGAGCATGGAATTGGTCAAATTGTAGAAGAGGTTTAAAGAAGAAAATGCTGCAACATTTCATGTAAATATGGCTCCATCAAGCATGACAGCTTTTATGTGGAATTTCCTTGGTAATGAGTATCTAATGTAGAATACCCTGGAACAAGGTTGGGAAATTCTGGTGGGTTAGTGAATCTCTTTGTCAATCTCTTTGGTACCAGCAGATAATTACTTAGGCAGAATTATATCTATCTATTTATCTGTCTGTCTGTCTATCATCTATCTATCTATCTATCTATCTATCTATCTATCTATCTATCTATCTATCTATCTAGTGTCAGATTTAGAGTTTAAAACAGGTTTTCTTGATAGCCTGAATGTTTCTTTTAGAATCAACAGAACTAAAACAGACCTAATTCTTCCACTTGAAGAACATACTGAGGAATGAATTTCTGCTTTGACCTATTATTATTCCCTAATGTCTCTGACATTTATTGCTGTACTTAGTGAAATCTGAGTTGTATTTTTTGCTTTCATTTTTATTTTATTATTTTTGTTTGATTGTTGGCTATCATTGGAGCAGGTATGAAAAAGGGGAATTAACAGCTGTCTGACAACTTCAATTCTTAAGTTGCTCATTTAGATTTGATACCGCTTCAGTAGTGTCCCTGAGAAACGACAATTATGAACTTTAACTACTTCTAGATTTAAAAACTACATGAATATATGACATTGTATAAAACAGTATTTAGTTACAATTAGTTAATTGGTAATTCCTATTATAGAGCTTCAACTGTATGGTCCAGTTGGTTTTCTCTGATTTCATTCAAAAGGAGCCTTTTCTTTCTTGGGGTTCCCATAACTTTTTGTACATGTTACATACACACATTCATTAAGGCACATCCGACATGATCTCTCTTTTTCTTCTAACCTCTTTGTTTACCTGGCAAACCTTCGAGCCTCTTAAGGTTAATTTATTTATGGGTCTCCATCATCTGGCTCAAAAAATCTTAGATGAGTAACAAATGAAAAGAAGAGGTGTAATGTAACTATATGTATTAGTTTTACTTTTTAAAAAATATAAACAAGTTTTATCTAATTTGATCCCCACAACAATCCTGGGGACTGTCAGTTCAATATGCAACTACCAGATCTAGACTGTGGTTCTCAAGCAGGAGCCATTTTGACCCCTAGAGAACACTTAGCAATGTCTATAGTTGTTTTGGTTGTTGCAACTGAGAAGGGGGGCTACTGGTATCTAGTGGGTACGAGGTCACAAATGCTGATAAATATGCTACAATACACAGGACACGCCTCCCAGCATAGAAAAATTATCTAACCTAAAATCTCAATAGTGCCAAGGTTGAGAAATCCTCATTTAGCCCCTTGCTTTCTGAAAACTATTGTAATCATATGTTCTGTGAGCTCTAGTTCAAAAATATTTTTCTGATTAAGTATATCATATAGGAAATTTACTTAACGTACTATATAAAACTACTTCTTGCATTGAATCATCTTCCTCAAAAATATACAAACAAGCTAACCACAAACAGAGGAACAGCAAGTTCATGGTTTGATTCCGAACTGTTGGACGCAGACAGGATAAATGCTTGGTTTGTCAATCCTTTTTGTATTTAGAAAAGGCTCTTGGGTGTAGCTAGCACCTGGGTACTTCCATGCATTTCAAGAAGAATGAATTCATTGTCTGAACTCTTTTACAAAATGTATAAGTTCAGCTGTTTGTTAATATTAAAGTTCCTAGGAGAACAGCTAAAGAGGACTAGGTGGATTTAAATATCAGTTGTTTAAAACAAACCCCAGAATCAAAACTGGCAAGTTCATTCAATCATTTTCCTTTGAGAAAATGGTACATGAATGTGGGGAAGTAAGCATGAAATGATGGCTCTGCAGTCATGTACACAACTATAAAGGGGTAGCCAGAAATACCTTTTGTTTCGCACAACTGAACATCTATCAGTTATTTTAAAAAAAGATTTCCTAAGTAGATATAATGGAGTAACCCATTTGAATCTTTTTATAACTCAATCTCCAGCAGTAACTGTGTGTTCCAGTGAATATCAATTCAAATAATACACTAGGGCATAGACCAGGAAGAAAGGAACCTTAGGAATCATCTTGTCCACTGGTTTTCTGCCTTTTTTATATTTGCTGAATTAGTCATTCAAATATAATCTCATGTGGAAACTGTGTACGATCAAAACAATTATATGAAGCTTTATTTGGGCATACATTTCCATGTACTTCCATACAGAGTACCCTGGCAGGTCAGCCCTGCACACCCACACTTTAACTCTAGTCTTGCCTAACCTAGAAATTCATTCTACTTTCAGATAATTGTAATTGGCCTAAAGTATTTTCTCAAAAAAGCAACCTAATTTTCCTTGTTCTTCCTCTCTTGATGAGAAGGTAAACAAAGAGGAGATTGGTCTCTACTGAAAACCTCTTACCAGTAACTATACCAGGTATTGTACATGCTATCTCATTTAATTCTCATGGATGGCTTTCTGAGCAAGAATTAAGAAAATCACTCCCAGCATCAGAATCAACTCACCAAAGACCTACTTGCTGTATTAATCAGATTTAATTTTATTAGAAGCACAGGAACTAGAGTAGTAAAATTTCATCAAACCCATCCTTTAAACACCGATTCTTACAACTATAACTATATAACAGTATCCCATTTTATAAAGGTTTATGCTATTATGTCTTAAACACTAGAAACATCTTCAAGATAGTTTTCTGTAGTCATTATTAAAATTATCTGTAGCTTCCAAAATTTCCTTGTGCAAATAAACCACTTCTTTTAGGCATATATTGTTATAAATAAAATTCTACATGTCAGTTTAGTTTGCATGTTTATTCAGGCCTCAGGGTTTGCAATAATAACTCAACTTGAGGACAATAACAGTAGTTACTGAATACAATTAGCCTATTGGTAATTCCAATTATAGGAATTATATATAATAATTGTATAGCGCTCCCTATAATTATAGGAATTTTACATAATTATTACCAATTACCAGTTGACTAATTGTATTCAGTAACTGCTTTTCCTGTGTAGTAATCTCAATACGTGCTTTACTTGCGTTACCTCATTGAAGCCTTTTTAAACAAGTCATTTTCCTCTGACTTAATAGATAAGAAAACTGAGGCTCAGAGAATGTAAGAAACTACCAAATCACTGTAGCAGATGCTGTCAGTGCTTTGGTGATGTAGATTGATCTCTTTGCCTTTATTTTATTTTACTTTACTTTATTTTATTTTATTTTATATTTTATTTTATTTTATTTTATTTATTTTATTTTATTTTCTGAGACAGAGTGTTGCTCTGTTGACCAGGCTGGAGTGCAGTGGCACCACCTCAGCTCACTGCAACTTCTGCCTCCTGGGTTCAAGCAATTCCCCTGCCTCAGCCTCCCGAGCAGCTGGGACTACAGGTGCCCGCCACCCCGCTCAGCTAATTTTTGTATTCTTAGTAGAGATAGGGTTTCACCATGTTGGCCAGGCTGGTCTCAAACTCTTGACCTCTTGATCCACCCGCCTCAGCCTCCCAAAGTGCTGGGATTACAGGCATGAGCCACCGCGCCCAGCCCCTCTTTACCTTTTTTTTTTTTTTACATGCAGGCTTCATGTGTGGTTTCACTCCCACACCCAGGACCCGTGTCTCTCTGTCGGCTGCCCTCAGGCTGCTGGAGCCAGCTTTACCTGCACTTGGACAACTGATAGTGTGCAGAAATTTGCATCCTCCTGAGGATGCGAATTTAACCTTAACCACCAACTGAGGATAATCTGGACAACTCAAAATCTGCTGAGACAGATAATTCTACCCACCCACACCACTGTTGGATACTAGTTGATATTGTATCCTTGTCTGGTTTCTTTACCTTCCCCGTCTCATTTTCCTACTCTCCTATCGCTTTCTCCCTGGACCATTTTCTAATAATTCACTTTCATAGGAATCCTTGTCTCAGCATCCTACTTCTGGGGAACTCAACCTTACAAAAATCACACAATTCATAAATGGGATTCAAATGCAGTTTTGACGAAGTCCAACACCACTGCTCTGAAATCCCTAATCTAAACTGTTTCTCCTGACCACAGCAGAGAAGAAGGAAACAAGAATCAGATGTGGGTGGTGTGGAGACTGCCTCTTACTGGTCCTAAACCCTAAGCATCTCTAAGGACCAGCTTCTCCTCCCAGCGAGTTCCTCCATAGCTCCCTTTACTCTCTTGACAGGATAAGACTCTACCTGATTAACTGCTGCCCCCAAGGAAGTGATAGTCAAGAATAGGATCAAAGTACCAGAGGAATTTGATGCACCCTTAGGCAGATCATAGTAAGCTTCTATCAACCAACTGTAGAAATAAATCAGTAATTTATATAGTATTTATTGAATGCTACCTTGGGCTCAGTGGTGGCCATGCTCTCCTCATTTTAGCCTGGAATTTCAGTCTTTTCCTTTTACCCTCTGCTTTAAGGCATCAGTGGTATTCCCCAACATCAAAAGTTTCCACCTTTGGGTGAATAGCAGCCCAGTTCTAAACATGATGGAGAAATCACCCACCAAAATCCAAAAGAGATGGTTTTAATCTAAATACATCTCATGTTAAAGTTCTTAATATTCTTCTATTTTGGTTATTAATATTCTTCCATTTTTTTCCCTTAAAGTGAGTTTTTTGACCTAAGAACATATATTTTAAGCAATCAAATATAAAAGTAAGACAAAATAGCCAGGTCATACTGGGGAGCACTTATACTTTTGCCTTTCACACCCATAATGGCTTTAGTATACACATCAGTTTGTCAAGCAAATATGGCCAAGGTATGCACAGAAGTTAACTTACCTCCTTCTATTTCTCAGTGAGAGCGTCTTAGAAACTATTCAGTCTGAATGATAACTGCAGAGGAAAAGAAAGCTAGTCAACCAAGCTTATGAAGTTCAGAGCAAATACTAGAGGGTATGATGCTGGCGCAGCTAACAAAGAAAGTTGGGCACCATGATATACCAGTTTGTCAACGTAGCCAGAGCTGTCTGAGTATGGCACTTCATGTACTTTCTATATTCTACTCCTAGCAAGCCCAGCTGGCCAAACGGTGCCCTGACACAGGGCAGGACTCTTCAACTGACTGTCTTTCTCCTGTTTCCCTATTCCTCTGCTCTTGTTACAACACATCCTTTCACCATTAGTTATTATTAAAGAAAGCATGGCTCTTCTTGCTCCAACCAGGGATGCAGTGGGTCAGTGGCATGTAGAGGAGAAGAAATTATATGTCCTAAATGTTAGCCAAACACAAAATGGTCCTCCCCTGAAGAATGACCTCTCATTTTTTGGGAGAGCCAAGGCTCTGGAAAATATAATGTGGCAAACATCATCAAGTCAGTGCCCACTAAGGTGAATCTGTTAATATTTACATATAGCACATGGTTATCCAGTAGTCAATATTATTTCTCTTTCCACAAATTTGGAAGGTTTTGCCAAAAAATTAAAAGATACACAAAGTATCATTTTTTCATATTCAGAAATCAAGAAATTAAAGATTTTATTAATATAAATTGACTTTTAACCTTGAGAGTTTCATGTGCTCTCATTGGAAAATTAGAAAGACTTGATATTTAAGGAATGGGGCTAAGAAAATTGACTCAGCTATCCACAGGATCCCTAGTCAGGGTCTTTTGTAATCTAAAGTTCAATGTCCAAAGGGGCAAAGAAAATTTGGATTTGGGATCTTCAGGTGTCATTATGTCTGTCAATATTTGAGGAGATTTAATCAGGCAGGTGGTGTAGAGATAAAGGTGGTGTCAGGGGGATGGTGCTGGGTGACCGGGTCACTTAATGCAGAATGTTGGCCAGTGACTGGTGCATGGGGTTCGGAGTTCAGTCACCTGGAAAGAGGTTGACAAGACTTAGGCAGGACATCAGGCTCCCACACATTAGTGTTTAGGGCAGAATTCTGATCTTGGTGGTATCTGGAGTAGAAAGCAGGAAAATAAAATCATTCCATCCCCCGGAAAAGCCCACAAAGCCTAGCTTCTAAAGTGGCACAGCTATTTCTAGACCCCTCCCACTATAAGGGGATACTAATTCAACTCCTGCCTTGCTCAGGACTGGAGATGAGAGCATCAGTGACAATTGCAGGAGAGAACTGAGGAAATCAAAGGTCAGGATTTAGCTGCTGATTCACTTATTCACTGAACAAATACATGAAGATCCTCATCAGAATGCTGAAGGATGGGCATCCAGCAAAATATCCTTCATGGATTTTAACGTCTAGTAAGTTTTAATTCCATAACATTTTATTACACAGGGCATGGAATGGTCATTTTGTTCAGTTATTTGAAACCAATTAAACTGTATTTATTTCAAGCTCAGTCCAAACTTGCCACACTCTTGAAACACAGATGTCATTATAACTTCATTTAGAAGAGGGAAACACAACAAATGCCACCCTTCACCTGCCTCCTACCCCCACCTCTCTGCCAATCCTGTGTCCTGCTTGTTAGTGAAAGCTTCTATAAAAACATCCTGAAACATTTCCCCTGTGGTTAAGACATGATCCACCATCTTCTAATACCTGCAATCCTTCCATGGAAATGTGATGCGTACACTGTGAAGGTTGAGGCTTAAGTTAAATTGTTATATAAACAGAAACAGAGATTCCTGATAAATGTATCTGATGAAACACTGTGGCTTCATCCTGGGAACAAGGGACTAGAAAAAATGGATTTGCAGCTGAGGCTGAAGAAGTGCTCTAAGCCCCAAGGCCTCCTGGTCTGTCCAGAAGTTGCCAGACAGGGCACTAAGGAATACTCTCTTCGTAGGGTCAATTGCATCAGATTTCAAAGTGTGTTTATGTTACACATCATCACCGTCTTTATGCTGCTAACTACAGATGATGAGGAAGTTTGCTTCGCGTTTGAAGATGACACTGTTGACAGCATTATTTAACAATCCATGTGAGTATTGCCAGAAAAATTAAAATGGAGCCACATTGCCTGCTGCTTGGAAAAGATGAAGGTGCACCCTTTTGTTGTGGCTGCTGGTGACTCTGCCTGATGACAAGCTAGGTGCATAGTACTGTGGATAAGCAGGTGGTTACAAGCCAAGTAGAGGCCCCAAAAATGTCTTTATTGATGACCCTGGACTGCCTACAGTTCTATATCATATACAGTGTAAGGTTAAGGTTTAAAAGGAACCAACTCTCAGTAAGAAACCCATTGACTTCGATGCACAGTGAGGAGAAAATCATCAATGACAAATTCTTCATGAGATGGTTTTCCTTGGGAAAAGGTGCTGGGGTGACTGAGGAATCCTGGGCCCCTTGTTGTAGGGAATGATCTCAGGTAGAGGCTGGCTGGGCCAGTAAAGGCCAACATGGACTTCTGCACAGTTGAACTTGGGTTGGTCTCTAGCCAGAGGTGGACAACCAGGTGTGTCTATGAACAGGTACTCTTTGCCATCACCAAACACCAAATACGTTATGTCAACCTCATTCCTGTCTACCCCATAACAAGAGCCACAATTTAGGATACTGAACCAAAGCGGTGTGGAAACATTCTGTTATATAACCAGGACTGGCTCTGTTCCCGTAAGAGCTGGCATCTAAGGTGGAAGACCAGAAATATACTTTATCACTGGCATGTGTGAATTTAACTAACATTCAGGGTTCTGAGTATTCTTGGGTGGTCCCACTCCTTCAATTTACTAATTAGCTGTGGCACAAATCTAATCACTCACACTGCCAGCTTCTTTGTAGGGGTGAGTCACTCATTTTCTGTGGGAGCCTAACCAACCTCCCAGACTCTGCTCAGCACATGGCTCTGCTGTTCTCAACTCATCCTGCATATATTTTATTGTATCCCATGAGTAAGTACATACTCTAGCAATGACAAAATATCTGGGGGATTGTCAAGGTTTTGGGATAGAGTCACACATGTCCAGAGACTACAGTGAGGAGGGAGTTCAGACCTTTGTCCTTGCTGTAGACCCTCACTGCATAGTAGCCTCAGCCATACCACAGCCATACTGCAGAGCTGAGCAGACAGCTGCAGGACCCAGGGTAGACACAGGCATGAGGAATTCAGAGAAATGGTACAAAAGAAGCGTAGCTTAGACACTCTGCTGTCATCCAGCCTCAGCATGTTTTCTCCCCTACAGAGTTGTTCTGTGCAAGTACCACTTTAGTGCTAATAGGCTGAACTGTGCACCAGGACTTCACTGCATTAAACGTGAGTCATTGCTGATGATCACATTAATTAAAAATGCAGAAACTTAGAAATGGATGGAAAAGAAGGCACTGATAGTTCCCCGAGTCAAAAATCCATAGGTTAATTAGACTCTGAGTACCGGTAATTCTGTCTTCTTAACATCCCTGTGTTTGTGATCCATCTATTTTTTATCATCCCTGTCACACTTAGATTATCTCTCTCCTGACCTATTGTCATCAACTTCCTCCTCTAATTCATACCTTTCGAATTCACTTTTATCCTATTACTAGTATTATTGACAAAGTGAAAATCTAACAGTATTATTACCTAGATTAAAACCCTTTAATAATCTAAGAGGATCACAATTAAATTATGTTTATTTCTCTGTTTTCTCTTCTAAAGACTGTGAGCTCCTTAAAAGCAGGAATATACATTCAAAATTCTTCCTTGGGCTGGGCACAGTGGCTCATACCTATAATGCCAACTACTCTGCAGGCTGAAGAAGGATTGTTTGAAGCTAGTAGAACTGTTTGGGGCCTGCACAACATAGCAAGTTCCTATCTCTAAAACAAAAAAATGAATAAATGCATGCATGCAAAATTGAATGAATAAATAAATAAATACATAAAATTCCTCCTTGAATCTGTAAAATGACCTAATAAAAGCTTCTTGAAAGACTTTTTATGTGTCATTATCTACATTGGCACCATCTAGATTAACCCAGCTTGCTGTGACCTGCTGAACTCCAACATCAAATAAAGTCTGCAATATCAGGAGGACAAGGGGACAGAGGATTGCTGATGTACATGGACGTAGGCCATTGCACTAGAACACACCATAAGATTTCTTCTTGCCTCTGGATGATGGTGAAGACAGCAGCAATCAAAAGCTCTGTGGCTTTTTTCCCCACCTTCACTGTGAATGGAAAGCCTTGTATTGTTCATTCTTGAACACATTTAACAGATGCATTCATTACTGTTTGCTAACTGAAACCATGACTCTAATACTTGTGTGAAATATATCTGACATGTCTTGACATCCTCTCAGAGCTCTGTGGAACTTCAACTGTGGTGGGATAGAGTTTATTTTAAAAAATAAATTGTTCTGTCCACTGTGCCATTATTTCCTGTCTGATAGCAATGAGAACAGGGGTGTCTTTTCTTTCAAGTAAGTGTTTTGTCAGTGTGCATAGGTTTATGAAAAATGTTCAAAATATACAGAAAAAATTATTTTGGGGCTCTTGGTTCCCTTAGGATGTGGCATCTCATTCCTAAGTCTCTTACCTTGAATGGTACAGAATGATATAACACTTTTTGCAGAATTTGAGTGATGTCAATTATGTGCTTTGCCTGCAAGCCACACCTAACTGGTGTGCATATACATATACTATATACATATAGTGTACATATATATACACGTATAAGTATATATGTACATATATAGTGTATGTATTACACGTATGCAAATATAAATATGTTGTATGTAAATATTATATATCAATATTACATGTAGATACTATATATGGTACATATAAATATCACACATATGCACACACACACACTATTCCATCATGCAGGTAGCGCTTTTGTCTGGCCTCCAATATTGAGGACTATTACTTGCTGGATATGGCATACACTTCCTCTTTCTTTTCTTCCTCTCCAAATGCTACCGATTCTTCAAGGGCCCAGCAAGTCTTGCCTTTTCCATAATGCCTTTGCTATCTCTGGGCCTTCTATAACTTGACTCAAACCTACCGACCTAAGTTTGCTTCCAAAGGGAATAATTACAAATATAGCACCTATGTACCACACACCCTGGCCAAATTAATCCTATGCCTTCCATGAAATAAGTGCTCAAGAAATACTTGTTGAATGTTAAATGCGTAAAATAGAACCATCCATTGACTAGCACAGTAAGTGAATGAATTGTTGTCCATAGACATCTCATATCTACATCTGTACGCTTCTGTTTATGTTGTTGCTTTATCACATAAGTTATTCCTGTAATAGCCTTCTGTTCTTCTCAGCCTTTTAAAATCTTAAACCTGACATTCTAGTCTCTATGGAAACAATGTCAACCTCCTTCATGAAGCTGTAATTCACCACAGCTGAGGTATCCCTCACGTCATCATCACTTCTATAAAGTGTGATTCAAGCCATTTTGATAGTTAATATACAATGCCTGATATTGTAATTCTTGGTGTACATGCCTGATTTATTAACCCATGAAAAGTTCCTTGAGGGAAGAATCAATGTATTCCTCATAGCCATAGGTGCAGGCTTTGAAAATAGGAAGCTCTTAAGAATTATCAGTACACTGAATTTGTTGAATTAACTATTCTAGTCCACCTTGATCTATTCTTTTTCAGGGCATCTTGACCATTTCTCTTCATCACACAATCTAGACCTTAAAGGTATACAGTCTCTCATTAATTTCAAGACATTCCTCGTGTCCCAGCTAGACTGAACTACAAGACAGGGGCTTGCTTACTTCCACCTTAGGTTACTGAGGTCAAAGGGTATATTCAAGGGTAGACTGATTGAAATAGTAGAGATATACGACCTAATTTATAACAGGCACTCCTTGGAAGAATACTTATATCCATTAGATCTTTATGCACATTTCTCATTAGCAGCATCATTCCAGCAGCAGCAATTTTGATACAATCAGTTGATAGGTCAACCGTGTGAAGCCCTTTGAAAACAAGGCATTGTGGATCATTCCTGATTTTGGAATAAAAAATTCTCCTCTAGACTATGTAACTGGCTTTGAGGAGCAGATATAGAGCTTCATATTAAGGATGAGAACTTCATATTAAGGATGAGAGACAGAAAACATCTATTACAACACTTTAGCTAACACAATAATGGCACTGCTCAAATTTAGTTCTCATTAAATTTCCCACAGGGCAATTAGATTTAATAAAAAAATCCTTTCAGGGCCAGTATATTTCTAATTGCTCATCTGCCCAAGCAAGAAAATCCCTGCTCAAGTGCTACCCTTCCCTACGCATACAGGTCTGTCATCTTCCACCAGCTCCTGGGTGACCTTTCTCCAGGTGATGCTTCCAAGATCACTTACCCATCCATGCCACATCTTTCACTGAACAAACTGAATTCAATAGTAGTATCTTTTCTTTTTAAAAATTTAATCTATATTTTTAGTCTGCCTTATTCAATAGGAGACACAATAAAAATAAAATGATTTGGCTACAATCCAGACCTGGCAGAAAAACAAACACACGGTCCATAAATGTTATCTGAGACTGACCCATGTCATGTTATGCAGTAATTTTGGCTGAACCCATGAACCCATGAACCCATTCATTAGATAAGTGGCCAGAACTAGAATAAACACACACACACACACACACACACACACACACACACACAGAGGCAAGCATGCACACACATGCTGGAACGTGCTTACATATGCCTTCTTACGTAAACATCATGCCCCATCCTTAATCCTTAGACCATTTTAAGAAAGGATTCTGGAATATGCACATATTCCAAAGGAAAAAGAAATATTGGTTAGTTCAATAAGACAAAAAAAAAAGAGACAAAAATGTTCTTCTTTGTTAAATTACTTCCTATGCGTAAGTACTGGTAGGATATGTGATTTGTGTTTAGTATAAACTATTGCATTTGCTTATATTCTGCTCTCCCTGAACAAATAAATGAATCAAACAAAACTATTAAAAAGAAAAACAAAAAGCAAATATTAAAAGCAACTAATGATGTTTTCTCTTCACTCAGGAACTCAAAGTTTTAGTAAAATGTCGAAGCAGCTGAAACAGATGCTCCTTGCAGACTTTCTAGTTCTAAAATGTAATTTGAGCTCTAATCTCTCAGCTGGGGATGCATTTTTAATTTTCTTTAAAGATTTCCTATGCCATACTTTTCATTTCACAAGTTTTTTAAATTCCTCAAATCTTGCCCAGTGGAGTGAAAGTCACCTTAATGAAGAAACGAGAGATTAAGCCACCATGACTTTGGAACAGCAGAGGATCTCAGCTGCAATTCTTTGGCTCAGAACCAGGGTCTAAAACCAGCCATGGGAAAAGCTGCTGAAATGGAGCCTGCAATTCTCTCCATGTTTGACTTGCATAATGTTGACATTATAACGCCAGAGAGACCAAAAAATATTTCCAACAATTATGACTCTTTTCTATAAATATTTTTAAATTGCTTTAAGAGATAAAATAGCATATTTTACTCTTCTCATTTTCTAAGTGACCGTGGTCACCCTCAGCAGCTCACTACTACGGATTTATTTTTGGCTAGAAGGTCAGGCAGGACATCTTAAGGCGCTAAGTCTGCTGTTAGACTGTTTTCCAACATGAGCTGAATGGTGAGAAGGGGAGTCTGACACTCTTAAAGCAACAACTAAATTCAGTGTCATAGCATGGGAGAAATGTATTCTTTCTTTCTTCTGTAGAAGCCCAGGCAAGGAAAAACATCAAGTACTCATTAAAAAAAAAAAAAAGTTTCCCACCCGTTAGAGAGCACAGTTTTCTTTCTGACAGAAAAATTCTTCTTCCCTTTCCCTTCTATTACTCTTCCTTGTTTTAGTTAGGTCTGCTATGAAACATAGTTTAAACATATTGAGACTTCTCTACAAGGAGAGGGATATAAAAAAGGGAGGGAGAATTATAGAGATGGGGAAGGAAGCTCACAATTTCTGGGTATATCATTCAACTATTTCAGATGTCTCTTTCCTCAACTTAGCCAAATGCTAATCACCCAGAGACTGAGAAGTAAAATTCATTTGAAACCTGCAATTTCTTTTCTCTGAGAATATGATTAACAAGCCTGAATTCTGAGCTCTGGAAATAAATTAGATATCCTTAGTCACAGATGAGCTGAGTGAACAGTAAGCCAATAACCCTTCAGTGTAATTTCAATATCTCTCCCAGAGCCTGAGAACAAGAGACCTGGCTTGTCTTCAACATAAATGTCCTCAGCATGATTTGTAGTATTAATTGTTGATATGAAAACATCAGATGCCAAAGTTGACTGACTACTGCATTCCTCCTAAACATCCACAGAAAAGTCCTACTAGTTTCTGATTTTAAAGCTAAGTCAAGTTTCCTATTTGCTGCTATGTAAAACTTGCATCTTTTAATAAAATCATCCAAAAAACTTGGATGTAGCAAACACAGTTCAGTGTTGTTTCAAAACACTGAGGGTGGAAATGGAAAAGCAGAACTCACCCTCACTTCCAGAAAAAGCATCACTTGATCCTGCCAGTGCCAAGGTCAACAGCAGCTGCCAGAGATCCATACCTGTAGGACCTGCAATCACAAAAAGGGTAAGGTAAAGCCCAGCAATTAAAAGCAGACCATTATCATGAAATACTGTTTAAAGACTGGGTAAGACATGAATGAGCTGACGAGTCAGTTCCAGAAGGAATCCTAGTAAGTCTTTCACTGCCCCAGAGTCTCATATTGTCCTACTTTTCATGAACTCAAACAGCAGGTTGTAATAAATTCTACTTCCCGTGAGTGCTCGTCTCAGGAAATAACATGAACACTAGAGATGTTCACACCCTGGCTCAAAGCCATAGAAACACCTCACAGCAAATGACCCCCATGCACAGCTTCAGTAACAGGGCCAGTAAGGTTTGCTTTAATTTGATCTGGAAATAGAAAACCTTATCAGCAGTATCAGAAAGCATGGGGCCTTGAGCTGGACAGGCCATAAAAGGAAAAACAGAACAATCGTGGTAATAGTAACATTTCATAAATCTGTTTCCCAGTGAACAAAAGAGCTCAAACCACTCAAAACGAGTTGCTAATGAGCCATCCTAAAGAGGTTTAACTAGAAGGGAAGCAGAAAGAAGGCGGGAAGCAAAAGGAAACAAAAACTCCCTAGTAAAAACCCACAAGGACACAGTGTGTCGTAGAGGGGTTTTATTTTCATGAGGAATACAGATCTGAAAGACCCAGGAATGTGAACACCTCAGACACCAAGAGGGATGCGTCTGTGGCTTTGCTAGCCGTTTAGAAGCCCAGTGTGGCCACACCTGGAGCCCTTCAGTCTAACGGAGAGAGTAGATCAACACATCTGTCAGCACAACACCTCAGTGACCATACACCTTTATCTGGAGGAAGGAAATAAGTTTTCTAGAAAAAATATACCAGGGTGTCCACATCCCGGATCTTCTGAGGCAAGTTTAGGCTGGTTGAAAATGAACTCAGCGCATTGCCTTTTGTAGAGCTGTTGCTGTGTCTGACAACTAATGCCAACTACTTTAAAGCTTCGCTGCAACATTTCCATAAAATTGCAGTATTTACAAGTTACTCAGAGACTTATCATCATACCAGGAGCTCCACGAGATCCTCTACTGGCTTCATTTTTATTACTGTGCAAACCTGACCTAATGGAATAGCCCTTCATGGTATCCCTAATCAGGCTGAAATAATGAGCAAAGATGTTTTTTTTCATGGGCCTACAGATGTGGCCCTCTGGCAATGGCTGTGTAATTCTACATAGGGATAAAATTCTTGATGTACTTTAATTTCTAGACAGCAGAGGATCTATCTTTTTTTGTTCCATATAATTTTATATTCTTAAAAATTTCTTTAAAAAAACACATCTCTATGTAAACTAAATTGTCTTCTTGTATCTGAATCCCCATGTGCAAATCCACAGGCATGAGGAACTCTCCTTCATACACTACTTCATGGAGTCGTTCATAGGATTGAGTGTAAACATGCAGATGAACACACTTTGTGAGATTTCACGTGAGAAACATGCAGATGAACACACTTTGTGAGATTTCAAATAAATATGAGTTGTGGTTTTTACAACATCCATGTTTTTAATTCCTAACCTGGAAGGCCTTGAGCTGATGGCCTTTCATCATCCTCGTCTACTTTGCAAATGAGAACCACTGAGCATCTCTCCCTCCCAATGTCTTTTACTCCTAGGTGAACAGGCTATGTAATCAAAGCTGGAAACCTCCAGCAGAAATATATTAAAAGGCTGAAAAAAAGTTATAGGCTAAAAATGCCATCCTGTTGGTAACTAAATATTTACTTTGCATTTGATTCTTTCTCTTTTCTTTTTTTGTTTCACTCTGTTGCCCAGCCTGAAGTGCAGTGGCACGATCTCAGCTCACTGCAACTTCCGCCTCCCAGGTTTAAGCGATTCTCCTGCCTGAGCCTTCCAAGTAGCTGGGACTATAGGTGTGCACCACCATGCCCAGCTAATTTTTGTATTTTTAGTAGAGATGGGGTTTCACCATGTTGGCCAGGCTTGTCTCAAACTCCTGACCTCAAGTGACCCACCCGCCTTGGCCTTCCAAAGTGCTGGGATGACAGGTATGAGCCACCGTGCCCAGCCTGATTCTTTTTAAGTGGAGAAAGCACTGAAGAACTGGATGCTGTGTTAATTTTACTTGTTATCTCCCAAGACACTTAGTGTCAGGTAAAGAAGTTTCCAGTAGCACCTGCTATTCCGATGCCAGAGTATAACAGTAAATTCCCAATTCCCACGCAGCCGTTTCTGCTTCTCATCTGGGCAAGAATGTGAACAGGTTTGCATTTCTCGGAAGGCTGCATCCTCTGGTTTGGAAGTCACCTCTTCAGACATCTCAAGGATGCCTGGCAGATGCCACAAACAAGTGGCATTTGCTTCAGTTGAATAGAAGATGACCTTCTTCCAATCCCCAAACTTTTGAAAGCAGCTGCCTGCAAATGAACTTCACTTCTTCCAAATAAAGAACTAGGTGGGGCGTGGTGGCTCATGCCTTTAATCCCAGCACTTTGGGGGGCCGAGGCAGGCAGATCGTGAGGTCAGGAGATTGAGACCATCCTGGCCAACATGGTGAAACCCCGTCTCTACTAAAAGTACAAAAATTAGCTGGGCATGGCAGCGCATGCCTGTAATCCCAGCTACTCGGGAGGCTGAGGCAGGAGAATCGCTTGAACCAGGGAGGTGGAGGTTGAAGTGAGTCGAGATTGCGCCACTGCACTCCAGCCTGGTGACAGAGCAAGACTCCATCTCCAAAAAAAAAAAAAGAAAAAAAATGAACCATAACACTTCCTTTACAAGCTGAACATATGTCCATAGAATGTGCTCTATCAAAACAAAAAACAAACAAGAATCCTTAACACAAAATTAACCAGAAATCTGTTTGCATACTCTTACAGCAGAAAAGAGTATTTAAAATTGCCATGCTCCCAAACAGGAGGTGAATGCAGTTCACTGCCGCCTGGAACACTGCATAGGGACCCGACTCTAACTAAGTGCAGGGGCCAGGAGGAGGATAAAAAAATGTGGATGGATTCAGCAGAAGATAAGGGCTTTATTAGAATCTAACTCCTCCCCTTCTCTTCCACTGATATTGGCTCAGTGGGAATGATTCCAAAAGTAGCCCCATCTGCACTCCTCTGGAGAACTCTCTCTAGTGCCCTCACATGAGCCAGGCGACGAGACGTGACATTCAATTGGATTGTACACTGTCCACGTCATCTTCACAGAGCCCCACACGGCAGCTTCTAGATGAGGGAATCCTTCTCTATTAGGTTCTAGCTGAGATAAAACGTCCCTAGGAAAGGTCAGAGTGCTGACACACGAAGTTTGGAACTTTAATGTTATCTAACATTACAATGTAATGATATACTGGATGTGAGAAAAAGAAAGTCCCTCTATTCCCCTCTGCCAAGCCCTTTTTGCCCAGGTACCTAAACTTATTACATGTACCTTTTAACCCAGAGGTACAGGAGTCTACTCAAATGCTGTCATAAGAAGTTCTGCAACAATCTAAGTAGAGGATGGCATTGTTCGGAGCAATCTACTAAATTGGACCTTAGCCCACTGGGTTTTTTAAGCTTGCAATATTTTCCTAGGGAAAATCCCTCTCTAAATTTCTTTTGATATTTACACATTCTTTGGCTATAGCCTCATGGCAAGATTTTCAGCAGGAGGGATTAAAAAATGGGGTTCTATTCTTGCATAATGGAACTCACACCATTTCTACCCTCAAAGCCTGAGGCATTTTGCCTGCTCCCCATCTTTCTCAAGAAAAAGCAAGTTCAAAACCAGTGTAATGCAGCTGGCATGAATTTTAAATCTGTAGACTGCCCAGCAGAGGAGGCCTCCAAATTACATAATTAGGCCCATGATATACTAACTTATTCTTTGGCTATAAAACAGTTCATAAACACATGAGAAAAGATGAAGGTTAGATATAATACTTTTTCCAGCATGCTATAACCAACTCCAGGCAAAGAAAACAATATGTTTCATTCTCTTTAATTTAGAATTAGCAAGTATTTGTTAAACTACTAGTTCCTGCTAACACTGAGCAAGGCACTATGGAGATTAATGCAAAAGCAATCAAAATAATGGTTCTTCAAGAATAAGGCAGTACAAACACATGAAACTGTGAAAAGAAGGAGCATACCCGAAAATAGAAGGTCAGACTAGGGAAAAATCAGCTATCAAACTGAAGGGCTTAAAATTAAAACTAAATGACAGATAAGGCTTTGGTGGATATGGAAAAGGGAGAGAAACTGTGGTGAACTTGTATGGTAAAAGCTCAGAGCAAATGTTCTGGATATGAGTATGAATTCTGAGTATGTTTTGGACAATATTCTGAGGAAGCTGGTGAATCGAGAACAAGGTTCAAATTCACGAATAAAAGGGCCTAAAATTAGATTGGCGAGGTAGGACCAGATTAAAATAGCATTCTGAACTCAGATTGATCAGAAACTCAGATTGGTGCAAAAGTGGGTTTTCCTTAGGGTACAGCCGCCCTTCATGACTTCTTAACTTAATATCACTGAGAAGTATTGATAAGATTTGGTGATGACTGGATATGAGAGATGATAGAGACATGTCTATCACAAATAACTGAGTATGTGTGGATGAGAGATAGTGCTAGTGAAAGAAATCAGGATTTGGGGATCTGAGTTGGTTAGCAGGAGGAGAAGGTCATAGGACTGCTTTGGATACTTGGTGTTTTAAGGCAATTACAAGACTTTTGGAAATGTGAGAAACGGCTAGTGGGAAGTTGAAGGTAAGAGACCAAAGACTGAGAGACAAGGGAGGTCATTACTGGAGGTGAGAGAGAGCTAAATAGAGATGAGGAGTATCATGTGAATTTAATGTGAAGACTAGGCAATTTGGTGACAAGTCTCCATAACACCTTTATCAAAAGTTATATTAAAAGTGTATTGGCCGGGCGTGGTGGCTTACACCTGTAATCCCAGCGTTTTGGGAGGCCGAGGCAGGTGGATCACAAGGTCAAGAGATTGAGACCATCCTGGCCAACATGGTGAAACCCCGTCTCTACCAAAAATACAAAAATTAGCTGGGTGTGGTGGCGCACACCTGTAGTCCCAGCTGATCAGGAGACTGAGGCAGGAGAATCGCTTGAACCCAGGAGGCGGAGGTTGCAGTGAGCCGAGATTGTGCCATTGCACTCCAGCCTGGCAACAGAGCGAGACTCTGTCTCAAAAAAGAAAAAAAAGTTTATTAAGCCACACAGGGAATAATATGCTCATATCTGGCTTGTAATTTTGCAGAAACAAAACAAATCACCACCTAAAATAACTAACACCCTCTAATTTGTATCAAGTATTTTTTTTAAAAGTGATTAAAGCATCCTTAGAAGCATGATGTTAATATATTAATATATGGGAAGAGTAAATGCCAACATTGATTACTAAGAAATATTGTGAAATTGTATCTAGTTGATCTCCTTGGTGAAGCTTTTCTAATAATATAGCACAGAAAAAGGAAGAGGCTAACCCAAAAGGGCATTTAAAACTGCTGGTTTTCATTAGCACCAGGCATGCATTGAAACAGCTTGCTTTCAGAGTTCATGTTGTTACCAAATTTTTATGGTGATGATAATTTGGAAAATGGTCAGATCCAAAATGCCTTATGTGAATTTATTTCCTTCCTATGAGTGAGGAAGAAAAAGCTCACAGACAGTTTTGATATAACTACTTTTGCTGAGATTTCTCTCCTGTTGGAGATCCAGCAGGGAATGCAGGATGGGAATTTTAAATGTGTAATGTGTGAGGGGGGAAAAGACTTTCGGGAGTTGTATATATAGTAGGTCTCCAATTTTATTTATTTATTTGTTATATTATTTGTATTTTTACTTTTTGAAGAGACATGGGTCTCACTCTGCCACCCAGGTTGGGAGTGCAGTGGCATAATCATAGCTCACTGCAGTCTCCAACTCTTGGGCTCAAGGGATCCTCCTTCGTCAGCCTCCCAAATAGCTTGTACCATAGGCATGCGCCAACACACCTAGCTATTTTTATTTATTTATTTATTTTATACACAAGGTCTTGGTGTGTTGCCCAGGCTGGTCTCTAATTCCTGGCCTCACTTGATCCTTCCGTCTTGGCCTCCCAAAGTGCTGGGAATGTAGCCATAAGCCACCACATCCAGCCTAGGTTTCCAATTTTATAAAATAAGGATATATGGTATGTACCTGCAATGACCAATTATGTTACAATAAGTCACATGTGGCTATTGAGCACTTAAAATGTGGCTAATGCAATTGAGGAATTCAATGACAATTTCAATTAAATTTAATTAAATATGTAAGTCTATAACAGATTGGATATATGAACCCACTTTTTAAGCTTTACATTTTATGAAATGTAAATGCAGATCAAGTATTTATGATTAAAATTTAGCATCTAAATTCATATGTGCTATAAGTATAAAATATACACAGAATTGAAAGCTTAGTACAAGAAGAAAAGATGCAAAATATCTTGATAATGTTTACGTTGACTACAAGTTGAAATCATATTTTTGACTGCTGAGTTAAATAAAATCCATTATTAAAACAAATATTTCTTATTTTTTAAATGTGATTACAGTCATGCATCACTTAATGACAGGAATACATTCTGAAAAATGCATCATTAGGCAATTCCATGGTTCTGTGAACACCACAGAGTGTATTTACACAAACCTAGATGGTATAGCCTACTACACACCTAGGCTATATGGGATAGCCTATTGCTCTGGGCTACAGACCTGTGCAGCAGGTTACTACTCTACTGAATACTATAAGCAATTTTACCACAATATTAAGTATTTATGTATCTAGACATATCTAAACATAGAAAAGATATCGTAAAAACATGATTTTATAATTTTATGGGACCAGTCCATCATTGAAAAGTCATTACGTGGTGCATGACTGTAGTTGAAAATTTTAAATTATGTATGTGGCTTGCATTTTATTTCTACTGGTAGCATTCGTATATACATTTTGTGGTTTATATGTCTGCACTTACATTCCAAAACATTAAATGATTACTATGGGCATATTTGCTTTCATAACAAAAATGAACAAATAAAGTAATTTTTTAAAATTTCAAATGACATATAAAATCATTATGGTTACGTTGTAAAAGGTCCTCCCAAATGCAGAATGATGGGGACAAAAAATTCACTACAGACTTAGGTGACTTAGGTGTGATTGTATCTGTGGAAGGTTGGTTTTTTTCAAGGGTACTCAGTGTGCATTTGTTTACCTTCAGAAATACAATTATTCACATTATGTCCCGATTTGAATCATAGACAGTGGTGTACTGGTAAATGTTTAACACCTGTCTCCCTGGAATTAAAAAAAAGGGTCATGATTTGTATCATTTGCCAGTTTCTGTGGTGTAAATACCTCTCTCAAGGCTGTTTTTAAGCTACCAACATTAGTTCACTGACTGGATTCACAAGCCAGAAGCTGAACCCAGCACAAACTGGCTGGGGAAGGGACTGATGCTATCTAGGCTTCATGTGAGGTAACAGGTACAAAGATTAAGCAATCTACTAACATTGATAAAAAATGTAAGAGACAGTACTGTTGAGTAAACCCTGGACACTCGATTTCATTTGATGACATCTGATCCACTGGCAGCTGATCACATTTAGTTAATAATCACTGAAAGATATTTTCCCAGGTCAGGAGACATTAGCTTCTATCACAGATGCTATCATTAATCTTCATTTACAGAGAGGGTGGGCTTGGGGTTAAGTGAATGCGCTTTGGAGTCACAGAGGGCTAGGTTCAAATCCCAGCTCTACCAAACCTCAGTTTACTCATCTCTAATATTGATATGATAAGATTTTCCCTTTTTAATAAAAAAATCAGGATTAGATGAGATAATTTATTTAAAGCATTTGGCATTCCCTCTGCATGTATCCAAAAGGGTTAGTTATTACACTTACTAAAGTCTTCTTGGTAGTAGTAACAAATAGACTATTTATGTTTTATTATGTTCCTATGGGGTATATTGAGAGTAGGGACCCTCATTTATATATCATGAAGAGGACATCTAGGCAGGTGGTAGAGCAATCAGCAAATGTGCTCTTCACCAGCCACAATATGTAAGACCCTATTCCTAAATCAAGCACTTACATCATATGAAGGTCCAGGAAAGGGAAGGACCATCATAATGTAAAGTGTATATCTCCTAGGATAAGGCAATAATACAGCCTATTTGTGCTCGGGTGTACAGGCAATTGTACATCTTCTATAGTGAGTTCCAATTGTGCAGGAAATACTTTAGGGGCTAATTCCTCCCTCGTCTACTTTAAGAAAGTTCTATGTGGTTGTCGTTAGGTTTGGATAATTTGTTTTGTGAAATCATGGATTTCTAGAACTAAAAATTAGATACAGAAATCCCAGTGACAAGACGCTTGGCTTGAAGTTAGAACTTTTCTTGGGAGAACTCAAAAAAGGCAACTGAGTTACAAGAACCTGAGTCTCTGTCTCTTCCTTTATGGAGGAGTGAAAGAAGAAGGGGCATGTCAGTAGCCAAATGCTTGGCCATACTCCGATATTGGTATGCATAGTTATTCTATTCAGAGTGGAACTTTCTCAAAGAACGAAGCATTCTGTTTCACTAGGACCACATTGCACTTTATAACGCCTCCCCGCAACTATCCCTGTGGATGTTTGTCAACTCACTAAGCTTGATTCACTTGGTGCATTAACGGATTCACAATGCAGATGTGATTGTTACATGAAAGAGAAAATCAATTGCATGGCCGCTTATTTGAACAGTATATTCCTTCTTATATCTTACTTTACACCATTGTCCCTACCAAGTAGTTTTTTCCAAAACAAAATTTGAAAAATGAAACCTCTTATTGACTTTCTACTTTTTTTTCTCTTTCTACACGTGGCTCATTCTAAAATCTGATTTTTTAAATTACTATGACAGATCATATAGATCATGGAAAATGTTCCTTAAACAAATTTAAAGATGTTGGAACTTTCTTCAGACTCAAATGTGAAAATTTTGTTTTACCTAGTATAAAAGGAGATAAATAAGCTATAGGAGACAATTTCTCATACAGTGAAGTCATCAAACAAAAACATTCATTATCTTGGTGAGATATAATCTAACAACGATCACTATAATAATTTATAGTATACTAAATACTTTTTATATCTTAAAGAAGTGCATGTGATCCTGCCTTCTTTGGAGTTAACAGAAGTGTAGGTTTTCAAAGACAGTTAGTTACTAGCATGCCCTAATAACATATGGAGCAAAAATTGGAAGAAACCCCTCTTTCCTTTTATCAAGTCCAACATGGTAAAGTTATTCTTTGAAGGCAAACAAGTTGGGAAACCAAGAGTGAGGCAATGTGATCTCCCAGGAAAGGCATTACTAGAGGAGGAGTCAGCAATCCCATAACCTGACACCAGCCCAACATTGCCCGAGCTGGTGACTCAGGTAGTCATTTAATCACTATGGGTCTCAATTCCCTCACCTGAACACGCTTCTAAAATTTTGTTATAAGCCAAATCCTGCACTGTGCAGTGTAATAATAGCTGCCTTTCATTGACGGCTATTCATGTCCCAATGTTACCAGGCTCCTTGTCTTTCTCTTCTCTCAGCTGGAAGCAGTAGCTGTGTCTCACTCATGATTACATCCTAACAATTAGCCATAGGCTTGCCACAGAGTAGATGTTCACCACAACATCTACCCAAAAAATAAGTGTGCCAGGTACCTTCTTCTTTCATTCAACCTTCAGACAGACCTTGCAAGAGAAAGGCTCATTTCACAAATGAGAAAATGGAAGTTTAGAGGAGGTCAGAGAGGTTAAGTAAATCTCCCAAGCTCACACAGGCAGAATATTTCTGGGTAGGGTTTCGAACTGTGCTTGATCTTTCCAAGGCCTGCCTTTACTTTCCCATGCTTCTTCAATTGTGAACTAGGCACACTAAACACACAATCAGGGTAGCAGTGAATCAGAACAAACTACAGGGAGCAAGAAAAAGACAGAGTAATATTTGGATGTGAATTAATAAAGAGAGGTAGACACCATAATATTTTCAGTGCATAGGGCCTGTCAAAGACAGTGATAATTCATAAGTGCTGACATGGCAGTTTCTTCAAGGGCTGTATTACATTGCTCAAGGGATGTAATATTTATCGCTATGCCTTAGAACCTCCAATAGCATCTGGTCTACTTTTGGGTACATTACTCAAGAGCTATGCAGTGTGCTCTCTCCATGACATGGGGCATTATCCTGCCTCCTTTAAGCTTCTATGTAAAAATAGAAGTCTATTTGGCCAGACTGACTGGCTGCCAGATAGATGGCAAACACAGGGCAGATCAATATCATGTCTCATCTCCAGGAAGTTTACAGTGTACCCCTTCACTCTTCAGGATCAAAGGAGGTGTAATAGCTTGGACTTGGACCATTCATTGTTAATAGCTTTAATAGAAAATACTCCCTAGAAAAGTGCTGTCTAACAGAAATATAATGTGAGCCACAAATGCCAACCACATACATAGTTGTAAATTTTCTAGCAACTGCATTAAAAAAGTTGAAAATTGATACATTAATTTTAATAATGTATCTTATTTAACTCAATATATTCAAATATTATTTCATCATGTAATCAATGTAAGTATTAATGAGATATTTTCCACCTTTTTTCTCATACTGAATCTTTGATTCTAGTATGCCTTTTACACTCACATACATCTCAGTTGAAACTAGTCCCATTTCAAGTGTTTAATAGCTACATGTGGCTAGTGGCTACTGCATTGTACCATGAAGCTCTGGAACACAGAGAGGTAGTAGAAGTCCATGGGGCCAGCTCGCTAGCTAGTGTAGAATAGATCTGTGTTTATTATTACTCACAAGGCAGGCCAAAGCTGCTCAGCAGAGACCTTCATACAGTTATTTTGCAAGATCTGATAATTTTTTAAAGTAGTAGAAAGAAATAGTCTTCCTACTAAAGCAAGAAGTAGGGTGTTCCAGATCGTCTCAACACTCACTTTGTACATAATTACTGAGCACTGAACTCTACATACAATTAAAGCATCAATTTTTTTTTTTGTAGGACAGAACTTCTGTCTGTTACTAGTTATGGAACTTTATGTGACTAAGTTCTCATCCTCAGCCTCAACTTCTTTATCTCCAAAATAGAATGTTTGGAACATATCAGTAGTTCTTAGCCTTGGCTGTATATTAGAATCACTTGCGGAACTTAAAAATCAATGCTCTGGCTTTATCATAGATGAATTGGATCAGTAGGGTAGGGACTGAGTATTGATACTTGAAGATTTTTCTTGTATAATTCTAAAGCATGGCCAGGATTGAGAATCGCTGATTCAGTGCAAACCAAATGTGCTATATAACTTTTGTGACAACAGAACTCATCTGCCCCCAAATTTGCCCCCACCTGAGCAGAAGAAGAGAAAAGAAATATCAATCTCCCCATTCAACCAATCAATTAATGTGCTTTTTTTGCAACAGATGATGATTTATGGATCTATGTCAAGTAATTTTAATACTGAAATATGGAATTAAGATCAGAAAATATTATCCTATAAAATGGCAAATAAAAAGAATACACATGTATAGATGAAATCAGCCGGCCACAGAAATGATCACTCAACAACAATATTTCAAAGTGTTGCTGATGAGACTGGGTAGACGGAATGCCAAAAGATCCCCCGCAAGATTACCATCCTGGGTTATTCAAACACTAATCTAGGTACTGCTGTGAAGGAATTTTGCAGATATAATTAAGATGGCTAACCCACTGGCTTTAAAACAGGGAGATTATCTTGGATTATCTGCACAAACCGATGTAATCACCTAAGCCTGTAAAAGCAGAATGAGATATGGCAGAAGAGGAAGTCAGAGAGATTAGAAACTTGAAAAGGACTTGATCTTCTGTTGCTGGAAGAGGGTACATAGAATATTGTTGCTGGAAGGGGGTACATAGAATCTTGTTGCTGGAAGGGGGCACACAGAAACCATGAGATGCAATGCAGATAGCCTCTAGGAGCAAAAACTGGCTCCCAGCTGACAGCCAGCAAGGAAATGGGGAACATGGTCCAACAATGACAGGGAACTCAGTTTATGAAAACAACTGGAATGAGCTTGGAGGAAAATTCATCCCTAGAGGCCCTAACAACACTGATTTCTGCCTTGCAAACTCTAAGCAAGAGCCCAGTTGGGCCATGGTGTGCCCAGACTTCTCACATATGGAACTGTAGGACAATAAATGGGTATTGTTTAAGCCACTAAGTTTGTGGTAATATGTTATGGAAGCAATAGAAAACTACTACAGCCTTTAAGAGTCCATTATAGAGCTTGAGATTGACCGTAAACATTAATCAGGAAGATAATCACCACTGAAGCATGTCAATATTGAGAGGGGCATTTTTGCAATGTCTAGCAATTTTATTCATAAGGGACTTTAGAGACAACTTAGTTCCATCAGTTAATGATAACTGATAAGGAAATGTTGAAAAACTAGTAAATAATTTACAGCTTTGTCTCCTCCAACTACCTGGGACCAAAAAAATGTCCCAACACAGAGACAGGTGCAATAATTTCTCAAAGCTTGATGATGCTCTCCCTCATGACCCAATAGAGGGTCATTCAGTTCCCTCTATTCCAACTCCACAGTTGTCAAATGACCTTCTGATTCTTGTTTTCTGGGTTCACTATCTTTCAGGAAAATGAACACAATAATCAGATGAAATGAAATTGCTTGACAGTGCCATAGAGAACAAACAAATATATTGGCATTTTGGTGTATTGGCTCATCTCTTAAGTTTGGCTAAGATAAATCAGGCCCCTAGAGTCTAATCACCTCTGGATCAACTGATGCAATTTATTTATTTTTAAAAATTTTTTGAACATGTAAATCAACATGAGATGATCCCAGGGAAAGTTAGAAAGGCTGGAAGGCCCTATCTCCATCAGTTTGCTAGCTTTGCTTTCCATCTTAACATCAGGTCAAACCAGGAAACTTAAAAATAGGCAATGTGTTGGTAGGAAAGTAACAGCCAAGGTCAAAATCTACAATAGACTAGGGTAGAAGAAAAATACGGAAAAGGAGCATGTATTTATGGAGGAAAAAATGGTGTGGAAGCGGGAAGGCCAGTCTATCTTTGTAACATGTCCTTGCAAATCTTGGCTCAGAAGAGCTTGTTTTCAGTCCTCCTGAATTAAAAGTTCAGTTCCCAGGAGGCTTATGTTTACTGTCCTATGGGACCACCACACCATAACTCAGGAAATGATAATTCAATGACCTGGCCATGTTTCTCCTAAACCAGTTGGCTGGCCGAAGAGGTTTGAAATCAGAAGTCTGAGCCACTATTGATTCAGAGAGACTGTCCACCTACCAGGAAGCCAAAGGGACAGACACATAAACTTTATGTTACAGTCTACTTAAGTGCAATCAGTTTTCACATCTTGTAAAACAGTACCAAACCATTCATGCTCCCCTCATTGAAAAGCTGTATAAATAACATTTTAACTTTTCAACCACTTGTGATCATGTTACCAGTTAAAACTTTACTCTCGAATGAGGAAGAAAACTTATAGAAAATCCCTAGGGGGCAGTTTACATGCAGCAGCATCATCAAAATGCTAAAGAACCAAAGGACATGTGCTTTAGACATAGGGAAATAATACACCTGGATATCCACAGGTACCTAAAATAACCTCTGTCTAAAATAAAGTCAGCATTTCCTACCTGCTTCTGATCCCTCCATTATGAGCATGCAGATTCATTTCTTCTATTTCTTATTTTGCTTAATGAGATCAGGGTTCACCCAGTTGGTTACTCCATCCCTTCTCACATTTAACTTGTCACCATGAGGGAGGATTCTACCTCTGCATTCTCCCTGGAATGTAGTACCTTCTCCTAGAGTCTTAGTCCCCTACCTTCTCTTTTCTCCAGACTTTCAACAGCCTTCTTCATGGTCAAGTTTCCTTTAGTTTCAAGGCTACTGTTAGACAAATCAGGACTCTACCTACCCTTCAAAGTCACGTTCAAATATCACCACGTCCATGAAGCCTTCCATACTCCCCACCGCGACTTAGCTGTTAACTCCTCTGTGCCTACATTGTTTTTTTTTTAACCTTTACTATAAAATATTCCACAATATCCAAGTCACAAGATGATAAATCCCTGTGGGTGGAACAGATGAGCTCTTGGTGCCTGTGTTGCTGTTTGTAAAGTTCTAAGGGCAAGACACAGACCTACTGCATCAACTTATAATCCCCACTCTGCTCTCAATCACCAAAGCATGGGCTGTATTTGATAAATGAGCAGAAACATGTGACATGTATGTGTGCGGGAGGGGACCTGTCAGTGGGTATAATGTCAGCCAGAGGCACTAGAGGTTCTCTTTCCACCTCAGGAACATCCAGACCACCATCTAGTTGTCATTTCTGGATTTTTAGAAGTTAGTTCTGGTAAAAGAGAAAAGAGAGGGCTAGAAGTTGAGCCTCAGGCTTTGGGCAGCAGAACATAACCTGAGGGTGCCGGGTGTTGGTGCAAGAGAATTTCAGAAAGGTATGGAAGGTCCCAACGACATCAAAATTCTGCCTGGGCTCCACCTGAACAGCTGCTATGCCAAATAAACACTGAACACGTGCCCCTTTGTCAGGTGGCAGAACTCGGCTTCCCACAGTCCAGCTTCCCCCATCGGTGGCTACCCTCAGTCTCCTCAGCATCCCCATTCAAACTCCTCTCTACTTTTGAAAGACAAACAGGCAGAAAAATTCAAGAGGATAAAAAGGAAAAAACAGAGAGATTGAGATGTGTGAAGTGGTTCTGCTTCCCTTTTGCCATCAGTTCAGGACAGAGCACCAATCACAATTTTTTTCCTTAGAAAATTATTTTCCATGTTCACTAGATTAAATTCCTTAAGACACAACTGTACTTCTGGCTGACATTAACTTAAGATAAATGGGCTTTCCTATTTCTCTATGAATCAGAATGTCTAGAAGCCTAGGGTTAGTAGTGATGGGGCGCAGGGGAACCTTGGGGAGGCAGGATCACAATGACAGAAGCCAGGGGCTGAACATGGCCCCGAGAACAGTGTTAGTCTAAAGGTTGCATTTTATAAATGGGGTAAGTTAAGCCCAGAGAGGTGAAGTAATGTGTCTAAGCCCCCGGAGCTGGTGCCGGCCAAGCTGGGAGCAGCACCAGGTCTCCTGTCCCCAGTCCAATGGGCTTTTTCAGTATTCCTTGTTGTCTTCAGCCTGCCACTATTTTCAAGAAGCACTTCAAGTAGCAAGAAGACACACTTACCCCAGGCTCATACGTGCTGTCATAGCTAATATCATTGATCATCAGGCAGACAATACAAACAAATCATAACAAGTGTGGGCACAAGGTGACCTGGCTCTTTGGCCTTCCCCAGCTGGCTGGTCGCTTGCCCACCCTCCCTGAATGAGGGTGAGTTCCACTTTCTACTTTCTTTGAAGCAATACAAGAGCCCTGGAGTAATTAAAGAAAGAAATTTACTCCAAACTAGCCCTGACATCTGGACTAAATTGGGCCTAAATTTCTGAAAATAATCCTAGTTAGAATCTTGCAAAAATGTATTCTTCACACTGACACCACAGTGATTTTCTTAAACTGCCAATTTATAGCCTCTGTTTCAAACCCCCCAGTACTTTTAGAGAGGTACATCCAGCCATGTGTGATCTGATGTGGCCTCTTCCTACCTTATCTTCCACCATTTCCACAAACCTCCCCTTTCTTCTGTCCACAAAGGAATCTTCTCAGAAGGTTCCGGGCTATTCACACCTCTGGCCCTGCTGCCTCCTATCTTCTTCTCACTTAATCCATCTTTGCTACTCATTCCCCTAAACCTCAGCTCAAGGACATTTCAACTTAGAAACACCTTAGCAACAACCCCACTCCCAAGTGAAGTCAGGTGCCTCTCCTCTTTACTTCTATCACAGCCTTAATAAACCCTTATTACAGCACTATAAGGAATCAGTGATATTGTCATCTCTCTCCTGTGGCTCATCTTTATATTGCCCACTACCTAGCACAACCAGTTTTAAACAAATTGTTGAAGACATGAATAAAGGCCCATGGACACGGTTTTAAAAGAGGTGTTTGGAAGAGGTGGGAGAATGTCCTTCTGTTGAAAGTTCATCTGAATACTTTCCATTGAGATAGAATAAGTGGTGGTTCCCATCACATCAGGCATTATGGGATGGGTTTTAATCAGGCATACAGTAAGAAACCCAAAGCATCAGAGTTAATCTGAAAAGAGGTATAGCAAGAAGCAGAAGGATACAAAGCCCTATTTCTCTTTCCTTCAAAGTACTGACCATCTCTCAGACTAAAGATGCAAAATAAACATGCAATTGTGGTATCACTTCTCTTTACAATACTTTTCTTAATGTAAACTGTTGAAATGTAACACATGGAAAAGAATTAAAACCCTTAAGTATTTCCTGAGTGCAAATTACTATCTCTGTTGACCTTCTCAAAATGTATCTGCTCTCTAAATGCTCAGAAAACTAGTCCTTCCTTCAGAGAACAACCTTTGAAAACCAAAATTATATCTTGACGGTGACCAGACAAGGAGGAAGGCAGCCAAAGGCTTTCTTTGCCTAAAAGAATACTTTATAAACTCCAGCACAGAAAAAAAGAAGTTTCGCTTAGAGTAGAAAGGAAAAGGGCAGAGAAGTAAGGGGAAGAGAGGACAATGAGAAATTAACCCAGAAGAGGGAAGAACGAAGTGGGAGGAGAAAGGAAAACATCTGGCCAAAGCCATATTAAAGATTTATATCTAAAAAATGCAAAAGTAAGAAAAAAACCCCCTGACTATCAGCCTTTTAATCAAACAATAAGTAACAGTAAGCGAATACTAACCAATAGTCCGGCAGATATTGCTGAAATAGAGGCTGGATTTTCGTATTGTTTCCTCCAGGCTTTATATCAAGAACTTTTTAAATTTCCTTTTTCTTTCACTCATATATGCAAGCAGATCACATCACACTGATTTGGTTAAAATCTGGCAGAGAGGGAGGGGTTGGAGGTGGGATCCCACAGAAGTTTCTTGGTTACCACTTGGCATGTATTAATCTCTAAATTCTTGGTCTTTCTGCTTTGATATATAAACCTTCACAAAATCCCTCCAAAATCAGTCATTCTCAATCTCTCTCTCTCATGCACACACACACATATCTGGTACCAGAGGAGTAAATTAAATCACATCAGACCATTGCCTCATATAATAAATCCCCTGACCTTTGCCCAGTACATCTCTGGGCTCTGCCTGCTGAACTGAAGGCCAGGCCTGGGCTGGAGTCTCATGAGGCCTATTACAATGGAGGCAGCCAAATCAGCTGAGAAGAGGGCTAAGCGTTAGAACTCAGCAAAGGCTCTGATCTGGATGGGTAGAAAGCAGTGATAGGGTTATCTGAATCTGGTCCTTTCCCTTCTCTAAGGAGTACAAGAACAAAGGCGGAAGTGACCATCTGTTGTACTCACTGCTACCTCATTAAAGTACCCCAAATGCCAAGAAGACAGCACATTGTACACCTTGTAAATGAAGAAATTAATGAGTAAATGAATTCTAAAATTTCATTGCTCATTAGAAATCCTAGCATACTTAGTTTCATTGTAAACATTTAACCATTTGTCAGCAGTATAAAGTAGTTTACAGAAAACCCCTAGAAAACTGAAATTCCTGCATCTTAATTTAGTCCCCTCATCTCATCCCTTCAAAGTCCTAATCAACTAAGTATATTTTGGTCAATCGGGCAGAAGAACACAGCATTTAGAAAACGTAGTTTAGGGTTTTTCTGATTACCTTCTAGTAGAGGGAAATAGATCTCTTTTAGAAAGGGCTCACAAGTCAACTAAAAGGTATAAAATACTAAACATTTAGTGAATTACATACTCGGGTGACATTAAAAAAAAAAAAGACCAGCTTTCTAGCTCTGGAGCTTTGCCATAATTCTTGTAGCTGCTCACACAGTTAGAACAATCATGACCATTCCCATCATTGAGTGTGGAGTGAGTTGCTGTACACACAAGACTGTGTGACTCATTTTCCTGTGTGTGACCAACAGTCCTGTCCACACTATTAACACAAGAAGACCATTCATGATTTATGACTGCTTCAAGAATTAGCTGGGCCTTTAGCTGGTTACAAGACTCCTTCTGCCTGGCTTGCTTTCCCATGTTTATATGCAATAAACCATTCTGTGACATGTAATACATACAAACCCTTTAAGATGAGAAACACTCAGAGGGGAAAATTCATTTTAATAGTTTAGTTGACAATGACTAGATTTGAGAATTTTGCTGATTGTGAATTGTGGCTAATATGTTTTGAAATCTTATTTTGAATGTGTAGAAACCACCTATCTGACAAATACCTCTAAATCACGTTTCTAAAACTAAACTCAGTGGTCCATAAACACCTGATCCCCAGAATTTGCAGTATAATTCAGAAACCTAGGAGTTATCTGGATGTCTTTTCTTCCTCCTCTGCCCCTGTTTCATCTTTTGATGTTATCTCTTCTGTATCTTTTGAGTCCATTCCATCCTCCTTTAACCTTACTACTGTTACTAGCCACCATTTCCCACTTGGGTTTGAGAATGGCCTCTTAACACTCAGACAAATTCTCTCCAATCCATTTATCTCACTCTCTCTTTCAGTCTCTCTCTCACACACAGAAATATGCTTTGAAACATAATTATCATCATGGCATCCTTCTGCATAAAACATTTAAATGACCTTCCTTGCACACGGAATTAATACCACAATCCATGACTTGGACTAACTAATATTTACTAGTTATCCCCAACTTTCACTCTTCCCATTTTCAGTTAGTAATAGAACCCAGTGAAAGGCATTTCTCAGCCAACCTTGCAGCTAACTGTGGTCACATGACTATGTTCTGGCAAGCAGGACCTGAATGGAAGTGGCATATGCATCCTTCAGGGCAATGAGCATCCCCTACACTTCCCCTCCTCACCTTGCTGGCTTGGATGCTGATGGGCTGGACCACTGAACACATGGATGAGGGCTATATAGACTTGTGGAACATGTCTGAGACTCACTATGATGTTGGATCCCAGACAATGAGGGGTTATAAAAAGACAAAGGGCCAACTAGTCAGTGGTTTTGTGACCAGCCAGCCTAGATCTTTCTAGTTCATCCTTGAAAGAGAAAGATTTTTTTCACCTCATTTGTCAGGCTCAATCGAAAGAGTAATGGGAAAGAGTAATCACACAACACTTGTGTGAAAACATAAGCTGAGATTTTATTCTTGATACCATAAAGAAAAGGAAATATACCTGAACACATGGCATTCTGATATGGCTTTTTCATGAGTTTTAGAAGATACTGCTCCTTATCTAAGATAGCTATAAATCCTATTAGTGTGCTGAAACCAAAAGTATTTGGAACTGTTAGAACTTATGAATAGTTTTATTTGGGGGAATTATTAAGGCCCACATAAATGCACATCTTTGTCAGACAGAAATTTTTTGGTTTAATAAAAAATAGGTGATACTCTGAGGCATGTTACCTCAAATCAAATTCCCAAACCCCAAGTTATTAGGGGCCTTATTAAATTTTACAAAATAATGGTTATACCAAGAGTAGGAAAGTGAAGGACTTTGGGAAAAGGAGCCTGGACTATATCTTTGCAGGTTTTTGTACCCAACCCCCAAAACAGGTTTTATACTGAGCAATGTACTCTGAGATGGTATTTGTAAGACAAACATGAAGATTTCCACTTCAAACAGAATTTCAACCGCAGACACTTCATATTTACATCAAGAAGATGAGCTAAATCAAAAGTAGGGGTACATGATGCTTGCTTGCAAGATGATCATTTTCCACAGAGCTAATTTTGATATTTTTTTCTGATTACAAATGCATAATACTTGCTTATGTAGAAATCTGTTAAGTACTAATATAGTATAAAATAAATTCTGGATTCCTTTTTTGTCTAAAAAAAATCTAAAGAAAACCAAAAACATGCTCCATATAAAAAGTTGTCTCTTATTATTTTTTTATTTTTTTTCCATTTAACTTTAAAGACTCTCAAGTACCTGCCAATTATATTGCCACATTTTCTAGGAAATGCAGCTTTTAGCAATTCTTTGTTGATTCAAATGAAATCAACCTAGCTCAGCTAATATTAATTGATTAGATTGAGAATAAAGTCCTAATACCAAAGGCTGACCAAGAGAAAATGCTTGAAATCAGATGTTGAGTGATTCAGGCGGGTTCTATCAGTTTGGGCAAGTTGCTAGGGAGTGGACAGGAAGCTTGAGGACATCACAAAAGAATCCATAAAGGACCCATGATGCACTGAGAGACAGATACATAAGAATGGCTGGGCATAGTAGAACAGATCTGGTATCATTACAGTAAATCTCCATTATATGGAGTTTTCTGGAAACATTATCTTCCTTGCTGGCTGAAGAAACATAGTACCCCTCCAACTACCCTCAAACAAAAAAAAAATAAAAAATTGTGAATACCAAATTTAATTCATATTCCATCATATGTCTTTTATAGGACATTCAGATTGGTGCTTTTCAAACTGAGTCATAACCTACTCTTAGGTTGTAGGATCAGTTTAGTGGATCAAAGCCAGCTTTGTTCATTGGCTTGTTTAAATAAATGGAATGGATTGAACGGTTTCCTTATATGGAACTTTTTGATGCATGGGTGTGTCTGTTGGGTTACTTCGTATACCTAATATTTTCTTATGGTGAGTGACAGTCAAAACAAGGGTGGGTCACTGATATAGATCGCTTCTAGTTTTTCAATATTATCAGTAATGTTACAATAAGCATCTCTTGGGAGGTGGGGGGAAATTTGGTTTGTTATTTCCATTTATTTGTCTAATGGTTGATTCACAGAAGCAATGTTGCTACATGGAAGGGTGGAATGTTTATGAGATTTTTCATAGATATCACCCAATTGCTTCCAAACTGTCCTAATTTAGACTCAAACTAGACAAGAAGAGAATTTCAGTTTCACTGTTAACAATTGTCAGCAAAATGTTCTTTTCCTCCTATTTTCACTAATTTAATGGATAAAAATGATCTGCCATTGTTTTACATTTATTTGAGAATTAGTGAGGCTGAATATTATTTGGAACATTTACTGTGAATTATCTAAGTATGTCTTCTCACGTTTGCTGGATCCCCTTTTTCTTTCTGCTATTTTATACATATCTTTTTAAGGAAGGCCCTCTCACTATTCTTTAGGGATGAGGGCATAGGAGGACAAGAAAATGGGAAAGAGCATTTTAATCAGCTTGATTTTTGCCAGGCTGCCTTTAGGCTTTTAAGCTTCCCTAGGTTTTGAGACCTGCTGCCTGATAAGGTACGTTAACCTTAAAAATAACTTTAAAGAATAACCAGTGCCAGAATAGCTGGTCAACGTGGCACTGCAAAGTTGTACTTTGAACTTCTTCTTCTGTGCCAAACACTGCAATATTAGGTTTGTTTTTTTTTTAAAAAAAATTAAGAGAGTAGTACTGAAAAATTTAAAAGAGCAGTTACGAGCCTTGGAGGGCAGATTGAGAAGCTCCAACACACATATGATGGGAATTCCAGAAAGAGAGGATTTAATTCAACTGCAAATAATCAGTTATAGAAAAGGTTATTACTGATAATTTTATAAAATCAAATAATTGATTGAGTTTGCAGATTAAAAGCCCACAGTAATTACTGAGTAAAGTATAATAAAAAGTAGATCTATCATATGGCATCAAGATACAGAAAAATCTTTAAAAGTGCTTAAAATAAGAGGCAGATTACCTGCTAATGAACTCAAATGGACTGGTGGAAGATTTTTATTTAGTAACAACAGATGCCAGAACACAAATAAACTTTAAAAGTATTAGAGAAAAAAACATCAATTCAGAATTTGATACCCAACTAGCCTGTCACTAAAGACTCTGTGTATGTGTGTGTGAGCACACATGAAAACTAAGATACTTTACCAAAACAGACTCTCATTAAATAATGCCTAAAGGAGGGAAATGCAAATTAAAACCATAATGATATGCCACCTTTTCCTAGCCAGAATGGCCATTATAAAAAGACAAAAACAAAAAAAACCCCCAAAAACAAACAATAAATGCTGGTGTAGAGGTAGTGAAAAAGGATTACTTATACACTGCTGGTAGTGATGTAAATTAGTACAACCTCTATGGAAAACAATGTGTAAATTTTTCAAAGAACTAAAAGTAGATCTACCATTCAATCCAGCAATCTCACTACTGGGAATCGACCTAAAGGAAAATAAGTCATTATATCAAAAAGATACCTGCTCATGTATGTTTATCACAGCACAGCTCACAATTGCAAAGATGTAGAAACAACTTAAATGCCCATCAAACAATGAGTGGATAAATAAAATGTGGTATATATCCACCATGGAATACTACTCAGCCATAAAAAAGAAGGAAATAATGTCTTTTGCAGCAACTTGGATGGAGCTGGAGGCCATTATTCTAAAAGAAGTAACTCAGGAATGGAAAACCAAACACCATGAAGGTCTTGCTTATAAGTGGCAGCTAAGCTATGGGTATGCAAAGGCATACAGAGTGATATAATGGACACTGGAGACTGAGGAGGGGGTAGGGGTGGCTGAGGGATAAAAAAAGGTGTATATTGGGTGCAATGTACATTACTTGGGTGATGGATGAACTAAAATCTCAGACTTCACTACCACCATACAATTCAACCTTGTAACCAAAAATCACTTATACCCCAAAAATGATTGGAATAGAAATATACATGTATAAAATTTTGAAAAATACCTAAAGGAGCTATTTTTGCAGGAAGATAAGAATCACCTTAAGTGTGCACTAAAATTATCTCCTTTTAGAAAAAGAGGAAAAGAACTTTTCTCCTATTTCAGTTACTGCTCATGAAGTTACTGACCCATTTCTCTGCTCCCCTCTAAATCAAAACTTCTTAAAGAAATTATCTTATTCTCCTTTCTTTAATTCCTCCTTGCCCAATTTCTTAAACTTATTGAAATCAGGCTTTAATCTCCACTACATCAATGGAATAGCTTTTGCTCTAGTCACCAACGACTTCCACATTGTGGCAAATTCTTAATCATCTTATTTAACCAATGAATAACACTTGCCACAATGGATCACTCCCCCTTCTTTGACACACTGTCTTAATTTTGTATCTCGAACACGCTTCTCCATTGATTCTTCCACCTCAGTAAGTACTTCATCCTGGTCAACTTCACTGTGTTCTCTTCATTTTCCCAACCACTTAGCATTGAAATATCACCAGAAATTATCCTCCTCTCCTCTTTTCTCTATAGTTATTCCCTGGATTATCTCATTTGGAATCATGACACTAATGCCACATATATGATGATGTTGTCCAAATCATAACTTTAATCCAGACCTCTTTCTTGAACTACAGGCTCATATATCCAGTTCACTATTTAATAATTTCTTTGAATGTTTTATAGGCATCTCAAACTTATAAAACCCATAACCAGACTTTCAATTTTACTTCCTAATCTGTTCATTCAAGAGTGTAGGCCATTTCAGTAAATATCACCTTTATCTTTCCAGATTCTCAGGCCTTTCCTCTATTCTTTCACTGATACCCCATAAGTAACACTCCATCAACTAATCCTCTCAGACATGCCTTCAAATTACATCCAGAATGCGATCACTTCTTACCATCTCCATCTTTATCTCCCTTAACCAAGGCACCAACATTTATCTGGATTATTATAACAGTTTCTTAATGGCCTACCTGCTTTTGCTTTTGAATCTCCTTATTCCCAACACCCAAATTGGCCTCACTAAAATAAGAACATGTCCCCCTTTTTTTTTTCCAGGACCCTGTCATGGCATCCTATCTCACTTAGAGTAAATGACCAAGTATTTACAGTGGTCTGAAAGTCCTATCTGATTTTTTCCCAACCCCACTCTCACCCACTATCTCTGCCTCCATTTACCACTACATTCTTCTTGCTCATCCTGCTCCAACAAACTGGCCTCTTTGATGTTCCTTGAAGATCCCAAATAGTATATACTATTCCCTCTACCTGGGATACTTTTCTCCCAGACTTCTTTCAAGTATGCATTCAAATGTCACCCATCTGTAAGCTCTTGCCTGACAACCTAGATAAATAACAATCTTTATACTACTTAATTTTTCTCCATGGCACTTATTTTTTATATATATTTACTTGTTTGCTTGTTTATCATCTCTGTTCTCTAACTAGATTGTCAACTACATGAGCTCAGAGACGATTTTGTTGACTCCTATATTTCCAGGCACGTACAACAGCAGGACAACACAAGGCATGCAATAAGAATTTATTAGGTGAATGAACTAATGGTGAGGAAAAAAGTAAAACATGGTGGGTAATTCAACTAGATATTGCTTGTAAAAAAAACAACATGGAACAAATTTCCTGTGAATCAGAAGATGAAAGTAAATTCTAGACAAAAAAAAAAAAAAAAAACCAAGGAAAATAGTGGAGACAGTCGCAAAGGATAATTAAAATGTGCTAGATCTGCTTTATTTGAGAGAAGGATAGATAATGCATGAAATATGGGAACACTGATATCGGTTGTTGTGGGAGTGGGTAGTCTGACTGGGGGGTGCAGGAGGACATGGGCATGGGTTGAGCATGGGCAATGTAGTTTGTGGTTGTTGCAGCCTTCTGCTGCATTAAGAAACAACTGCAGGGCAGCCTGGGAGTGGGGGCGATGGTGGATAGAGGGGATGGGGGGGCAGACAGGGGCGGACTCACACTAGGGAGGACTTGGGAGGGCATATTCTACCAGAGAGCCCAGGAAGAGGGAGTGAAGCTCAGCCTGATCATAACTTTTAGAAAAGTGACAGGCTTCCCATAGGTTAGAAACAAAAGAAAGAGAGGTTTTAGGCTTATGTTCTTTGAATGTTTTTTTCCCAATATGTAGAAAATGGACAATCCTTATTCCTAGATAACTACTATATTTGAAACAAGTAGGTTTATGTTCTGTGAATGTTTTGATTCTCAATAGGTAGAAAATGGACAATTCTTATTCCTAGATAATTACTATATTTGAAACAAGGTGAAATAAAACCTTTGCATTTTTAACTTCTCAAAGAAATATTTCTGAAAATCAATAACTATAAAAAGCAAATTTACCAAAATATGCTTTAAGATGTTGCAGAAGAGAGATGAAGAGAGGAAGAGAGATACAGAGAGAGAGAAAGAGAGAATACAGTAACACATCCCATTCAAGTAAGATTTAGATCAAGAATGCAAGGATAGTTTAATATCAGGCAGATCTATCAAAATAATCTACAGCATTAATAATTTAAAAGTGGGAATCAAATGATTATTCTAATGTGCAGAAAAACCATTATTTATAGGCTAATACTTGTGATAAACTGTCTTAATAAACTAGAAATAGAGAGCAGTTTTCTTAACCTGACAAAAATAAGTCAGCCAAAAACCTATACAGTACTTAATAGCATACTTACAGTGAAATTTTGAAGCATTCTCAGTATTATTCAGTACAAGATAAAAATGCTTAGTATAAACATATAATATTTACACAATATTTTATCTTGTTGGGAGAGAAAATTTTAAAACAACAGAGGAAAAAGAAAGTCTAGCAAATACCAAGGCATTTGTGGGATCTTAATTTACAACAGAGGAGGCATTACAGAACAATGAAAAAAAGAATGTTCCTCAGTAAATGGTGTTAGGATTAGACTGTCAAAAAATAGATCTAGACTTCAAGAATGAACCAGGAATCCTGAGAGGACCCACAGACCCTCTGAAGGAAGTGGACTGCTCCTGCAGGATGCAGGAGACACCCCAAATACTGTGCTGGTATCCATGGCTGAGAGACCCATAGATGGTTCACATCACAGGACTCTGTGGAGACAACCCTCAGTACCAGCTCAGAGCCAGGTAGACTGGTTGTGTGGCTAGACCCAGAAGAGAGATAACAATCACTTCAGCTCAGCTCACAGGAAACCACATCCATAGGAAAATAGGGAGAGTACTACATTAAGGGAACATCCGGTGGGACAAAAGAATCTGAACAACAGCCTTCAGCACTGGACCTTCCCTCTGATAGAGCTTCCAAATGAGAAGGAAACAGAAAACAAACTCTGGTAATATGACAAAGCAAGGCTCTTTAACACCCCCCAAAAGTAATACTAGTCCACTAGCAATGGATCCAAACCAAGAAAAAAATCTCTGATTTACCTGAGAAAGAATTCAGGAGGTTAGTTATTAAGCTAATCAGGGAGGCACTAGAGAAAGGCAAAGCCCAACGCAAGGAAATCTGATACAAGGAAATGATACAAGCAGGGAAAGGAGAAATATTTAAGGAAATAGGTAGCATAAAGAAAAAAAATCAAAACTTCAGGAAACATTGGACAAGCTTATAGAAATGCAAAACACTCTGGAAAGTCTCAGCAATAAAATTGAACAAGTAGAAGAAAGAAATGCAGAACTTGAAGACAAGGTCTTTGAATTAACCCAATTCAACAAAGACAAAGAAAAAAATAAGAAAATATGAACAAAGGTTCCAAGAAGTCTGGGATTATGTTAAACGACCAAACCTAAGAATAATTGGTGTTCCTGAGGAAGAAGAGAAATCTAAAAGTTTGGGAAAACATATTTGAGGGAATAATTGAGGAAAACTTCCCCAGCCTTGCTAGAGACCTAGATATCTAAACATAAGAAGCACAAAGAACACCTGGGAAATTCATCGCAAAGAAATCATCACCTAGGCACATTGTTACCAGGTTATCTAAAGTTAAGACAAAAGAAAGAATTCTAAGAGCTGTGAGGCAAAAGCACTGGGTAACCTATAAAGGAAAATCTATCAGATTAGCAGCATATTTCTCAGCAGAAACCCTGCAAGCTAGATAAGATTGGGCCCCTATCTTCAGCCTCCTCAAACAAAACAATTATTAGCCCCAAATTTTCTATCCAGCAAGCTAAGCATCATATATGAAGGAAAGATACAGTCCTTTTCAGACAAACAAATGCTGAGAGAATTGGCCCCTGCCAAGCCAGCACTACAAGAGCTGCTAAAAGGAGCTCTAAATCTTGAAACAAATCCTGGAAACATTAAAACAGAACCTCTTTAAAGCCTAAATCACATAGGACTTATAAACAAAAATACAAGTTAAAAACCAAAAACAAAAAACAAAAACCAAGGTACACAGGCAGCAAACAGCACGATGAATGCAACAGTACCACACATCTCATACTGACATTGAATGTAAATGCCCTAAATGCTCCACTTAAAAGACACAGAACAGCAGAATAGATAAGAACTCACCAACCAAGTATCTGCTGCCTTCAGGAGACTCACCTAACACATAAGGACTCACGTAAACTTAAAGTAAAGGGGTGGAAAAAGGCATTTCATGCAAATGGACACCAAAAGCCAGCAGGGGTAGCTATTCTTGTATCAGACAAAACAAACTTTGAAGCAACAGCAGTTAAAAGAGACAAACAGGGACACTATATAATGGTAAAAAGCCTTGTGCAACAGGAAAATATCACAATCCTAAACATATATGTGCCTAACACTGGAGGTTCCAAATTTATAAAACAATTACTAATAGACCTAAGAAATGAGAGAAACAGCAACACAATAATAGTGGGGACTTCAATATTCCACTGACAGCACTAGACAGGTCATCCAGACAGAAAGACAACAACGAAACAATGGATTTAAACTGTACTTGGAGCAAATGGACTTAACAAATATATACAGAACATTTCATCCAACAACTGCAGAATACATATTCTATTCAACAGTGCATGGAACTTTCTCCAAGAATAGACCATATGATAGGCCATAAAATAAGCCTCAATAAATTTAAGAAAATTGAAATTATATCAAGTACTCTCTCAGACCACATTGAATAAACCTGGAAATCAACTCCAGAAGGAACTGTCAAAACTATGCAAATACATAGAAACTAAATAAGCTACTCCTGAATGAGTATTGGGTCAAAAATGAAGTCAAGATGGAAGTTAAAAAATTCTTTGAACTGAACAACAGTAAAGACACAACCTATCAAAACCTTTGGGATACAGCAAAGGCAGTGCTAAAAGGAAAGTTCATAGCCCTAACACCTATGTCAAAAAGACTGAAAGAACACAAAGTGACTTTCTAAGGTCAAACCTCAAGGAACTAGAGAAACAAGGACAAACCAAACCCAAACTGAGGAGAAGAAAGGAAATAACCAAGAACAAAGAAGAACTAAATAAAATTAAAAGAAAAAATACAAATGATAAATAAAACAAAAAGCTGGTTATTTTAAAAGATAAATAAAATTGATAGACCATTAGTAAGATTAACCAAGAATAGAAGAGAGAAAATCCAAATAACCTCATTAAGAAACAAAATGGGGGATACTACAACTGACACCACTGAAATATAAAAGATCATTCAAGAGTACTATGAACACCTTTATGCACATAAACTAGAAAACCTAGAAGAGATGGATAAATTCCTGGAAAAATACAACTCTCCTAGCTTAAATCAGGAAAAATTAGATAACCTGAACAGACCAATAGCAAGCAGTGAGATGGAAATGGTAATTAAAGGCTTACCGACAAAAAAAGGCCCTGGACCAGATGGATTCACAGCAGAATTCGACCAGACATTCAAAGAAGAATTGATACCAATCCTTTTGATGCTATTCCACAAGATAAAGAGGGAACCCTCCCTAATCCATTCTATGAAGCCAGCATCACCCTAATACCAAAACCAGGAAAGGACATAACCAAAAAAGAAAACTACAGACCGATATCCTTGATAAACATAGATGCTAAACTCTTTAACAAAATACTAGCTAACTGAATCTGACAACATATCAAAAAGATAATCCACCAGACCAAGTGGGTTTCATACCAGGGACACAGAGATGGTTTAACATATGCAAGTCAATAAATGTGATACACCACATAAACAGAATTAAAAACAAAAATCACATGATCATCTCAAAAGATGCAGAAAAAGCATTTGACAAAATCCAGCATCCCTTTAAGATTAAAACTCTCAGCAAAATTGGCATACAAGGGACATACCTCAATGTAATAAAAGCCATTTATGACAAACCCACAACCAACGTAATACTGAATGGGGAAAAGTTGAAAGTGTTCCCTCTGAAAACTGGAACAAGACAAGGATGCCCACTCTCGCCACTCCTCTTCAACATAGTACTGGAAGTCCTAGCCAGAGCAATCAGATGAGAGAAAGAAATAAAGAGCATCCAAATTGGTAAAAAGGAAGTCAAACTGTCACTGTCTGCTGATGATATGATCATTTAACTTGAAAACCCTGAAGAATCCTCCAGAAAGTTCCCAGAACTGATAAAAGAATTCAGCAACATGTCCAGATACAAGATTAATGTACACAAATCAGTAGCTCTTCTATACACCAGCAGCGACCAAGCAGAGAATCAAATCAAGAACTCAACCCCTTTTACAATTGCTGCCAAAAAAATAAAAAATAAAATACTTAGGAATATACCTAACAAAAGAGTTGAAAGATGTTGACAAGGAAAACTACAAAACACTGCTGAAAGAAATTGTAGATGACCAAATAAATGGAAACACATCCCATGCTCATGGATAGCTAGAATCAATATTGTGAAAACGATCACACTGCCAAAAGCAATCTACAAATTCAAAACCTTCCCCTTCAAAATACCACCATCATTCTTCACAGAATTAGAAAAAACAATTCTAAAATTCTTATGGAACCAAAAAAGAGCCTGTATATCCAAAGCAAGAAATAAGGAAAAAGAACAAATCTGGAGGAATCACACTGCCTGATTTCAAATTATACTCTAAGGCCATAGTCACCAAAACAGCATGGTACTGGTATGAAAATAGGCACATAGACCAATGGAACAGAATATTGAACCCAGAAATAAATCCAAATATTACAGCCAACTGATTTTAGACAAAGCAAACAAAAACATAAAGTGGGGAAAGGACACCTTTTCAACAAATGGTGCTTGGATAATTGGCTAGTCACATATAGGAGAATAAAACTGGATCCTCATCTCTTACCTCATACAAAAAATCTACTCAGGATGGATTAAGGACTTAAATCTAAAACGTGAAACTATAAAAATACTAGAAGATAACATAGGAAAAACTCTTCTAGACATTGGCTTAGGCAAGGATTTCATGACCAAGAATGCAAAAGCAAATGAAATAAAAACAAGAGATAAACAGTTGGGACTTAAACTAAAGAGCTTTTGGACAGCAAAAGGAACAGTCAGCAGAGTAAATGGGCAACCCACAGAGTAGGAGAAAAATCTTCACAATCTATACATCTGACAAAGGACTAATATCTGGAATCTATAACAAACTCAAACAAATCAATAAGAAAATAAAAAAACAAGCAATCTCATCAAAAAGTGGGCTAAGGCAATTCTCAAAAGAAGATATACAAATGGCCAAGAAATATGTGAAAAAATGCTCAATATCACTAATGATAAGGGAAATGCAATCAAAACCACAATGTGATACCATGTTGCTCCTGCAAGAATGGCCATAATAAAAAAAAAAATAATAAAACAGTAGATGTTGGCATGAATGTGGTGATCAGGGAACACTTCTACACTGCTGGTGGGAATGTAAACTAGTACAGCCACTATGGAAAAGAGTGTGGAGATTCCTTAAAGAACTAAAAGTAGAACTACCATTTGATTCAGCAATCTCACTACTGGGTATCTACCCAGAGGAAAGAAGTCATTATAAGAAAAAGATACTTGCACATGTTTATAGCAGCACAATTCGCAATTGAAAAATCATGGAACCAACCCAAGTGCTTATCAATCAACGAGTGGATAAAGAAACTATAGTATATATACATACATATATACATATATACATATGTACATATACATACATACATATATACATATATACATATGTACATATATATGCATACATATACTATATATATATTTGATGGAATACTACTCAACCATAGAAAGGAATGAATTAATGGCAGTGACTTGGATGAGACTGGAGACTATTATTCTAAGTGAAGTAACTCAGGAATGGAAAACCAAACATGGTATGTTGTCACTGATATGTGGGGGCTAAGCTATGAGGATGCAAAGGCATAAGAATGATACAGTGGAATCTGGGGACTTTGGGGGAAGGGTGGGAGGGGGATGAGGGATAAAAGACAACAAATATGGTGCAGTGTATACAGCTTGGGTGATGGGTGCACTAGAATCTCACAAATCACCACTAAAGTAACCAAATACCACCTGTACCCCAATAACTTATGGAAAAATAAAAATAGAATAGAATAAGATATAATATAATAAAAGCATTCTCAATAGTAAAAAAAATTGATTTATGCTTTATACCATACATATAAAAAATTCCGGGTGAAACAAAGGTTGACATATTTAACATAAAACTATTGTAAGTAGATTAAAAAAATTAGAGCATATGACTATGCAAAATAAAGTCATTTCTTGAGCAATTCTCAAAATGTAGAGTAATAAAAAATATTAACTATATCAAAATTAAAAATCACGTGTGTTAAAAGATGTCATGAACAAAATTAAAATGCAATCAGCAGATAGGGAGCAAACTTTTCAACCTATATATAACAGAGACAAGTATTTCATTATATTTATATATGAAATATGAACATAGATATTATGACACATATTAGGATCACACATACACACATTTCTATAAATTAATAAAGAGAAGAAAAGATAATAGAAGAATCAACGAAGAGGAGAAATAGGCAATTCAGATGAGAGGAAATTTACATGGCCCTATGAAAAGTATACCTAATGTTATAAATAATCAAAGTAATGAATATTAAAACAGTGATAGAGCAATTCACATCCATCAACTGGCAAATAATTAAATCTGATAATAATCAAGTGTTGGCAATGACCTGCGAAACAAAGTTCTCATTCATTGCTGGTAGGAGTGGAAACTGGTATGAGTACTTTGCAGAGCAATTTGGCATATCTAATAGATATGCAATTGTACATATCCTAAGACACAGCAAGTACACTGATACATATGTGAGAAGAACTCTATCACATGCACCCTGAGGGAAATGTATAAAAAGAACATTTCTTTCAGCATCATTAATTTTAATTAAAAATTGTATCAATTCAAATTCTGATTAGTATGGGAATAAATAAATTGTGGTATTTTCATAAGATGGAGTAATATATGGCAATTAAAAAATGAACTAGGGTTATATAATAACAAGGGTAAATTCTGAAAATAAAATATTTGTAGTAAAAGTAGCAAATTCTAGAATACATTCCACACTTACAGTAAAACATGTATATTTTATGTTCATGTATGTAACAAGCATGCTTCATATATGTAGTAAAAGTGGCAAAGTATAAAACAGAATTATATAAATACCTATGCAAGACAGTTGTTTTCTCTGGGGTGGCAGAGAAAAGAATGAGACTGGGGAAGGTAAAACGGGGGCCTTCAAATTTTTCTGTATAATTTGTTTCTTTACAAATAACAGCTAAGAAGCAGATTTGGGGAAAATGTTTACATTTGATGAATTCATTGGAGTGACAGGTACATGAGTGTGTATTGTAGCCTCCTTTGTATGCTAAAATATATTTCATATATCTATCTATCTATCTATCTATCTATCTATCTATCTATCTATCTATATATCAAAGACCTCCAAATCTATACCTTTGCCTAGAGTTAAACATAACAAGTCCATAAATATTACACAGAAAAATAAACAGAAGTTCTGATGACTTTCTATATGTAGGCACATATCCCTGTGACAATCCTAAGAGGGGTGGCTGAGCTAGACTGGTTAGTCAAGTGAGTTCCAATCACTGAATCCATGACTCTCAACCGCATGTTCCTTCAAGCTGCCCTCATGGCTCAAGGGTTGACCCTCACAAGACCTATTGTTATATGTCCAGGAAGAGCTTTCTCAGTTCCAGTTTCTAGGCTCAGGAGCATTTTCTTCACAGATTCCAGAGAAAAGCCACAATGTGTCCCTTCCAAGAAGAAAAGCAAATCATATGTGATATTGTACAGGCTGGATCTTGTCACAAGTATTCCCAGAGATGTGGGTCAGCAGTCTGATTAATGCCAAAAAAAAAAATCTATTTTTCTCACTAGCCTACGAGAAACATACTAATTCAACTGCCCAAGTACTCCATTGAAAAACTCTAGTTTAGGGACAAAATGATTAACAGATGGTTCTCAATCTCTCTCCCATGGAAGTCACACATAAACCAAGACTTTGGCGAGCCGTACCATGGAGTCATGTTTAGTCACCATGAATTGCAACAAATAGCAATGAATGGGTTGTTTCATTGGGCCATTGTGAAATCTGCTAGCAAATAACCATTAAAACAAGAGCCAAAACATATTTCATATACTACAATGTGATTCAGCTGGTTAAGAAACATCAAAATAATAATATAGTAACCATAAAAGGCAGCAAAAGGTGGAACCTCTGTGTAGAACACAACAATCCAGGGTGAACTTCAAAAATCTGTGGATTGCTTGAGCCCAGGTCGAGGCTTCAGGGAGCTATGATCACACCATGGCACTCCAGCTTGGGTGATAGAGTGAGACCGAGACCCACTCTAAAAAAAAAAAAAAAAATCTATGGTCATCTGAGTTCCTAACTGCTAACCTGCCAGAAAGCCCCATTCACTGTCTCAAATCATTGTAGAGAAAATCCACAGTAGTTTTCTTTTCCTGCTACTCATAAGTGCTAACCATCGAGAATTGACTCAGAAGCCCCAGCTGAGAATTCCTTAGAAACAGAATCAGTGACTTTAAAAACTTATTTTACTTTTTTTTTTTTTTTTTTTTGGAGATGGACTCTCACTCTGTTGCCCAGGCTGGAGTGCAATGGTGCTATCTCAGCTCACTGCAACCTCCACCGCCTGGGTTCAAGCAATTCTCCTGCCTCATCCTCCGAGTAGCTGGGATTACAGGCGCACGCCACCACGCCTGGCTAATTTTTGTATTTTTAGTAGAGATGGGGTTTCACTGTTTTGGCGAGGCTAGTCTTGAACTCTTGACCTCAGGTGATCCACCCACCTTGGCCTCCAAAGTGCTGGGATTACAGGCGTGAGCCACTGCGTCCAGCCAAAACTTATTTTACTTTTAAGAAATAACATATTCTAAAATAGGCATCCATTTATATCTCAATGTATGCGTGAGCATTTCCCTTGTATATTTATTCGGCATGTCATACAGTGATACCCCCACAAACCTATTCCAAAGAGATGAGCAGAACAGTTTCAACTGCTTATCTAGAAATAGTATATTTATCTGTTCTCATTGAAAGAAGTGAAAAAACAAGAGAATAAGTGCCTTAGTTTGTGCCAACAATCTATCTCTGAATATGACACAGCTTGTGCAAAACTGGCACACCTTGAATGTTAATAAGAGGTTCAATGCTAGCAGCAATTTCCACAGCCCCAAATGAGTTTCATCAGTATTAAGAAAAAAAAAAAATTAAGCTTGTTACTTGTATTTCCCCTGAAAGGATAAAGGCCTTTTATTCTTTGAATTCTAACATAGTCCCCATTTTAGAGCAAAAAGGCAAACTAGGTAGCAGATTAGATAAGAACACCATAGTTGCCATTCTCAATTACAACCATGGCTCATCTTGCTACTTTAACTCAATTGGTAACTTGAATTATTGTGTAAGACAGTGTTAGTGTTTTCTTCCATGACAACAATTTCAGAGGTAAGGGCTCCCATTCATTCATGAAAATTTGACTGAGTATTCCTCATAAGACTTGGATTTTGTCAGTTAATGCTTCTAAAATTAAACAGCTGCATGACAATTTTTCTTCTTTCTCAGAATTTTAATTGAATTATGTTGTAGCTAGTGTTCAAAAATGATTAAACTCCCTTACCTCCTCTTGCACACACACACACAAATGGTAACTGTGTGGTGAAGGATGTGTTAATTAATTTGATCATGGTGATCATTATAAAATGTACACATATATCAAATCATCATGTCATACACCTTGAATATATACAACTTTTATTTGCTGATCATAACTAAATAAAGCTGGAAAAAAATATAGATTTGCAAAGCAAAAAAAAAAAAAAAAAGAAAGAAAAGAAGTGATTCACTTCTGATTTACTCTCTTTCATTTCCTATTCCCATTCCGGAAGAAGTTCATTCTATTTCTCTTTAGTGCTAATTCTACATTTAACTTATTTCAGGTGAAGAAGATAGGGCCAGTGTAATAAATTCAGGGAAGAATGACTGAAGATCATCCCCTAGGTAATAATGGAATGCTAAAAATTATATATCCTCTATTTTCAGGCTGGAAAGGATGACAAGAGTAAATTTACTTCATAAAATTGCCTTAGACAAATAGGACATTTCTGTAGATGTGAAAAGCACTGAAACCTCAACCAAGCAGACTAAGTGACCCACCCAAGAGTTAAGCTGTGTCCGTGATAGGGGGCTTCAGTTATACAATGTGTGTAACATCTACTTTTTATATAGGCCGTTAAACCCAGAATTGGCCAGACAGATTCACCTTTAGGACTCAGACATCTGTGTAGTTGTAGAACAATGGTATATGGTCAAAGCAACCCTGCAAATTCTAATCAGTCATATAATAATGAGGTGACCATGATTTTAACAAGTAAAGAAGAATGTATGCCAAAATATAAACTTGAATACAGACATACCTTGAAGATACTGCAGTTCAGTTCCGGACTACTGCAATGAAGCAAATATCTCAATAAAGCAAGTCACACAATTTTTTGGTTGCCTACTGTATATAAAAGTTATGTTTGGCCAGGCGCGGTGGCTCACACCTGTAATACCAGCACTTTGGGAGGCTGAGGAGGGTGGATCACGAGGTCAGGAGATGAAGACCATCCTGGCTAACATGGTGAAACCCCGTTTCTACTGAAAATACAAAAAATTAGCTGGGCATTGTGGTGGGCACCTGTGGTTCCAGCTACTCGGGAGGCTGAGGCAAGAGAATGGTGTGAACCCGGGAGGTAGAGCTTGCAGTGAGCCAAGATTGCACCACTGCACTCCAGCCTGGGCTACAGAGCAAGACTCTGTCTCAAAAAAAAAAAAGTTATGGGTATAATCTGTTGTAGTCTAGTAAGTGTGCAAGAGCATTATGTCTAAAAAGAGCACAATGTATATACTTTAATTTAAAAATACTTTATTGCTAAAAATGCTAATCATCATTTGAGCCTTTAGTGAGTCATAATCTTTTTGCTGGTGGAGAGTCTTGTCTCAATGTTGACACCTTCTGAGTGATCATGGTGGTGGTTGCTGAAGTCTGGGGTGGCTGTGGTAATTTCTTAAAATAAGGCAACAGTAAAGTTTGACACACTGATTGATTCTTCCTTTCATAAAAGATTTCTGTGTAGCATGTGATACTCCTTGACAGCATTTTACCCACAGAACTTCTTTTAAAATTGGAGTCAATCTTCTCAAATCTGGCTGCTGCTTTATCAACTAAGTTTATGTCATATTCTAAATCTTTTGCCATTTCAACAGTGTTCATGGCATCTTCACCAGGAGTAGATTCCATCTCAAGAAACTATTTTTTTGCTCATCCATAATAAGTGATTCCTCATCTGTTCAAGTTTTATCATGAGATTGTAGCAATTCAGTCACATCTTCAGGCTCCACTTCTAATTCAAGTTTTCTTGCTATTTCCACTACACTTGCAGCAGCTTTCTCCACTGAGGTCTTGAATCAATTCAAAGTAATCTATGAGAATTGGAATCAATTTCTTCTAAACTGCTGTTAAGGTTGATATTTTGACCTCCTCCTATGAATCATAAATGTTTTTAATGGTATCTAGGATGGTAAATCCTTTCCATAAGGTTTTTAATGTATTTTTCTTAGATCCATCAGAAGAATCACTATCTATGGCAGCTATAGCCTTACAAGATGTATTTCTTAAATAATAAGACTTAAAGGCCAAAATTACTCCTTGATACATAGGCTGCAGAATGGACATTGTGTTAACAGGCACGAAAACAACATTAACCTTGTACATCTCCATCAGAGCCCTTTGGTCACTGGGTGCTTTCTCAATGAGGACTAATATTTAGAAAAAAGTCTTTTTTTTCTGTGCAGGAGGTCTCAACTGTGGCCTTAAAATATTCAGCAAGCCATACTGTAAACAGGTGTACTATTACACACGTATTGTGTTCCATTTATAGAGTATAGACAGAGTAGATTTAGCGTAATTCTTAAGGGCCCTCTGATTTTTGAAATTGTATGATTTCAGTTCTTTTGCATTTGCTGAGGATTGTTTTGTTTCCAATTATGTGATCAATCTTAGAGTATGTACCATGTGGTGATGAGAAGAATGTATATTCTGTTATTTTTAGGTGGAGAGTTCTGTAAAGGTCTATCAGATCCATTTAGTCCAATGTTGAATTCAGGTCCTAAATGTCTTTGTTAATTTTCTGCCTTGATGATCTAATACTGTCAGTGGAGTGTTGAAGTCTCCCACTATTATTGTGCGGGAGTCTATGTCTCTTTGTAGGTATCTAAGACCTTGCCTTATGAATACAGTGCTCTTGTGTTGGGTACATATATATTTAGGGTAGTTAGGTCTTCTTGTTGAATTGAACCGTTTACCATTATGTAATGCCCTTCCTTGTCTTTTTTGATCTTTGTTGGTTTAAAGTCTGTTTGTCTGAAATTAGGATTGCAACCTGCTTTTTCCTGTTTTCCATTTGCCTGGTAGATTTTCCTCCACCCCTTTATTTTGAGGCTATGTGAGATGGGTCTATTGAAGACAGGATACCATTAGGTCTTTCTTTTTTATCCAGCTTGCCACTCTGTGCCTTTTAAGTGAGGCATTTAGCCCATTTACATTCAGGGTTAGTATTGATATGTGTGAACTTGATAGTGTCATTGTGTTGTTAGCTGGTTATGCCGGCTTGCTTTTGTGGTTGCTTTATAGTATCACTGGTCTGTGTATTTAAGTGTGTTTTAGTATTAGATGGTAGCTGTCTTTCCTTTCTATATTTAGTGCTCCTTTCAAGATCTCTTATAAGCGAGGTCTGGTAGTAACAAACTCCCACAACATTTGCTTCTCTGAATCTTCTTTCTCCTTCACATAGGAAACTTAGTTCAGCTGGATATGAAATTCTTGGTTGAAGATTTGTTTCTTTAAGAATGTTGAATATAGGCCCCCAATCTCTTCTGGCTTATAGGGTTTTAGCTGAAAGGTCTGTTGTTAGCCTGATGGGGTTCCTTTTGTAGGTGACCTGCCCTTGCTCTCTAGCTGACTTTAACATTCTTTCTTTTATTTTGACTTTGGAAAATCTGATGATTATGTGTCTGGGGTATGATCTTCTTGTGTAGAATCTTGCAGGGGTTCTCTGTATTTTCTGAATTTGACTTTTGGTCTCTCTAGCAAGGCTGGGGAGAATGGCTTCAACTTAAAGTCACCAACTTCATCAACCCATAAAAAAAGGATCAGCCTTCCCTTTGAAGTTTTGAAGTCTTAAAGCCCAGCATTGACTTTTCCTTTCTAACTATGAAAGTCTTAGATCTTCTACTGACGTATTCTTCCAATAGAAGGCTATTTTGTCTATACTGAAAATCTGTTGTTTAGTAACCTTCATCACTGATCTTAGCTATATCTTCTGGATAACTTTCTGCGCCTTCTAAATTAGCACCTGCTGGTTCATCTTGTACTTTTATGTTATTACACAGATGGCTTCTTAAACTTCCAACCTCTGCTAGCTTCCAACATTTCTTCTGTAGCTTTCTCTCTCAGCTTACATAAAACTGAAGAGAGTCAGGGCCTTGCTCTGGATTAGGCTTTGGCTTAAGAAAATGTTGTGGCTGGTTTGATTTTCTATCCAGACCACTCAAACTTTCTCCATATCAGCACTAAGGCTGTTTCACTTTTTTTTTTTAATCATTTGTGTATTCACTGGAGTAGACTTTTAATTTCCTTCAGTAACTTTTCCTTTGCATTCACAACTTGGATAACTCTTTGGTGCAAGAGGCCTAGCTTTTAGCCTATATTGGCTTTCAACATGCCTTCCTCACTAAGCTTAATTAATTTAAACTGAGAGACATGTGACTTTTCCTTTCACTTGGACACTGTATTAGTTTGTTTTCATGCTGCTAATAAAGACATATCTGAAACTGGAAACAAAAAAAGGTTTAATTGGACTTACAGTTCCACATGTATGGGAGCCCTCCAAATCATGGCAGGAGGCAAAAGACTCTTCTTACATTGTGGCAGCAAGAGAAAAATGAGGAAGAAGCGAAAACAGAAACCTCTGATAAACCCCTCAGATCTCATGAGACTTATGCACTATCATGAGAACAGCACAGGAAAGACTGGCCCCCATGATTCAATTACCTCCCCCTGGGTCCCTCCCACAACCTGTGGGAATTCTGGGAGATACAATTCAAGTTGAGATTTGGGTAGGGACACAGCCAAACCATATCATTCTGGCCCTGGCCCCTCCAAATCTTATGTCTTCACATTTTAAAACCAATAATGCCTTCTCAGCAGTCCTCCAAAGTCTTAATTCATTTCAGCATTAACCCAAAAGTCCACAGTCCAAAGTCTCACCTTAGACAAGGCAAATCTTTTCTGCCTATAAGCCTGTAAAATCAGAAGCAAGCTAGTTACTTCCTAGATACAACAGGTATTGGGTAAATACAGCTGTTCCAAATGGAAGAAATTGGCCAAAACAACAGGATTAGGATTACAAGGCCCATGCAAGCCTGAAATCCCACAAGGCAGTCAAACTTTAAAGCTCAAAAATGATCTCCTTTGACTCCATGTCTCACATCCAGGTCACGCTGATGGAAGAGGTGGGTTCCCATGGTCTTGGGCGGCTCTACTCTGCGGCTTTGCAGAGGACAGCCTCCCTCCTGTCTGCTTTCATGGGCTGGCATTGAGTGACTGTGGCCTTTCCAGCAGCACAGTGCAAGCTGTTGGTGGATCTACCGTTCTGGGGTCTGGAGGACAGTGGCCCTCTTCTCACAACTCCACTAGGCAGTGCCCCAGCAGGGACTCTGTGTGGGGGCTCTGACCCCACATTTCCTTTCTGCACTGCCCTAGCACAGGTTCTCCATGAGGGCCCCAACTCTGCAGCAAACTTTTACCTGGGCATCCAGGCATTTCCATACGTCTTCTGAAATCTAGGCGGAGGTTCCCAAACCACAGTTCTTGACTTTTGTGCACCCACAGGCTCAATACCATATGGAAGCTGCCAAGGCTTGGGGCTTCCACCCTCTGAAGCCACAGCCCGAGCTCTGTGTTAGCCCTTTTCAGCCACAGCTCGAGCAGCTGGGACATAGAGCACCAAGTCCTTAGGCTGCATACAGCACGGGGACCCTGGGCCTGGCCCAGAAAACCACTTTTTCCTCCTGGGCCTCTGGGTCTGTGATGGGAGGTCTGCCATGAAGGTCTCCAACATGGCCTGGAGACATTTTCCCCATGGTCTTGGGGATTAACATTAGGCTCCTTGCTACTCATGCAAATTTCTGCAGCTGGCTTGAATTTCTCCTCGAAAAATGGGTTTTCCTTTTCTACTGCATCTTCATGCTGCAAATTTTCTGAACTTTTATGCTCTGTTTCCCTTTCATGATGAAATGCTTTCAATGGTACCCAAGCATTCACCTCTTGAATGCTTTGTTGTTTAGAAATTTCTTCTGCCAGATACCCTAAATCATCTCTCACTTTCAAAGTTCCATGAATCTCTAGGGCAAAATGCTGCCAGTCTTTTTGTTAAAACATAACAAGAGTCATATTTATTCCAGTTCCCAACAAGTTCCTCATCTCCATCTGAAACCACCTCAGCCTGGACTTTATTGTCCATATTGTTATCAGGCTGTTGGGTCAAAGTTATTCAATAAGTCCCTAGGAAGTTCCAAACTTTCCCACATTTTCCTGTCTTCTTCTGAGCCCTCCAAACTCTTCTAACTTCTGCCAGTTACCCAGTTCCAAAGTCACTTCCACATTTTTGGGTATCTTTTCAGCAATACCGCACTCTACTGGTACCAATTTACTGTATTAGTTTGTTTTCATGCTGCTGATAAAGACGTACCAGAAACTGGGAACAAAAATAGCTTTAATGGGACTTACAGTTCCACATGCCTTGGGAGGCCTCAGAATCATGGCTGGGGGCAAAAAGCCCTTTTTACATGGTGGTGGCAAGAGAAAAATGAGGAAGAAGCAAAAGTGGAAACCCCTGATAAACCCATCAGATCTAGTGAGACTTACTCACAATCATGAGAATAGCATGGGAAAGACTGGCTCCCATGATTCAATTACCACCCCCTGGGTGCCTCCCATAACACATGGAAATTCTGGGAAATACAATTCAAGTTGAGATTTGGTTGGGGACACAACCAAACCATATCAGACACGTAGAGGTCATTGTAGCATTATTAACGCTCCTAATTTCAATATTGTTGTGTTTCAGGGAATAGGGAAGCCAGAGGAGAGGGAGAGAGATAGGGGAAGAGCCATTCAGTGGAGCAGTCAGAACACACACAACATTTAGTGATTAAGTTCCCCACCTTATACGGGTGCAATTCATGGTGTGCCAAAACAACATAATAATAGCATCAAACGTCACTCATCACAGATCACCAAAACAGATATAATAATAATAAAAAAGTTTGAAACATTGCAAGGATTACCAATATGTAACAGAGAGACTCAAAATGAGCACAAGTCATTGGAAAAATGGAGCCAGAAGACTTGCTCATTACAGGGTTGCAACAAACCTTCAGTTTGTAAAAACACAATTATCTACAAAACACAATAAAGCAAATCACAACAAAATGATGTATACCTGTATACGACTTACTGGTATTTATCTGCTGACTACTATCAGCAACATCCTTAGATATTGTTTCTAATTCCAGAGTTGAACCATCTAGAATGAATCCCATTGCAGTGAAACTCAGTTGAATTATTCCACTTAATTTGCTTTCTAAATGAAAACTACTGTTTTGAAACTCACCAGTGTGTGATTTGGTTGTAATCACATAAAAGAGTAAATTTATCTCTTTGCTCATTTTAGGAACTATTGCCACACAGTCCTCATTGGGCTTCCTGTTTTTCATCTAAAAATCTCTTTCTCATTCCTCAACCCCCAAAGGGAAATAGATCTAAGACTTCGAAGCAAGACATCATTTTTGTCTCCTCTATTATCTTGCATAATGCCTAGAAAATTATAGGTCCTGATGCGTTTTTTCCATTCAGTATATGAGGCCTTTGTTGAACAGAAGCATAGACAACCATCTCACCACAAGGTAAGTAATCTCTAGATTTTCAGACTCTTTCTTAAAACCAGAAAAATAATCTTGGAATTCAGATTCTTTCTTAAAACCACAAAAACAATCTTGGAAGTAAGAAAAGTTGCTCAAACAGTAACCCCAAGGGAAACAAATCTTAGAAGCAGAGAACAGTGATGAGTAGATAGCAATCTCTTTTTTGGGATGAGTTGGGAGTTTGGTGTGGACTTTTTGATTTGTCATATTAAAATCAGAGGTATAAGATTTTCCTTTGTATTTAAACAAAAAGCTTATGATTTGAAGATAAACAGAATATATCAGTTTCACTGCTAAATATATGTTGATCACTGTAGCTGATATTGAGGAGAGAAAGTGGTAAATGACAGGAAGATGCACCCATTAAAACTGAATTAATCTGTATTTATATGGTCATTTTAACCTTCAAACAGAAAATGTCTTTAATCAAGAAATTTCAACAGACTGCTAAAAACAGAAAATGCCAAAGCCATTTCTTCTGGTACATACTAAAATGCATAAATTTCTTATATGATGAATGAGAAATTTTTTTTGATATATGATTTTTTTTTCTTGTACAGAAATTTGGCAGGCAACATATACCACCCTTTATATGCAAAGTGGCTCAATCAACAAATGGCCTTTTTTAAAATTACAAATCTGGTAATCTGTGTCCCTTTAACAGAATAATGATAGGGATGGATGTTTTCCTATGTGCAGTATGAAACGATGGAACAATGGGGTGTTTATTTTGGCTCAGGGACTTTGTAGAAAGGTCCTATCTGTTCTCCCTTCATAAAATCTTGCTTATAAATTACTTACACCCAAAAAGTTGGGCTGAGAAAAACCAACACTTTAGCTTTTCCTCTTGGCCAAAATTTTTAATTTGGGAAATGCAAATAAGCTTTGCAAAATTATTTAAAAACAGCAAAGAGAATATGTGAACATGCTAAAAACATTTCACCCTGAACTATTTCCAAAGATTGACTGCTCCATTTTTGATATAGTTAACAACTTAGATAAATACATTTTATATAACTAGAACTCTCAACCCAAGTAATATCCTCTCTTCTAAAATAAGAAGTCAATATTCTCTCTTTCTTCATAAATAAGTAATCCCAGCAAAGCAAAAAAATCAAAAGAAAATAAGCGAAAGTAATATGTGCCAAGTGTGGCTTCAGTGATTTGCTTTTTAAGTAGATGAGTTCTTTGGCAGATGAAAATCGTTAGCAAACGAAAATGTAAAGCTTTCTAAAATGTGACAGAAATGTTTCAGAGAAGATCTGCATCATGAGTAGCTTTACAAATCCGAAGCTAAATTCTAAATTATATCTGAAAGCCAGTGCAGCTGCCACCTGAAAGGCCTAGAATAAGAAATATGGAGTAAATCCTGAAAAAGATACTGGCTTAAGCAATTATGGCTTCATAGTATATAGATCAAAGGAAGACTATATCTGAGATGCCATCCTGTAACCTGAAAAGTCTGGATATATGCATTCTTAGTGCCCGTTGCTGTGTATGAGGGGAAAATTTTCACACAAAACAAACAGAAGAATTTTTGGCTGAATCCAAGGCAAAGCCACCCTCAAGGACAGCCTATGATTCTTGCAAGAGGTTTTCTTCAGGCAAGGAGCACAATAGGACTCTTGTCCTATTCCCTTGGCTTCTCGCCACTTGCCATATACGCATCCAGCTGATCATTCCATAACCATTTTTGAGTGCCTATTGCACACATACACTTTTAAGAGCACTCAAGACCAGTGGTAAAGGTTTCCTACTTCATGGAACTGGCATCTAGTGAAAGAAAATTGACAATAAAAAGTTTAAAGAAAAACAGTGAAAAGGACACAATCAGGTGGAGATAAATGCTATAAAGGTAGCCCAATAGGTGATGTGATAGAGAGCAACGGAGACCAGAAGGGGTGACACATATGTAACTTCAGGTCAGAGAAATCCTTGCAGTTGAGCTGAGATCTGAATGACAAAAAGAGGCCTGCTATGTCAAAATCTGAGGGTGAAGCATTCCGGGCAAGGGGACAGGGACTAGAAGGAGAGTTGAAGTGGCTGGAGCTCATTGAGCCAGTTGTCCTCACTTCAATCACCTTTGATTGTGTATGCTTATACTGCTGCTGTAACATGCTCTTGAAACTTGGGGCAAAAGAAGAAAACATAGGGACAAAAAAAGTACCCATTCTTGTAGAAGCATCAAGAGGTCTTAGGGTCTTAAACACAATCATGACCCTAATAATCTTGATATCAAGTGCCTGAGTGTCATTCCAGTTTATTTTCCAGTCCTGAGACATTTGGCCAGCTTCTCAAGGCTGAAAGCACAGAGAGAATGAATGGCAGACAGTGCAGGGTTAAGGAGTGAAGGATGCGGCTATAAAAGGCATTGCAACTAACTGCCTGTCCCCATGAGATCTCTGACCATAAAGCTATGCCATAAAGCTTTTCCTGATTGTTCAGGGGATTTACACAAGATCACAAGGAATCTTGTGGTACAATGATACCTCTCCTGCTTTCAACTCACCTGGCTCTTTATTATAGTTCCCCTTGTATAATAGGTACTTTAGGATTTGTCTTGGCACTGTTAACCTATGTGTGACTTCCTGCAGAAACTGGTCTAATTGATCTCTTCTCAGTACCTAACACAGGGCCAGGCACATCATGGACGCTCAGTAAGTGATAAATTCCCTGGGATTGCCTTTAGCTATATTGGACTAATATTCCAACTACAGGCATAGTAATTGTACTCAAATAATATAATTATTTTGTTGTGTATCAGCAAAACTTCTGTGTTATCCATCAAAGCAAAGAAATATTCACAACATTCATACCAATACCTGGCATAAAGTAGAGACTCAGTGATACTCACTGAATACATGCATGCATGTCTTAGTGGACAAATCAATGAACAAATTGCAGCAAAAACAACTGTACTTATGGTCATTTAATTCATTCAACAATCAGTTTTTACTACATGTGTCATACCCTGCTGAGCACTACAGTGTCAATGGTGAGGTAGACAGACCTAGGCCCTGCTGTAAAGGAATTTTGAGTCTAGTAGGTCAGCAGATATGACTGAGGTCATCACACATGAAGGCTACCTAAAAGAAATGGTCAACTTTATTTAAAATGTAGACAAGGGGTCAATGCCAACATATAACCATGACATCTTTTTAGAAATCAGATCCACAGACAGAGCAAGTGGTTGAGAAAGGTAACAACTGATGGTAGCTAAAGTTGCCTCTTGGTAACTTGGGATGGGTTACTGAGAGAATTTGCAGAATCTTCTCTTTGGCCATCTATAAAACTACACCAGAGCTTTTTATGTGTGTCCTGATTGTGTGCGGTCATGTTTAAAGTTAGAAGGAAATACTGAGAGACTTAAATTTGTCTTCTGCCAGTATTCTTTACCATACCAAGATTCTTTTACTAGTTCTAAACACTTTAAATGTAGCAGCTATTTTTCTGAGGAATAATGGGAAAAATTAGAATTTATGAGCTGAAAAACAATGCATTGCCCTTATTCTCCCATAATTCAGGAAAAACAGCTAAGTGAAATTTTGGTCAAACTTTCCAAAAAGTTTTGGGCTGAAGACAAGCATGGAAAAATTCAAGCCCAAAGGAGATATTTCCAGAAATTTAGAAGCAAGTGAAAACAGGGGGTTATAGCAGTTCAGTATTTGCTGCCAGGAACAAAGTATATACGATATTATTTATTGCTGAAATCTTTTCGGAGAGACAGCATCTGGTTTCAGTGAGGTCTTGCTTTCATCCCATCCAGCAGCTGGACTAAACACTCCAGCACAGGGAGATCAACCAATTTGCCAAGGTGACACAGCGATTAGCGACTCTTTCCAGATTAGACCACAAGAGCCTCCTGGCTCCTTGAATGCCAAGAAAAAGTCACATGACTAACAGAGAGTTTAACACGTTTTTTTTTCTACTTCAAATGACTTCTTCAGCTTGCATTTTTATTTGTGTTTACATTTTTGGAGTCCCAAAGAGTGAGTCTTTCTCACTTTGCCACGTTTCTCCAGTGGGAGGATCAGATATCAACATGGTTTCTTGTGAATGCCAAAATGCCCCGCCTTCTTCAAGGAGGATTTATTCATCTAGGCCGAGTGTGCTCATGGCAGAAATCAGAAATGGTCATGCAATATTCCACTCATACTGAAGCAGAGAGAGACAGTGATCCAAATGCTAGCTAACTCTGAACAGAGAGGTTGGGCACTCTGCTTTGATCATTCCAAAACTGCCTCTCTGAGGCAGGGGAAAAGCTGATGAAGATGAGGTTAACTCTGCCAGGAGAAAGCACCATAAACTTTTACTTCTTTTAGAGCTTTTTCTCTACCAGTACTATTTTTGCAGAGCCCTGGCTAGAGACAATGAGTTCCTTCATTATTTTTGCATATGTCTTCAAAAGGAGAAAAGGAGGCTCTGTTTCCTAAGCATATGTTTTCCCTACACCTCAAGAAGACCATGTTGAGTTGCAATGGGAACAAACGACCAACAACACACACACAAACTCTTTTAATAAGAGGTTATGAAATTAATGTAATTTCCACCAATCAATCTGTTTTCCTCTGTATGAGTAGCTGCCTACACACACACAAAATTATTAATACTATCATTAATCATTATTATGAATATATACTATATTATATAATAATATATATTAATTATTAGAATCATGAATTCAAAAGGCTAACTGAAGAAAAAAAGGGAAGAGGGCGAGAGAAGGAAGAGGATTACAACCATTCTTTTTCATGTCTAAACTTCAAGCTCATGGATAACAATCTAATATGAGAAGACCAGGGAACTGAGAGAACTGAGCTGCTTAGTTGTGTGAATGGACCTGGCATATTCTAAACTGGCCAAAAGAATATCAGGAAGGAAACAAGACCTCATTTGGTCCTTAGACCCCTCAATGGCAACAGACAGGCCACGGCATCAAGAGAAAATACACAAGCTTTTGTAATACAAGACAACACCCAGAAGACATGTTGTTTTAATAATGCCAAAAAAAAAAGTCCAGTATGAGTGACAGCAATCTAACTTCACTTTAAGTCTGAATGAATAATACCACTTAAGAAACTCATACAATTTCAATACAGTAAGATTTAGAAATTTATTTTAAACTTACTGCAGATGTCAAAACACATGAATACCAAATACTTCACTTTTTGCTTCTTTTACATTACAATTTTCTTCTTTAATTGGAGCAGAAAAAAACAGGTCCTGACCATAAAAAAGTGATGGCATTTCAAGCATCTGGACTGATGTTTTAGTTACATATGCATGCTATTCCCTTTTGACTTATATTTTTTCCAAGGATCAGCCATGCTAATTTTAATACTGTACTCGTTCATTCAGTATTTACCGAGTGCCTACTATGGGATAGGTACTGATTTAGGCCCAGAGGTTATAGTCATAAACAACACAGACACATCCCTGCCTTCCTGGAGCTTTCAATTCAGCACTCTTGTTTCGTTTCAAAGTTCAGTTACTGTTTTGATAAAGCTCAGTTCAGGTTTTAAAAAGGAAACCTCCATCCAAGGAAAATCCTGAAGTTATTGTTGTCTTTCCAAAATTTATTTTCTCAACCCTCCAATTAGTCCATTGGTATAAAACTCACAGTAAATGTCATTCTTAGAGGAAAGAACTTCAACATGATAGTTATTTTTTGCTTTGAGAAGATGAGTTTTAAAATAATAAATGCTTAATGATTTAACCAGTAGGTTCAGCTGTTACATGCCAAACTAAGTGTTATAACAAACACCAGGGCAGGCAGACTGAAAAAGATGCCTCCAAATTTTAAATTTAAGTTTTTTCTCCCCCTAAAAAGCTACACTGACATCCTTAGTGAACACCGGTAAATAATTACACACTCTGGCACTCAAGTGCAAACAATCAGGTTTCAAAGTTTACCCCAACCAGCTGTCCATAAAAAATCTTTTGACAGTGCCAGTAGAGATCAACCTGACCACAGAGGACATGAGGCAACTGGCCAGGACATAAGTCACATAGGTCTACACTTCTGTTTCAGTATAATTTCCAACCGTCTTGCTGATGGGCTCCAAGGCTCTCCAAAGCCACATGAAGACGTCTATATATCTCTTCTCAGGAAAAACTGAAAATTAACTTTCTATTTGAGATTCTTCCACTTTCCTTCTTGAACTTTCTCTTCATCTCCCACTTCCTTGTCCTATTTCCTCTATTGTCTCTTCCCTACTTTCTCTCCAGGGTCAGATACTGCTTTCAGCTCTTTTCCTGTATTATCTTACCGGAGCCACACACAACCCTAAGAAGCAGCTCAGCAATCATGTCATGTTGCAAAAGGGAACCCTGAAGCCCAGGGTCACATAGCTGGGAAGTAGCCAAGCCAGGATTTCAACCAGCTCACCTGACTCCGGGGTCCACAATCACTGTGCCATATTGCCTCTAATGTGACTTTTGGCTTAAGTATTTATGATAAAGATGAACTGGTGGTTTAAGTAGGCAAGTAGCAATGACACCTAAGAAATTAATCTTAATTTCTGCTATGCTTGAGAAAAATCTAACAAATTCTCACTCCAATTAACTGCTTTAAAGGTGGAAATCAAGGTGGCTAATTAATGGGCAATTTATTAAGGGTTTTTCTACACCGGCTTTGAGACTTTTGTCTCTTCCATGTGGAAGTACACTAAGAAAAGTCAGGAGCAAATGCCAATTAGAGATTATAAAGACTACAAAGGACTAAGAAAAAGAAAACAACAAAAATCTAACTTATTATTTTACTACATTCTCTGTGCCCCCTCTAAAAACAAACCAAATGAAGTCTTTGTTTCTATTAACATCTATTATTGTTATTCATTTCACAAATTAGGAATAGTTTTCGGTGGGCTTATTCTTAGATTTAAATTAAACAACTTGATGGAGCAAATGTTAAAATACTAGCTCCTACAAGATCAACATACCTAAGGAACTAATTTCATAGGCTGTGATAAAACTGAAGAAATGGAAAGGTTGCTACTGCCCTCCTTCCACCAAGGCCTTTACACCTCTATTTTATTCTTCCTGGTTATGAAGGTTGGACCACCCACTAAATTTTCTCCAGCTAAATAAATAGCTACAGCTGAGAAAAGTGCGAACTCCTTGGCTTTCTGCTTTTATATCCACCCAGTGTTAATTCAAGAATGATTTCCAGCAGGTTATAGACTAAATCCAACAGAATAAAATTGGGATCTTAATTAAGAATTACCACTAAATGCATGAAATCATTAGGTTAGCCCTCAGCCTGCCTGTGTCGACCATTACTCTTCTTTCCTGTAAAACAACACCTTGGTGCCTAGAAGCCAAGACTATTTGGATGACATAGAACATAATGGCATTAATCCCATCTGCGGAAAAAGAAAATGCAGGAGCTTATAAAGCAGATTCCATTGGTAAATTGACTGTGTTTAACGACAGGAAGAGAGTATATTGGGAGATGAAAAAGGAAAAACATGTTAACAACAATTGTAAATAGTAGCTGTCTTCATGAAAGAGACACTAGCCTAAGCCAAAATAAACTGCAAGGAAAAGAAAATCCTGCTGTTACCAACCAGTAAGGCAAAGCTGCTTTCTGGATTTGCAATCACTTTTCTTTAGTCATTCTTTGGTTTTCTGGAAGGGACTAGGTTTCTATGGAACGCTGATGAGCTCTGGGGAACAGCAGCAGCTAAGGTATATTTAGCAAACATACACTGAGTCTACTATGCTCAAGACACTGCATTTTGGTTAAGCCTGCACCATGCTTTATAGTCTTGTAGCTTAAGTACCCTTTGCGAATTCAGTCTGTGCTCTTGATAAAAGGTGACTGCCCTCTCCTGGCCACCTTTCATGAGACTGTTTACTTTCAGATCTTATTAATAGTTGTCACCATCACCTGTCGCCCATCACTCTTCCTCATCTGAGATGCCAAAAACTGCCAGGGAAATGCAGTGTGTGATCAGTTCTTTTTTTTTTGTTTGTTTTTTTGTTTTTGTTTTGTTTTGTTTTGTTTTGTTTTTGAGACGGAGTCTCGCTGTCGCCCAGGCTGGAGTGCAGTGGCGCGATCTCGGCTCACTGCACACTCCGCCCCCGGGGGTTCACGCCATTCTCCTGCCTCAGCCTCCCGAGTAGCTGGGACTACAGGCACCCGCCACCTCGCTCGGCTAATTTTTTGTATTTTTAGTAGAGATGGGGTTTCACCGTGTTAGCCAGGATGGTCTCGATCTCCTGACGTTATGATCCGCCCGCCTCAGCCTCCCAAAGTGCTGGGATTACAGGCGTGAGCCACAGCGCCCGGCCGTGATCAGTTCTTAAAGGTACAATTATGTGTGAGACTAAACACAGGAAAACGTGCATACATAGTTCTCTTAGCAATGAAATGGGGGACCTTCCACTGACCTTCACACAATCTTTTCTTTCTATCCTCCTCTCACCCTGCAATGACTACAGACCCCCACTAATGTCCCCACTGTGGCAGAATTCCAAGCACAGGCCTGGGCATTACCTTATCAGAGCTCCCCATCTAGTCACTGTCTTTGCCTCCAATCTTTCTTAGGCCCTGCCCCAATTGTCCACATCTATTCCTCAACCCCAGCACCTGGTTCTGCTGAATTACCCATTTATATTGGTTATAGGGTATCCCAATATCTCTGAATAGCTTCTTTTTTTTTTTAAATCTAGAACCATTTATGCATATGGTCATAGATAGCTGAGAGTTTGAATAGCCCCAGATATAAGTCACTTTTCAAAGGTCATAAATTATAATAGGACAGAAGAGAGACCTGGTTATCAGAGGAGCAAGGCTGGAGATCTCAACAAGGGGTGAAGTGTGAATTTATCTTCCCAATATGGACTCCCTGGGTCTGCCAATCCAAAGAGGTGACCTTGGTCATGGAAGATTTGCAGAACAAATCTTGCCTGTGGACTTGCACCCAGAAGGCACTTGTAGGCAGTCAATGCAGAATCCAAAAATTACTTGTAAGATGCGCCCAGTGAATTCAGCAAATGTTTTATTTTAGCTATTTGTCTTCAAGGTCACTTCTGGTTAAAGAAGTTGCTCATTTTAACTAGAAGAAAAAATAAATTCTGGGTGAAGCAAGCTTTGTTTTATTTTTCTTTTCCAGTAAGTAATAAAATCATTTTTTCAAGGACCTTCAGGATAGAAAAGATTTTTTATATTTAACCCATTAATGTTTGCAGTCAACTAATCCCTAGAAATAAGAACAAAGAAGGGAAGACAGGAAGGTAACACACATGAGCTAACATCACAGATAATCCTCAGACCTCTTTATTTGAGTTTTAACCTCACCCTGCTGAAGCTTTTTTTTTTTTTTTGAGACGGAGTTTTGCTTTCGTTGCCCAGACCGGAGTGCAATGGCGCGATCTTGGCTCACCTCAACCTCTGCCTCCCGAGTTCAAGCGATTCTCCTGCCTCAGCATCCTGAGTAGCTGGGATTACAGGCATGCACCACCACGCCTGGCTAATTTTGTATTTTTAGTAGAGACAAGGTTTCTCCATGTTGGTCAGGCTGGGCTGGAACTCCTCAGGTGATCGGCCCACCTCGGCCTCCCAAAGTGCTGGGATTACAGACGTACAGTACCGCGCCTGGCCCCTGCTAAGCCTTTTATCAGAGCTGCTAAGAAATAACCGATGTGACATATTTAAGCTTCATCTCATCTATTTCCTCTCCATGGCCCTGAGTTGGGCTGCTAATGAGCTGTGAAGTGACAAAGATAACCAGCCTCTATATGGGAGAGAGAAGACTAGAGCTGGATAATCCACAATGTCATTTGGGTTCTCAGCAAAAGCTGCGTATTTCCTATTATAGCCTTAGGAGATGATTTAAGAAGGTGAGAAGGCACTTTTCTCCCAAATAACTGCTCCTACACAATTGAAATTTCACCAAAGAGGTAGATTTCTTTGTGTCAAAGCATCACATCTCCAGTAGTCTTTGATTATCTAAATTTTGCTCAATCAACTGAGATTCAGAAATGTGAAGTAGCTTGCTATTGCTAATGATACATAACCTGTCAATGGCAGAGCTGGGACTCAGATCAGAGGGGATAGTGTTTTAATCATAAATTTCTAAGAATCTCTCTAATTCAACCTTATTTCTCTGACCCCTTTAAAAAAATATCCCCCAGAGCCATAAGTTCAGGACATCAGAGTAATAACCTCAGGGTATACAAAAATGTTGCTGGAGTAAGGGGTGATGCCACCAAAAGTTGCACCATGAATCAGATCTGGTAGAAGGGAAATGAGACCAGAAAAAGAGAATGGATCAAAGCTTTCAATTCTAGTTAAAAAAAAAAAAGTTACCTGTGCCATCATGGTAATCAATGAACAACCTGTAAAGTTAGTTTTCAATGGGCAGCCTGATAGTCAAGTGTAGGGCCCTAAAGGATTTGAAGACAGTGTAAGCATTGCTGAAAAGAAAATGCAGAAATGAATATTGATAGTTTGTTCAGACACATAAACAAGTAGGTTGTCTATATATATATATATATATGTCAGGCACTTATCTGAGTACTGGGGACAGGGGCATGCTCTCTGGTCACACAGCCTTATAGTTGACAGTTTGGAAAAGCCAGGGAGGGATCAGGTGAGAAAGGTAAGGAGTGAGAAGACGAATCTGGTTGTATCACCAAAAACCTTTGATAGCTGTATAGTTGGATCGATTCCAAAATCTTCATGGCATATACACCTACTGCTCTCTCCTCTGCCTACCCTGTGCCCCACCCCCAGCCCCATACCTAATGAGTCACCATTCCCTGAACACATCAGAAATCTGTACTTCTTTGTGTCTTTGAATATGTGGATTCCTGGATCCCCCCACCATTCTCTGCCTTGAGAACCCCTGAGTCCATTTTCTCACATTGTTTTCATCACCACCCTTGTGAAGCCTTGTCCAGCACCAGAGGGAGTTCATTACCGTCTTCCTGCTCCTTTATCACATCAGCACAAACCAGCACTGTGGCCATCACTGTGGAGTATTGGAATGTCCTATTTTTTGACCATACCCAGGGATTGGTAGGGGGTAAAGAGGCAATTAATTCAAATTTCCATCAAATATTAATTTTTCAGCAACCCACCAGCAGCTCAAGCGTAGGGTCTATCTGCAGTCTGTGGACTTAATTTTTAATTGTTAGCATAAGAGCTTAGATTCCTAGAATGGGAGCAGGGAGTGGTTATGATGATAGAGGGGTGCAAAAAGATGAATTCAACCCATATCACAGTATTTTTCCAGGCCAGAAATATTAAGACTTTATTGCTGAAATATTAAGACTTTAAATGTCTGAATACCCCGAAGGGTAGTGTGAACAGCATGAAACTCTGATGCATCCTAAGGAAGACATAAAACCAGGTTTGATAAAAGTCATTCTCCTCTTTCACACAAACACACACACACACACACACACCTGCAAACACATAAACAAAATCAGTAAGTAAAGGAAGACAAATTATTATCTAACAAAAAACAGCCAGATAACAGCTAACAAAAACAAAAAACAAACAAACAAACAAAAAACAAAAAACAGAGGACTGTTTGTAATGGAGCTTGAGCTTCATTCATTCATTCATTCAACATTTAGTAAATGCCTTGTATGTGCTGGACCTTATTCCAGACACTAAAGATATAATAGAGAAAAACAAAGGAGGAAAACAAGTTTAAAAACCCACAAGTCTTGCCCTCACAGATCTTAATACTTATGGATGTGGTTCAGCCAATACATGAGTATTATAATATATCAGATGATGATAAATACTATGGAGAAAATTAAACTATGATGTAAAGTAGAGAATGTTGTTGGGGTGGTGTTGTTCTTTTAAATCAGCTGGGTAGAGAGGTTCAAACTATGAAAAATATTTTTAAATAAAAATCTGAAATAGAAGAAGAAATCCGTGAGGACTTCTGGAGGGAAAGCATTCCAGGCAGGGAAAGACCAGTAGCAAAAGTCACAAGGTGGGTGCGCACCTGACACATGGGAAATAACAAAGATGACCCAAGGAGTACAGTCTGTTCTATTACAGCATGTGTTTCTGTAACAGCAAGCAGCTCATATGCTATTGGTAAATAGTGGGATAATATTGGTGTAACATGGAAACAAGATTTTTCTTAGGCAAGAGGAGTAAGAATAGCAAGAACAGAATTATAACCTTAGCAGGAAAGGAAAAATCCCTGAAGTTGGCTGCTGCACAGACTGCAGTGATTTCAGCTCTCTTAAGGGAATTAAAGATGAGCGCCTGCACCCAGAGGTGTCTCCCAAGAAATACACCCTCTCCCACCAGGCAAAGCTATCTGCTCAAGGCAGGCTGAACTTCTTCCTATGACCAGTTTTGTGGTAGGCCCTCTGGCTCAGAGCTCCATTCATCTGTCTCATCTCAGCTCCCCAGCCGGCATCTCCATGCTACTGTTTTTGTGCATTTTTAATATTCCTTGAGTCGCCTTCAGTCAATCTGAGCTGCCTGCCTTCCTGTTATCTCCCAAGGTATCTATTATTGCTTTGGTTAGTGCTATAGTTTTTTATGTTGTATAAGATATGAGTGTTCTATTCCAATCGTAATTTTACCATAAGACCTGTTATTTTTCAAAGTACATCTTGCAGACCAAAAAGTTTTACAGAACACATAAATAGCGTTATAGCAGAAACATCTGCCCAAATGAAGTCAAGGATTTCAGGGAACCAGATCACAAAGGGCTTTATAGGCCATCATGAAATGGGAAGGCATTAGAAGGCTTTGAGTAGATGCATGAGATGATATACTGTGCTGAAAGCAAAATAGGGGTGAAGGGAGAAAAATGAGCAAATATAAAAGCAGATAGAATAGGTAAAGGTCTTTGCAATAATCCAAGTGAATGAGGATGGTGGCTTGGACCAGGACAGTAGCAGTGGAAAATGTGATAAATGGTTACTATTTGCCAAAGAATTGGCTTTGGGAAATGAGAGAAAGAAAGGAGTCAAGGGGGACTCCAACATTTTTTAACCGAAGCAACCAAAGGATGGAATGTCACCAACTGCAATGGGGATAACTGACGGATGAGGCACTTAGGGGGGTGATCGATTCAGTACAGATAAGATTGAGGGCCTTTAAGGCATGCAAGTGGAAATGCCAGCTAGGTAGTTGAATAGAAATGTCTAGAATTCAGAAGAGATAAATTCTCAAGTTTTTATTGTACAGACATTGTTTAAAGCCACAAGAGCAAATGTATTCAAATGCCCATCAGATACGGATTTTCCAAAAACCCACTAGCAGCTAGAGCACAGGCAAATACTTACAAAGCTTGTGGCTTAATTTGTAACTGTTAGCGTTAAAGCCTGGATTCCTAAAATAGGAGCAGGGAGTGCTAATAGAGGTAGACGTGTAAAAAAAAAAATATGTTTGAGGCCTGCGCTTCCTAAGTCATTCTAATAGAAGTTGGGGTGACAACTTCTGGTGGAGGGAGAAAATAAATAATACAAGAAAGGAGAAAGAAAGAAAATTGCTGAGCTAATGTCCTTGAATATGCAAGAGGGAAATAAAGTGGCAAGTGGAGAGGTTCATCTTTGATAGAAGCTCTCTGTTAACAGAAGGAAGGCAAACCATATGGTCACTGAGACTGGGAGGCGTAGATGTGGTGGTGGAAGCTTGTAGATTCACTTTTGATTACTTCTGGGCTTTTTGCAGTGAAATAGGAAAAAAGGTTATCTGCGCAGAGTTAGGGTATGAGAAGTAATTGTTGGAGGCTTGAGGATAGAGGAGTTGTCACATAGTTGTCCAGGAGACTAGGAAAGTGAGTGGATTCAAGAAATACGGAGGAGTTGCCAATCATTACTAATAAATGGCTCAGTGAGGTTAGGGCCCATGCATTTAAAGTGAAACAAGTCACCACAGTGTGCATTTTCCACAGTAACATTGAACTCTCAGGTGTAGGCAGGGTATAGATGGAAAGCAGGATTAAATCTGGGTTGGAATTTTGCCAGGCAATAGTATGATGAAGCAAGAGAAGTACAAAATAATACTGAAAATGAACCATGGAGCAAAGTGTATAAGGTGTGAGGTGAGGATGTTTATTTGTTGTCAGCTGCTAAAGGAAAGTTAACCAGTACAGGATTTAATTATTTAACAAGTAGCAAATAACCACCCATAGATACAAATTTCATCACACAGTGTGATATCTTTTTTCATTTCCTTTAAAAATATTCATTTTCTTTTAAATTGGTGAAACAACAGTGACATCAAACACAAACTTCTGGTTGGGCACGGTGGCTCACGCCTGTAATCCCAGCACTTTGGGAGGCCGAGCCGGGTGGATCACAAGGTCAGGAGATCAAGACCATCCTGGCCAACACAGTGAAACCCCGTCTCTACTAAAAAATACAAAAAATTAGCCGGGCGTGGTGGCGGGCACTTGTAGTCCTAGCTACTTGGCAGGCCGAGGAAGGAGAATGGCGTGAACTCGGGAGGTGCAGCTTGCAGTGAGCTGAGATCGTGCCACTGCACTCCAGCCTGGGCGACAGAGCAAGACTCCGTCTAAAACAAACAAACAAACAAACAAACAAACAAACAAACAAACTTCGTGCTGGGAGATAGGTGCAATGTGTAATATCCATTTATGCTGACAGTAATCATCTCTTAGGTCTCACTATTTATAATAAACAGCTTACCAATCCTGCTTTCATATGAAGCCTCCAGAAGATTGCAGAGGCTGGCAAGAGTGTGGGTCAGAACATTATCATATAGCTTCAAAAATATCACAAGTCATTTTTATGTACCTGCCTCCTCCATGCTTCCTTACTACTATGATTCCATGCCTACTTACTGTCCTTTTTGGACAGATTCTCAACAAATTTTCTCTTTATTTTATTTTCCTTGGGAAAGGCCCCCTTTGGTGAGCTATCAGACCAGTTCTCTCAGCTCCTTAACCACATATGTACCTCAGCAATGAAGCTGGGACAGGCTGAACTGACCAGCAATTCTCCTGGCTGCTGTCAGATGCTTACAAGAGTATTTGGAAGAAAGTATCAGAAAATGGATGCAAATCCAAGATCAAATGAGGTCAAGGTCCTGGATTCCTTGAATATGCCATTCTTTTTTGGCAGTGTATGAGGTCTAAAATAGCATTTCCCATCTGGACTAGTTACTCTCTGTTTGGCCCTCCTCCTATAGCATATCCATTCCAGGTCTTCCTCTGCTCTGCACTCAGGAGGCTGACTGCTGCGGGCTGACTCTCCAGGCTCAATGCTGGATAACTTCCTACTGGGTTTGAACAATGGAGATTAGAAGGTTGACAGAGAGGTCAGGGATGTCTTCCCCACATTCCTATGCTCTGGCCTAGCCTATGTCTCTCCAGAACTCTAGCTTCTGTCAGAAGACCCCTCCTCCATGGCTCCGGCCCTCTCAGGACTAGAGTAACACGGTTTCCTTCTTCTGCAGCTCCAGGTCCAGAGGAGATAACAGCTTCTCAAGGCAGCTAGGGTCCGAGTGACTCAGCATTCCTTGCTAGCTACTTTAATCCTACCCATACTTCTGTACATTTCCCCTTGAAGTCTCTTGAAACTTCTGAGTTAGATTGTGTGTCTTTCCAGGACCTGACTGATGTACACCATTTTGAATTCCACCATGTGTAATTTTACAATCGCACTTGAGTACTGAAGCTGCTAGTCCAGTGGAACACCAGAGGAAGGAAATCAAATCCCAAGCATGTGTAATGTGATCATTCATTCATTCATTTAGTCTGGGTGAATATACTAACATTCATGTCTTGTTAAAAGTAGAGATAGGATTTCTTAATTTTAAAAACTTCAGAAAGGCCCATCAGGGCACCAGCTCTGCAAATAGTTTTTTCAATAAAAGTTTCACTTCTTGAATCAAAGGATACTTACAACGACTAATGGTAACCTTCACTGAAATATTTTTCTATTAACTATGACCCTGAAACTGTAATCATTCTGACAACAAAGCTGATTTTATATCATAAACAATTATTCAACTAGTCATTAGATTATTTGGGAAGTTCTCCCAGCCCAATAAAAGCCTCTAAGATTCTGTGTCAGAGAAAGAAACATACAGGAAATGGGAAGAAATTTAATGTATTTTCATAAGTTTCCAACAGTAACAACTGACCCATTTGATAGCTAATTTGTGCTAAATGTCAATGGATTAGTAATACAATCTTATAATTTACCCAAGATTAGCAGTTTGGCTATAAAGAGTGAGGTCAAAGAATACTGCTGTTAATTTTCAATGAATTTGCTTAATAATCAACTGTTTATGACCACATCCTTGTTTTCTTGTAATGACCCAGACTTTCAGGATTTTGAAAGTCTGAGAAAAATCTGCTATTAAATGTACTATGGTCAAGGTAAGATTTCTACAGGGAATATATAATTCTAATAGGCTCTTATCTAAAAGGATACACTTGACCAGTGTCACTAGTGATGTCGACATCAAATAAACATCAACATTAAATTGAGGCTACTATATATTTTCATGTACTGGATACATAGCCTATAAAGTCAGGCTAGAGGGACTAAAATATATTCCTGTTAAAAGTTAACAAATAGTGAATCTATCGTTCATTCTAGAGACAGATCAAATATATTTTGCTATAAAAAATGGAAAGAACTAATGAATATATGTTAGAAACTTTTTAAATTTTTTGCTCCCAAGAAGTATGGTAGGGTGAGCATTGTTAAATAAAACAAACCTAAGTTCAAGTCCTGAATTTGCTTTTGTTAGTTCATTAATCTTGGTCATGTAAATTATCCTCTCTATGCTTTAACTTTACCATCAGAAATATAGAAAAAATATTTATTTCCCTTGGAAGACATCCTCAATCATAAGAGGGTCCATCTCACTTAGAAAGGGCTTTTGGGAAAAAATTTCCACATTAAATATATTTATTAACTACATAATACTACATAATACATTCTGATTTCAGAAATATTAAACTGGATAAAATATGGCCTAGGATCTAGGAAACAAGACAAGGTTATCTGTCTCACTGAGTATGCAGCATGGAGTAAATAACATAATGTCAAGAACGCACCATGGTTCATGGCTCCAGAGCAAGTCCTAAATAAATATTGATGTTTTATTGCTATTGTAAATATCACTAACAAGAAGGAGAAGCAAACATCAAATACTTATTCAATACATTTTGGTTCAAAGTACCATGGAATTTGGGAGATAAATTGTAGAACCTCTGTTCCTTTCACTTTATAGGTAATATGCATGAATGGTATGATAAAGTTAAGTGACTTACCAAAACTAAATAATTGTAGAATCAAGATTATAACCCAGACCTTCTAATTATTTGTCCAATAAATAATAATAATATAATAAGTGCTTACTGTGAGCATGCATTATACTGGTTGCTTTGTATATAAATATTATCAAGTCATCACAGCAATCCAATGTGACAATGTAATAGGTACTATTATCCCATTTTACATAACAGGAAGCTGAGGCCCACACAGGATAAGCGAAATCTCACAAAAGCACGCTCTTGCTTCTGACTCAAACCCAGGTCTACCTACCTCAGCGGACTCTTTCCACTGAGCTAATGTCTCCTACCTGGATTTGTACTTGTTCCTTCTTGGATTGCTTTACTGATTGAAGTCTTATCTTTCTAACAAATGTATTAATTTCACAAGCACAGATATAATGTTACCTATTTTTTTTTGAACATGCATGGCACAGGGCTGGGCATTGTGTACGTGCTCAAAAAATGTTTGCTGAGTGTATGATAACTTTTTTTAAAAAAAATTACTTGTAAAAGCAAAAAAAAAAATAAACAAACACTTAAAGCAAGCAAAATGTGCAAAAAATTGCTCAAGTAATGACTTGGACTGGGCTCAAACAGAAATTCTCCTCAGTTTAAGAAATAGAATTCAAGCATATTCTCTGCTAATCCTAAGCCAGTACTGCTTTCTCTAACAGTCAACGGTTCAAAGTATAATAGATTTAAAATAAAAGTAAATTATAAGGCAAAAAAAAAAAAGAAAGAAAGAAAGAAAGAAAAAAAAAAAAACAGTCAACAGCTCCCAACATGCACGTTTAACAACTCCGAAGACAGGGCAAGCCTAAGAGGCACGTAGTTAAAATCTGACCGTCCTTGAAAACAGGGGAGCCACTTTCCACTGGTACATGTGACTTTGTTTAAGGTTAAGCATTCAAAAATCTGGAGCAATTCTTAGCCCTGGGCTAATACAGCTAGCTGATGCCTCTCTTCCTTTCACATTTAAAGAGAAAGAAGCCCCTCTTGAGATAATGAAGAGATCCAGAATATAAGGTAAGACTCTGGGAAAGGGCTATGATTGAGGTTTCAGCATTCTTGCCTTAGCTTGGAAAAGACTTCATACCTTTACTTTTATTTTATTTTATTTTATTTTATTTTATTTTATTTTATTTTATTTTATTTGATTTTATTTTGAGACGGAATCTCGCTCCGTTCCCAGGCTGGAGTGCAGTGGTGCGATCTCGGCTCACTGCGACCTCCGCCTCCTGGGTTCAAGCGATTCTCCTGCCTCAGCCTCCCGAGTAGCTGGGACTACAGGTGTGCACCACCACTCCCAGCTAATTTTTGTATTTTTAGTAGAGATGGGGTTTCATCATGTTGGCCAGGATGATCTCAATCTCCTGACCTCGTGATCCACCCACCTCGGCCTCCCAAAGTGCTGGGATTACAGGCGTGAGCCACTGTGTCTGGCCAAGACTTCATACCTTTAGAACAACATACTGCTTATACTGAAGACTGAGGTAGAAGATCATATGAGGGATGTGAAGGCAACGTAAAGCCAGGAAAGATGGGATTTACCTACACTCAACTCTTCTGCATTTCCTGCTTGACACTGTCCCCATTTCTTTCTTCCTGCCTGGCCTAGCAAGCTCCCTTCTCATTAAAAATTGGGCATAAAATCAGGTAAACTGAACTAGGGCCTATAGGCAGTCAGAATGTGGTCATATCACTTCCCAACCCAAATTAATAATATTCAACCTGGGCAATGCATATAAACTATTGCTTCTTGAGTTTGATAAGCTTTGCAGGATAACTCCAAAAGAATAACATGTTCATTACAACTATGCTCAAAGAAAAGACCATGTTGCTTATTACTAGGGCTATGGGTCTGATACTTTAAAAAAAATGTAAGAAATTTGCAGACACATAATCCAATGTTATGGTTTATCCAGTCAGTGCTGTGGCCACAGTTTAATGCTTTCTCAAAGCTCCCCTCTTTTCTTTTATAACAATCCCTTTCATTCTAAGCACATCTAAGTCTGCTAAGAGTCCTAATCAGTTTCCTGTTGCAACTTTTATAACAGCCTCTGACATCTTCCCCCAGATATCCATAAGCCTCGTCCTTTTATGTCCTTCAGTTCTATTAAAAAAAAAGTCATCTAATTAGAGAGGCATTCCCTGACAATCTTATATAAAATATAAATTCCTTGGTCTGATCCTGCCCCACCTAGCCCCTTACCCTATTTTGTTTTTCCCCATGGCACTTATCTCTACCTCACATGACATATATTGGTTTAGAGGTGGTCTCCCTTCACAAAGTGTAAGAAAGGACTCGGTTTTGTTCATTGTGGAATCTCTACCACCTATAATGGTGGCACTCATAGCAGGCTCTTGATAAATATTTGTCAAATCCACCAACAGTCTTCAAAGCCATTCTTCATTCACATCATTGCTAAAAAGTAAAAGTATAGTCGACCATGGTTTAGGTAAAAATATCACATTTCTTTCAACCACTTCTAACCTTAAAATCCAGGATGAATTGCAGCCCCATGCCTTTCACCCATCCCAAACAAGTTTTGTTTTGTTTTGTCTTGTCTTGTTTTTGTTTCTTTAAGTGAATTGTGTGCTTATTTTACTAGCACATTCCATATTTTGACACTACCCATTTCTGAATGAGATCGTCCTCTAAGTACAAAACAAGGTCAAAGGCATTTCCTAAAGTATTTCAATAACCTTCATAACATGCCAATACAAGGAAGTTTTCCTTGTATTGCTCAGAAGGTTGAGCATAAGGAAGCGATTTGGAACATGCCAAGGGCAAAAGGAGCTCTATACCTGACCCTGGAGAGTTGTCTCAGAGACCCCGGTAATCAGAAACTAAAGTTAGCTGAGACACCACACCAGGTGGCAAGAGTACACCTTGTAATCAAAACTTGTACATACCAGTAGAACATGCTGTACCTTTCTTTTAGTGATGTCCTCATCTCCCAGTTAAACACTGAACCTGATAATTTTCCTGCCTTGCTCCTTCTCCTTTAGATCAACAGCTAACCACATGGAGAAAACATAAATTATATATATGTATAAATTAATAAAAATAATTATTATTTTAATAAATATAATTATAATTAATAAATTAATAAAAATAATAAAATATATTTTAAATATATATATACTTAAAGACATTTTGAGTTTAAAATGTACAATTAGTGGTTTTCTCCAATTAGTAAAAGAAATTTGGATGCAGAGATGGCCATCCTGTGCCAAAAGGATGACTTTGGTCCCATTGCCTTAATTATAAACTAGATGGAGATGACAGTGCTTCATGAGGGTATGAGAGAGAGCGTGAGAATATTTTTCTGACTAAAGAACAAATCACTTATTTAAGCCATTATTCCTTTCAAGTTCCAACCATAATTTATTTAGTAGGCATAATTTCTAAATATGATTAGGCAAATTAATGGAAATTTACCAGTCACAATTGACTGATATTACACAGTCATGTGTTATAAAGAGCAAACAAACATAAGATTCTGGATCCTAAAGCAGAAGGCACATAGAGGGTATCCTTAATTTTTTAAGCCTTCAATTTGAAAAATATTTTTTATTTTGTCTCTGCTTTGTCTTACTTATGCCTAAAACCTTGAACATTGCCATAAGAACATAATTTTAAACATTTTACTCAGTAATAGTTATATGTTCTGTGCCTATATTGTTGAAGATCCCAGGGGCTGAATCACTGAGGTTTATCATAGCAATTTGTGCTGCAAATTCCACTTTCTGGACCTCAGTGCCTTGTCCTTTAAAACAAGGAAAGTGGACATGAAGAGCTGAGGTCCCTCTCTGCTCTATGAATCCCTAACTCTCACCCACTGAGTTTTTATATGTGAGCACCAATGGGCAAGCAAAACTCTGAAAGAAGTCTGGATGTGTACTGTAAAGGAGGGATATGAATGGGCTGGATGATGACCCACACTTCTAGACTAGTTTATTTAATTGCAATTAACACAATACATGAACAAAGCTGCTGTGAGGCTTAGCAAAAACACCATTTGTCAAGCATGGTGATTATAGGATCTTTCTCTAACCATTTTGGCAGTATAGTTTGTGGAAGAGCTTATTTTCAAAATTCTTCCATCTCTAGGGCACTTTTTGCCTCTGGGAGGAAAAACACTTCTGTGTTTAAAAATCTGGCTACTTTTCTTAGTCTAGAGTAGTGCTTCTCACCAGGAAGATTTTCTCCCCAGGTGACATTACAGCAATGTATACAGATATTTTTGGTTGTCATGAGTTGAGGGGAAGGAAGTCACTAGCATCTAGTGGGTAGGGACCAGAGATGCTGCTAAACATCCTAAAATGCACAGGGTAGCCCCAGGAACAAAGAATTATCTGGCCCAAAATGTCAACAGTGCATAGACTGAGATACCTTACTCTAGAGAAAGAAGCTTTAGATTGGAGGTAGCTGGGCCAAGTCCATGTTAAACAAATAAGAATAGAAGTTTAGGGGACAATCTTTGTCTTTGGGGTCTCATAGACACTCTTAATATCATTTAGGGCCTAATGACATTGATGTAATGATTAAAAAAAAAACTAATTTAAATGCAGGTAGAACTAAATAAACTTCCTTGGATTCTCTTTTCTGGATATGTTTTAAAGTAAGCATGACAGGTTGACACTTCTTCATAATCATTATTGAACACGTGAATATGATTGAACTACCGGAGCAATACTACTGGATTTAGTCTTATTTCAACCCAGGTCCTTGCAGTCAACCACAGATTTCATTATGGTCAGTACTAAGTTAACACCCTCCTCCTAGCATTGTCTCAGTGCTAGGAACCAAATTTTTACTGTAGAACCTGATGCATCTTAGATGCAAACACCTGTGACAGTCTTTAAAGATGGAGTATTAACTCTGTGGCCCAGCTTCCAGATAATGAGCCAGTGTAGAAGATGAACTCAAGCAATTGAATACTCACCACTTTAAACTTCCACACTTTTTAGTTGTTTTCATTGTAAGTTATTCTAAAACGTACCTCACACATCTTTGTCTTTTGCAACAGATAATACTGAACTTAATTTAATCATTTCTTAATGGTTTTAGGATGTCATTGTTACGGATGTCAGCTGTCAACCTGTGCAAGTGTTTCATGCAGGCAAACAAAATCAGTGGTTCAAGCAGAGTGTTTACTTCATTTGTTCTTGTGGCCTTAGTAGGCCAGCTAGTAAGTAATGCTTACTATTTTGAGTTCTCTGTCTTCACAGTGACCAAAGAGGCATACGCATTTCCCCAAGAAGCAGAAAATAATCATGAAGGTCTGACATGCACTCTCCCATCATTTTATATGCTGTGTATTCTCTAAGTGTGAAAAAATCATTTTCACATGATTTTGGTATTATATAACATTAAGTGCTATGTGCCACCCTCTGTAGAGCTAAGTGTTTGCCCCACAGTATTGATTTTATCCTCGTAACAACCTGTTAAGTAGGCACAAGTATTTATCTTCATTTTACAGATAGAGGAGGCTGAGGCCAAGAAATACTGAGTCATTTGCCTGAAGGGCAGAACCCAGATTTAAACCCAGGTGATCTGGCCCCAGAGCTTTGTTTTAACCGCAGCTACAGAAGCTGCAAAATAATAATCCATGGGCTGAGTATGGCCCATAGATATGTTTTGTTTTGCTCATGTAACACTGATAACTTCTGGGCCCACTGTCTACAGTTGGGCAGCTTGTGTCTGGCACAAAGTCTCAGCTAAGGAGGAGAGTAAGGGCTGAAATCCAGCCCACACTCGACTGGCGTAGCTACAGGGCTGCCATGAAGGAAGGGCTGCTGTTTCCTGATTTGGACAAAGGGTCCAAATGAGCTACTGTCATGCCTGGTTGTCAACACTAACAAACTGAGTTATTCACGCAAAATTCCAAACCTCTGGTTTTTACAGGATCGGAGGGGAGGGGAAGGGAGGGTGGAGATTAGAACCAGCATTCCTCAGTGGCAATAATTTCTCTAGAAGGGACATGTGCTTGCCTGTGTGCAACTGGCATGTTTCACACATTTATGTGACCTTCCAAGACACCACAGGCTTTCCAAGTTTGTGACCTCTATATGTACTACGTTACACTTATGGCATTTCATTTTAAAATCTTCTCCTTTCTCCTTCTCAAAAAAAGATTCAGTCATGGTGCTTCAGCTAAGCACCATAATTGAACTAAGTTTCAGCCCCTATTGCAGAGCAACAGAAAGCATGTCCAGCCCTCCTGAACTTGATTCCCTAAGTGACCAAGCAAGGGGGATTCAGTTTTCTTTTGCAGGCTGGAATTCTTGTTTTCTACTCTTGCGGCTCTGTGCCTGGAGTGAAACAACAACCACAACAACAACAACTTTGTCATGGGTAGCCAGGTATGGACAAAGACATAGGCATCAGACAGCTGTTCCCCTTCTAGCATTTCATTATCAACATGAAAACTGTACACATGAGTGTTCACATTTTGGAAACCATCACTCTTCCCTTCTTATATCACAACAGGCACCACCCAGGCCTGGAGCTTGTGGATGATCAATGAAGAGCCACAGGGAATGGTGACTGGAAGATAAAAGCTAGTGCTGACTGAATAGTAGTCAACTTGTGGTTCAACTTGTCAATTCCCTACCCAGCTAGAGTTCCAGTATATGCTACATTTTTCTCTGCCAAGCTGATGCAATCCAGCAGTCCCAAGTGCCCTCTTCATGCCCTTACCAAAGGGATTGCTGCCCTGATCTACAGAGACACCTGCTGCCTCGACATAGCTAGGAGACTTACAGCATCAACACTCTTCCCCACGTTTGGCTAAGTATTTGTAGCAGTTGCCACTCTTCACTGGCACATGCTTTGGTTTGCTATGGAAGCCAGAAGGAAATCATTCCATCTGTTACCTCTCTGTCTCATACCCAGGAGATTAGAGAACAACAATAATCTTTATTCTATCAAGTTCATCTTAAAGGAAGGCAAGAGAGGCCTGTAAGAGTTTAGACCAAAGATTGTCAATTTTCTCAGGTACCAGAATGACCTCTTGAAACAGAGACTATAAGTTGCCTATTAATAATGATTATCTCCTGCTCTGTACCTATAGAGCACATTTTTATGGAGGTGGCAAGGTGCCCAGCTTAACACAAACAAATTTCTATATTTTCCAGGTTCCCTTGCAGAGATAATCCTATGATGCGCACTAACGAGATATAAGCTGAAGTCACCAAGTAGGACATCTAGGAAAGAGAACAAACTTGGTTGGCTTGTCCGTTTGCCTTTTGCCTTTTACTCTGCACCTTCTTTTTAACTAGAAACATGATGCTTGGATCTCCTTCAACCATTTTGTGAGCATGAAGAAAAAGCTAGAAGAAGCTCATGACATTTGCTTATGAGACTATAATGCTTATAGCATGGGGACTTTGCAATTTACTTAATTTCTCTGAGTCTCAGTTTTCCAAAGTATATTACCTCCCTTGTAGGGTTTTTATGGGAAGTTAAATGAGATAATGTGGGTAGAATTGCCTCATAATTACTAATATAAAGTAGTCAATCCAGTCAACAAATAAATCATCCCTTTCTCCCTTTTACCCTTCCAATCAGATCTCCAGACTCAAGGGGGAATTAAGCCAGACTTATTTGCTGCTAGCTAGCACTTTCAAAGCAGGCTTCTGTCTAAAGTGCTTTTTGACTTGGTGTCAACTGGCACAGACCTGAACTGAGTAAACAAGGCTCTAGGCATATGAAAGAGATTCCCTTTAAGCTGAGCAGCAGGAACCCAAGGTAAGTAGCACAGTTGGGCCATGCCAGGCTGAGGCACAGAGAAGGTGTGGCCTTCACTAGAGAGAATCTAAGAATATCTGAGATAAAGTAATTATCAGGATGTATCCAAATGCTCTTCTAACGCAAAATATTAACCCACTTCCAACCTCCCCCTTGGCAAAATTATGGCAAAATGGAAAAGTGAAGAGGAAAAGCAATCCATTGATTGTATGACTTCAGGGCCTGAAGATACTGACAGAGAGAGAAGGCCTGCCATTCCCTCCCCAACCTACAAGCACCCACATTATTCTGATACCTATAGAAATGCAAATCACCTGTAAACAGGTGACTCTTTTCCAATGTTTTCCATTCTTTAAGAAAATTGTAGAATTCTACAATATCTCTTTCATAGCCAGCAGTTCTTTGGCATTGTATGTATCTGATGACTGTCTCTTCTTCAAAGCAGAGATCAGCAAACTTTTTCTGTAAAGAGTCAGATAGTAAATATTCTAGGTTTTGAGGTGAAGGTACATAAGGTCTGTGTTTTAACTACTAAACAATGACCTTGTAGTGAGAAAGGAGCCATAGATGATATGTAAATGAATGGGTATGGCAGTGTTCCAATTAAATGGCATCTCCAAAAACAGGTGGCCTGTAGTTTGGCAACCCTTGCTTAAAAAGACATTGAAACTATGCAAAACTGAACAAGAAACACTTGGTAATAGATAATACTGTCACCAATAATCATTGCCGTGAAACAGCCAGAGAGCTTAAAGTCAAAACCAACAGAGAGAAAGGGATGAAATGGGAAAGAGAGGCATTCGTGTAACATTAGAAACCATTAGAAAGAGTACTATCATGTAGCGCTTAAGACTCAAAAGTTCCAGGATTAATGTAAACTGTGACAAGCAAGGAAAGTCAAAGAATGCAACCATATTTCACAAAAAGGTTAAGATAAATAAGTTTAAGTGAATAGCACACTCTGTGGGCCACAGCATGGTGGCTCCATGTGAAGGCTAAAGTAACTTAGGAATGAATGGGAAACAAGGATAAGAATTTCAGTCTTTGACTCTTTAAGCAGAAAAATAGGACACCAGGCAGATATGAGATAAGGACTTGGGGCTGTAGCAGAACTTAAGGCCCAAACAGATGTCCTGCAAACATGGAAGGCCCCTCACTCCTGGCCCCAAGAGCACTGAATACTGGTGTAAGTGCTTTGCTTTCTCTTATTCACATGCAAAGTGTTCCTCTTCTGCAAATAACTTGCATGTGACCCAACAGAGTGTCTAGTTCCAGCCTTGTGAAAGATTTGTTTTGAAATTTTACCATTCTGCCCTGGGTTTTTGCAAGACAAAGAAATGAGGTAAAATTCATTAAGGTAGGAAGAAACCACACTGATTTAAATGGAGTGTGAAAAGTAAATGCCCTACACTGGGATCATGTTTCAACTAAGGGGATAAATTACAGATGAGAGTAAATGGATTTTCTGTCAGAATATACCCTACTCTGGCATGGGTACCAATTGTCTTGAAGACAATCTGTCCTTTAACAGCTATAACAAGTATTCTGTGGGACAAGACATACCTGACACTTATAAACGTCATAAGCCAAACAACGATGCCCCAACTTTCAGAAATCAGGCTCCCACAACACAGTGCCTGGATTTTCATCCAGCATCCCAAGATCAAGCACATCTCTCTATGGATCTGCATCTTGATATAGATGCACATGCTATATCCAGCCTTAAACTTTCTTGTGTTTTATCACTAACGCTGCACCAAGATTTAAAAAAAAAATAATTGCTCCAATTTGCTAAACCATCTTCTAAGAGAGAACAAGTCATGGGAAATGATGAAGAAGCCTAGTACACTGAATTGGTTGACAATACTTTTGACCTTAATTTGCAGTGATTGTTCACCCAATCAGGAGGAACCAATTCTCTCTGCTTTGAATGCCTAAGTACTATTGTGCTTATGCTGTTCCTTCCAGCATAAAGTGTCTCTTCACAAACTAGAGAGGTTTCCAATTGCATCGCCTCAACTGGTCTTGACAGGAGAAGAGATGAATCACAGGAGCAGTCTGGCACCGTCTCAATTTGTAATACTTTTTACCAAGGGCTAAATCACAGCCAGGCAGATGCCAGGAGTGTTTAATTTTCTTCTTCTCCTTCTTGTTAACAAAAGGAGAGGCGTTCAAGAAAGCTCAGTCCTACTTGACAGAATTAGTGGACAGAGTAGCTGTCAAAGGTGGATCTATGTGTCCAAAGAAGGCATGCATAGATAAGTTTGACTTAATCTTCAGGAAAGTTTTTCATGATGGCCCAAAACTAATCTGTAGCAAGAGATGAAACATTCAACATCATTTGTATAATGGAGACTTGTAGAGCTAAATGCATCTGAGATTCCTGAGCTCACCTCCGTTAGACCACTGCAAACTATGCAGTGCTTCCTTTACTGCAGATGTTTCTTCTTGAAATTGAAAAATGTGTATACAAGTTTCAAACAGCTCTCTATCCAACCCAAATGAACCTACTATCCCATATGTCTGTGTTGGCCTAATTCTGACACCAGTGCATCTTTTTTCTGATCACATGGTAATATGGTAGCCATGAAAGGCCAAACAAAAGAAAGAAAAAAGAATGGTGACTAGGGGTGGGGGTGAACTAATACAGGATGAATAACATACACAAGGAAAATGTGTAAATAAATAGAGTAACCACTGTTAATAACCCACTAGGCTGGCAAGCAAAGGTAAACTGATTGTAATCCTGGTGGAAAAAAACAGCTAATGAATAATTCATGAATCACTGAGGGGATGGAGACAAAAAGTTACATTCACTCTTCAGACCTACCATGTCACTCTCAAAGGAGTCTATTGCTTGTCCTTTTTCTGTGTGCATGTCTCCCAGTACATGCTTGATGCCTGAAACACTCTATCTTACTAGATAGACTAAGTGGCCTGAATGTGGTGTGGGCACATCTTCCTTCTAGCTATTATTTGCTGCTTTGCTGCTCTCTTTCTTGCTTACTTATAAGAAAGAACAACAAGTACCTTCAAGCAATATCTACACCTTATAAATGTAATCTACCTCCATCAAAGAAAATGGGGGGGGGGTGGGAATTGGCAATGTGTCACTTAGTTCTATACCTGTGAAATAATACAACATGGAGGCTAGCATGTTGCCTCAGTGAGACAGCAGATACTCAGAAAGAGAAACACCAAGATATGGGAGCTTCCATCACCCTTCTAAGGGGGATGCTAAATTGGAAATTTAATTCCACCTACCTACATATTTGGCTCTGATAGTCAAGTAGCTCACCAAAAAGAACTAGTGCATTTTTATAGTAGCCGTGAATATCTTCATTGCATTTCACTCATCTATAGAGGGCAATAAGCAGAAATAAGAATTCAACATTTCAAGAAGAGTCTCTATTGAACTTTTAAATTCTGGATAAGGATGTCATCAACCTAGCTAAGGATTAGTTTACTCTACCCAAGATGTATTCAGGAAGTACACTTTCTCTCTTATCCTCCCATATGTGCTAATCTGGGCTTGAAGGTACACAGAGATGCCTGTGGCTGACTCATAGCAAATTCCCAGAAGCAAGAGTGCTGAGCGAATGCTTAGGATTATACCATACTTTATTTCTAGGGTTTGTTACATAGATGGTGTGTCTTCTGGATACTGCCACTATCATATATCCGTCCATGCTTGATGGTACTGGGGGAGTTTTAAGCAGAAGAGGACGCAAGGAGACATTTTTTCCTCAACATGTTTGAATAATGAGAGTTGGTTTCTGAATATTAGGAGTTTTACTAGGACTTCATTACTTCTTAAGGTAAGTTACTAGAACCCAACAAGAAGGAAAATAGGGAGGCAAGAACTTATGACCTCTTCCTTTCCCCTGAAAATCACTTCTAATTAGCCAGGATATGGTTGCCAATAGCCCAACAGGAAGAGAAGTGTTACACTAGAAAGAAAGCCTAAAAATCCAATCTTGGAGCTGGTGTTCCCTTTAGTTTCTGTTACTCCTTTTGAGCTCCTAAAATATTTCAGCTATAGAATGTATGGAGAGGTTTCCATGATAGGTAGAATTAAGTATATGCTAACCTATGGGACTTATATTCTCTCAAGCATTTACGGAGCATCCATTAGAGCACATAAACTCTGCTGCAGTGAGGGATATTCCCAAGAAGCTTTAAGGTTCATTTTCTTCCCTCCAAGAGCTCAATGCCAGTCTCTGAAATGACTTCCCCATGTTGATTATATAAAACTGTATTAGTTGGCCTCTAGACATCTAGACCAACCTCAGCCAAAAAACTGTAATGGAGGGTTTGCAGCATGACTATAGCATAGGAAAAAGAAGGAAAACTTATCTGCCCTGCTTGCATTTTACTAATGTAATTATATTGTATCTTGACAAATAAGAGCGGAATCAAATATTTCAGGCCTAAACGTGTAAAAATGTCTGTAAAACTTGTGATTGGGCATACGTATACAAAAGCTGAACTTTTAGAAATATTTCTTTTGCTCTAAATTTATAGGCATTAAAGGATCCTAAAATTAACTTTCTTTTCTGCTATCACTCTATATAGATCCCATTAACAAGGTATAGATAATGCATGACCCATTATGTGTTAAATCCCTGCATAAAATCATTTATTATTGGATACCATAGACCTCTTAGAAAGTCATATACACAGGTCTGAAACTGTGTAGCTCATGTATCCATATAACTACTTAAAATAATTTTTAGGCATAGGTTTCCTTTGTAAAAAAAACAAAATCAGAGCCTGAAAGTGTTTAAATACTTAGGCAGTAGTTTTAAATAAATACTTGATAATCAAACTTTAAAAAATCTACTTTTCAAAGAGCAGTTATTTTTGATAATATGATAATACCAAACTCCTTCTCCATTCTACAGAAATCCCAGCTTTATTCTTAAGCAACAGATTTCACTTAACACAGCAAGGTCTCTGTCTCCCCACCTCCACTGACACACTTGGCAGTAAAAACTGTTTTCTGCCTACAGAATCACTAAAACCAGAAAACGCCCCAATCACTCATCCACTGCGAGGCGTAACCCTTTGAAAACACAATTTTCATTTTATCTTAAATGTACCAAATAATACAGTTTCTATCCAATAATATGAATTTTTCCTGACAGCATAGATTTTGACTTCCCATTACACATTCCTGTTAGTGATCCAAACTATTTCTTGCATTCTTTGATGTCTCCACCCTGTAAATACTTGTAGGCTTATCTACATTTTAAGTCAATTTTTGTGTATTGTTTTCCAAATTCCCATTTAACTCTCAAAACCTTTACCTTGGCAACAGAGCTTTGGGTCTTATCTTGAATTTGAATGCATATGAAATGTGTCTTTTCAGGTTGCCCCATTTGTAAAGTTTTCTCTTAAGAGTACCTTTAAGCTGTGATACCAAAATGTGCTCCCTAAAGTGATATTTAACCATTCCAAATCTACTTCTCCAAAGATTTTTTCTAAATCAGTAGTAAAAATAAAATCTGATTTATAATCAACCTTTGCTAATGTTAGTTCAGAATCTACCACTAGTTAATTACTTTTAAAAATTACTCTTTCTTTCACATATAATAACCTTACATAAAGTAGGACCACAGCCCCATTCAGCATCACCTCCCTAGGATTACCTCAACCACTTCTGCCTACAGCAGAAAACCACCAGCTGCCTATAGAAAAACAGCCTTCAGTATCTTCATGAACATGCGTTCACAGAAAGAACTGACAGTGAAAACAGACCCCATAAGGTAGAAATTTTGTAAGGTGAATCATAAGCAGTCCTTTCCCCACATTTTCACTTTAATTTTTATTTATACCACCCATATTTTATTTATCTTTTTCCTAATCTTCTCATTCCTCAGTATTAGCCCTAATTTTTTCCCAATATTATCCACTATATGGATTTACTGCTTTTAAAAATTCAGCCTTTTGCCAGATCATTACAAGGTCACAATCTAGTAGTTTGAAAAGCAAAACTATAGGCTTCATGGTGGCAATACACACACAGACATAAAAGTAATACCGTTATGCACTCTGCCTTCTTAAAATTGCTCACAGAAACAGAGTATAAGGAAAAGCCAGAACTATCTGTCCATGATGTGGGCAAGAGGAGAGGTGAAAGAGAAAAGAGGCCTTGAGATTTATCTCTTATTCCAGCTAGTAGTCATTCTTTCATGCATTCTTCAGTCGGCTTGCTATTCAAGGTCTCCATATCCAGGCTGATCTAAAACTTCTTAATCTTTTGCCTGGAAAACGCCACTTGCATTCCTGTCTTAATTCCTTGGCCAGATCTACATCTGCTCCTGGAATGCCCTCTCCCTGTGCCTGGTTAGTGAAGGCCCACCCACAAATCTTGCCTTAGCTCTGGCCCACCCCTTGGACAGCAGACTTCCTCATCCATTCCGCCTTCCTTCTTGAGGGCCTGGGGAATTCTCTGATTGTACCTTTCATTTAGCACTTTCCATATTCTGTTTCATAGAATGTATACAATAAGGTATGCCTGTTCTAGAAACATAGAATGTATACAATAAGGTATGCCTGTTCTAGAAAAATAGCTACCTTTTAGTGGTCTAAGTATCTGTAAATATTTCTAATTCTCAACAGAACTCTGTAGCATGATTAGTATCTACCTTTCATAGAAAAGGAAACTGAGTCTCAGAAATTTAAGTGATGGGCCCAAGGCCATACTTAGGAGAAGTAGGATTTGAATTCTGGTCTACCTGCCTGTGAAACCCATCTCTGCTTCATTATGCTACATTGCCTCTGTAGTGAAAGTAAGCTCTTTACATGAGGCCTGTGTTTTACACCCACCACTTTGTTTCCTCAGCTTATATTGTATGAGTACTTAATGAATATTAATAGAAAAGTTTATATTCAAATGAGATCACATTTTCTGAGTATACCTCTACAGAGGAAGAGGGCCAAGGGGCAGAAGAAAGCAAGTTCAGGATTCAATTTTCTGCAGATATACACAAAGCAAATGATCCTCAGGCATGATAATCCGGTGTTCACTACATATCCAACTCTGTAGAAGTCTCATGCCTAATTTAATAATATCACAGCATAAGCACCAGTGTTTACTTCTTTGGCTGTTTCTGCTCATCTAGTGAATTTGCTGGGCCTGGAATTAATCCTCAGCGGATGTTAGAAATATTATGACAACAGCTGGCACTGTCATTTGCAGTGTCCAAAATGGAACTTCCTTTTTTTCCAAGTAAAATATATGTGTTTCTCTTCAAGTGCTAGGCTTAGTTAAATATTAAAACCTTCGCTTTCCCTTCAGTAGTTAAATTTTATGATAATGTAAAACACAGAAAAATGGCTTTATAACATCACACTACCCTCCATATTATAGGCTATGATATCTGTATTTTATAGTCCACAGTTATATTTCAGCACACATACTTGTGGCTTATTTTTGAATCTGTGCAATTATAAGATGGATACTACCATATCACTTTCAGTAGGAAATGGAAGGCAATCTTTATTTCTTTTAAAAAAGGACAAATCTGCAAAATTACTTTTTTAAAGCAACAAATCTGTCATAGGAACTTCAGTCCAGAAAGATAAAGCAGGATACTGGGGGCCATGTTAAAGCTGAGACACTGTTCAGTTGGGAAGCTACATCTATGGATCATGGGCCCCTAATATCATGCTGATCTTTCATTTTGCATTCAAAGCCCTGGGCACAGCAAAGAGGCATATGCCAATGAAGGCCAGCCCAGCTGTCACAAATGCAAAGATGATCAGGTGGATTCGATTGTACAGCATGGCACTGCCAGCATAGCTCAGATTTCTATGCCAGGGTTGTAATCATAGCTACAATTTTGAGATATTAGTGCAATCTCTCTATGCACAAAATTATGAACCAGAATTTGGTGATCCCATTACTAAGAGTCAATGTGGTCTCTGGCAGCATACACCCTAATCCTTCTGGAAGAAATAAGGTGGAAACCACAGGGATATGAACCATTCCAGTGTTTCAGTAAGTAAATGCTAGAGCTCTGTGAACATCTAAGTAATGCAAACCTATCCACACCATTCCATAAGCTAAGAAGTTCATTTCATGTTTTCTCTTCTAAGTTCTACTGGTTAGGTGCAAATACTTGCCCAATTTTTACAGCTTTTTATGTGAGATATCTCTTATGACAATGTTCTTGCTATATTTTCTTTTAGAATCTACTGTAATTGTTTTTTTTTTCTCGTCTTCTTTACAGAACAAAGGGAGGATATTTAAATAAGGTTTAGAGTTCAAAGTTAAATAGAAAGGGCAGTTTATTCAGCTGGCTATATCCAACACTGCTTTGAAATATTTATTTTATGATTTTGCCTTTTTTAAAAAGTCTTATTTATAAAGATGAATGGCCATAACTTCTGGATTTGGAGCAAAAGAAATTTATCAAAATGCCCAAGATGAGACATCCAGACTAATAAAACTTCAATGATAATTCATATCAATACACAATGATCTCTAAAGCAACTCTCTACATGATAGAACAAAGGAAAGAAGGCAAAGTGATGAGCCTATTAATGTCACTGTATGATAACTTAAAAATTCTTTTGTAGTTGTTGCATTTCCAAAAATATGCTGCTCAATAAATGACAATCAATGCATAAAACAAGTTTATGTGTGTGTGTTAAATAAAAAAAAGAAATGTGTTTTATTTAAGACTTAGAAATTATGGAGACCAAGATGTTACAGTCACTCATTATTTATGTTTCTAATAGAAAAAGTAAAGAGATTCTTCATTTCAATTTCATATTCTACTTCTGTTTACACCTAGCACACTATCATTTTATTATGGTTAGGATACGATATTGCTAAGAGAGTTGAAGAATCTATTATCAAGCTTGAAGTTACTTTTAAAAAAGAAATATGTAAGAGGTAAAAAGGTGAAAAAAAGAAGAAAAGGGGACTAGGAAAGTGACATAAGAAGAGTGGGGAGGCAGGATAAGACAGAACGAGAACAAAATTGAAAAAGAGAGGGTAAGGCAGAGAAGATTGAAGATTGAGGAGATACCTATAGGGCAGAAAGTGAGAAGTAGAGAAACAGGATAAGAAGGCAAAGAGGACATATAGTGAAGAATGGAAGGAATAGGAAATAAGTGGAACTCTAGATTCCACTGAGAAGTGTGGGGTAGTTAACTGTGTTGACAGACGTGTGGATAGATTGGTGTTGGTTAGACTCGAATTCTATCATGCAGTAACTCGATGAACTTGGGCTAGTTTTTTAACCTTGGGGATGGCAACATAATCTACTTTATAGGGTTATTGTGAAGAGTAAATAAAATAATCCATGCACATGTTTGGTAGATGGTGAGCAGTACCCATATGTTAGCTGTGGCGATAAAGATGATGATGACTTCTCTGGGTCAAGTGCTTGGCTCAATGTGGAGTCCCTAACTGAGCAATTTATAGTTTCTGCCCTCTACAAACTTACATTATAAAGAAAGAGAAAATAGGTAGACAAAATAATCCCTATTACACGAAATATTTGGTAGGTCTTCCATATTAATACATATGCTAAAGAGTTCAGAACACCAATACATCAATCAAAACCCTGCCAAGGTACAAAAAAAAATTGAGATGTCACAATACGAGCAGGTATCTATAGAGCAGAAACTGAAGTGTATAGGGCAGAAAGAGCAGATGAAATGAGAATAAGGTGTTGTATTTCAGAGAGCAAATAAGAATACAGTAATTGTGCGCATAGCAGTTAAAAGGGTGGGCTTTAGAATTGCAGAAACCTGGGTTCAAATTCCAGCTAAGCCATTTACTTACGAGTTAACTTTGAAAATGTTACCTATATCCTGGACCTCAGTTTTCCCATCTATAAAAGGGGAATGAAAATTCCTACCTTACCAAATTGTCATGTGTACTAAATTAAAAAATAAGCTCAAGACAGTGTTTTAATAAATGAAGTTCTGATTACTTTATTATGAGTTTAGTACTATAATCAGAGTTCATAAAAGTTTTACTAATAGATACTTTGTATGATGAAACCAAATAAAACCAGGCTAACTAGGCTGAAGGAAAAGGAGACAGGAGCCAGAGCATGCACACAGCAAGTAGACTGTGTGTATGCAGCTGGTGTTGGGCAGTGGGAGGCAAGAGCAAAAGCATGTTAAGAGCTGTTCTATCAAAAAACATGAGCAGCTGTCCTCAGTTCCCACTGTGACCAAGACAAGCCTGAAAGAGTTTAAGGTTAAATTTTGAGGGAGAATTTTATGATATGCAAGTGTTCAGAGCCACTGATAAATATCATCAACAGTATAAGCTTTGTTTGGAGAGTTGGAGCATTTTTAGATATATAAGCAATAATAACCTTTATTAGTATTTTAAATACAATTCCACCTACAGGCCGATGGACGAAATATATGAATATAATCTCTCAGTAGGATCTTCCTATATCAGAAGACAAATGGTATTTCCCTCCTGGTTAAAATGTAGTTTTGGAAGGCATCATGGAAAAAGAAAGAATAAGGAAGAAATATGGCCCACTGAGTAAATAAACTGCATCTAGGAATCTGACATGGCAGGTCACTTGTGTTGATTTGTAGTGATTTCTCAATCTGGTCCATTACAATTATCTTTTTTCATTGTCTTATTTCATGATCCCTATTCATTTTAATCCTACTGATGAAACGTGGAGTGACAGCTAAGTATAATCTTTATTAGCAAATTTGGGAACTGAGGCACCGGGGAATTAAATGTAGAGCTTTTCTCTAAGTAAACCTTTTTGCCAACGCTTACGTTAAAAATAGCATAGTCAATTGACAATGTGTTATCAGACATAGAAAATACTATTAAGAATACAAGTAGGAATGAGTCACACAAGAATAAGTGGGTAAGATTATGATTCATTACAAGTAATCAGGATTAATGAAGTGACATGAACACAGAAGAAAAGTGTAAGTGATTATCAGAAGGACAAAGTATCCTTACATAACAAAGTCCTTAAGTAAGGAGAACATCATTAGAACGCAAAGTAGTCCACTGTGAAACGTTTCAAAGTACAGAAGTTCTCCCTACTCCTCCTCCAACTGCTTAACTACAAAATGCTGGAGTACCTTTGCCTGAGATATGGATGATACTGCAATGCCTCACCAGGAAACAAACTCAGGTCAGTGAACCAGATGTGCTGTGTTAATTCCTGGAGAAACTATCTCGTATTAGACTACAGAAATGTAAGAAGTTAACTCTTTTGTGGTATCTCATTAGTCTCTTCCACTCACATCCATTAAAAAAAGTTAAACTTGGTTTCTTTTTTTTTTTTTTGAGATGGAGTCTCGTTCTGTCGCCCAGGCTGGAGTGCAGTGGCGCGATCTCCGCTCACTGCAAGCTCCGCCCCCTGGGTTCACGCCATTCTCCTGCCTCAGCCTCCCGAGTAGCTGGGACTACAGGCGCCCGCCACGACGCCCGGCTAATTTTTTGTATTTTTAGTAGAGACGTGGTTTCACCGTGTTAGCCAGGATGGTCTCGATCTCCTGACCTCGTGATCCACCTGCCTCGGACTCCCAAAGTGCTGGGATTACAGGCGTAAGCCGCCGTGCCCGGCCAAACTTGGTTTCTTAATTTTGCTCTCTACAAGCCAATTCCCAAATTACAGAAACTTAGTTCCTAGCCAGCTGAGTTGAATCTGAAATTGTCGACCATTCTTAGAGAAAATAATTTTGCTTACAATCATTAGATGTATCTTAAATAGTACAACTGAGAAAGGAACAGTTTTATTAGTAAAGCAGTAGAGAATAAAAAGCAATTGAGAGGGTGATATAAAAGATTCAAAGAGAGCCGAGTTGAAGCAAGGTCCTGAAATAGATGAAGTGAGATGGGATAAAAGCTCGTGGTGAGAGGGTTCAGCCTGAGAATAGAACGACTGAATTCTCATAGAAGGAGAGGAAGGATAAATATCCAGAGAAGATGTATTGGAGAAGACATCCTATTGCAGAGGATGGCCTAAATCAGAGGTTCTCAAAGTGTAGTCCTCAGACCAGCTGTGTTGCCATCACCTGGGAGCTTGTCAGAACGGAGCATTCATGAGCCCCACCCTGACCTACTGAAATCAGAATTCCTGGGAAAAGTCCCAGGAAACTATGTTAGAAAGAGCTCTGCATGTGATTTTTATACATATTAAAGTTTGAGAACTACTGATCTAAATCTTCTCAGAGCAGGTAAACAGATCATCGGCTGAGAGCAAGGGGGTAGAGTATGGACTTCAGTAGAACAGATTTAAAACAAGTGCCAGGAGGAATATAGAATGGAGGTGAGAAATCAATGAAAGGCTAGCACTTATGTGAAGTTGGTTACATATCTTTCCAAATTAAGTCTTCTTGTGAGCTGGCTTCTAATCTCCATGCACAGTAATAATGAATCTATGTAAAACTGCATTCTGATTTACATATGGCTGACTATGACCCTGGAATGACAGTTTGATTATAATTTAGAAACTTCTAATGTATAGAATAAGTCAACCTAAGGAAAAAAGAAAAGAAGACAAAGTTTTTCTTAAGAAGACTAGAGAAGGCAACACACTAGAACAAAAGTCACCATATTCAGAGTGAAGTCCATAACTCTTCTAACTGGGTAGCCTTGGGCAAGTTATTGAACTTCAGAGCTCATTTTTCTCATCTGTAAAGTTGGATCTGGCATGCATTTAATCAAAGAGCAAAGAAGGGGGAAAAACAAGTAAGTACATAAATAACTACAGCACAAAACATATTATGATGAAGGCTATGATGGGGGTATTAATGCTTAGAGAGCAGTGAGGAATTAGCAATTAATTCTAAAAAAGGAAAACAAGGAAGCCTTCATAAGTGAAGATGAAATAGAGCTAGACCAGGAAGGGTGAGAGAAAATTTACCGGATGGAAGACCATAAAGGTAAAGGGTAGGAAAGGGCAAAGCAAACTTAGGGAATGGAAATAGCCCAGTGTGAATTTATAACAGCAAGACCATGGTAAGGGACATTTAGCTCTCAGATCGATTTTTCAAACAATGCTCAACAGCCTGAAAATAACGGGCAAACTTGACAGGGTAAGCAACTCAGTGCTAGGAATCATTTTTCATTTTTCAGTATGTAGTTCATAAATACTGAACTTTCAGTAAAGACCTCTCTCAGGATTCTTCCTGCCTGGCTGTAAAGTAAAGGAATCAAAGGTATAATTTCTGAAGGAAGTGTTCATCCCTTTCATTTTTCATACTCCTGACATGGATATTATGGGTGCTTCTAGAGCCACTTGGCAGAAGGACTGCCTCTGTGAAAAATATTGCTGTTCTGAGGCCAGAATTTAAACTGATTCCATAGGAAACTGCATAGGAAAGGAAGAATACACTACAATGAGCTTTTGATTAACCTTTTAAAAGTGGGTGAGCTTTTTATTCTCAAAGTAAAATTCATATATTGAATCTCTATCAAAGAGCCCCGCTAAGCACCTTTTTCCTGTCTTGGAGCATGCCTCAGTGGACCTGAGTGAGCAGAAAGCAGTTGTCCTTTTGAATTTAGAAACAGTTCTGGGCTCTCCTCAGGGAAGCATGGTCACACTGAAGACAAAAGAGCAGCAGGCTGCATATTTCTGGAAGAGAATGCAAGGAAAGCATCTTTTTCATTTTGATCTGATTTCACATTTCCAGGACTAAGCAACAGGCTGATCACTACAATTTCATACCTCCCTCTTCTGGAAAATGCTTATTTCTGATGCATTTACTCTTTACAATGTCTGGAAATCTTCCAAACTACCAGATTTAAAGAATATCCTAACGGTGGATATGTGGATACCTGTAGTCCTACATAAGGTAAATATGAATCATATTTTTAGTTAATGAATTAGACACCACACACATGAGTCTTGAAAGTTTAGTCCAAAGAACAGCGTTTCATTGGGTTCTAACTTCACATGTAAGGAGTCACATGTCAATCCATAAAGATACATTTTCTGGGCTTTTTAAGGATGTCCACAGTATGAAAACTCTAAAAAGAAAACAATTTCCTCAAGGCAAAGTGTTTATGATACACACTTATAAACATGATCCATCCATGTGCCGGCCAGCAAGCATTATTAAGTACCTACTTAGTGCTCGTTCTGCACAGAGCTATGTGCTGGACAGCAAGTATTATTAAGTACCTACTTAGTACTCTCTCTGCACAGAGACAACAGTAGGCTGGTTCTAAGCACAAGATAAAAATCTGAGTCAAATGCTAGCCCTGGAATACAGCCCAGTATGTTACAACCGTGTTTTCAAACCTTGTGAAGGTTCTTTTCTCTGACTTCACCCTAACAGAATGAGAGTGCTTGATTTTTGAGAGTTCAGACCTGGCTAAATTGACCATACAGTTACCCTTTCTCTGGCAACCTATCTTTATGTTAACGACAATGTTATGGACATGGGCTAAGAGGTCCCTTTATAAGTTTTTCTCAACTCTTGCTACATTGCTTGGCTTCACTAAATGGGCATCACTTTCAGATTCGATTCCCTCCCCTAACGTGTTAACTAGGTATCATTTAGGAAGTGGTTGATAACACGCATGACTTCCCTATTCCTCAATAATAATTATCAATACCAATAAAATAATTATTTTGGATGTTGTGAAGAAACAACACAGTTCTTTTTTTTTTTAACATGTCCAAATAAAATACATCTTTAAAGTCTCATAGAATCATAAACTCACCAATGGGGCTGAAATGAACTTGTATTCACCAAGCTCAGGCTCCTTGGGCAGATTTCTCATTTGCAAGCTGATAATTAAAAAGACAGTAAGTGCCCAGCCATGGAGGCTCATACCTGTAATTTCAGCACTTTGGGAGGCCAAGGTGGGCAGACTGCTTGATCCCAGGTGTTGGAGACCAGCCTGGGCAACATGGCAAAACCCCAGCTCTACAAAAAATACAAAAATTAGCCGGTGGTGGAGGTGCACGCCTGTAGTCCTAGCTACTCAAATCCCTTGAGCTCCAGAGGTGGAGGCTGCAGTGAGCTGAGATGGCGCCACTGCACTCCAGCCTGGATGACAAAGTGAGACCCTGTCTCAAAAAATAAATAAATAAAGAGAGAGTAAGTGTGAATGCCAGCAAGAATCACAAGTGTGTGATCTGGGGGAGGAGCCAAGATGGCCGAATAGGAATAGCTCCAGTCTACAGCTCCTAGCATAAGCGACACAGAAGACGGGTGATTTCTGCATTTCCAATTGAGGTACCAGGTTCATCTCACTGGGGTGTGCCAGACAGTGGGTGCAGGACAGTGGGTGCAGCGCACCGTGTGCGAGCCAAAGCAGGGTGAGGCATCGCCTCACCTGGGAAGCACAAGGGGTCAGGGAATTCCCTTTCCTAGTCAAAGAAAGAGGTGACAGACGGCACCTGGAAAATCGGGTCACTCCCACCCTAATACTGTGCTTTCCCAATGGGCTTAAAAAAGGGCACACCAGGAGATTATATCCCGCACATGGCTCGGAGGGTCCTATGCCAATGGAGTCTCGCTCATTGCTAGCACAGCAGTCTAAGATCGAACTGCAAGGTGGCAGCGAGGCTGGGGGAGGGGCGCCCACCATTGCTGAGACTTGATTAGGTAAACAAAGTGGCCAGGAAGCTCGAACTGGGTGGAGCCAACCACAGCTCAAGGAGACCTGCCTGCCTCTGTAGGCTCCCTCACTGAGGGCAGGGCACAGACAAACAAAAAGACAGCAGTAACCTCTGCAGACTTAAATGTCCCTGTCTGACAGCTTTGAAGAGAGTAGTGGTTCTCCCAGCACGCAGCTTGAGATCTGAGAAGGGGCAGACTGCCTCAAGTGGTTCCCTGACCCCTGAGTAGCCTAACTGGGAGGGACCCCCCAGCACGGGTGGACTGAAACCTCACACGGCTGGGTACTCCTCTGAGACAAAACTTCCAGAGGAACGATCAGGCAGCAGCATTTGTGGTTAACCAATATCTGCTGTTCTTCAGCCACCACTGCTGATACCCAGGCAAACAGGGTCTGGAGTGGACGTCTAGCAAACTCCAACAGACCTGCAGTTGAGGGTCTTGTCTGTTAGAAGGAAAACTAATGAACAGGAAGGACATCCACACCAAAAACCCATCTATACGTCACCATCATCAAAGACCAAAGGTAGATAAAACCACCAAGATAGGGAAAAAACAGCAGAAAAACTGGAAACTCTAAAAATCAGAGTGCCTCTCCTCCTCCAAAGGAACGCAGCTCCTCACCAGCAATGGAACAAAGCTGGATGGAGAATGACTTTGATGAGTTGAGAGAAGAAGGCTTCAGACGATCCAACTAATCTGAGCTACAGGAGGGAGTTCGAACCAATGGCAAAGAAGTTAAAAACTTTGAAAAAAAATTAGACGAATGGATAACTAGAATAACCAATGCAGAGAAGTCCTTAAAGGACCTGATGGAGCTGAAAACCAAGGCACGAGAATTACGTGACAAATGCAGAAGCCTCAGTAACCGATGCAATCAACTGGAAGAAAGGGTATCAGTGATGGAAGATGAATGAAATGAAGCGAGAAGAGAAGTTTAGAGAAAAAAGAATAAAAAGAAATGAACAAAGCCTCCAAGAAATATGGGACTATGTGAAAAGACCAAATCTACATCTGATTGGTGTACCTGAAAGTGACGGGGAGAATGGAACCAAGTTGGAAAACACTCTGCAGGATATTATCCAGGTGAACTTCCCCAATCTAGCAAGGCAGGCCAACATTCAAAATCAGGAAATACAGAAAATGCCACAAAGATACTCCTCGAAAAGAGCAACTCCAAGACACATAATTGTCAGATTCACCAAAGTTGAAATGAAGGAAAAAATGTTCAGGGCAGCCAGAGAGAAGGGTCAGGTTACCCAGAAAGGGAAGCCCATCAGACTAACAGCTAATCTCTCAGCAGAAACTCTACAAGCCAGAAGAGAGTGGGGGCCAATATTCAACATTCTTAAAGAAAAGAATTTTCAACCCAGAATTTCATATCCAGCCAAACTAAGTTTCATAAGTGAAGCAGAAATAAAATACTTTACAGACAAGCAAATGCTGAGAGATTTTGTCACCACCAGGCCTGCCTTACAAGAGCTCCTGAAGGAAGCACTAAACATGGAAAGGAACAACCGGTACCAGCCACTGCAAAAACATGCCAAATTGTAAAGACCATCAAGGCTAGGAAGAAACTGCATCAACTAATGAGCAAAATAGCCAGCTGACATCATAATGACAGGATCAAATTCACACATAACGATATTAACTTTGAATGTCAACAGGCTAAATGCTCCAATTAAAAGACACAGGCTGGCAAATTGGATAAAGAGTCAAGACCCATCAGCGTGCTGTATTCAGGAAACCCATCTCACATGCAGAGACACACATAGGCTCAAAATAAAGGGATGGATGAAGATCTACCAAGCAAATGGAAAACAGAAAAAGGCAGGGGTGGCAATCCTAGTCTCTGATAAAACAGACTTTAAACCAACAAAGATCAAACGAGACAAAGAAGGCCATTACATAATGGTAAAGGGATCAATTCAACAAGAAGAGCTAACTATCCTAAATATATATGCACCTAATACAGGAGCACCCAGATTCATAAAGCAAGTCCTTAGTGATGTACTAAGAGACTTAGACTCCCACACAATAATAATGGGAGACTTTAACACCCCACTGTCAACATTAGACAGATCAACAAGCCAGAAAGATAACAAGGATACCCAGGAATTGAACTCAGCTCTACACCAAGTGGACCTAATAGACATCTACAGAACTCTCCACCCCAAATCAACAGAATATACATTCTTTTCAGCACCATACCACACCTATTCCAAAATTGACCACATAGTTTGAAGTAAAGCACTCCTCAGCAAATGTAAAACAACAGAAATTATAACAAACTGTCTCTCTGACCACAGTGCAATCAAAGTAGAACTCAGGATTAAGAAACTCACTCAAAACCGCTCTACTACCTGGGAACTGAACAACCTGCTCCTGAATGACTACTGGGTACATAACGAAATGAAGGCAGAAATAAAGATGTTCTTTGAAAGCAACAAGAACAAAGACACAACATACCAGAATCTCTGGGACACATTCAAAGCAGTGTGTAGAGGGAAATTTATAGCACTAAATGCCCACAAGAGAAAGCAGGAAAGATCTAAAATTGACACCCTAACATCACAATTAAAAGAACTAGAAAAGCAAGAGCAAACACATTCAAAAGCTAGCAGAAGGCAAGAAATAACTAATATCAGAGCAGAACTGAAGGAAATAGAGACAAAGAACCGTTCAAAAAAATTAATGAATCCAGGAGCTGGTTTTTTGAAAAGATCAACAAAATTGATAGACCACTAGCAAGACTAATAAAGAAGAAAAGAGAGAAGAATCAAATAGATGCAATAAAAAATGATAAAGGGGATATCACCACCAATCCCACAGAAATACAAACTACCATCAGAGAATACTATAAACACCTCTACGCAAATAAACTAGAAAATCTAGAAGAAATGGATAAATTCCTTGACACATACACTCTCCCAAGACTAAACCAGGAAGAAGTTGAATCTCTGAATAGACCAATAACAGGCTCTGCAATTGAGGCAATAATCAATAGCTCACCAACCAAAAAAAGTCCGGGACCAGATGGATTCACAGCCGAATTCTACCAGAGGTACAAGGAGAAGCTGGTACCATTCCTTCTGAAACTATTCCAATCAACAGAAAAAGAGGGAATCCTCCCTAACTCATTTTATGAGGCCAGCATCATTCTGATACCAAAGCCGGGCAGAGACACAACCAAAAAAGAGAATTTTAGACCAATATCCTTGATGAACATTGATGCAAAAATCCTCAATAAAATACTGGCAAACCGAATCCAGCAGCACATCAAAAAGCTTATCCACCATGATCAAGTTGGCTTCATCCCTGGGATGCAAGGCTGGTTCAACATATGCAAATCAATAAATGTAATCCAGCATATAAACAGAACCAAAAACAAAAACCACATGATTATCTCAATAGATGCAGAAAAGGCCTTTGTAAAAATTCAACAATGCTTCATGCTAAAAACTCTCAGTAAATTAGGTAATGATGGGACATATCTCAAAATAATAAGAGCTATCTATGACAAACTCACAGCCAATATCATACTGAATGGGCAAAAACTGGAAGCATTCCCTTTGAAAACGGGCACAAAACAGGGATGCCCTTTCTCACCAATCCTATTCAACATAGTGTTGGAAGTTCTGGCCAGGGCAATCAGGCAGGAGAAGGAAATAAAGGGTATTCAATTAGGAAAAGAGGAAGTCAAACTGTCCCTGTTTGCAGATGACATGATTATATATCTAGAAAACCCCATCATCTCAGCCCAAAATCTCCTCAAGCTGATAAGCGACTTCAGCAAAGTCTCAGGATACAAAATCAATGTGCAAAAATCACAAGCATTCTTATACATCAATAACAGACAGAGAGCCAAATCATGAGTGAACTCCCATTCACAATTGCTTCAAAGAGAATAAAATACCTAGAAATCCAACTTACAAGGGATGTGAAGGACCTCTTCAAGGAGAACTACAAACCACTGCTCAAGGAAATAAAAGAGGATACAAACAAATGGAAGAACATTCCATGCTCATGGGTAGGAAGAATCAATATTGTGAAAATGGCCATACTGCCCAAGGTAATTTATAGATTCAATGCCATCCCCATCAAGCTACCAATGACTTTCTTCACAGAATTGGAAAAAACTACTTTAAAGTTCATATGGAACCAAAAAAGAGCCTGCATCACCAAGTCAATCCTAAGCCAAAAGAACAAAGCTGGAGGCATCATGCTACCTGACTTCAAACTATATTACTAGGCTATAGTAACCAAAACAGCATGGTACTGGTACCAAAACAGACATATAGACAAATGGAACAGAACAGAGCCCTCAGAAATAATGTCACATATCTACAACTATCTGATCTTTGACAAACCTGACAAAAACAAGAAATGGGGAAAGGATTCCCTATTTAATAAATGGTGCTGGGAACACTGGCTAGCCATATGTGGAAAGCTGAAACTGGATCCCTTTCTTACACCTTATACAAAAATTAATTCAAGATGGATTAAAGACTTACATGTTAGACCTAAAACCACAAAAACCCTAGAAGAAAACCGAGGCAATACCATTCAGGACATAGGCATGGGCAAGGACTTCATGTCTAAAACACCAAAAGCAATGGCAACAAAAGCCAAAATTGACAAATGGGATCTAATTAAACTCAAGAGCTTCTGCACAGCAAAAGAAACTACCATCAGAGTGAACAGGCAACCTATAGAATGGGAGAAAATTTTGGCAATCTTCTCATCTGACAAAGGGGTAATACGCAGAATCTACAATGAACTCAAACAAATTTACAAGAAAAAAACAAACAACCCCATCAAAAAGTGGGTGAGGGATATGAACAGACACTTCTCAAAAGAAGACATTTATGCAGCCAAAAAACACATGAAAAAATGCTCATCATCACTGGCCATCAGAGAAATGCAAATCAAAACCACTATGAGATACCATCTCACACCAGTTAGAATGGCAATCATTAAAAAGTCAGGAAACAACAGGTGCTGGAGAGGATGTGGAGAAATAGGAACACTTTTACACTGTTGGTGGGACTGTAAACTAGTTCAACCATTGTGGAAGTCAGTGTGGCGATTCCTCAGGGATCTAGAACTAGAAATACCATTTGACCCAGCCATCCCATTACCGGGGTATATACCCAAAGGATTATAAATCATGCTGCTATAAAGACACATGCACACATATGTTTATTGTGGCACTATTCGCAATAGCAAAGACTTGGAACCAACCCAAATGTCCAACAATGATAGACTGGATTAAGCAAATGTGGCACATATACACATGGAATACTATGAAGTCATAAAACATGATGAGTTCATGTCCTTTGTAGGGACATGGATGAAACTGGAAACCATCATTCTCAGCAAACTATCGCAAGGAAAAAAAACCAAACACCACATGTTCTCACTCATAGGTGGGAATTGAACAATGAGAACACATGGACACAGGAAGGGGAACATCACACACTGGGGACTGTTGTGGGGTGGGGGGAGGGGGGAGTTATAGCATTAGGAGATACACCTAATGCTAAAAGACGAGTTAATGGGTGCAGCACACCAACATGGCACATGTATACATATGTAACAAACCTGCACGTTGTGTACATGTATACTAAAACTTAAAGTATAATAATAATAAAATTAAAAAAAAAGAAAAAGAATCAAGTGTGTGTGAGAAGAGATGGAGTAGAAGGCAAAAAAGAGAGACCATCCCCTATCAGGGTTTTATTGATAGACTATTAGAGGTAGTAACACCTGAAACACCATATAAATTGCCTGAACTTCAAAAGCCTCAACTTTCCTTTGAATTTCTGTTGGCCAGTATTTCTGTGTCAGAAAGGAACTTTAGAAAAAGGCTTTATAATTACATAAAGTAGTAGAGGAAAAGGAGAATCATTTTCCAACAATTTCTCTCTTCAGTCAGGAGTTTCTCATCATGATTTTCATAATTCATCATCAATTTGCATTATTTTTAAGAATTTGCTATTTTTAAAAAGAATTTAGGCCAGGTGCAGTGGCTCACGCCTGTAATCCCAGCACTTTGGAAGGCCAAGGCAGGCAGATCACGAGGTCAGGAGATGGAGATCATCCTGGCCAAAATGGTGAAACCCTGTCTCTACTAAAAAACAAAAAATTTAGCCGGGCATGGTGGTGCGTGCCTGTAATCCCAGCTACTCGGGAGGCTGAGGCAGGGGAATCACTTGAACCCGGGAGCGGAGGTTGCAGTGAGCCGAGACTGTGCCACTGCACTCCAGCCTGGGCGACAGAGCAGGGCTCCATCTCAAAAAAACAAAAACAAAAACAAAAAAAAACAACAACAAAAAGCCGGGCGCGGTGGCTCACGCCTGTAATCCCAGCACTTTGGGAGGCTGAGGCGGGCAAATCACGAGGTCAGGAGATCAGACCATCCTGGCTAACACGGTGAAACCGCGTCTCTATTAAAAATACAAAAAATTAGCCGGGCATGGTGGTTGGCGCCTGTAGTCCCAGCTACTCGGGAGACTGAGGCAGGAGAATGGCGTGAGCCTGGGAAGCGGAGCTTGCAGTGAGCGGAGATCGCGCCACTGCACTGCAGCCTGGGCGACAGAGCGAGACTCCGTCTCAAAAAAAAAAAAAAAAAAAAAAAGAATTTAATCTGATGAATCTGATGTATATTTCTCAATTCATGATATCCTTTGCATGAAATTCTTTAAAATGAACCCTAAAGAGGGGGGAAAAAGCTCCATTTTCCCACTGTCAAATGCTGTTGGGATTATGGATTTCAGCTTACTCTCACTCACCCCATCACAACATTTTGACTGCTGACTCTGACTTTTCTCTGATTCTGCTACACAGGCAATTTCCAAATTGTTACTCATTCCATTCCTACACCCAGTGGAAGATCCACGTTTTTAGGGCCTGAAACTTATACAATTTGGTGGGGGGGGTCCTTTTTAAGAAAAAAAAAAAATACATAATTACAAATACAAAATGCGCATGACCACTTTAATGCCACCCAACTAGAAAGGGGAGGAGAAAGGAGGGAAAGTTGAATTGGAAGAAGACAATAATCTTAACCAGTCATGGCTGAAACACATTATGTTTTGCAATTTTTATAAAAAAAATGACCATAATAACACATTAGCAGGGTTCCTTCCAGGACCCTGGAAGGGGTCTCTGCAAGTGAGGGACCCTCAGGCTTCAACTCCTAAAGTTTCACAAATCTGCCTCTGTTATAAACCCAAATCTCTACTGCCTTCATTACATCCAAACCTAGAGGGAAATTCCAGCCCAAGCATAAATCCAGTGCTCTTTACCAGTTCCCTTTAACCCATAGAAAGACTTAAATTTTCACAGGAGGAATAGTTAGAAATCAAGGGCAGGCCGGGCGCAGTGGCTCACGCCTGTAATCCCAGCACTTTGGGAGGCCAAGGTGGGCCTCGAGGTCAGGAGTTCCAGACAAGCCTGGCCCACATGGTGAAACCCCGTCACTACTACAAATACAAAAATTAGCCAGGTGTGGTGGCAGGTGCCTATAATCCAAGCTACTCAGGAGGCTGAGGCAGGAGAATCACTTAAACCCAGGAGGCGGAAGTTGAAATGAGCCGAGATAGCACCATTGCACTCCAGCCTGGGCAACAGAGCGAGACTCTGTCTAAAAAAAAAAAAAAAAAAAGGGGGCAAAAAAAAAATGTTGTAGAAAATTATTAAATAGTTAAAAGTCAAGGGTGAAAAAAGAAAAAATATATTGTAAACAAATATATGTTCCTAAAAATACAGGTTTTACTCTTTAGAAAACTACCCATTCCTCTTTGATTGTTTTGTATAAGCATTCTGTTTGTATAGAGTACATATTATCAAAATGTTCCTCTTCGTGTTCTTAGTGACTAAAATCCATTTCTCTCTTAAGTTCCCTGCCTTTTTTTTTTTTGCCTGATTCTGAAGGTATTTGCAAGCCTCTCATAGAGGGTGTCTTATAGAAGTCCAATCCTGACTACTCACCAGACAGCAGGTAGAGCACACTGCCATCCTAAACCAGGCACTTCTACAATCAGAAGAGGGGCCTTTGTGGAAGCAGGTTGGCAGACAGACACTGTTCTTTCTTTCTTTCTTTCTTTCTTTCTTTCTTTCTTTCTTTCTTTCTTTCTTTCTTTCTTTCTCTCTCTCTCTCTCTCTTTCTTTCTTTTCTTTCTCTCTCTCTCTCTCTCTCTTTCTTTCAGAGACCGAGTCTTGTTCTATTGCCCAGGTTGGAGTGCTGTGGCACAATCTCGGCTCACTACAACCTCTGCCTCCTGGGTTCAAGCGATTCTTCTACCTCAGCCTCCCAAGTAGCTGGGATTGTAGGTGTGCACCACCACGCCCTGTTAATTTTTTGTGTTTTTAGTAGAGATAAGGTTTCGCCATGTTGGCCAAGCTGGTTTTGAACTCCTGACCTCAAGTGATCCACTCACCTTGGCCTCCCACAGTGCTAGGATTACAGGCATGAACCACCACGCCTGGCCAGACAGACACTTTTTTTTTTTTTTTTGAGACGAAGTCTTGCTGTCACCAGGCTGGAGTGCAGTGGCACAATCTCAGCTCATTGCAACCTCTGCCTCCCTGGTTCAAGCGATTCTCCTGCCTCAGCCTCCCGAGTAGCTGGGACTACAGGCGCATGCCACCATGCCCAGCTAATTTTTGTATTTTTAGTAGAGACAGGGTTTCACCATGTTGGCCAGGATGGTCTCAATCTCTTGACCTCGTGATCCACCCGCCTCAGCCTCCCAAAGTGCTGGGATTACAGGCGTGAGCCACTGCGCCCGGCCAACAGACACTTTTCAATAGACCTTTCTAATTTGCTTATCAGCTTTTCTGAGCTTTGCCTTAAGAATAAGGCCTCATTATTAAACCACATATTGCAGTGTTCACTGCCATGAATTCACCGAGTTAGGCTGAATTCTGGTAATGTCCTGCTATATATCCAACACATACCTAGCATAAAAATTATTTCTATCTATAGAGAAAAATATTATCTTTGGGCCATTCATAACTCTCCACTTAGAAATCGGGAGGCTGAGTCAAGAGAATTGTTTGAACCTGGGAGGCGGAGGTTGCAGGGACCCGAGATCGCGCCGTTGCACTCCAAGAGTTCCAGGGCAAAGCTCTGGGTGACAGGGTGAGACTCCGTCTCAAAAAGAAACTACTTAGAAATGATAAGGCCTCATTGTTAAACTACATATTCTACTGATCACTGCCATGAATTCACCCAGTTAGGGTGAATTCTGGTGATGCCCTACTATACACCCAACACAGACCTATAATACAAATTCTTTCTATCTACAGAGAAAACTATTATCTTTAGGTTATTCATACCTCTTTCACTTAGAAACAGTAGTTTCATTCTTAGACTCAACTGCTTCTCTGGTAAACCTCATTCTGTCATAGCAATGCACCCAATCTTAAGGCATACACTGACTTTTAACATTATTTAGAGTAACCAACCTAAGGGAGGTGACATCCAAGTCATGAAATCACAGAGTAACAGAATCTTGGAACACAAGGAACCTCTGGGATGACCTGGTTGTACCTCCTATCCAGCAGATGGAGTCTAATCCCTAGAGCTCAGGAGCTTGTTCATCTGGCCCCACCTAAACACATCTACTCACAAGAAGCTCTTTCCCTTAGAGGCCAGGCTGTTTCTTTGGAAATTGATTTTAATATTTAGAAACTCTTCCTTATATTTGCTCTCTTATAGGCCTTAGTCACCCATCCACCACTCCTCAGCTGGAAGCAGCCAAGAATAACATCTTATTCTACCAATGACAATCCTTCAAATTCTTATGGGCTATACACCATGTTCCACTTAGGCATCTAATTCTCTTTCTACTATTTGGCATAATTTCTTGCCCTGCCAGTATTCTGGCAAATGCTTCTAATGTTCTCTAATTTGTCAATATCCCTCTTAAAACATTTCATCTAGACTTGAAGCCATTAACCGAGATGTGGTCTACTATGACTATTTGTATATATATACTTCTTTTTTGTGCAATAGCATTTATACAATCCACAAATGAGTTAACTTCTGGGGGCAACTGTGTCAAATGCTTGGCTCAAATTAAGCTCATGACCAATTACATATAAAACCAGAACATGAGAACATAAGCCAGATTCTCTAAGTAGAAGTAAAGCATACATCTCCAGAAGTAAAGCATCTTAAAATAATCATCTTCCTGTAGATGTTTAAGGGATGGAATTTTATGATAATCACCCCCCCACTGACCTGCTGCATAGTTTGTCAACTCAACATCAACAAGCTCATCATCAGATTTTGCAAAAGACCTCTTGTTTATCCCAGCCTAAGTGAATGTTCTTTTGCATTTTAATCACTTTCTGCACAATGTTGGTATAGTGTCAAGGCCCAAAGTAGGCATTAGTTACTTGCTGACTAAGCCATTAGATAAATGAATGACGAGTTCCCACTCTCTCCCATCCTGTCTTTAATAATGTTGCTTGTTTTTCATCAGTGTATTTCTCCCCACATCACCCTTAAGAGCTATAGTTCTCCATTAGGGTTCTGGGCAGTGATAATATTGTTGTTCCTGCCATTAAATGATTCTGTTACTTTAGAAAAACTCCTAAGCTGCCTAAGACCCCTGTTTCTCCATATGAACAATACTGTCGTTTTATTTATTATTTAAACAAAGACGTATAGTACTTGTTGCAGACCAGCTACAGTTCTAGGCACTTAACAAATATAAAATCATTTAATCCTCAGGAAAACCAGACTGAGGCACAGGAAAGTTAACTAATTTAATAAAGATTATATAGTTAGCAAGTGATGAAGCTGGGATTCGAACTAGGCAGTCTGACTTTTCTATGTGTGTTAACCACTAGGCTATGCTACCTATCCACATGCTCTGAGAGCATAATGTTTAGGTAAGTAGGACGGTCAATGATCACACTCCTTGCATCATAAGTGAATATCTTAGTATATCAAAAACTGCTTGATTTTCCATTAGTTCCTCAAATAGTAGCTTCTCCTTCCAGTCCTCATATTTTTTAAAGTTACTAACCAAAGGACAAATCACTCAAAACATGGCATTTTGAACATAGAGTGTATGCCTTGAGTTGATTTGAATTCCTTCCAGTCACAACTGTTGGAATTATTTACCTGAAATGTTAAGGACCATGAAAGCCAGTTGACCTATTGCCAGAACAAGAGCAAATCAAAAAAGTGCTATACCAGGCACCAGGAATCTGAGGGAGAAGGAAAATGTACTTCCTCAGAAAAACATCGAAGTATAGGCTATTCCAGCTTAGTGCTGGCCCAGCTGAAGACAGGAACAGAGAGGTACTCAGATGTTTGCATGCAGTTTACCATAGTGTAAATAGTGACTTGTACTCTCACAAATAAGAAAATTTGGAGGACTTAATCTAAAATGTCCAGTATAATGAAATTTTTTTTCAAAATAATTACAGCCAGATCACAAAAGCTATAAAGGAATAAACTCCTCAAGGACATGGAGTAATAAGGAAAAATGGAAAAGCAGGTTGGAAGGCAATGCAGTCACAGAAGCAGCTCTCCTGAGTGGCATTTTTTACTCCAAATTTAGATTCAAACTAAATTCATTAGTCCTTCAGCTGAGTAAGAAACACCTGAGCACTGCATAGAGCCAGGGGAACGTTTCCATTTAACAATGGACCTTATGGAAAGGAAGATCCTTACAGTGTAGGGTTAGGGGCTGCGGCAAACTAATCTGTAAGTTTAGAATTTTGCTCTGGAAAATTTACTATTGGAAGGATCTTGTGGTGATTAGTGCTAATCAACAAGAAGGCACTGATTGCTTTTTGAATGGCCAAAATTCCCCCAGAATCTTGGGGGAAATCTATTGGGAATACAAATATGAATTTGGATTCTCACCTTTGGCTAACTGAAATATTCTTCTGGTGTATTAGATGAAGGGAAGGAAGAAAAAGCAGTTAATAATTGCAAGGCATGATTCTAAGCAAACAATGCAGGATATATATGTGCGTGTGTGTGTGTGTGCGTATACACAAATACACACCCCATATATTTACTATATAGATATTATATATTAATACATGTAATATATTATATAATGATATATATTAATATATATTATATGTTATAGATATAATAAATAGTATATAATATACAATTATATCTTATATATTATAATATATAATATATTAATGTAATAACATATATAATATATTAATAATATAATATTTTATTATTGATATATAATGTTATTTACATATTATTTATACACACATTATTATTAATTATATTAGTAGTATATATATTGTTTATATACACACACAAATATACACACTTATATATTTCTCCCCACTCTTACCCCATTTAGGAGGTGAGACTTAAATTACTGAGAGACTAACTCTTAACATGCCTTTCTGAAAGACAAAAGGAATACCTGTCCCCACTCCGTTAAGTGTCCCTAGGAACTTCACAGAAAGAAACCTTTATGCTTCTAAAAATCAGTAAACAGCTAGAAAATAAAGCAACAGCCCAGGTAAAGTCCAAACTTGAGAAACACAGCTTATGCTTTTGTTCTGGCACCAGCACCTCCATTTCCCAGTTGTCTGGGTGATATAGATGTCACAGGAATTGAGGCCAAGTGTCCTGGGACTCTGGGTCTGAGGAGTCTGCTCTCCTCTTCGCACTACCCCGGGTCTGGGAGACTGGCTGGTCCTGCCGTCAGGGGAATGAAGGTTCTGAGAAGGTGCCTGAATCCTGGTCAGAGGAAGAGGTCTTGTGAGGCACTAAGACAAGGGGCTTGGACATGACTGGCAGAGACAAACTGTAGGAGCACAGCAAGGAGAAAGCAGGTCCTCTCCCACCACCAGGACATCTCCAGGATAGGCTGAGGCAGACAGTAGACTGTTCTGTCAAAGCGGAATATTCCAGAAGTGAAAATGTGAAGCCTAGATCTCCTTATCTATAATTGTGAATAATTATACTATCTCTTCTATCCCAATCTGCATGATCCACCCCACCACTACACTTCCTCCTTTATCAACTATTTGTATACATAAAAATATAAGAAATAATTTACTTTTCTCACTTCCCATTAGGCTTTCCTAAGTTCCCTGGACCCACCTATTCCAGTGAACAGTGAGAGAATGCAGTTTGTTAGCAGTAAATAATAAAACAGACAATAAGGGTCTTGTCTCAAGTTTCCAAACTGTCTCTCTTTCCCAGAACAAGAGAAGCTTCTTTCTAGAATAATATTATCTAGAACTATCTTTTAATTTGTCATAAAGTCATAATTAAACATAACTCCATTTTAGAGACTTTAAAAATTCATTTTGAAATTTACCTTGCCTGACATTTACAGGCAGATTTCAAAAAAATTGTTCTTCGATCTTGTGGGAAGAGCTGAAGCACGCGCTCTTGGCTCGGCGCAGCCCGCTGCAATCCGTGGAGGAATGTGCCGCCGAGCAACCATCATGCCTGGGCAGTTACAGGAAGGCTTCAGCTGCCTGGTCACCAACCGATTCGACCAGTTATTTGACAACGAATCAGACCCCTTCGAGGTGCTGAAGGCAGGAAAGAACAAGAAAAAATAAGCTGGCGGGGGCGGCGTCTCTGGGGCCAAGAGCGGCAGCTCAGGCTGCGGCCCAGACCAACTCCAAGGCGGCAGGCAAATAGCTAGCTGCGCAAGGAGTCCCAGAAAGACAGCAAGAACCCGCTGCCCTCCAGCGTTGGCGTGGTTGACAAGAAAGAGGAGACGTAGCCGTCCGTGGCGCTTAAGAAAGAAGGAATAAGGGTCATTGTTCTCGTGCCAGTAGGAGCTGAGGTCCCGGTCCCCCAGCCTCCTGCTGCAGAGCGGGTGAACTCTGGTCGGGCCTCTCAGCTGCGCACGTAGGCAATACTCATCTTGGCCCTGGGAGGAAACTCAGGAAGAAGCTTTTGAAACATAAAGCTTAGATGGGGTTTGACCTGTGCTGGGCAGCTCCCAGCTATAGGCGTTCCCCTGCTGAGCAGAGAAGATGACTGCAGAATTGAGAGAAGCCATGGCCCTAGGCCCATGCCGCCCAGTGAAGTTGAAAAAGGAGGAGGAGGAAGAAGAAAACTTCCCAGGTCAGGCATCCAGCCAACAAGTGCACTCTGAGAACATCAAAGTCTGGGCCCCAGGGGAGTTTCGTTAGACAGGCCTTGATGGATCAGAAGAGGAAGAAAAGGTGCTGAAACCAAGAACCTTCAGTTACTGGTTCCAAAAACTGAGATATGTGAGGAAGCTGAAAACCCCCTCATCATATTAGGAAGAATCCAGAAAGCTGATCCTTAAGGACCTGAGTTAAGAGAGGCTTGTGAAAAAGAAAACATGTTAAAGAAGCAGAGAATAAGGAGGGAAAGGAAAGATTTCAGATAAGTGATAGTGAATGGCTGTCACTTACCTGAAAGCTTCAAAGAAGAGGAAGACCAGAAATGTAAGAAATCTGTGGGAAAATACAGCCTTAATTCTGACACTGTTAACAATCCAAAAACCCAGCTTGGGCAAAAGTCTTTTACATTGTAGCATGTGTGGGAAAGGATTTGGTCAGAGTGCAAACCTCGTTGTGCATCAGAGAATCCACACCGGGGAGAAACCTTTTGAATGTCATGAGTGTGGGAAGGCCTTCATTCAGAGTGCAAACCTCGATGTGCATCAGAGAATCCACACTGGACAGAAACCTTATGTTTGCTCAAAATGTGGGAAAGCCTTCAATCAGAGTTCAAATCTGACTGTATATCAAAAAAACCTCTCCTTAGAAAAAACCTTTAGGCGCAGTAAATGTGAGAAAGCCTTTAGTTATAGCTCACAACTTGCTTGGCACCAGAAAGTCCACGTTACAGAAAAATGCTGTAAATGTAATGAGTGTCGGAAAACATTTACTGGGAGCTCAAACCATATTGTCCACCAGAGGATCCACACTGGGGAGAAGCCCTCTGCCTGTAACGATTCTGGCAAAGCCTTTACGCAGATTGCAAATCTTATTGTACATCAGCGAAGCCATACTGGTGAGAAGCCATATGAGTGTAAAGAGTTTGGGAAAACCTTCAGTGGTTTTTCACACCTTATTATGTACCAGATAATTCACACTGCAGAGAAATCTTATGACTGCAGTGAATGTGGGAAAGCCTTCAGTCAGCTCTCTTGCCTTTTTGTCCACCAGAGAATTCACAGTGGAGATCTTCCTTTTGTGTGTAATGAATGTGGGAAGGCCTTCACATGTAGCTCATACCTACTTATTCATCAGAGAATCCATAATGGAGAAAAACCTTACATGTGTAATGAGTGTGGGAAGGCCTTCAGACAGAGGTTGAGCCTCACGGTGCACCAGAGAACCCACACTGGGGAGAAGCCCTATGAATATAAGAAGTGTGATGCAGCTTTCATTTCCAACTCACACCTCATGCGACACCACAGAACCCATCTTGTTGAATAACAAGTAAGGAAGAGGAAGACTTCCGGCATTGGTCATAACCTTCTGCCTCCCAAATGAGACACCTCTTTGCTGTTTTCTTCTTCCTTTATAAAGATGAGGCCTATGTCCTTAAAAGTTACAGTTTTCAGGAATGCAGCACAAAACACAAGATAAACATTTCAGCAGTTAATTTAAAGAAAACAGAAAGTAAGCACCTGAAGGCAAGGACTTTGTTTTAACTGTACCTTAAGCGGTCATGTTTTCTGAAATGGAATGTGGCTTTCTTAGGAATGGGTCATACAAAGTAATGATTGTATTTGGGGAAAGGTCTTTTTTGCTTAATTTTGTTTTCTAAAACTCTGATGATTGCTTGAGCAATAGGCAGGTTATCTGCCTGGTTGAATTCTGGTTGAACTGTGTATTCTAGTATTTCTGGTTAAGTGGTGACTAGGTAAGGAAACCACTTGGGGTAGCAATTCAACAATTCACTTATGAATGTTTATAAGCTTTCCATTTTCTAAGTAATTTTTTAAAAGCTGGTCAAAAGAAAAAACCTTAACTGTCTACTGTACCAAAAATGGACAGAAACAGGAAATGGCCTTTTTCCTTACTGTCTATACCCCCTGAACCTTGATATTGTAAAGCTCTGGAGACCTCTGTTGAGTCTGTTCTGACCATTCCCTAGTCTGCATGGCCAAGCCCTCAAGGATTGATGGACACCACACGCCAGCTATAGTCATTTGTTAAGATCGACAACTCCTCCTCCACACAACTCAAGCTCCCAATTCCCATTGCATTCCATTTGGGTAAGATGTAACCAACAGCCCCCTTCCTGGATAGAGGAATCAAAGAATAAAGCTTGCCTAAAGGAAAAATAAAAAACAAAAAAAGAAGCAGGAATAAGACGAGTTGGAAGAAGACCTGCTCAACAACTTCACGGTGAAGGGAAAATAACTGATAGAAGACCAGAAAGGAGACCACCTTGTGAACGAAGACTTGAAAAGCCACTTGATGAAAGGGGTGAAGGAGGTGAATATTCAGTTGATAGACTGATTATTGACCGACCTATTCGAGGTCATGGTGGTCTTGGAAGAGGTCAAGAGGGCAGTGGACGTGAAATGGGCCAAGGAGATGGATTTGATTCTCGTGGCAAACGTGAATTTGATAGGTATAGTGGAAGTGATAGATCTTTTTTTTCACATTACAGTGGCCTGAAGCACGAGGACCTGTAACGTGGAGGTAGCAGATCTCACAACGGGGGAATTGTCAAAGATGAATTAACAGAGTCCCCCAAATACATTCAGAAACAAATATCTTATAATTGCAGTGACTTGGATCAATCAAATGTGACTGAGGAAACACCTGAAGGTGAAGAACATCATCCAGTGGCAGACACTGAAAATAAGGAGAATGAAGTTGAAGAGGTAAACGAGGAGGGTCCAAAAGAGATGACTTTGGGTGAGTGGAAGGCTATTCAAAATAAGGACTGGGCGAAAGTAGAAACCTCTTCAATCCCTTTATACCCTTAACCTAACTTTCTCTTACCGGTGGGTAATAACTGAAAATAAAGATTTATTTTCATGCAAACAAAAAAAAAATCTGTTCTTCAAGATCATCACATTCAGTATAAGAAAATCAAATTCTTTCTGTCCAAATGTACTGTTCTGGCTTTGTCAACTCGACAGCAGCCTCTGCGCCCAGCTATTCTACTTGTCAACTCTTGACTCAGATACTTGTTCCAAACCATGGGACCCCTCTGCTTTTCATTAAAGATTATTATAACTAACTTAGACAAAAGGAACTGGACTTTGTCACACAGCACCAGAAATCCCAGCACTTTACAGAATAATCATTCTTTATCTTTAGAATGTTCACGGAGTTGCTCAATTGACAATAGGAAACAAACTTTTTCTCAAAAGAGAATCTCTTCCTTTTTTATTTCTTCATGATTTGCCCCAAAATAAATATATTCCAGTGCACCATTTCAAACAGTTTAATTCATCCATTTGTGTTACTATGCCCTAGTTACTTCTAATCTGGAAAGAGGGTCACATTCCCTTCCTTTCTTTGTAGTGGAGAAGACAGAAGATACTCATAATGATAGACATTAGTAAGTGCATCCTGTGTGTGTGCACACACAGCCATTCATAATTTAGATTATTAGTTCTGCCAGGTACTCTAGGGATGTCCTAGGGTTAAGGACGGCCTAGTTAAACTCTCTTCAATCTCTTTATACCCTTAACAAAACTAAGATAACATGGCGGAGACTTCCTTGGTTCTTTTCCTTCTTCCAGTCACTCAGCACACACCTGCAGAATGGATTCATGACCCTCCTACTTTTCCTCTGCTCCACACTTGCCTGTTTCTTCTCTCTTTCCTCTTGACTTGGTCCACTCTCTTCCTGAGCTTCCTTCTTTCCCATAATCTACCATCTTCCAGAGAGCTCATTCACACCGTGCATCCATGCATTGCACGTATGTGTTTCTGATGGCATGACCCCACTGCCAATTCTCCAAAATTTCAAAAGTAAAATAAACAAACTTACAACTTTCTGCTTCAGATAAAGCAAAAGGACACTTTCATTTAGAATACAAAGAGAGAAAACTAATTTTTGAGTCAGAAAGTAAGCTCCCATTCACCATGGCATCCTTCGCATTGAGAGCAGTTCATTTACATCATAAATGTTCAATAAACACATCCACTTGCAGATAGCTGAGGAGCTCTGAGTCAGCAGCAGGTAGTAGATAATGAAAGCAAACTGAATTAGAAGTCAGAAGACTGAGCATCTAGTACCAGCTCTGACTGAATCAAGTTATGTGACTCTGAGCACTTTTTTTTTTTTTTTTTGGTAATATCAACAAGGTAACACTAAATTATTTCTAAGGTATTTTCCGTTTTGAAAATTCAATGGTGATAAGGAGGGGAGGAGCCAAGATGGCCGAATAGGAACAGCTCCGGTCTACAGCTCCCAGCGTGAGCGACGCAGAAGACGGGTGATTTCTGCATTTCCATCTGAGGTACCGGGTTCATCTCACTAGGGAGTGCCAGACAGTGGGTGCAGGCCAGTGGGTGCGCGCACCATGCGCGAGCCGAAGCAGGGCGAGGCATTGCCTCACCTGGGAAGCGCAAGGGGTCAGGGAGTTCCCTTTCTGAGTCAAAGAAAGGGGTGACGGACGCACCTGGAATATCGGGTCACTCCCACCCGAATATTGCACTTTTCAGACCGGCTTAAAAAACGGCGCACCACGAGACTATATCCCACACCTGGCTCGGAGGGTCCTGCGCCCACGGAATATCGCTGATTGCTAGCACAGCAGTCTGAGATCAAACTGCAAGGCGGCAGCGAGGCTGGGGGAGGGGCGCCCGCCATTGCCCAGGCTTGATTAGGTAAACAAAGCAGCCGGGAAGCTCAAACTGGGTGGAGCCCATCACAGCTCAAGGAGGCTTGCCTGCCTCTGTAGGCTCCACCTCTGGGGGCAGGGCACAGACAAAAAGACAGCAGTAACCTCTGCAGACTTAAATGTCCCTGTCTGACAGCTTTGAAGAGAGCAGTGGTTCTCCCAGCACACAGCTGGAGATCTGAGAACGGGCAGACTGCCTCCTCAAGTGGGTCCCTGACCCCTGACCCCCGAGCAGCCTAACTGGGAGGCACCCCCCAGCAGGGGCACACTGACACCTCACACCGCAGGGTATTCCAACAGACCTGCAGCTGAGAGTCCGGTCTGTTAGAAGGAAAACTAACAAACAGAAAGGACATCCACACCGAAAACCCATCTGTACATCACCATCATCAAAGACCAAGAGTAGATAAAACCACAAAGATGGGGAAAACACAGAACAGAAAAACTGGAAACTCTAAAACGCAGAGCACCTCTCCTCCTCCAAAGGAACGCAGTTCCTCACCAGCAACGGAACAAAGCTGGATGGAGAATGATTTTGACGAGCTGAGAGAAGAAGGCTTCAGACGATCAAATTACTCTGAGCTACGGGAGGACATTCAAACCAAAGGCAAAGAAGTTGAAAACTTTGAAAAAAATTTAGACGAACGTATAACTAGAATAACCAATACAGAGAAGTGCTTAAAGGAGCTGATGGAGCTGAAAACTAAGGCTCGAGAACTACGTGAAGAATGCAGAAGCCTCAGGAGCCGATGTGATCAACTGGAAGAAAGGGTATCAGCAATGGAAGATGAAATGAATGAAATGAAGCGAGAAGGGAAGTCTAGAGAAAAAAGAATAAAAAGAAATGAGCAAAGCCTCCAAGAAATATGGGACTATGTGAAAAGACCAAATCTACGTCTGATTGGTGTACCTGAAAGTGATGGGGAGAATGGAACCAAGTTGGAAAACACTCTGCAGGATATTATCCAGGAGAACTTCCCCAATCTAGCAAGGCAGGCCAACATTCAGATTCAGGAAATACAGAGAACGCCACAAAGATACTCCTCAAGAAGAGCAACTCCAAGACACATAATTGTCAGATTCACCAAAGTTGAAATGAAGGAAAAAATGTTAAGGGCAGCCAGAGAGAAAGGTCGGGTTACCCTCAAAGGGAAGCCCATCAGACTAACAGCGGATTTCTCGGCAGAAACCCTACAAGCCAGAAGAGAGTGGGGGCCAATATTCAACATTCTTAAAGAAAAGAATTTTCAACCCACAATTTCATATCCAGCCAAACTAAGCTTCATAAGTGAAGGAGGAATAAAATACTTTACAGACAAGCAAATGCTGAGAGATTTTGTCACCACCAGGCCTGCCCTAAAAGAGCTCCTGAAGGAAGTGCTAAACATGGAAAGGAACAACCGGTACCAGCCACTGCAAAATCATGCCAAAATGTAAAGACCATCGAGACTAGGAAGAAACTGCATCAACTAATGAGCAAAATCACCAGCTAACATCATAATGACAGGATCAAATTCACACATAACAATGTTAACTTTAAATGTAAATGGACTAAATTCTCCAATTAAAAGACACAGACTGGCAAGTTGGATAAAGAGTCAAGACCCATCAGTGTGCTGTATTCAGGAAACCCATCTCACCTGCAGAGACACACATAGGCTCAAAATAAAAGGATGGAGGAAGATCTACCAAGCAAATGGAAAACAAAAAAAGGCAGGGGTTGCAATCCTAGTCTCTGATAAAACAGACATTAAACCAACAAAGATCAAAAGAGACAAAGAAGGCCATTTCATAGTGGTAAAGGGATCAATTCAACAAGAGGAGCTAACTATCCTAAATATATATGCACCCAATACAGGAGCACCCAGATTCATAAAGCAAGTCCTGAGTGACCTACAAAGAGACTTAGACTCCCACACATTAATAATGGGAGCCTTTAACACCCCACTGTCAACATTAGACAGATCAACGAGACAGAAAATCAACAAGGATACCCAGGAATTGAACTCAGCTCTGCACCAAGCGGACCTAATAGACATCTACAGAACTCTCCACCCCAAATCAACAGAATATACATTTTTTTCAGCACCACACCACACCTATTCCAAAATTGACCACATAGTTGGAAGTAAAACTCTCCTCAGCAAATGTAAAAGAACAGAAATTATAACAAACTATCTCTCAGACCACAGTGCAATCAAACTAGGACTCAGGATTAAAAATCTCACTCAAAGCTGCTCAACTACATGGAAACTGAACAACCTGCTCCTGAATGACTACTGGGTACATAACGAAATGAAGGCAGAAATAAAGATGTTCTTTGAAACCAACGAGAACAAAGACACAACATACCAGAATCTCTGGGATGCATTCAAAGCAGTGTGTAGAGGGAAATTTATAGCACTAAATGCCCACAAGAGAAAGCAGGAAAGATCCAAAATTGACACCCTAACATCACAATTAAAAGAACTAGAAAAGCAAGAGCAAACACATTCAAAAGCTAGCAGAAGGCAAGAAATAACTAAAATCAGAGCAGAACTGAAGGAAATAGAGACACAAAAAACCCTTCAAAAAATCAATGAATTCAGGAGCTGGTTTTTTAAAGGATCAACAAAATTGATAGACCGCTAGCAAGACTAATAAAGAAGAAAAGAGAGAAGAATCAAATAGACACAATAAAAAATGATAAAGGGGATATCACCACCAATCCCACAGAAATACAAACTACCATCAGAGAATACTACAAACACCTCTACGCAAATAAACTAGAAAATCTAGAAGAAATGGATACATTCCTCGACACATGCACTCTCCCAAGACTAAACCAGGAAGAAGTTGAATCTCTGAATAGACCAATAACAGGAGCTGAAATTGTGGCAATAATCAATAGTTTACCAACCAAAAAGAGTCCAGGACCAGATGGATTCACAGCCGAATTCTACCAGAGGTACAAGGAGGAACTGGTACCATTCCTTCTGAAACTATTCCAATCAATAGAAAAAGAGGGAATCCTCCCTAACTCATTTTATGAGGCCAGCATCATTCTGATACCAAAGCCGGGCAGAGACACAACCAAAAAAGAGAATTTTAGACCAATATCCTTGATGAACATTGATGCAAAAATCCTCAATAAAATACTGGCAAACCGAATCCAGCAGCACATCAAAAAGCTTATCCACCATGATCAAGTGGGCTTCATCCCTGGGATGCAAGGCTGGTTCAATATACGCAAATCAATAAATGTAATCCAGCATATAAACAGAGCCAAAGACAAAAACCACATGATTATCTCAATAGATGCAGAAAAAGCCTTTGACAAAATTCAACAACCCTTCATGCTAAAAACTCTCAATAAATTAGGTATTGTTGGGAGGTATTTCAAAATAATAAGAGCTATCTATGACAAACCCACAGCCAATATCATACTGAATGGGCAAAAACTGGAAGCATTCCCTTTGAAAACTGGCACAAGACAGGGATGCCCTCTCTCACCGCTCCTATTCAACATAGTTTTGGAAGTTCTGGCCAGGGCAATCAGGCAGGAGAAGGAAATAAAGGGTATTCAATTAGGAAAAGAGGAAGTCAAATTGTCCCTGTTTGCAGACGACATGATTGTTTATCTAGAAAACCCCATTGTCTCAGCCCAAAATCTCCTTAAGCTGATAAGCGACTTCAGCAAAGTCTCAGGATACAAAATCAATGTACAAAAATCACAAGCATTCTTATACACCAACAACAGACAAACAGAGAGCCAAATCATGAGTGAACTCCCATTCACAATTGCTTCAAAGAGAATAAAATACCTAGGAATCCAACTTACAAGGGATGTGAAGGACCTCTTCAAGGAGAACTACAAACCACTGCTCAAGGAAATAAAAGAGGATACAAACAAATGGAAGAACATTCCATGCTCATGGGTAGGAAAAATCAATATCGTGAAAATGGCCATACTGCCCAAGGTCATTTACAGATTCAATGCCATCCCCATCAAGCTACCAATGACTTTCTTCACAGAATTGGAAAAAACTACTTTAAAGTTCATATGGAACCAAAAAAGAGCCCGCATCGCCAAGTCAATCCTAAGCCAAAAGAACAAAGCTGGAGGCATCACACTACCTGACTTCAAACTATACTACAAGGCTACAGTAACCAAAACAGCATGGTACTGGTACCAAAACAGAGATATAGATCAATGGAACAGAACAGAGCCCTCAGAAATAACGCCGCATACCTACAACTATCTGATCTTTGACAAACCTGAGAAAAACAAGCAATGGGGAAAGGATTCCCTATTTAATAAATGGTGCTGGGAAAACTGGCTAGCCATATGTAGAAAGCTGAAACTGGATCCCTTCCTTACACCTTATACAAAAATCAATTCAAGATGGATTAAAGATTTAAACATTAGACCTAAAACCATAAAAACCCTAGAAGAAAACCTAGGCATTACCATTCAGGACATAGGCATGGGAAAGGACTTCATGTCCAAAACACCAAAAGCAATGGCAACAAAAGCCAAAATTGACAAATGGGATCTAATTAAACTCAAGAGCTTCTGCACAGCAAAAGAAACTACCATCAGAGTGAACAGGCAACCTACAACATGGGAGAAAATTTTTGCAACCTACTCATTTGACAAAGGGCTAATATCCAGAATCTACAATGAACTCAAACAAATTTACAAGAAAAAAACAAACAACCCCATCAAAAAGTGGGTGAAGGACATGAACAGACACTTCTCAAAAGAAGACATTTATGCAGCCAAAAAACACATGAAAAAATGCTCATCATCACTGGCCATCAGAGAAATGCAAATCAAAACCACTATGAGATATCATCTCATACCAGTTAGAATGGCAATCATTAAAAAGTCAGGAAACAACAGGTGCTGGAGAGGATGTGGAGAAATAGGAACACTTTTACACTGTTGGTGGGACTGTAAACTAGTTCAACCATTGTGGAAGTCAGTGTGGAGATTCCTCAGGGATCTAGAACTAGAAATACCATTTGACCCAGCCATCCCATTACTGGGTATATACCCAAAGGACTATAAATCATGCTGCTATAAAGACACAGGCACACGTATGTTTATTGCGGCATTATTCACAATAGCAAAGACTTGGAACCAAGCCAAATGTCCAACAATGATAGACTGGATTAAGAAAATGTGGCACATATACACCATGGAATACTATGCAGCCATAAAAAATGATGAGTTCATGTCCTTTGTAGGGACATGGATGAAATTGGAAACCATCATTCTCAGTAAACTATCGCAAGAACAAAAAACCAAACACCGCATATTCTCACTCATAGGTGGGAATTGAACAATGAGATCGCATGGACACAGGAAGGGGAATATCACACTCTGGGGACTGTTGTGGGGTGGGGGGAGGGGGGAGGGATAGCATTGGGAGATATACCTAATGCTAGATGACGAGTTAGTGGGTGCAGCGCACCAGAATGGCACATGTATACATATGTAACTAACCTGCACATTGTGCACATGTACCCTAAAACTTAAAGTATAATAAAAAAAAATAAAAAAAAATAAAGATAACGGCCTTGAGTTCCATCCAAAAAAAAAGAAAATTCAATGGTGATAAAACATGAATTACAGCTAAAGATTAAAAGGCCTTCAAAGAGGTTTATAGTCCAACCACTACTACTCCCTTTATTTCATATTTCCAGAAAGATGACTATTTGTCCCATTTGAAAATTTTCCAGGAAAACATTTGATTTTCCCATTGTCATCTGCATGCAAATTTTAGTACCAAAAAATAGTTCTCAGATTTAACCCAAAATCCATTTCTATGTTTATACTGCTGCTAATCAATTCAGGACTTAAATATCTAATTATAAAATTTCACAACCCTCATATCTTGGGATGTAATTTTATTTTCAATGCAAGTATTAAAAGATATGGCCAATAAGGCATAAAAACATTTTCCCTGAAGTCGTATCATTGACTAAATCATGGAGCTTGTCTATTCAGCTTCTCTGTCAATATACATTTATAGCAGGACATGATTAGTTTTCACCTAAGAAAACCCTGCTTATTAAATTATATTTCATTCACCAGGACTCCTTATTTATCTCAGTAATATTTAATGGAAAAGTAAATAAAACACTATTACATAGATGCTTAGAGAGATGACAGTAATCTTATTCTAAATTAAATAAAGAAAGGTTAAGTAAATATTACAATCTTTTAGTATGACCTTAAAATAATAAATCTACCTCCCTATTTTTTATAGCTTATTCTTGAAATATTTATCAATGTAATACTGAAACTAACTTATCATTAATTATTTTCTGGATTTTTTTTTATTTTTCAAAAGCTTAAGTTACATTGTATGCTAGTTCCCATTCAGATCTTAATATAATTACTAATTCATTTTTAACACATACTGATTTTCCATTTCAATAATGCATTTTAATGCATAGCTATATATCCCCATTATAAAACTATGCAATAGGAAGTGCTGACATTACAACCTTGTATTATAATTTTTGAATTTGAGGACCTCCGTAGATACACACATCCACACACATACGCACACATGCACATGCACACACACATTTTGTTTTCAAATATCTAAAACAAAGGCTCACTCTTAAACCATAATAAACCAGAAACAAAAAAAGAAAATTGCTTTCAATAATGAGTAACCTTATGTTTATATAAGGTAATTATTTATATAATCTCATTATCTATTTGAAAACAGACCTGTGGTGAAAAAAGCAATAGTTCATTTACATATTATGACAAAGTGGTTTAAATCTATATTTGAATTAAGGAAATTACTCAAAGCTAAAGTTTTTGTTTTCGCCTTGCAACTCTTTTTGTGTAGAAAAGTAAATAAGGAATCTTAAACAAGTACTATTAAATTTTGCTTAGCTTCATTTTAATGAGGAGTGACTTCATCATTCCTATGGCCATGCTGAAAAATTAAACTTACCTCTGACTCACAGAGAGTCTGTGTTGAGAAACATGAAAATCAATCTAATGACAGAAACAGAGCTATGACCTGTATCAGATGGACAAGAGAAAACCAACATTTCAAATAAATCCTCAACAGAGTAACTTCCACTTTCATTGTTAAATTCGGTGTCTATATGTGGGTTGGAAATGTATCTGGGTGAATATTAGATTTAATACTCATTTTTAAGACCCTGCTTCTGAAACCTGTCCTGGAATAGTTTCATGATAACTTGCTTATGCAGCAGCTTTGGCCTCTGGGTACCATGTTTCTGACACGACAGGAGACTCCATACCAGAGGGAGAACATTCACAATCTCTTTGGAATCTGTTACTTGGAGGGGTCTGCCAGAGGCAAAATCTTAAAGAAAGTGATGCTCATTCCCTGTGTTTTTCCATTCTCCTTACCTAGTCCCTACCAGTCTGTCCTGCTAGCAGCTGGCTTCCCTAAAGCTAGATGTTCAGGCCTCAGTCTCACTGGATTAAATCTTCATGCAGTGGACTTTTTCTTTTTTCATGTCCCCTTCCATAAATACTAAGAGACATTCTGTGCTGGAGGTAGAATCAAGAGCAAAACACAACTGGCTGCCAAAGTGCTGACAGACTATTGGGAGGAAGATAAACATTTATGAAACAGCCATACAGATAAACACAGAATTCTCCTACTGGGGACTGCCACCAAGGAGACATTCATGGTGCTATGAAAGCACATGATAGGGGTATATGATCCAGTTCCAGGGTTCAGGGAAGGCCTCCCCAAAGAAATGACAATCGGGCTGACAGTCATGATGTAAGGGGCTCACAGTGAAAAGCAAATGCTGAGCTTGGGAACCTGAAAGAAGATCAGTGTGGCCACTGCCAAAAAGGAGGATTATGATAGGAAGCTGGAAAAAGGAAGGCAGGTGTCAGACCTTGTGACTTTTTGGGGAAATGTTAAAGATTTATTCTAAGAGCCTTGGAGAACATTGATGAATATTACGTGGATAATGAATGAAATAACGAGGTCAGAGTTCAGAAAAAAGGTCCACTGTGGTAAACAGATAGGGTTTAGGGTTGAGGAGGGCAAAGTACAGCCAGCCTGCCTCCTTCCTTCCCTCCACTATTACAAGGGGCAGCTGTGTCCTCCTTTGCTAGGACCCACATTTCACTCAGTAGAACTGCTCTTATAAATCACCTCTGTCCCTTTTTCTTCCTTATTGGTGAAGAAGAAAAATGTCCATCCTAGGAATGAAAGCATATACCAGATATTCAGAGACAAGGAGTCTTCAATTTTTCATCTGCAAAGCATGATTAATGGTGGGATGTTGGGCAGCTGAGGACTCTAAGATACCTTTGGGAATATGGGATCCTCTTTGAGCCTCTCAAATGATATTACATTAGGTCCTAGAAGACCATTTGAAGAAAACACACCAGAGCCCTAATTACGGCAACTGGTCTTCATTGATTAACAATGAAAGATAACTATTTCCTTACTGACAGGCACTCAAATGAGACTTGGTATTAATATAGCCTTCATTATTAAACATTTTTTTTTCTAGATTTCCTATTAAGCTACCAACTATTAACTATTAGGAAACACTCTTTTTTTGCTTTTGGGTTGATGGATGGTGTTTGCAGATTTAACATTCTGCAGATAAACATGTAAGTTTAACATACAAAATTACTGCAGTCATAGGACTATTCTAATGGGAGGTGAACCCTTTCCAGAGAGGAACAAGCACCGTCAAAGTCAACCATTTGCATAAGTGAGATCCATTCCAAACTTCCTGGAAACTAACTTTAAGTGCCTACTATGGATCAGCAGTATGATAAGCAAAGTACTTAAGCAATTTCATTTAAAACTCACAGCAAAAGCATGAGGCAAGTTGAAGAAAATGTAATGTGTTAGCTAGTAAAAGTGATGGCTAGTAAAGTTAGAACCAGGATTTGAAATTTTAAGTAACTTACATATTTAGTAAATTTAAGTAACCTGCTTACATGGTTGGCTTGGGCTGCCACAACAAAATACTACAGTTTGGGTGATTTAAACAACAAAAAATTATTTCTCACAGTTCTGGAGGTCGGGAAGTCCAAGATCAAGGTACCAGACACTTAAGTTCCTGGTGAGGGCTCTCTTCTGAGCTTGCAGATGGCCACTCCTCACCATGTCCTCATATAGCAAAGAGAGAGAACTCGGGTGTCTGTTCCTCTTCTTGTAAGAGCACCAACTCTATAGGATTGGAGACCTATCCTTAAGAATTCATTTAACTTTTACCAGCTCCTCACAGGCCCTAATCTCAAATTCAGCCACATTGGAGGTTAGGGCTTCAACCTGTGAATCTGGGGAGCTGGGAGACAAAAACATTGAGTCCACGACACGTGGCTAAAAATGATAAGAGCCAAGATTTGAACCATGGTGTCTAAAGCCCCAGGCTGGGTCCAATTCTCATGCAGTCTCTCTCAAAGTGGAGTAGTAGTAGTTTGAATTTCAAAGGCTAGAACATCATCACTAGCGGATTAGGACAATGGGACTTATTTGTCAAATCTCAAGCCCAGCTAGCAAACACACAAAAAATAGCCCTGCATCATAATATTGTTCTAGTATCACGCTCATTAATTAATTTTTTTTTCTTTTAACTTTTAAGTTCAGGGGTACTATGCAGGTTTGTTACATAGGTAAATGGCATGTCAGAGGGGTTTGGTGTACAGATTATTTTGCCACTCAGGTAATAAGCATAGTATCTGATAGGTAGTTTTTTAATCCTCATCCTCTTCCCTCCCTCTACCCTCAAGTAGGCCCCAGTGTCTGTTGCTCTCTTCTTTGTGTTCATATGTACCCAATGTTTAGCTTCCACTTATAAATGAGAACATGTGGTATTTGGTTTTCTGTTCCTGTGTTAGTCCACTTAGGATAATGGCCTCCAGCTTCATCCATGTTGCTGCAAAGGACATGATCTCATTTCTTTTTATGGCTGCATGGTATTCCATGGTATATATGTATCACATTTTCTTTATCCAGTCTACTATTGAAGGACATTTAGTTTGGTTCCATGTCTTTGTTATTGTGTCTCTGTTATAGTGCCACAGTGAAAATACATATCCATGTGTCTTTATGGTAAAACGATTTATATTCCTTTGGGTTTATATCCAATAATGGGATTATTGGGTCTAATGGTAATTCTACTTTGAGTTCTTTGAGAAATTACCAAACTGCTTACCACAATTGCTGAACTAATTTACATTCCCACCAGCAGTGTATAAGCATTCCCTTTTCAGTGTATAAGCATTCCCTTTTCTCTACAACCTCACAGGCATCTGTTTTTCTTTTACTCTTTGATAATAGCCATTCTGACTTGTGAGATGGTATCTCATTGTGGTTTTGATTTGCATTTCCATAATGATTAGTGATATTGAGCATTTTTTCATATGCTTGTTGGCCACATGTATGTCTTCCTTTGAAAAATGTCTGTTAATGTCCTTTGCTCACTTTTTAATTGGGTTGTTTTTTGCTTGTTGATTTGTTCAAGTTTGTTATAGATTCTGAATACTAGACTTTTGTCGGATGTATAGTTTGCAAATATTTTCTCCCATCCTGTAGGCTGTTTACTCTGTTGATAGTTCTTTTGCTGTGCAGAAGCTCTTTAGTTTAATGTTTCCATTTCTCAATTTTTGCTTTTGTTGCAATTGCTTTTGACATCTTTGTCATGACATCTTTGTCATGGAATCTTTGCCAGGTTCTATGTCGAGAATGCCATTTCCTAGGTTATCTTCCAGGGTCTTTTATAATTTTAGGTTTTACATTTAAGTTTTTAATCTATCTCAAGTTGATTTTTTATATGGTGTAAGGAGGGGTCCAGCTTCAATCTTCTGCATATGGCTAGCTAGCTTCCCAGCCCCATTTATTGAATAGAGAGTCCTTTCCCCATTTCTTGTTTTTGTCAACTTTATCAAAGATCAGATTGTTGTAGGTGTGTGGCATTATTTCTGGGCTCTCTGGGCTCTCTAATCTAAACAGACACACCATTTGTCTATGTGTCTGTTTTTGTGCCAGTGACATGCTGTTTTGGTTACTGTAGCCTTGTAGTATGATTTGAAGTCAGATAACATGATGCCTCTAGCTTTGTTCTTTCTGCCTTGGATTTCCTTGGCTATTTGAGCTTTTCTTTGGTTCAGTATGAATTTTTAAATAGTTTTTGTCTACCTCTGTGGAGAATGTCATTGGTAGTTTGATATACACTGAATCTGTAAATTGCTTTGGGCAGTATGGCTATTTTCACAATACTGATTCTTCCTACCCTTAAGCATGGAATGTTTTTCTATTTTTTTGTGTCATCTCTGATTTCTTGGAGCAACGTTTTATAATTATTGTTGTAGATGTCTTTCCCCTCCTTGATTAGCTGTATTCCTAGGTATTGTATTCTTTCTGTGGCTATTGAGAATGGGATTGTATTCTTGAATTGGCTCTCAGCTTGGATGTTATCATTCTATTTCCTCAGTTAACCACCTCTACCTTGCTTATAGGCTCTTAATATAAGAAACAAATTGATTTTTTTCACAACTATACTGCAAATTCCCATTCTGTGTTTTATACCAGGGAGCAAAGTTTAGTAAAAATCTGTGACTGAAACACAGGTAACAAATGGCATTTATCCTTTAAAATGGAAGTATATACAGGCAGATAATTCATTACTAAGGTGGATGTATTCAAAAAACTAATTTATTGGTGCCAGAAAGCAGGTATTTGGTGGTGTACTATGTATAGCTTTTTGAGTTTAACGACATTTTCTTTCAAGTTAATCCTGAAAAGGCTGGAAGTAAAACCTTCTCCTTTAAGCAGAAATTTTCATTACTTGAGTTTGAATAAATAAAAGCTGAAAATTGTATTAATAAGTAACCCTTAAAAGACTTAACATTATCTTGAAGTCAACATAAAACTCCAAAATAAATTTTAAAAGCATTAATATATTTATACATTTATAAAATACTATTTACTATAACTATATAAAATACTAATTATGAAAATAAAAACTCAAATTTTTTATAAATCTTTAAAGTAGTAGAGATTATAGATCTCCGAGCATTTATTATTTATTTACTACATTCATAAGGTTACTCCAAGGATTAAAAAAGATTGCTCAGATTTTAAAATATTGGTTTTATACATGCAACACAAAGGGATCTGAGTGGCTCATGCCTGTAATCCCAGGTACTTGGGAGGCAGAGGCAGAAGGATTGTTTGACCCCAAGAGTTTAAGGCCAGCCTGGGCAACACAGCCAGACCCCATCTCCAAAAATATGAAAAAAAAATTAGCCAGACACAGTGGCCTGCACCTGTAGTCCCAGCTACTCAGGAGGCTGAGGCAGGAGGATCACTTGAGCTCCGGAGTTCCAGGCTGCAGTGAGTCATGATCTTGCCACTGCACTCTAGCCTGGGCAACAGAGCAAGACCCTGTATCTAAAAAAAAAAAATTTAAAGATCTGAGAAAGTTGCTTTAAAATAGAACTTTATTTACTCCACAATATGAAAGACAAATAAGTTTCTTGGGCAGCTGAAGTCTTCAGGGGAGAAGATTACATTCCCTGGCCTTTTTGTTACTGTTGTCCTTATTGAATTTGCCACATGAATTATATATAGCATTAGTTACACTAAGTATGCACATATACCACATGTATATAAATTTATATTTACATATATATGTATATAGATATGTTTATGCACATACCCACTCACCCAGGGACTAAGACCTGAGAAGAATATGGATGCCTCTTTTCAGTTTTTTCTTTTTAAAAGGCAACTATTTTTCCCATAAACAGAAACAATTAGTTAATAGCAAGCATACAACCACATGTAAAGCAATGAATGAAAGGCTCAACTCATAATTTAGATTGCTTAGCAGGCAAGAGCTATTGTCCCCCCACTCCCTTTCTGCACACAACAAATCTTTTACTGACAAGTGGGTATGAACTATACAAGGGGAGATTCACTGAATGTGCCAACTTATTCAAGAAGCTGAGCACACAAATAAGCAATCTTTCAGCAATGAAGAGTAGAAATGACTTCAGCAAGAGAAATTAATCCATCATGTTGTCTATCTGCACTGAAAAGAGGCTGGCAGCAGTTAGCTGGTGATAGCATGGAAGGAGCTTTTACTGGGAACAAGTGAGAGAATGAAATCAACTTTCAGCCTCAGTTTCAGAGAGACAAAAACATTCTCATTGTCCAATCAATCTAAAAACCTTTAATGGGATTAAATCTCTAAAGTGGAAAAATCTCTATGGATAGTTGTTGCTAAGCAAAAGAATAAACATTTTATGTTCTGCATCACTATGAATACATCAGTACCTAAGATATACATGGGTATCTTCTAGGAAAAAGGAAATATATTTTTATTTGATATTACACCTGATTCTAGAAATATCCTTATGAGTTGAGTTAGGTATTGTCCATTTTCCCAACAAAGAAACTGAGGCAGAGAGGCTAGTAGGTTCATGTGGCTAGTAAGTAGTTTGCTTGGCTTACTAATGCTATTTTGAACTTTTTACTTTGCAGGGGGTAAGAATAGGAAATAGGCTAGGATAAAGTCAAGATTTTTTATGTTCATGGAATTCTGTAATCCACCATGTATAAACAACATCAAAAGACAATAACAATATAGCCAGTAAGCACCTTGAGGGACTATGAAAAAATTAATATTTAATATAACAATGGTGTGATTTGTCTTTGTGAAAATCAATACACATTGGAATTTACCAAAAACAGTTAACAAGGTCTGGTTATACAGGTTAATGTATCTCACTTCCCCTAATTTTGAAATAAGAGAAATCAAATAGCTGCTTTGAGCCTCTGTGTTCCTCACCTATAAACCAGAAAATAATAACATTTAGTTCATAGGATAATGGCGTGGAACAAATTTGATATTTACGCAAATCACTTGGAACACTGCTGGCACATTAAAGTGGACAATAAGTGTGTTATTTTTATTATTGCCATCATATATACCATATGTCATAATGTTGATAGTGTGACTTTTTAAAATTTAACAAGGCACAAAGGATTATTCAATTTGGGTAAGAGGTCCTACAAAATTCAAGTGCATATTTTGAACGTATAAAATGTAAAATTCTAGTAATTCAAATATACCCACTTAAATCCAATGCCAGGCAGTTGCCAAAAAACCACACACTCAGCCTTTTTCACCCAGGTACTTGCTCTCAGAGAGACACAGCAAGAAACCATGAAGATGAAGGCCACAGAGAAGCGAAGGGAAGAACCTGGGAGACTTCCCACAGTAAATCACAGGAAGAAGCGAGCAAAACCTCTGTTAATCTCCTTTTTGCTCCCCAGGGAAAGCCAGTCACATCCCAACTAATGATCCAGCTCCCAAATAAGAAATAATGAAAGAGGGGAAAGCTTCATTAAAAATGCCCAGAAAATGAATTAAGTCCTCTTCCGCCTCCCTCCCTCTTAGCCCCGGGTGGGTGTCTTTTCCATAGCAGTCTGTGGAGTCCTGCTATTAATGAGATGAAGTTTCTCTTCCATTGGACCCTGGGATTTTTCCATATTCAAAGATTAAGTTCCCTTTGATTTCACAAACCAACTAGCTTATAGATAAAGGTATAGTTTGTTTACCGTCTCTTTTCTGGATGTGGAAATAAGCAATTCAAATAATTGGAGACTTTAAAGACCATCTAGTTTAGTTTTCACAAATGACAATGCCTTCAAGACAGGAAGGCAACAGGAACAAATGAAACGGAGACTCGTTTACTTTGTTTAATTTTTACCACTCAGAAACATAAGCCCAACTGTTGCCTAATATTTCCATTTTTCAAGAGAAGCCGGAAACCTTTTTTTTTCTATGTTGGTAACAAATTTAAAAGGCATTTAAGCATTATACCCATGCCTGGAGAAAACTAACCTATAGATTTATAATTAGAACTTCTGACGTAGTCCCATGATTTTTAGTCCTACCTTAAAACAGAAATATATCACCTGAGAGCTTTAAAAATACCTCTGCCTTCCTCTCCACCAGGAAATTTCTAATTTTAATTTTTATTTATTTATTTATTTTGAGACGGAGTCTCGCTCTGTCACCAGGCTGCAGTGCAGTGGCACGATCTCGGCTCACTGCCACCTCCGCCTCCCAGGTTCAAGTGATTCTCCTGCCTCAGCCTCCTGAGTAGCTGGGACTACAGGTGTGTACCACCACGCCCAGCTAATTTTTGTATTTTTAGTAGAGATGGGGTTTCACCATCTTGGCCAGGATGTTCTCCATCTCTTGACCTTGTGATCCGCCCGTATCTGCCTCCCAAAATGCTGGGATTACAGGCGTAAGCCACTGTGTGTGGCCCGAAATTTCTAATTTAATTGGTCAAGAGTAAGATAATTCTAATATACAGCCAAAGTTGAAGACCACTAATCTGGTCTAACCTATTCTGTAGATGAGGAAACTGCAGCTCAGAGATTAAAGCAACCTATAGCCAGCGGGAGAAAAAGAACACAGATCTAAGTCTTCTGACTTCTTATCCCAACATGTTGATCACAAAATTCTAGTATCAGTGCTACTCCTTTACCAATAAACCAGAGTTTGGGCTTCAATATATATAGTTTGTAAAATATTTCTCCAGCAGAAGTGTCAGTGTTTTATGCTGGAGTCCTTTATTCCTAAATCTAGTGACCATCATGTAACATTTACAAGAGAATGCAATCTCCATGAAGGCAAAGGACTTGCCACTCCTGCTTCAGAGTATACTTTTAGCACCTCAGTAAATACTTGGTTAATGAATCACTTTATAAGCTTTTCATATAAATTGGGAATTATTTCCATATAAATTGGGAATAAATTTCCATGAAAGTTCAAAAATCTACTTGATAGAGAGGAATGTCAGTGAATAGAACCAAGTCAGAAGAAACAAAAGATGGTATCTCAGCTATCTAAAGAGAAGGATTGGGGACAGAAGAAAGATGGCAGATAGCAGGCAGGGCTAACATACATCTCCTGCTTGGATGGACAGAACAGTGTGTGGAGACTCAGACTGTGAACCATTTTTCCAAGAACCACCACAGGATCATATCAGGAAAATGGAAAGAATTCACAGATCCTTTGAAAGAAGTGACATGCTGCTGCAAACTCTGTGAGACAGGCAAAAAGCAATGAGTTCCCAAAGTGTGAATGGGGGAAAACCTGCCTCCAAACACACATCCTCACCGGGGAATCTGAAAATCCAGATCATGAGAGAAGGATTTAACCTTACCTAGAGCTGGAACAGATTTAGGGAGCCACGTGAAATACAAAAGTAGAAGCAGCAGCAGGAAGAGTCTTGTAGGCACTCCCAGTCTCCAGCTCAAACCCAGGGAAGCCATGCCTGACTATATCTCACAGGGGCCCTCAGGGAAGGCAGCCAGCAGAATTAGGGAGGGGCCACAAGGTGAAAGAAGCTTCCAAATGAATTTTGTGATAATTTTGAGTGGGCATGAACCTGCGTGAACAGAATCTGGTGGGTCAATGGGAACTGCAGCAGATATGAGCACAGGAACCTTGTGGGCAGACAGGGAGGGGTGTGGCCTGAAAGCCTTGCTTGCTTTCTCAGTGGGGAAGTGTATGGCCTGGAGTAAGACTGAGTTCCACAAGCAGGATGCATGGATCTAAACTTGGTGCTGTTAACACAGCATTGCAGGAGTGAGATTGGGCTCACCAACTGTGTGGGAGCTGGGTGAAGCCTTTCACTACTGGCTATTCTCCACTTCCCTGGTGAACTATTGTGTGCCACAGAGGCAGCCATAATCCCTCTGGAACATAACCCCATCAGCCTGAAAACCATCCTCCCCATCCTACATAGTGGCTGTGGCAAGCCTAGCCCAAGAAGGGTCTCAGCTCAGACCCGCCTAATCCTGCCCCCACTTGATGGTATTTTTCTATCTGCCTTGGCAGCCGAACGCAAAAGACACCACCTCCTGGCTGGAGGCCAACCAACTCAGGCCATACTCATGACAATAATATTGCTCCCAGGAAGGAGAAAACAACAGCTAATATCACTGCCTGCAACATCCTGGCTAACCAGAGGTCCTTAGTCTGTCCATGTGGCAACTTCAATACTAGCATAACTAGCATTTGAGAAAGCCAGCACACTACACCTATCTACAATCAGGGATTCTCACAGAGTCTACATCCCTATCCTGTCACCTCCACCAGAGCAGGTGCTGGTATCCATGGCTAGGAGACCTGAAGACTGATCAGATCACCGGTCTCTTTGCAGACATTCGCCATCACCAGCCCAGAGCCTGGTAACTCCATTGGGTAGCTAGACCCAGAAGAACAATAACAGTCACTGCAATCTGGCTCTCAGGAAGCCCATCCCTAGGGGAAAGAGGAGAACACCACATCAAGGAATCACTACGTGAGACAAAATAATCTGAATAGTATGAGTTTCAGATCTTTCTGCTAGTGGGTAGTTTCTGACAGCAGAGACCCAATTGTAGTGCCAGGTGCAGTAGGGAAAGTTTACACCTATACCCCAATAGGCAAGCAGCCTCTGTGACCATGAAGGGCCTTGGAAAAGGAGTTCTTGTTCCCCCTGGCACTCCACTGCAGACACAGCTGGGGCTTCCCCCACAGGAACACAGCATGGATACACCTGTAGACAGCCTTTCTGGAACACTCCAGGGTGAGTATAGCCCACAAGAGGAGCACACCCCAGATTCAGTCCTGCATGAGAGGCAGAGTCACAGTTCCTCCCTACTTGGAACAACAACATTCCTATAGATGAAAAGAGGTGCCTGTCTGATCTGAATAGCTGAAATGCTAGGACAGGAGTGAGGCTGTGAGGTGAATAGTTTTCTTTCTGACTTGGCAGGGGAGCTGAGGAAGCTCCCACTCTTCACCTTGATAAAATTTCAGCACACCTAATTGAGAGCTCCTCCAGCCACCCTCATCAAGGCTGTGACCTCGGCTCGCCATTGGGTATTACATCTACCCACTTGCCTTAGCCACAACTGGTGCCTGCCGGGGGATACCTCCCCAGTTGTCCTGAAGCCTGAATCATCAACTCAGTAAATAAAAGACCAGTAAATAAACTGTATACCATGAGAGGAGGACATAAGCGTCAAGGGATCCCTGCCATTCCAGCTTCACAGGAGACAGTGAATTCACCCACACACCAAGAATGTAACTACTAAAATCAGCATTGGGGAAAACCAGTGCAGGAAGATTCTATAACTAAGGATCTCATACAGAGTCTTCACCCCTACAAGCACCAAGACTCCAATTAGGCTAAAATAAACATTAGAGTCTGATTCTTAAGAAAGAAAAAATAAGAAATTAAAAAAAAACACAGTCCACAAAAACAATTTTAAGTAATAGTCTACCCAAATGAGAAGGAACCAGAAAAGTAATTCTCGTAATATCACAAAACAGAGTTCTATAAAACCCCCAAAGATTACTGTAGTTCCACAACAATGGATCCGAACCAGGAAGAAATCTCTGAATTTCCAGACAGAGAATTCAGGTCAATTATTAAGCTACTCAAGGAGTTACCAGAAAAAGGCAAAAAACAATTTAAATAAATTTAAAAACTAGGACAGAATATGAACGAAATTTTCTCCAGAGAAATAGATATCATAAAGAAAAACATCCACAACTTCTGGAAATGAAAGATACACTTAGGGAAATACAAAATTCAGTGGAAAGTTTCAGCAACAAACTAGAACAAGAAGAAGAAAGAACTTCAGAGCTCAAAGATAAGACTTTTGAATTAACCCAATCAGACAAAGAAAAAAGAATTTTTAAAAATGAACAAAGTTTCCATGAAATTTGGGACTATATTAAACAGTCAAACCTAAGAATAAATGGTGTTCCTGAGGAAGAAGTGAAATCTAAAAGTTAGAAAAACTTATTTAAGGGAATAATTAAGGAAAACTTCCCTGGCCTCGCTGGAGACCTAGATATCCAAATACAGGAAGCTCAAAGAACTCCTGGAAAATTCATTGCAAAGATAATCACCTAGGCACTCAGTCATCAGTTTATCTAAAGTCAAGACAAAGGAAAAAATCAAGAGCTGTGAGACAAAAGCATCAGGTAACCTATAAAGAAAAACCTATCAGATTAACAGCAGATTTCTCAAGAGAAACCTTGCCAACCAGAAGGGAGCAGGGTCCTATCTTTAGCCTCCTTAAACAAAATAATTGTCAGTCAAAAATTTTGCATCCAGCAAAACTAAGCTTCAGATATGAAGGAGAGATAGTCTTTTTCAGACTAACAAATGTTGAGGGAAGTTGCCACTACCAAATCAGCACTACAAGAACTGCTTAAAGGTGTTCTAAATCTTGAAACAAAACCTTGAAATATACCCAAACAGAACCTTCTTAAAGCATAAATCTCACAGGGCCTATAAAGCACTAACATAATTTTAAAAAGTATTTAGGCAACAGCTAACATAATGAATAGAACAGTACTTTATATGTCAATACTAACGTTGAAAGCAAATGGCCTAAATGCTCCACTTAAAAGATACAGAATGACAGAATGGAGAGAAATCCAACAACCAAGTGTCTGCTGTTGTCAAGAGACCCATGGAACATTCTCCAAGACAGACCATATGATAGGCCACTAAACGAGTCTCAATAAATTTAAGAAAATCAAAATCATATTAAGTATCCTCTCAGACAACTGTGGAATAAAAATGAAAATTAACTCCAAAAGAAACCTTCAAAACTATAGAAATACATGGAAATTAAATAATCTGCTCTTGAATGATCTTTGGGTCAACAATGAAATCAAGATGAAAATTAAAAATTCTTTCAAAATGATAATGGTGACAAAACTTATCAAAACCTATAGGATACAACAAAAGTGATGCTAAGAGGAAATTTCATAGTTTTAAATGCCTAAATCAAAAAGTCTGAAAGAGCACAAATAGACAATCTAAGGTCACACCTCAAGGAACTAGGGAAACAAGAAAAAAACAAACCCAAACCCAGCAGAAGAAAAGATATAACCAAATAAGAGAAGAACTAAATGAAACTGAAACAACAACAACAACAACAAAAATGCAAAAGATAAGTGAAACAAAAAGCTGGTTCTTTGAAAATATAAACAAAATTGATTGAAAAACCATTAGTGAAATTAACCAAGAAGAGAGAAGATCCGAATACGCTCAATAAGAGACAAAACAAGAGATATTGCCACCGATATCACAGAAATACAAAAGATCATTCAAGGCTATTATAAACACCTATATGCACACAAACTAGAAAATCTAGAGGAGATGGACAAATTCCTGCAAATATACAACCCTCCTACATTAAATCAGGAAGAAACAGGAACTCTGAACAGACCGATAACAAGTAGTGAGACTGAAACAGTAATAAAAAAAAAGTGCCAACAAAAAAAGTCCAAGAGCAGATGGGTTCACAGCTGAATTCTATCTGACATTTAAAGAAGAATTGGATACTGAAACTATTCAAAAAGATAGAAAAAGAGGAAATGCTCAGTAAATCATTCTGTGAAGCCAGTATCACCCTAATACCTAAACCAGGAAAGGACATAACAGAAAACTAAAAGTACAAATATCCCTAATGAACATACATGCAAAAATCCTCAACAAAGTAGTAGCTAACTGAATCCAGCAGCATTTCAAAAAAGATAACACATCATGATCAAGCAGGTTTCATACTAGGGATGTAGGGGTTTCATACCAGGGATGTAGGTTTACCATACCCGAGTCAATAAATGTGATACACCACATAAACAGAATTAAAAACAAAAATCATATGATCATCTCACTAGACACAGAAAAAGCATTTGACAAAATCCAGCATACTTTTATGATAAAAACCCTCAACAAAATTGGCATAGAAGGGACATAACTCAAAGTAATAAAAACCATCTAGGACAAACCCACAGCCAACATTGTACTGAATAGGGAAAAGTTGAAAGCATTCTCCCTGAGAACTGGAACAAGACAAGGATGCCCACTTTCACCACTTCTATTCAGCGTGGTTCTAGAAGTCCTAGCCAGAGTGATCAGACAAGAGAAAGAAATAAAGGCATCCAAATCAGAAAAGAGGAAGTCAAACTGTCACTGTTCACCAATGACATGATTGTATACTTAGAAAATCCTAAAGACTCCTCCAAAAAGCTCCTAGATCTGATAAATGAATTCAGTAAAGTTTCGGGATCAAAAATCAATGTACACAAATCAGTAGCATTGCTATACACCAACAATGACCAAGCTGAGAGTCAAATCAAGAACTCAATTCCTTTTACAACAGCTGCAAAAATAAAAATAAAATACTTAGGAATATACTTAACAAAGGAGTTGAAAGATCTCTACAAGGAAAACTACAACATATTGCTGAAAGAAATAATAGATGACACAAACAAATGGAAACACATCCCACACTTGTGGATGGGTAGAATCAATATTGTGAAAATGAACATACTGCCAAAAGCAATCTACAAATTTAATGCAATTCCCATCAAAATACCATCATCATTCTTCACAGAACTGGAGACAAAATCATAAAATTTATATGGAACCAAAAAAGAGCCCACATAGCCAAAACAAGACTAAGCAAAAAGAACAAATCTGGAGGCATCACACTACCTGATTTCAAACTATACTATAAGGCCATATTCACCAAAACAGCATGGCACTGGTATAAAAATAGTCACATAGGCCAATGGAACAGAATAGAGAACCCAGAAATAAAGGCAAATGCTTACAGCCAACTGATCTTCGACAAAGCAAACAAAAACATGAAGTGGGGAAAGGACACCCTAGTCAACAAATGGTGCTGGGATAATTGGCAAGCCCCATGTAGAAGAATGAAACTGGATCCTCATCCCTCACCTTATATAAAAATCAATTCAGGATGGACCAAAGATGTAAATCTAGAACCTGAAATCATTAAAATTCTAGAAGATAACATCAAAAAAACTCTTCTCAACATTGGCTTAGGCAAAGAACTCATGAGCAAGAACCCCAAAGCAAATGCAACAAAAACAAAAATAAACAAATTGGATGTAATTAATTAAAAAGCTTCTGCACAGCAATAATAATAATAATAATAATAATAATAGTAAACAGATAACCCACCGACTGGGAGAAAATCTTCGCAAACTATGCATCTGACAAAGGACTAATATCCAGAATCGGCAAGATATCCAGAATCTACAAGGAACTCAAACAAATTAGCAAGAAAAAAACAAATAATCCCATCAAAAAGTGGGCAAAGGACATGAATAGACAATTCTCAAAAGAAGAGATACAAATGCCCAACAAACATGGAAAAAAATGCTTGACATCACTAATTATCAGGAAAATGCAAATTAAAACCACAATGTGATATCACCTTACACTTGCAAGAATGGCCATTATTAAAAAATAAAAAAAAATAGATGTTGGCATGAAGGTAGTGAAAAGGGAACCCTTTTACGCTACTGGTGGGAATGTAAACTAGTACAGCCGCTATGGAAAACAGTAGGGAGATTCCTTAAAGAACTAAAAGTAGAAATACCATTCGATTCAGCAATCCCACTACTGGGTATCTACTCAAAGGAAAAGAAGTCATTATATGAAAAAGACACTTGTGCGGGGCATGGTGACTCATGCTTGTAATCCCAACACTTTGGGAGACTGAGGTGGGTGGATCACTGGAGGTCAGGAGTTTGAGACCAGCCGGGCCAACATGATGAAACCCCATCTCTACTAAAGATAGAAAAAGTAGCTAGGCATGGTGGTGGGCACCTGTAATCCCAGAGGCTGAGACAGGAGAGTTGCTTGAACCTAGGAGGCAGAGGTTGGACGTTGCAGTGAGCTGAGATCACGGCACCACACTCCAGCCTGGGTGGCAGGGCTAGAGAAAGAGAAAAGAAAGAAAGAGAGAGAGAGAAGAGAGAGAGAGAGAAAGAAAAGAAAGAAAGAAAGGAAAGAAAGAAAGAGAGAGAGGGAGGGAGGGAGGGAGAAAACAAGGAAAGAAGAAAAGGAAGGAAGGAAGAAAGGAAAGAGAGAGAGATGGAGGGAGGGAGGCAGTTGCACAACTTGCACATGCATTTGTACAGCAGTGCAGTTTGCAATTGCAAAAATATGGAACAAGCCTAAATGCCTATCAACCAATGAGTGGATAAAGAAAATGTGATATATATATACCATGGAATACTACTCAGCCATAAAAAGGAACAAAATAATGGCATTTGCAGCAACCCGGATGGAGTTGAAAGTAACTCAGGAATGGAAAACCAAATATTGTATGTTCTCACTTGTAAGTGGGAACTAAGCTCTGAGGATGCAAAGTCATAAGAATAATATAATAGACTTTGGCGACTCAGGGAGAAGGGTGGGAGGGGGTGAAGGATAAAAGACTACACACTGGGTACAGTGTATACTGCTTGGGTGATGGGTGCACCACAATCTTAGAAATCACCGCTAAAGAACTTATTCATGGAACCAAAAACCACCTCTTCCCCAAAAACTATTAAAATAAAACAAAATTTAAAATAAATAAGTAAAGCAAAACTTAGATCACTGTTGACAAAGCCATAAAAAGTGAAGAAATAGCAGATTTGCTGTTCACAAGAACCAATTTCATTATGTTTAAAGCTTCATTTCCCTTGCAACAGCACGAAAAGGAAAATACAACTCTATTCGTGTCAATCTCATCACCACCACTAACTCAGTGTATTTATTTTCCCTGGAGCTGAACCCTTGCCAACACTAATAATCATAGCTTAAATATCTTGTCTGGTTTCTTGACTGCATGTGACAAAGAAGTGCTGTGTTCACTCGTCTGTCTGCACTTTAAGTATTCTCTTCACACACTATAGGGATGGTTGTTTTCAAAAATGGAATACAGTGTTGTGTTATACTGACATCTCAAAAGATTTGGTGATAAACACTAGGCTTCCTTTCATCCAACAAAGATGCTGGCAAGATCTTACTAATTATGTAAGAGTAAGACATGTTATTACTCATTTGGTTTATTATTAAAAAACGCACCTCCACACTATTCAATCAGTGCACTCCAAACACCTCTCTATACTTTATAGTGTAAGTTGTCTTGCTAAAATAACAAATCTGATCATGTTACTTACTGACATAAGAAATTCTGGTAGCAGCTACCTGCTGGTCCCCAGACAAAGTCCCAGATCACTGATATAAATATAAGAACCCTGCCTAATTTTCCCTTCACCTGCCCTCAAACATTCTCTGATCTAGCCACTTTAAAGTACTTACCATTTCCCTAAGACATCATCCTCTGGTATATCCCCATGGTTATGGGCTATCCTGTTTAATAGCATTTTTTCATTTTTTCTCTGCCTGTTGGCCTCTTACAGAACTTTTAAGAATCAGCTCAGATGCCATATCTTCTGGGAAGTCTCTCATAACTCCTCCCACTGTAGCAAGTCTTTGCTGCTTCCATCGTTCCTGCCTCCCATTAGCTTACATTATGAGTGCAGTTTTATCTCTACACTGTGTGCTCCTAAAGTCCATGTCTGGTCTTCATCACATCCCTGGTCCCTGACTTATGCAGGCCTTCAATATGGAACACAGGTTTGCTGAGTTCAAATAACTGCTGCTTTTGCCCCAACCTGTGTAGACAAAAGGACAAAGATGGGTTTCCTGGGCAGTTCTGCCTCCCCTGACAACTATGGCTTCTCTCTACAGTGAGCCTGTTAATATTAATAACTGTTTTTGCTTAATGCTTTGGCTTCAGCTGCCATATTATGAGTCTCTCTTGTCCAGCTACTGGACAGTTATTCCCTGGCACTTCAATATGTAAAGAACTATCACCAAGAGATAAGGACCTTAAAATACATTTTAAAAACCCAACAAAAAAATTTTGCTTTCTTATCGAAGCATACTGAGCTTAACAAGTCAGAACTTCCTTATTCAGCAGAATGCATTATATATAAGTAAATATTGATTCAAATGTGTTTTTAAATCAGAAGATGGTACTGTAGGCAGTCTCTCTTGATATTTATGAATTGTGATTTACATCAGGATAAGTCAGGAATATTTTGAGAAAACTTATCACCAGAGATTGGAAGCCACAGAAAAGCACAGTCATGCCAAGTTTATAAACTTTGAAAAAGTAAAAACAATAATTCCTATACCACTGAGCCCTTTTCCTAGCAGAACATACTGAGACTATTCTTTTAGAGTATAAAGCTGGCTACAGATGATCTCAGAGTGGGATATTTTCTGATAACATCACGACTAATACTTTAGAACTTGATGGTGGCACAATTCCATCAATAAATCTGACTCGTGATTGATTCATTTTTCTATTTGTTGGACTTCAAAATATACCATAGTTCCCTCATAATGTGCATTAGCAATAACATTGTCTTTTGAAACTTGTGTCATCAAACCAATCTCCTTCAGTCTAAAAGCATCCAGAAAATTTTGTTAAATAGAGAATAAATCCATCAATTACTAATTACTGAATGTCCACTGTGGGTCCACTGTCCAGCACATGGCTAGGTACTATAGAGAACACACAAAAAATTCAATGTATAGCTCTTCGATGAAATTTAAAAATGACAATGAGGCTTTGTATGTTAGGTTCTTTCTGATTTGAAAAATGTGTTTTGACTTTTTTAACAAGTGTTTACATAGGACTGCCCACCTGCAAGATACTGGAGTGAGGCTAAAGGGAAGGCTGTAGACATAGATCCTGAATTCAGGCCACATACAGTAAGACATTGCACAAGAGACTTAGATGAGAGAAATCGCGAGTCTTAATAAATGTGCCAAAGAAGTGGTAGAGGAAAGAGGAATTTGTAGCTGGAAAGGGGAAGGATCATAGCAGATACTGTGGCATTTGACGTTGTGGCATTTGAGTTCCGCCCCGAAAGACAAGAAGAATGAAAGAATGAAAAAAATTAGAGAAAAGTCATTTTAGAGGGAATAACATGAACAAAAGTTAACAAATAGAATATGTTGAGAGCAAAGAGGTAGTTCAGTTTGAAGCTCAACAGAAAATACACATGGAAAGATAGGCTGAGGGAATATATAGGATTCTGAATACTGGGCTCAGGAATCTGAAAATCAGTCCCCAGGCAATAAGATGATTTTTGAGGGCATTGTCAAAATGGCAATTATTTCAGGTAAATTTAACAATGGTGAGATGGAATTAAAAACAGATAAATAAAGGCTGCTGAAACTATTGCCTCTGCCCCAACCCAGGTATGTGAGTTGAAAACACAGTTATGAGTCTTCTGGTTAATATTTATAGCTGCCATCAAATGTTAATTTATTAACTGCTCATGGCTTTTTACTACACAAAGCTTTGGCTTCAAACACATCATTATGAAGTCTCATGTCACTGGCACTGGACATTCTGTGTGCCTTCTATGTGTACAGGACTATTCTAAGTGTTACAAGAGAATGCCTCTCTTTATATATACATATTTTATAAAATGCTCACCATCCTAAAGAAAACCAAACTTGTAGTATAATTTCTATATTCTACACAGACCCTCAACAAATCATGAATTGGACTGAGTATTTTTGTTGTTGTTTAATCCAGAGAAGATAGTGCTGCAACTTCCCAGGTGTAATGTTTAATTATATAACCATTATATATCCATTATATATATCCATTATCTATATCTATATCTATATCTATATCTATATCACCTTGGCTGGGCCATGGTGCCCAGATATGTTGTCAAACATTACCCTAAATGTTTCTATGAGAGTGTTCTTAGATGATATTAAAATTTTAAATGACGTACTCTGAGTAAAGTAAACTGCCCTCCAATCAGTTGAATGCCTTAATAGAGCCAAAGACTGACCTCCCAAGCAAAGGGAAATTCTGCAGCGGACTTGGACTTGACCTGCAACATGAGCTCTTCTCTGGGTCTCCAACCTACCAGCCCACTTTGCACATTTTGAACTTGCAAGTCTCCATAATTGTGTGAGCCAATCTCTTAAAATAAATCCACACACACACACACACACACCCTACTGGTCCTGTTTCTCTGGAAACCCTAATACATTGGTGAAACATGCCAGTGTTTTCACAACCTGCTCCATGTCTACCTGAATCATCCTGTGATCATCTTCTCTAAAAATGCTCTTGACATTAAATTTATGGAATGACAGACAAGGGCAACAGAGGGGATGTCAAGCTTTACTGGGCTTTCTCTAGCAATAGTTATGCCTATAAGCCCTACACATTTCATAAACACTCCACTTAGCCCAAAATGAACTATACAATGGTCTTCTATTTAACTGGAAGGAATGAAGGTAAGTTTTCCTAACTAGGAAATCTGGCAGTGATGATCCTTCTCACTGAGTTCCAAGTAATACATTAATGAATATTCATATGTAATTTCAACAAATTTCAACTAGGCTCAAGACCATTCCAAGACACTGTGAGCCATGATATAGCCACCAAGTCCGAGTATCCTGGCTAAGAGAAGTCCAATCAGTCCCCTTTTAGAAACTCAAGCCCCACATTCAAGTCTTTGTAGCCAGACTGACACTACCTCATGCCAAGTGAGCCAAGAGTGTTGCCCCTCCAAAAAGACTGTAGTGAACAAATTCACCATGCTTCTAATCTGTTTTCATCAGTCAAATCCCAAAGCATCTGGTCCCTAGGTAATTGGTGCTTAATTATACCATCTTCCCCATAAAGACTTTACTTACTCCCTTTGGACTTCTAATGTCAGGGAGAATGAGTCAGGGAAGAAGGCCCGTGAATTTGACTTTGATTTGTGAAAAAGAAAATGTGTAATTTCAGTGTTTTTTGTTTTTGTCTAACTTCTTTCTGTGTTTGTGTTTTTGTCTTGATTTCACATTGCTAATATCTTTTTTCACAATAGTCTTAATAACAGTTATATCAATATTCTCCCTTAAGGAAAGCACTGGAATCTCCTGAGAAACTGGGATGGGCCCTACACCCAGAAATACAGATTTAATTGATCTGGGGTACAGCATCCTGGGCTGATCACTGACTGCTATACTTCTGTCTTGTTTAATCAACCACTTTGATTACAAATTTCCTCTAACCTTCAGAAAGATCTCTATACTCTCCTTCTCCTGTCTATATGTCCCTCCCTAGCAGGCTTAGATTCCTGGTTTATCACTCCAGAAGCTCCCTTGCCCATGCCAATATCCTAAACTCCTTTGCAATCTTTTCATCATACCTCTCTGACAAAATCTTAAGCCTAGATGACCCTGTTTTTCTGTGTCTGGTAAACTGCTGAGCACCTCCAAAAAGGCTCATATATTTTATAATAATATCTAACAATAGTACCATGAATTCATGATCATCAGCCTCAGCTGAGCCTTCAAGCAGTGACTAGCAGTCCTACTAAATTTTACTCATTTACTCCCTTTCATATTCCAACTTACTCTGTCCTCCTCAAATATCTGAAATGATCCCCTTTCCTTCCTAGTATGCCAGCCCCTTTCTCTCTCCCTGTCTCAGTTGGTGACTCAACTGCTTTCTGGGGCAGATATAAGGCATCGAACAAAAACTCCTTTGACTTGGCTTCACCACATCAAACACACCTCTGCATCTGCACACATCACCTTTGGCTTCCTTCTAGAATAGAGGATAGAGATCATCTCTCCTCTCCAAGGCCAGCTAATTCCCCCTGCTGTGCTCTGGATCCAACTTCTATCTTCTCAGGAATCCTACATGATTATTTATCCACCCTCTGTCTATCTTCAGGCCACCCCTGATCCTCCCCACTGGTCTTCCCCATTAGTGTTCAAATGTGCTCAAGTCTCCCATCTTTAAAAAATACTCCTCCTGGCTGGGAGTGGTGGCTCACGCCTGTAATCCCAGCACTTTGGGAGGCCGAGGCAGGCGAATCATGAGGTCAGGAGATCGAGACCATCCTGGCTAACACGGTGAAACCCCGTCTCTACTAAAAATATAAAAAATTAGCTGGGCGTGGTGGAGGGCACCTGTAGTCCCAGCTACTCAGGAGGCTGAGGCAGGAGAATGTCGTGAACCCAGGAGGCGGAGCTTGCAGTGAGCCAAGATCGTGCCACTGCACTCCAGCCTGGGCGACATGGCGAGACTCCGTCTCAAAAAAAAAAACAAAAAACTCCTCCTTTAACTCCGTTTCCTCCTCTAGTTAAAGCCTTATCCTTTTTGTTTCCCTTGACCACATATCTTGAGTTATCTATATTCATTGTCTCTCTTTCAAGACTTCCACCCATTTCCCATGACACTTCATTCTGGCTTCTGCCCCCATCACTACAACAAACTCATTCTCCCTAAAGTCCTTCAAAACATCAAATTTATTAATCCAAGAGGACATTTACAGGACCTTCTTACTTTACCCCTCATCAGCACCTTAAATGATTTTCTTTCCTTGGCCTCTGAGATGCCCCTCTAGCATCTACCCCAGTCACAATTCCCACTCTTGTCAACTTTTCCACTTGGCCTTTAAATGTTGGAGTTCTCATGGCTCAGACTTATGCTTTCTTCTCTCACTTCATTTTCACTCTGTACATGATCTCACTTACCTCTGTGGCTTTAATAGTGTGCATAAACCATTGTCTTACAAATTTATACATTGAGGTATCTCCTCTGATCCAGGACTCAAGACTGCACTGTGTCTCCTTGAGGAAGTCTTAAAAAGGCCTCCAAATCAAAATATCCCCAAACTGAACTACTGTTCCTCACTTTCCTTCAACCTTTACCTGGTCTCCCTCTAGTGTTTTCCACTCAGTTGAAGAAGCCCAGTACCTTGGAGTTTACCATGACATCCCTCACCAGTACTATCTAAGTCAGCACTAAGTACAGTCAACTTTACTTCACAAATATATTATAAATCTATTAACTCCTTTCAATCTTCAGCATCATCACCCTGGTCCAAGCTACCAATACCTCTGGCCTACAACAGACTCATAAACCAGCTCCCTGAATATCTCTTTCCATCCTCCTCCATTCATGCTTCATAATAGAGCAGGTGGCCTCCTTAAAATGCAGACCTGATTATGTCACTCCCCTGCTTCAAACCCTTCAATGGTTTTCTATTGCTCTTAAGCTAAGTAAAAACTAAAATACAGCCTACATCATCGTGTAAGATGTAGTCCCTGCTTACTTTTCTGGCTTCTTCTTGGATCATGTTCTTTCTCCTTCTTTGAACTCTGACTACACTGACTTGACTGTTTTTAGTTCTCAGAAGTACTAAGTATCGTCCTGGGTCCTATTTTTTCTCTACCCATTATACTCTTTCTTTTCCCTCTTACTTAGATCTCAAATATCCCGTTTTTGAAGCTTTCCCTAACCATCAAATACCAACCTGAGTCAAGTTCTCATATATGTTTATTTCACATTACTTAAAACAATTTTAAATTATACTTGGTTAATGCCTTTCTCCATCCTAGACTATGAAATCCAGCAAGGCAGAGGCTATTTCTGGGTTGCTTATTATACTGTGCTAGCACCTAGTCCAGTGCTCCACTGGGCAAAGTGTAAACGTTCAATAAATATCTGTTGAATCAATTAGTGTGTTTATGAGTTAATGAACAAATGAATTAATGAATGAGGATGAGAGTAATGATGAATTTTCACACTCAGGCTATCAATATTCATCTTTATATTCCCTTGCAGCATAATCCCATGAATCAGGGTCAGGCATATAGTATCCAGTCCAGTTCAATATAAAAAATGTTTTGAGAACTCAGGGCATAAGCTGTATGGAGAAAAAACATTTAAGGGAAGGACTAGGAGGGTTTGATCTGTGCTCTACAATCTGGGCAAGGAAAATCAGCATTTCTATTTTACAGTCATTCTGAATACTAAACAAGAACTAGTCATATCCACTTCATGAATGAATTCCTTAAATCACTTAAATCACTTTGTAAATATATTAAAAAATCACTTTCACATATTTTTTAAAAGACAAGTCAACAAGTATCTTCTGTAAGGACTTATGATGATCCAAATTCAGTACCTAGACATGTACCCAAACCAACACTAATATATCTCCTTCTACCTTCCAGTGTCCATCTTTAGATAAATTTACAGTACTATATCCCAAAGTCTTATACAAATTCTTGGGCTTAAGCACTAAAGATATTAATCAAAGTCTAAGTCATTTATTAAACTGCAAGTGGCTATAAAGCAGAGTTAATGCAATTTGTCAGGTAGAGCAAACCAAGAAATGACTTGACCTCTGAGCTTTTAGGACCCCTTTGAAAAGCTGAGTAAAATCACTAGGGAAGAGGTTAAAATTCAACTTTGCTTTATATTCCTCTTCAAATCATGGAAAGTGCAAACATGCACCTAACAATTTAAGATTATGAGTGATAACTTACCAAACAAATTATTTCCTGAGTTTTCCCATGAGGATTTCTTAAAAGTTCAAAATGCTATCTATGTTCAATAATGCAGTTATTATTAATATCCTTCCTTTTAAAATTATGGGTTTTTTAAGCAGCTGACCTTTAACTTACAAAATCCTCAATCCTAGAGATGTCATTGTAACTATTATGTTTTTTGGACATTAATATTTTACTACTTAAATTTGGCAGCATTTTTTTTCTGGAAAGTTTCTCCTTGCTGTATCAATGTTTTAAAATTTGTGATTTAGTAAAATTAAAACAATTTCTTTTTTAAAAATGACCAGGACAGTGTTAGGCTGCGTTATTTATCTATTGCTGTGTAACAAATTAATCAAACACTTGGCATTCAGAACAGCAAATATTTATTTTCTAGGAGTAGGGGCCTAGAAGCACCTTAGCTGGGTGGCTCTGGCTGATGGTCTTTGATGAATCAAGCTGTTGGTGGAAGACTGCAGTCATCTCGAGGCTCCACTGGGTGTCAAGGCTCCATCTTGAATTTTACTCTCATGGAGGCTGTGGTTCACTAGGGGGTCAAGATTCCATTACTCTCATGGAGGCTGTGGTCAAGAGGCTTCAGTTTCATACTGGCTATTGGTCTGAGGACCTCAGGTCCTCATTTGAAGCTGTCTGTAGGATCCACAGTATCTTTTCATGTTAGCCTTTCCATAGAGCAGCTCAAAACATGGCAGCTGGTTTTCCCCAGATTAAATGCCCAATAGGTATAAGAGACAGAACAACCAAGACAGGAGCCACTTTGAATGACCTAGTCGCTAAAGCCACACATCTTCACTTCCACTTTACTCCATTTAATAGAAATGAGTCACCTGAGTTTGGCCCACATTCAATGGACGGGGGGAATTAAATTCCACTTCTTGGAGGGAGGAATTTCAAAGAACTATCACATAGGCAGTAGTTAGAAGCATGGGAGTTGGACACATTTGCAATTAGGAAGATCTGGGTTTGAATACACTGTGCGACTTACCAGCTGTGGGTTCTTGAACAAATTATTTAACCTCCCTACATCATAGTTTCACCAAGTGTACAATTAGGTCGATCATGGGTTTTGTGTGGGATTAAATAATATAAAAAAGGACTTGGTATAGCCCTTGATCATAGTAAGCACTTCATTAATGTTGCTTACACAGAAGTAATTGCTTAAGCAAACTAATTGAGTGTCCACAAGTAGAGAATACACAGACCTTTGCCTTCTAAGAGTTTATAATCAAGCAGTTACTAAAGTAAGCCTGAATTTAGAAACCAAAAAGCTAATGTGATTTTTTTTTCTCTAGAAATCAGAGGAATTTCTAAAGAGAGGCAGTCAGAAAAGTAGCTTATGCAATATAAGAAAATATATACCAGGCTTAAACATTTTTGTTCGCTTTTTTTTTTTTTTTTTTTCAGAAGACAGGATGGCTCGGCACGGTGCCTCACACCTGTAATCCCAGCACTTGGAGAGGCTGAGGTGGGCTGATCACTTGAGCTCAGGAGTTCAAGATCAGCCTGGGCAACCTGGCTAAACCCTGTCTCTATTAAAAATATATATGTACAAAAATTAGCTGGGTGTGGTGGCCTGCACCTGTAGTCCCACCTACTCAGGAGGCAGAGGCAAGAAAATCGCTTGAACCTGGGAGGCAGAGGTTGCAGTGAGCCAAGTTCATGCCACTGCACTCCAGCCTGGTGACACAGCAAGATTCCGTTTCAAATAAATAAATAAATAAATAAATAAATAAATAAATAAATAAATAAAAATAAAAATAAGAAGAAGAGAGGCTGTTTTTTCAACTTAAATTTTCTTAGAACTGCTGTGTATAAAACATGAAAGCACACCACTTTGCAGGACTGAAGGCCCATAAGACATCCAACATGGCTCTGTCCTCTGGACATCCAATAGTCCCTGAGGCTTGGTGAAGCATAGTTTGCAAATCTTCATTCACAGATTGTGCCTGTAATTACTTCTATAAGGTATCTAAGGTCATGGTTTAAAACCATGACAACTTTATGTAGCCATATAAGCAAAGAAAATGGTTTCCTACATATGTTCTAAAAGGTAATATGTCTTCTTTAAAAATATGCAATGCTCTAAACATTAGACTCTAAAGGGATTACCTTTTGGCCAATCCCAGCTTATTCCTTCTAGGAAGAAAAGCACGTTTTTACATGATTGCCTCCTCATATCTTCTTAGAAATTAGATATCATTCTGAGCCAATAATTTGTGTTTTACATAGATTGTGTTATTAGATACTAACTCTAGGCTTCCAACAACTTGTAATCAAAGCAAAAATAAACAAAAAACCCTAAAGCCCATTCTTTTCTGAATTTAGAATTATAGGTTAGAGAAATTTCAGCCCTGGTTAACCTAGTTATTCATGTTGTTTCTCTTCCCAGAGCCAAAGCTCAAATAATTTGCAAGAATTTCTAGTTTTGAACATCATGCCCAGAGTTCCAAGGCAACCAAGGGTAATTTTCAGTTGGGCCACTCAAAATATAAAGATTAGTCAAATGTTACACTGAATATTCCACATCCCTCATGTAACACTTAAAAAAGCAGTAACTATGTAAAGACTGAGAAATAGAGGTCAACTATCCAAAACTCAGGCACATTATACAATCATAAAATACTTTAAATTATTACACAATATCAATGTCCTGCCCTTTGGAGATGCTTCTGTGCCTGTTATTAGCCATGTATCAAAAATTTATTTATTATTGGATTATGGGACTTTCTGAAGAGCACTGTGGTCAATTTATGTGGATATCTACATATTAAAAAAATAACATGTTTTACAGATGTTAGGCAGGTTTTGAAAATAATCCACAAATTCAAGGCTGAAACTTAATCCAGCTCACAAAGAAGTATATACCATGCATCCAGGTCTGCTGTAGTTTGACAATATAGAGTTTTCAAATTCTGTATACCTAGGAAAAGGACACCAAGAATAGGGGTTAAGCAAGTGGAGAAGTGTGGGAGTAATTGAATACAGCATTAGGAGTGTAGGCTCTGAAGCCAGAAAAACATATGTTTTAATCTCAGCTTTGTTACTAGCTGTGAATCCCTGGGCAAGTAACTTAACTTCCGTTGGTCTCATTTCCTCAGCTAAGTTACTCAAGGCTATGTGCCTTACAGTTATCAGGAGTAACTGTGATATGCACACACAATGCTAGGCACATTGTACAGACTCAGTTCATATATGATTTAGGGGGTCCTGTTATAAAACAGGTATAAACCAATGTTCAGGGCACACATTCAAAATCAAATTTCTTCCAAGTTATCCCACTCTTATGAGTACCTCTTAGCTTACCAATGAGGACTCAGCTACACATATGTACGCTGAGTAAAACTTCGTTCTTGTTGCTGTGATAAATTTAATTAGTTTGGAGAACATACTTTGTGTCCAGCATGATGTTGGATTCAACATCATTGTATTTTCTGTTACAGAACTTGCTATCTGGTTACAAAGCCCGGTTAGTTTAACACATGAGAGGGCCCAAATTAAAAAAAGCATATGCACAGTATTTAAAAATCATAAAATCAAAAGCAGTGCATGCTTCTGGTTGAATCCTGGAACAGAAAAAAAGATGTGAGTCAAAGCTCTGGGGGAATTAGGATGAAGTCTGGATTTTAGTTAATAGTACTGTACTAACATTCGTTTCTTAGTTTTGACAAATATATCATGATTATGGATGTCAACATGGGAAACTAGGTGAGGAATATACAGGACCTCTACAATTTTTGCAACTTTTCTGCAAACCTGAAATTAGTCCCAGATAAAAAACTTACTTAAATAAATTATATTGTGTTATCCCTTAACTTGCCTAAAGTATTCACCTCACCTAAGGAGGCTCTCTCATCGCTGGCTCTCTGCAAAACTTCTCTACCCAGGAATGGCTTTTATTATTGACTTTAAAATCTAAGTTTCATAACCTGCTAATAGCCATCTAGATATATCTTCCATTTTTACTATATGACAATAATACAGGCACGTTGACAGAGAAGTCAAAAGAAACTCATCTCTGGCCAGCAGGACTCTTCTGAAGGAGGGAAATCTCAACAGTTCCAACAAAATAAACACTTCAGGGACTCACTGAAGCCCTAGTTTCGTTGTTTGGGGAAAGGAGGAGAAAAAAATAGTGACTGTTATCAAGAGGGTCTTTTATAAGTGAAGGTTTCAAGTCTTTACGCTCAAAAAGATACTGTAGGGAATTCTCTATATCTGCAGTGCCCAATATGTGCCAGGCACTATTTTGACTCATTGCTTGTGAAATAAGAATCATCACCTGTTTTTTTGCAGATAAAGCTCAGAGAGTTTAATTGGCTGAGAGTCACAAAGATAGTAAAGATAAGAAGGGTTGTATTCAAATCCTGTCAGACAAGCAGATTTGTGTGAATCCAAAGCCTACTCCATGCCCTTTCCAAAAAGTCAACCAATTTGTAAGCTTTGGCTATGGTTGACATCTCAACAGGCATCTGCCAACCCTAATTTACAGGTGAATCTGTGTGTGTTCCCAGGGGAAAGAACTGCTGGTCAAGTACCAGTTATCTCAATTCACATTCCACCCATTCAGATAGTTAACATAGCTAACTATCATCCTTCTATAAAAATGGCAGAGATAAACAACATGCTATTCCATAGTTACAGCCCATGTTAATAGGAGGGACTGTGGTGCTGCAACAAGAGCTCTTGAAAGAAAACTAAAAGAATTGAGTTATAAATCTGTCACTGAGACTGTGAAGTTTAATCCTAGAAGAAAGTTTTGTCACTTCTCAGGGCCTCCCATTTCCTCACCTATAAATAAAGTGAGGATATGAGACTCAAGTATTTCAATAGGGATCTACTGGCATTTGAGGAGGCACAATAATTTCTTATATAGGACTGCCCCTGGCATCACAGATATTTAGCATTTCTGACTTCAGGCACCAAAAGCCTACAACTCTTTCCAGTTCTTATCATAACTGTATTTCCCAATGTCCCTATGCACTACCTAGCAGAAAGGAGTGGCTTGGTTGACAGCCACTGGTAGATGATCTCAAGTTCTGTGAGGCCTTATGGCTCTATTGGGCCAGGACTGTCAGCATCAGCACATGGCTTGAGAGCAGGAGTAGAGGAGGTAATCTCAGGTCAGCTCTGCCATTGTAAAGCCCATTCAAGATCATATTCTTGAATGGAAGTCATACTGTTGGCATCTTTAATAGGCCTCTTGAAACATTGTTTAAGAAAGAAGTTTTCAGACTGAATTTACATAATGTTCAGAAAAGATAAATGTGCTGAAATACCACACAGCAGCCACCACTATCCAATCAGCAATAGGCTCAGGGTGGCCACTCCAATAGCCCTACTCAAGGGATGAGCCTATACGCAGCGACCATAATAAGCAATGGGAAGAGCTTCCAATGGATAACAAATCTACAGCCTGGTACTCTCTGCCTCCTCCCTGTTACCAGTAACCCCAGTGAGCTCAAGATACGCCTCCTGGTCCTCAGTTCCTAACTCCTTGCATGAAACCTCTCCAACCCTTCTACCTATCCAAAAAAAAAAAAAAAAAAATACCATATCTTAAGTCCTGGCTCAGGAGCCATGTTGCCCATGAAGGCCACTCTTCCAATCCCTCAGTCCAAACAGATTGTCCTTCTCTCTAAATAAAGGCAGCATTTATAGTCTGTAATGAACTTTTCATTAAGTTGTACAGTCATCGACTGTTCCATAATCACACCATGAATGTACATTAATAGTGTTGCCTTCTAGCTTGAATGCTTGGTACTAAAGTCAAGAGTCATGTTTTATACTACTTTTGTATTCCCTAGTGTCTAGCACATTCCTGGGAACACACTAATGGATTGATAAATACATGTTCTGTTTTTGATTTTTCACAATGATACCAAAAATACCACTAGCCTGGCCAGACTTACATCCTGTAGGCTAATTTTAAAAAAAAACTTATTTATTCAACATATTTTCCCAAGTAGTTTTCAAAGTACTTTTCAGATTATATAAATAATTCTCTCCCTATATGCACTGAGAAAAATAAATTAAAACACTAAACTTTGTAGGACAAAAGCAAAGAAAATTAAAATGTCATGCTCCATAATAAGTATACTAAGATCTGGCAAAGTAGATATGTCTCCCAAGTCCTACTAAGTCCTAGATAAAATGTGAAACATATATCCATCTTGCTCCAAGTACTAAAAACTTCTAAATGTTTCCAAGGTTGTGAACAGCATACACCTTGGAAAGCAGGTCATGAAGTTTGAGTGACATCATTAATCTAAGGAGAATAATAGCAAATTTGCATTATGAACCTGATCCTACCTACATCCTTTTGCCCTCAAATTATCCACAAACTTCTTGTCAATGCTTCCATATTTCTGTCTGTTTTACCACATATTAAGGCCACCTGCAAAATATTTACTGAACACCTATTCTATGGCAAAGCAAAGCATGGTTTCACCAATGTCTCTATGGGAAATAAGGTGCTACATTGAAAGAATGAACTATGAAAGTAGTAGTTCTTCTTTATTCTTGCTTCTCTTTCTTTAATCTTTCTGATTTCCTGGGTATAAAAATGATGCCTTTCCTTTATCTATTTCATCTTGCCCAGGGATTCTGGTATCTTCTTCTGCCCCCAGGGGAAGAAGCCACTGCAGAGGCTCTATCTTCACGGTCTTTACACAATTTATCATTCACATATGCTTTGTCAGATTAGTCTTCATTAGTTTGGCCAACTTAGAGGCTTTCTAGTATAACAATCACATAGCTTGAAAGTGTGCAGAGAAGCAGCTGATAGGGTGAATTAGGATCATGTGCCACATACTGACGAAGAACAAAGGCTGCCTTTCTGACAATGGCAATCAAAATTGAATGTCTGACTGAGGTTTCTCACCAGCCATCATCAAATTCAAGATGATCATTTACAGCATCAATTATGCACCTTTTCTCTCAATAAGCACAGGGAAAGAACTATCTGCGATTCTGTTTTGTAATGATAACACTCTACTTTCATTGATATGGCAATTTAAAGTTTTAAAAGATAGATATAATGCTTAATACAATAAAGTGCATTTTTTAAAGCAAGAAAAGAATAAGGATTTTTCTTTGGACTTTATCACTTGTTTAATATACTGTATTCTAAAGGAATAGAGGAGATGCCTCTTTTAAGACTTTTCAATAGGCTACTTCAAATGTTTAATTTTATAAACAACCGAGGAAAAAATCAAGGAGTTACTACAGCAAATGTCTAGCACAGTAGGTTGTCAACCATGGATAAGTACATAAAAGTACCTGTTCAGTTTGCAAAATCTTGATGTGTTCCAGTCAGGGAATTCTCTACACCCGTGCTGAATCCCTGCGAAATGCGCTTCTTCCCTAGGACACAGGTTGTCCACCATGGATAAGTACATAAAAGTACCTTTTCAATTTGCAAACTCTTGATGTGTTCCAATTATCTATCAGGGAATACTCTACACCTGTACTGAATCCCTGTGAAGTGCACTTCTTCCCTAGGATACCCCTTTTTACTTAGAAGCCAGCCAGCTGGAGATAGATTTATCTTTAAACAAATTCACAACCTAAGAAATATAATTCATTGGGAATATAATAATGTTAGCCTAAAGAAAACTGGCTGAAGTCTTATCAACAACAAAAGAAGAAAGCCCTAATCAAAACAGTAAACACATCTGGAAGTTTGAAAGACTCTGTAGAAGAAGTTATCTGCTGATTTTGGAATGGAGTATTTGAAGGTAAGTTTAGATGCTGATTAAAAGCATGCAGCCCAGCAATTTCTGACAAAATCACTACCTTCTTATGAATCATTACTAAGTAAAATTAGTGCCTGGCCTAAGGCTTTATTTGCCTATATTAAAAGGTAGGAAGAAGCACTGAAGAAAGAAGTTGAGACTAAAAAACCATGACTTTTCCATCCTTCTTTGAAGAACCTGGTACTCATCAATGAATTTTCTTTAGCACAAAGAAAAAACAACAACAAAAGAGAAAAACAATACTTCAGAAAGACTTTCTGCATCAGACAGTGATGAGTTGCATTGTTTTAGAATGAAAGCAAGAAGCATGGTTTTGATAAAATTTTTATCTATTTTATTTAATTGATTAAAAATTAATGATGAGAGAATAAAATAGGCAAACTTTTTTGATGCTTACATTTAAAAGAAGAGAGAAATTTGATAATTAAATGGATCCAAACAATAGCCCTGAAGAGAATTCTAAGGGGTCACTTTGTTTACTTCTCCTTTTTGCTCGTTTTTAACATACAAGAAATATGAAGCCCAGGAAGGTTAAAAAGTTGGCAAAAACTGCAAAGCCCATTAAAGGCAGAGCTTGGAGAGGACCCAAGTTTCTTGACATCTAATTTACTATTATTTCATATTATATCATCCTAACTTAGACGTTTCTTATAGCAAAGTAAACCTTTGGTTTGAAAATTGCATGTCCAAGTACTTGCCAATGGGTCTCTTGTAATTTGGGGGGGTGAGGACTGGGAGGTGGGGAGTAGTGAAATAAATGTTTGAAATGTAAAAAAAGGAACTGAATCGTTGCTTATTTCTTCTCTTCATATCAGACTAGAATAAAGCAGAAAAGCAAATGTGTATGAATTGGGACCATAATGCTGGGGATAAAGTGAAGAAGCACACACACACACACACACACACACACACACACACACACGGGACTAGCATGGACAATTTTATCTAAGTGCACAACACTATGATTATCCCCTTGTCTTGATCAAAGGTCTCTCAAAGGGCTTTTGGTAGGCTCAGATGTCAGATTATATCACAGGTTGTTTTTTTCTCTCTCATCCTCCCACCCCACTGCACCAAGAAACATAGCCATTTGTTTCACATTCAGACTTGCTGAAAAACTGACATTGTCTCTTCATCATCCAACATATATGTTTGTGTGTGTGTGTGTGTGTGTGTGTGTGTGTGTGTGTGCAGGAAGACAATGCTGTGGCAGATTCTTAGCTTGGTGGCAAGGGGAATTCACAATTTAGCTGGAAGCCCAAGACAGATACATAAAAGAGAAATCAATCACACCAGGTAGGTGCCCAATGCACACTTCAGGCCTCTCCTCTGGATAAGCCAGATTTGCTATCTTCTTCCAAGGCAGCTAAGACTTGGTAAGCTAAGAGTAACAGGGCCTTTGTCCAGCTCCTGTCCAGACCTACAACAGGACATGGGACCTGCTTATGGAGTGTGAACACTTTAGACTTTCCTGTGGCATTGGCAAGCCATTTACCTCCTGAGAAAAAGTAGATGGCTGACTTAGACATGTCCTGCATGCACATCTTAAATCCCAGTTGCCCAAGGAAGTATCTTTATTTGATGTACTTTCACTTCATTTAAGGCCAGATGGCGTACTCTCTGGGACTTTGGCAGAACAAGCCTTCAATAAATGCCTGATTGCTAGTACTGACTCATGTTCATGGAAGCAGACACAATGAGGCCTATGAAAAAAATACATCATAGTCCCTACCTGTCTATAACATGTAGCTTCAACTTGTTTATCTTTGGAACATTCTACTTTCGGTATATTTGGGGTTGATATTCCTTGATAGGGAGAAATTAAGGCACTATTTGCACTGTTTATAGAATTTTATTTACCCGCACAGTATTATACTTTCCATAAATTTATAGGACATTCAGGCATGAAAAAATGTTTTGAAGCTATTATAAAAATGCTTTGACTATGGATGATTAATAATCTGAAAAGAACAAGTTATCTTGTTTATAGGTATGAAATTAATCAAGAGCGTAATGAAATGGCTAAAGAATTTCATTAATATTAAACTGTCTTAATAGATATAGAATGTTCAGAACTACAAATTATAAATCTTTTGTTTAGAAAACACACATTAGGAGGGACAGTCAGTAATATGGTTTTGCTGTGTCCCCACCCCAATTTCATCTTGAATTGTAGCTACCATAATCCCCACGTGTCATGGGAGGAACCCAGTGGGAGGTAATTGAACCAAGAGGGCGAGTTTTTCCCATGCTGTTCTTGCGATAGTGATTAAGTCTCATGAGATGTGATGGTTTTATAAAGGGTAGTTCCCCCGCACATGCTTTATTGTCTGCCACCATGTAAGAGTGCCTTATTCCTCCTTCACCTTCTGCCATAATTGAGAGGCCTCCCAGCCATGTGGAACTGTGCGTCCATTAAACCTAATTTTCTTTATAAATTACCAAGTCTTGGGTATGTCTTTGTTAGCAGCATGAGAATGGGCTAATATAGTAAGTTGGTAATGGTAGAGTTGGTGCTGCTGTAAAGATACCCAAAAATGTGGAAGCAACTTTAGAACTGGGTAACAGGCAGAGGTTTGAACAGTTTGGAGGGCTCAAAAGAAGACAGGAAAATGTGGGAAAGTTTGGAACTTTCTAGAGACTTGGAGAGCTCAGAAAACAGGAAGATGTGGGAAAGTTTGGAACTTCCTAGAGACTTGTTGAATGGCTTTGACCAAAATGCTTATCGTGATATGGACAATAAAGTCCAGGCTGATGTGGTCTCAGATGAAGATGAGGAACTTGTTGGGAACTGGAGCAAAGGTGACTCTTGTTAATGCTTTAGCAAAGAGACTGGTGGCATTTTTCCCCTGTCCTAGAGATCTGTGGAACTTTAAACTTGAGAGAGATTATTTAGGGTATCTGGCAGCAGAAATTTCGAAGCAGCAAAGCATTCAAGAGGTGAAAAGAGCATAAAAGTTTGGAAAATTTGCAAGCTGATGATGCCATAGAAAAGAAAAACCCATTTTCTGGGGAGAAATTCAAGACTGCTGCAGAAATTTGCATAAGTAATGAGAAGCCAAATGTTGGTCACCAAGACAATAGGGAAAATGTCTCCAGAACATGTCAGAGGCCTTTATGGCAGCCCCTCACGTCACAGGCCCAGAGGCCTATGAGGGAAAAATGGTTTTCTGAGCCTGCTAGGTGCAGCCTAGGGACTTGGTACCCTGTGTCCCAGCCCCTCTAGCCATGTCTAAAAGGGGCCAAGGTACAGCTCAGGCCATGGCTGCAAAGGGTGAAAGCCCGAAGTCTTGGCAGCTTCCATGTGGTGTTGGTCCTGCAGGTGCACAGAAGACAAGAACTGAGGTTTGGGAACTTCCACCTAGATTTCAGAGGATGTATGGAAATGCCTGGATGTCCAGGCAGAGTTGTCCTGCAGGGGCAGAGCCCTCATAAACAACCCTTGCTAGGGCAATGAGGAAAAGAAATGTGGGGTTGGATCCTCTACACAGAGTCCCCAGTGGGTCACTGCCTAGTAGAGCTAAGAGAAGAGGGCCACCATTCCCCAGCCCCCACAATAGTAGGGGCTGACAGCACCATGTGCCTGGAAAAGCCACAGTCAATGCCAGCCATGAAAACAGCCTGGATGTGAGACATGAAGTCAAAGGAGTTCATTTCGGAACTTTAAGGTTTAATGACTGCCCTATTAGACTTTGGACTTGCACCTATAGCCCCTCTGTTTTGGCCAATTTCTCCCATTTGGAATGGGCATATTTACACAATGCCTGTACCTCCATTGTATCTAGAAAGTAACTAACTTGCTTTTGATTTTACAGGCTCATAGGTGGAAGGGACTTGCCTTGGTTCAGGTGAGACTTTAGACTGTGGATTTTTGAGTTAATGCTGAAATGAGTTAAGACTTTGGGGGACTGTTGGGAAGGTATGATTGGTTTTGAAATGTGAGAACATGAGATTTAGGAGGGGCTAGGAGCAGAATGATATGGTTTGGCTTTGTCTCCACCCAAATGCCATCTTCAATTGTAGTTCCCATAATTCCCACATGTGGTGGAAGGGACCCAGTAGGAGTTGATTAAATCATGGAAGTGGGTTTTTCCCATGTTGTTCTCATGATAGTGAATAAGTCTAATGAGATCTGATGGTTCTATAAAGGGCAGTTCCCCTGCACATGCTTTCTTGCCTGCTGTCATGTAAGACATGGCTTTGCTCCTCCTTCACCTTCCGCCATGATTGTGAGGCCTCCCCAGCCATGTGGAACTGTGAATCCATTAAACCTCTTTTTCTTTATAAATTACACAGTCTCACGTATGTCTTTATTAGCAGCATGAGAACAGACTAATACAATGAGAATGTACAATCAAGGGCATCTTGTTCAAGGCAGAGGAGGGTGGAACCCTATAGTGGATGAAAAACTGCTCCAAGAGTAGGCAAAAGGGGATTGATTCGGCAAGGAGGATAATGTTTGTTTTCAAGTATGGTAAACACAGGGAAAAGAGACTAGATTCATTGTGGTCAGCTCCTGAAGGATAGGCAAGTGGATGGAAGAAAATGTTGATTCAGTATAAGAACTTTCTAGAAATGAATCTTTCCTAGAATGGACTGACCAATGAAAAAGGGAGATTTCCAACTGATTATTTCCAAGAAGAGATAGACTAGACCATTTTCACAGGTAGCGGTTCATGCACCAGATAATTACCTCTAAAGTAATTATCATCTTAAGTAATTCTTTTATGGGACATATTATTTATATTATCTGTTTCAGGTTGAAAAAAATTACTTGCCAGAAAGACATTCTGTACTGTCTTGTTTACACAATTGGCTGAGGGATGACTCCAGTCTTACCAAACTTCGATTCTTATCAATTGAAGATTGAAAAGGTGATTAGGTGATTTGAATGCTCATAATATTTAAATAATTACCACAGAAATTATAGGGTTCTTTTTAAAGAAGAAAAAGTATTTGCTTGTATGGACACACATAAACACATTAAGAAATATAAGTTATTTTCATTACTGACATACTTTTTAAAAATTGCTCTTTAAAAGCAAACCAAATTCCCATAGTTGTGCAATTTGCCAGTGGTACGACCTGAGAAGTGTAATCTTCAGGTTAGCAGATTTAAAAAACATAATCCATGCTTTTTTCGCTAAGCTAAACAATTTACTGTCCCACTTTCTCACTACGTCACTCACATTTATCTTTACATTAACATTGCTTACCAGGAGATAGCCAAAGAAGGCTAGCCAAGTTGGACCAACTGCAAGATTTGTTTCCCTGCTGCAAGATTTGCTTCATGCACTTGGAAGAAGCACGCTGCAACTGTGGCTCCATTTATTATATTATGCTATAAACATTATGTCCTGAGCTAACAAGATACTCAACATGACAATCCCATAGGTTACCAAGCACCGTAAACATCTGTTTAAGCAGGCGCCAGAGATAGCATAGAGGAGGCATCTAGTATCCATTTTAAAGTGGTTTATGATGTGGAGTCTGCTGTTTAAAAACTAATAATAAAAAACATGGGCCCAAACCCTGGCTAAAACACATTTTTGTGAGCACAGTTATGTTCATTTTGAAAAAAGAATGCACTCATCTCGTCACTTTGTCATTGCATTTATAGACTTTCATTTCACACCTTTGCCCATTAAGTGTTGGCTTTCCATGGGCTTCAGGAGACCATAACTATAATTTCACTGTGATATATTTACTCCAATAAAAAAAAAAGCTAAATGTTGACACACCAACTTTCCTTAGATTAATGCAAAACAAAAAGTTTTAAGGGTGGAAGAAGATGATGAGAGACGAGACAACCCCTTTAAGCTACACATGATGTCTTCCAAAGGTCTCTAGGGCAAAACACATCCTTCCAGCTCCATCCAAAGGCCCATTTGAAGGGAAGCTGTAGATAGCTGAAAACTCCTTGAAATCTAATCTGGAAACACTGAGCTTTGCTTTTCTCAAAAGGAAAAAGAGCTCCCAATCACTGAATAAATAGAACCAACAATCCTGTCTGCTGCATCAATTTTGTTTCTATCCAGCATTTTAATTTCTGGAAAGGTTTCAACATTTATCATCAGAAAAAAGATACTTCTAGGGTGATTCAGGTGGAAACTAGCCTGGAACACCAGTTGCTCAGGAAACAGAGCCTGACCTGCCACAATATCCCATGTCTGCAAGAAAAGATGAGTGTCTTCCCAGGCACACACACCAGGGAGCCTGAACACCTCTGAAATCAGCCAGTCCCTGGACTGTGGACAGCAGCACCCTGAAAATTTCAAATTCATAGCTCCAACCTGTGTCTGTCTCCGAAGTTCTGTACTCACACATATTACACATCTCTTAGACCTCCCAAACGCCCTCCCATGCAGTTCTCCTGAGAACTCCCCAAACCCTCACTTCCAGTCCTCAGCCACTCAGGGCAATGCGTTTAGTTATTTTAAAGCCCTTAATACTTAATCCTATGCAGAAACTACTCTGACTTCCCAACACTTTGGCCTTCCGTTACCTTTCTCTGTCCCTTCCAAGGTCTCCTGGCGGCACAAACAGGCAGGCGGCACCTCTGTGGCCTCTTCCACCCTGCACACCCTACTGGCTCAGGCGCCGACACGCCTCCCCAGGCGCACACTCGCGCGCGCACACACAGCGCACACGTACACTCATTCAGGACACACAGTCCGCGCCAGACCGAGAGCCCCCGCAGCTCGGTCTCAGCAGGCATCCCCTCGGGCTATATATAAAGCACTCGCCCCAAATAGACTTCCCCACGCACTCGCAAGTGGGTGACCCTGCCCCGCACCCTCTGCGCCGCCAGCGCCCTCTCCCTAGACACGCGGCCACCCCATTGACCCGCAGCCTCTGGCAGTTCTGTCAAAACTTTAAGCCTGGTTGATTTTACAACCACTAGTGTGTCAGAGGCTGGGGGAGGTCGGCTCGCCACAATTTCCACTTACCCCAGTTCATGCAGACTGGTGGCCGTCACTCTACTGACCCCAGTTCCATCGGTGCCAATGTGCGGCTGCGGCCCGCACAAACGCGCAAAAGACCGCGCGCTCTGCGCGCTGTGTCCACGCGCACAGCTCGACCTCCCCAGTCTCGCCAGTCGCGCTGCCGGGGATTCTTCCCCGCGCAGCAGCAGCAGCCTCGGCAGTTCCTGCCTCAGCCAGGCAGATGATGGCAAACAGAAACACACTAGCAAAACTTTTATGACTTTAACAAAACTGTCTCCGGAGTAAACCCCTCCACGTACCCTACTCGCGGGCCAGAGCAGACGCCAGAGTGTGATGGTTCGTCTGTCGCCCGCAACTCCCTGCCGCCCTCACCAACTTCCAGACACATACACACACACACACACTCGCACACGCACACACACTAGATTGGGTTACAACAACCCACCAGCAGAAAACTACTTCTTCGCAAGGAGGAGGGGAGCACAGCCAAGTCATCCGGAATAAAAAATTATCCGTGTAAATATATAAGACAGATCCTCCCGTTTTCATAAACAACTAGAGTCCCAGGGTTCACTCTCAGGCCCCCTGGCACAACAGGAGGAAAATAAAGCCAGACTCCCGGAGCCCCACTCCAGTACCTCCGAGCTTCGCCTCTGATCAGAGAGCGCGGGTTCGCGTTTGCGCTGGGGCCAATGGTGCCGGGGCCTCCGGCCCGCGTGGCCCCAGCCCGGGGTCCCCGCCGCCGCCCGGGCTCAGCAGCAGCCGCCGCCGCCGCCGCCACCGCCACTGTAGCAGCCGCTGCTGCCGCTGCCGCCGCCGCCGCCGCTCCCTAGCCCTCCTCCTCTTCCCATGGCTGCGCCCTGCTTGGCAGCTCGCGGGCTGTCAGGCTTGGGGAGGAGAGAGGGGGCGGGGTGAAACGGGAAGGGAGGATGGGAGGGCAGGGGTGGGAAAAGGCGGCCACCGTTCACCAGGGGTCACGCCGCGCCTGGCCCGCCGTCCCCCAGATCCAGGCTGCAGAAGCGAAGGGGAAGCGGACGTTCAAGGAGGCCAGTTCGAGAACTGCTGCGGAGAGGCCGAGTGCCGCCCGGGCCAAGCATTCCGAGTTGCTGGGATGAAGTCTTCCAGGCGAGGAGCTGGAGTTGGTGCGTGTCACTCTCAACTGAGCTGCGCGGCTCCTCCTAGAGGAAAATATTGGTGGTTGCAATACACTTCCTTCCTCTCCGCCTGCCCGTTCCCAAACGAAAGCAGGACCTACAAGAGCGCTAAGTGCAGTCCATAGACTCAAAGAAACACTTACAAAAAGGTTAGCTATCTCCAGGAATGAGAGGAAGATGAGCAAGATACCTTGGAAAGCGTGTTTAGCCATCCAAATATTGCCTTTCCATCAGCAATCAAGTTCCAAACTCCTGCTCACTGGGGCACAGTGAAAAGATAGTTAAAACTACGAAGGACTTTATTGTGGAGGTTAGAAGACGGGGACAGAGAGAATGAGTAATTTACCAAGGACACTTAGCATGTTAGCAGAGAGGTATCTGCTAAAGGACAGGGATGCAGGGAGAGCAGACACAGGCCCCAGCCTGAAGTTCCTGAGCCAGGAAAAGGGTTTTAACTCTGCCTCACGCTGGACATAGCTCATCTGTCAAATGCGAGCCCTGCCTACTTCATTCACAAGAAGTTGTAAAAGTGTTGCAGAAAGTTAAAGTTGTGCATAAGCATGTCATTTTTGTACAGCATCAAACCCCGAGTCACTATATGCTTTTCTGAGTAGAGAGTACAGAAATCTAGCTCCAGGTTGTCTCAGATCTGAAGGAGCTAGTCATGCGATCTTTCCACTATTTACTGACGGTCAATTGTAATGTCACTTACTTATAAGCTTCTAACAGCTTTGGCTTACTAAAGACTTTTTTTTTTTTTTTTTTTTAACAGAGCTCCCAGGCACAAACCCAAGTTTATACCCAGAAAGAAATGTTTAAACAACAACTTAAAGGAACCAAGTTTCTTTTCTTTAGAATAAAATATCTATAGGGCTTTGAAGTAGTACACGGGAGCCAAGACTTGAGAAGGAACAGAGGACCAAAGACTCTGGGATAGCAGATATCACATAAGATACCCCTATTTTCAGAGGAATCAGATAAGTGAAAAACTGTTCCTTAGAATGCTTTCAGAAGCTCAGCTGTGGCTCAAATACCCCAGCTGTTCCAGACAGACACCTAGAATGAACGAAAAAGGAAAGATTCTGGAAGGGGCGTGTTTTATCATGGGGTGGGATGGTTATTGATCCTGAACTGCTCTTGTTCTATCGCATCTAAAAATAAGGAGGCATTTAGTTCCCCTAAGACTCTTCCCCAAACCATTGATTTCTGGGGTTTCATACTTTGCTGGAGCAATAGTGGTGCTTGGCTGTGTCTGGAGCTTTTAAAAGGGGAGGTACCCATATAGAGAAACTTGGGAAAGTAAAAGATTAGGGCACAGTCAAGAAAAACTCCTGCTGGGTGGTCCATACCTGCCAAGCTGGCTGACAGGGTAGTCCTGGCAGGAGTAGAGACCAGACAGGCCTCAAATGCTGACTCCACGCCTGTCTGAAATGACCTTCCAAGTTGGACCTTCTTCAGAGCCTGGCACTACCAACCTCTCTGTTTATATCCTCTCTATGCCTTCTCATCCTTTGCCCTTCTTCCCTGAGCTAGAGAATCTTGATCTAGCTTAGGAGGTGCCAGACGGAGTCATAAAAGATATTCTAAATTCTATTGTTTGTGCTCTGAGATGAGCTCAGGGCCATACTTAAAAAAATAAGAATTGACTTTTTTTTTTTTTAAATCTGGGTTCAGCAATATCCTCCATTCTGTGTGCCATGAAACTAGACTACTCTGGCTGCTGCTATGTCTTTGATTTTTAAAAAGTCATCATGCACAGAAAACATAGGAAAAGACACCTCGGTTAATATTATAGGACTAGATATAAACCTGCAACTGACATGAAGGGCAGTCTTTATTTTTAAGCCTCGTAAATAAAGGTCCTTCAATCTCATATATGACCAGGTATTGGTCTATAGTAGTATGTGCCTCTTTATATATTCCAAATTGTGAGGGAAAATGTAGCAGGTATTGAGTTGATTAATTTGTTATAAGTTAAGGCATGCCAGAGCACATTTACCTTCTGAAGAGTGAAACTGCATTTGCTCATGGTTTTCACTCTGCTTGGAAGATCCTACTTTGTCCACCCAGAGAAATCCTTCTTAATCTTAAAGTTCCAATCAGTTGTTTACTTTCTCTCTGAAGGTCTTCCTGACTATTCCCCAGGGTGGAATTAGCTAATTCTCCCTGTATCAGCACCTTTATAGGCCTTTATATCTTCTTTTATTAAATATTGCAGTTTTTGTTGATATGTTTGCTTTTCTCATGAATTAAGAGATTTCTGAGGGAGAAACTATATATTCTTAATATCTGTACCTGCAATGTCTAGGTTAGTGCCCAGTATTTACAGAGTTTATAGAGCATCCAATAAATAATCAAACTGAATGAAAACTTGTATCTCTTGGATTTATATCTCTAACCCAGATCTCTCCACAGAGCTCCAGGCTAACAACTGGGTATCTCCATTTGGATGTCTAACAGACCTCTGAAACTTGACATGTCCACATCTGAACTCTGGTTCTTTCTCCTTAAACATACTCCAATCACAGTGGGTGACATTTCCATCTCAGTAGATGGCAACTACTTCTTGCCAGTTACCCAGGCCACAAACCTTTGAAATCATCCTTACTTCTTCTCTGCCAATCACATTCCACGTTCAAAACTCTGTCTATTTCTTGGAGAGGTCCAGAGACACCTGGTCTGAACCACCAGAATTTCTCAGATTACTGCAGTAGTCTCTCAACTCAACTGGTCTCCTTGCTTTGACAAACCCCACCCCTAACCCCCAACCAACACCAACAACAACCCAAAGTATAAATTCAGTTGCCATAGTCATTCCTTTTAAAACTAATATCATGTCATTCCTCAGCTCAAAACCCTCCAATGGTTCTCCATTCAAATCAGAATAAAATTCAGAATGGCCCATGAGACCCTACATGAGCTATGTACCTTTGCCCCACACCTCATCTCCCATGAATTTCCCCATCACTGGGTCATCCATTCTGCTCCCAGCACACCGGCCTCCCTGCTGTTTCTTAAGCAGGCCAGGCAGACTCCTAACTTGAAGCCTTTTTGCTGGCTTTTCTCTCTGATTTAAACACACTTCCTCAAATATTCATTTGCTTCCTCCTATAGTTCCTTGAAGTCTTTACTCAGATATTGGCCAACTTATCTTGTCCAACCTATTTTACCTTATTATGGCCCACCCTTCCCCAGTCTTTTATACATCCCCAGTAGGGCTTAGCAAAAAATATAAACTGCCTTGAAGACAATAGAAACAATTAGAAAATAATTCTGATTATATATATTCAAGTGCAGATATCTAGGTCAGATCGCCATCTCCCCAAACCATAAAACACCACAGTATAAACTTCCTAAATCTACAGTTATCTGAGGTTAGAGCATGGCTTTAGTCACTCTGTTGTACTATAAAATGCCAAAGCTTCTTCTCAAAACAAAACAAAAGAGGCCAAAACACTTAAAGTAGCATTTTATAGCTGTTTTGTTTTATAGCATTTGTAGTTGAAGAACATAGGATTGTTAGTCAGGAGCCTTGGGATCTTGTGTGGGTCCTCTGTGATTTTGGGTAAATTACTAATCTCACAATGACTCCATTTCTTGGCCTATAGAAGGAAGGGGTTGCTCTCTGAGATCATTCAGCTGTAAAATAAAGTATTAGATTGATATTTGTAAATCAAATTATGATATCAAACATTTGTGATAAATTCTAAATTTATTTGAATAATATTTGACCAAATGTCCGGGTACCATGCTCTAGCAAAGTTGACACATTGAGATGGTTAATTTTATGTGTCAATTTTGCTAGACCATGGTACCCAGATATTTGGTCAAATATTATTTTAGATATTTTGGCAAAGGCATTTTTAAGGTAAGATTAACATTTAAATCAATAGACTTTGAGTAAATCATATTGCCCTACATAATGTAGGTGGGCCTCAATCGATCAGTTGAAGGCATTAAGAGAAAAAAACTGACCTATCCCAAAGAAGAGAAAATTCTGTCAGCAGGCAGCCTTTGGATTCAAACTGCATATCAACTATTCCCTAAATCTGCAACCAATTTACCCTGTAGATTTTTGACTTTTCAGTTTTCACAATTATGTGAGCAAATTTCTCAAAATAAGTCTCTGTATATATATCTCATGAATATGACATATATATATATATATCTCTCCCTGATTAATACAATATTTACTGGTAAAATTAATAAGATTCTAATAAAACATTATCCCTTTAATGAATTTTTTTAAACTAACACTGAATTCCCATTCACCATGTTCTTTCATTCATACAAATGTTGGTGAGCCTACACTATGACAGACTTCGTTCTAAAAACTTAGCATGCATCAGGGAACAAAATTTATACCACATATCTACAAAGATGCTGCCCTCATGGGGCTTGCATTCTAGTTAGGAGAGACAATGAACAATAAACATGATAAGTAAATCACTAAAGTGCTGATTAAAGAAAACCATAGCAGGGTAAGAGGCTCAAGAATGTCAGGTAGCAGGTACAAGAGTGCTGAGAATTCCTTCCTTGCCCAGGACTCATCATATCATGGAATTGAGCATGTGATGCTTGTGAGCACACTGTGAGAGCTCTTTGACTAGGGTACTCTCTTTACCTTAGTTCCCTAGTTCCATCCCACAACTGCCTTGGGTGAGGATGGCAAGGGAATCATGAAGAGAAAAAAACGGCTTAGGGAAGTATTTATTGCTTTCCCCCTATATTGGAAGGTAACAGGGAAAATGCTATTTCATGATCTGGGTATTCTTAGCCAAAATTTATGAGGAGGTCCCAGAGCCAGGTAAAGCTTAAAATTATCATTTATTGGAAAACAACCTAAGATGGCCAAATAGGAACAGCTCTCATCTGCAGCTCCCAGTGTGATTGATGCAGAAGACGGGTGATTTCTGCATTTCCAACTGAGGTACCTGGTTCATCTCATTGGGACTGGTTGGACAGTGGGTGCAGCCCAGAGAGAATAAGCTGAAGCAGGGTGGGGCGTCACTTCACCCAGGAAGAGCAAGGGGTTGGGGAATTTCCCTTTCTTAGCCAAGGGAAGCAGTGACAGTCTGTACCTGGAGGAATGGTACACTTCTGCCCAAATACTGCACTTTTCCCTCAGTTTTCACAACCAGCAGACCAGGAAGTTCCCTCCTGTGCCTGGCTCAGCAGGTCCCACACCCACAGAGCCTTGTTCACTGCTAGTGCAGCAGTCCAACATCAAACTACGAGGTGGCAGCCTGGCTGGGGGAGGGACGTCAGCCATTGCTGAGGCTTGAGTAGGTAAAGAAAGTGGCTGGGAAGCTTGAACTGGGTGGAGCCCACCGCAGCTCAACGAGGCCTGCTTGCCTCTGTAGACTCCAGCTCTGGGGGCAGGGCATAGCTGAACAAAAGGCAGCAGAAACTTCTGCAGACTTAAATGGCCCTGTCTGACAGCTCTGAAGAGAGCAGTGGTTCTCCCAGCATGGTGTTTGAGCTCTGAGAACGGACAGACTGCCTCCTCAAGTGGGTCCCTGACCCCCGTGTAGCCTAACTGGGAGACACCTCCCAGTAGGGGCCGACAGACACCTCATACAGGCAGGTGCCCCTCTGGGATGAAGCTTCCAGAGGAAGGATCAGGCAGCAATATTTGCTGTTCTGCAGCCTCTGCTAGTGATACCCAGGCAAACAGTGTCTGGAGTAGACCTCCAGCAAATTCCAACAGACCTGCAGCTGAGGGACCTGACTGGTAGAAGAAAAACTAACAAACAGAAAGGAATAGCATCAACATCAACAAAAAGCACATCCACACCAAAACCCCATCTGTAGTCACCAACATCAAAGACCAAAGGTAGATAAAACCACAAAGATGGGGAGAAACCAGAGCAGAAAAGCTGAAAATTCTAAAAACCAGAGTGCCTCTTCTCCTCCAAAGGATTGCAGCTCCTTGCCAGCAACAGAACAAAGCTGGACGGAGAATGACTTTGATGAGTTGACAGAAGTAGGCTTCAGAAGGTCAGTAATAACAAACTTCTCCGAGCTAAAGGACGATGTTTGAACCCATCATGAGGAAGCTAAAAACCTTGAAAAAAGATGAGACGAATGGCTAACTAGAATAAACAGTGTAGAGAAGACCTTAAATGAGCTGAAAAACATCGCATGAGAACTACGTGATGCATGCATAAGTTTCAGTAGCCAATCTGATCAAGTGGAAGAAAAGGTTTCAGTGATTGAAGATCAAATTAATGAAATGAAGTGAGAAGAGAAGTTTAGAGAAAAAAGAGTAAAAAGAAATGAACAAAGCCTCCAAGAAATATGGGACTATGTGAAAAGACCAAACCTATGTCTTATTGGTGTACCTGAAAGTGATGGGGAGAATGGAGCCAAATTGGAAAACACTCTTCAGGATATTACCCAGGAGAACTTCCCCAACCTAGCAAGGCAGGCCAACATTCAAATTCAGGAAATACAGAGAACACCACAAAGATAATCCTCAAGAAGAGCAACCCCAAGACACATAATCATCAGATTCACCAAGGTTGAAATGAAGGAAAACATGTTAAGGGCAGCCAAAGAGAAAAAGTAGGGTTACCCACAAAGGGAAGCCCATCAGACTAACAGTGGATCTCTTGGCAGAAAGAGATCTCTACAGGTCTCTCTCTACAAGAGATCTCTACAGATCTCTCTCTACAAGAGATCTTTACAGATCCCTCTCTACAAGAGATCTTTACAGATCCCTCTCTACAAGCCAGAAGAGAGGGGGGCCAACATTCAACATTCTTAAGGAAAAGAATTTTCAACCCAGAATCTCCTATCCAGCCAAACTAAGCTTCATAAGTGAAGGAGAAATAAAATCCTTTACAGACAAGCAAAGGCTGAGAGATTTACCCACCACCAGGCCTGTCTTACAGGAGCTCCTGAAGGAAGCACTAAACATGAAAAGGAACAACTGATACCAGCCACTGCAAAAACATGCCAAATTGTAAAGACCATCAACACGAAGAATAAACTGCATCAAGTAACGGGCAAAATAACCAGCTAACATCATAATGACGGGATCAAGTTCACACATAACAATATTAACCTTAAATGTAAATGGGCTAGATGCCCTAATTAAAAGACATAGACTGGCAAATTGGATAAAGAGTCAAGACCCAACAGTGTGCTGCAATCAGGAGACACATCTCACATGCAGAGGCTCACATAGACTCAAAATAAAGGGATGGAGGAAGATCTACCAAGCAAATGGAAAACAAAAAAAGGCAGGGGTTGCAATCCTAGTCTCTGATAAAACAGACATTAAACCAACAAAGATCAAAAGAGACAAAGAAGACCATTACATAATGGTAAAGGGATCAATTCAACAAGAAGAGCTAACTATCCTAAATATATATGCACCCAATACAGGAGCACCCAGATTCATAAAGCAAGTCCTTAGAGACCTACGAAGAGACTTAGACTCCCACACAATAATAATGGGAGACTTTAACATCCCCCAGTCAATATTAGACAGATCAACAAGACAGAAGGTTAACAAGAATGTCCAGGAATTGAACTCAGCTCTGTACCAAGCAGACCTAATAGACATCTACAGAACTCTCCACCCCAAATCAACAGAATATACATTCTTCTCAGCACCACATCACACTTATTCCAAAATTGACTACATAGTTGGAAGTAAAGCACTTGTCAGCGAATGTAAAAGAACAAAAATCACAACAAACTATTTCTCAGACCACAGAGCAATCAAATTAGAACTCAGGATTAAGAAACTCAGACAAAACTGCACAACTACCTGGGAACTGAACAACCTGCCCCTGGATAACTACTAGGTAAATAATAAAATGAAGGCAGAAATAAAGATGTTCTTTGAAATCAATGAGAACAAAGACACAATGTACCAGAATCTCTGGGACACATTTAAAGCAGTGGGTAGAGGGAAATTTAAAGCACTGAATGCCCACAAGAGAAAGCAGGAAAGATCTAAAATCAATACCCTAACATCACAATTAAAAGAACTAGAAAAGCAAGAGCAAACAAATTCAAAAGCTAGCAGAAGGCAAGAAATAACTAAGATCACAGCAGAACTGAAGGAGATAGAGACACAAAAAACTCTTCAAAAAATCAATGAATCCAGGAGCTGGTTCTTTTGAAAAGATAACAAAATTGATAGACTGCTAGCAAGAATAATAAAGAAGAAAAGAGAGAAGAATCAAATAGACACAATAAAAAATGATAAAGGGGATATCACCACTGATCCCACAGAAATACAAACTAACATCAGAGAATACTATAAACTCCTCTATGCAAATACACTAGAAAATCTAGAAGAAATGCATAAATTTCTGTGCACATACACCCTCCCAAGACTAAACCAGGAAGAAGCTGAATCCCTGAATAAACCAATAACAGGCTCTGAAATGGAGGCAATAATTAAGAGCCCAACAACCAAAAAAAGTCCAGGACCAGATAGATTCACAGCCGATTTCTACCAGAGGTACAAAGAGGAGCTGGTATCATTCCTTCTGAAACTATTCCAATCAATAGAAAAAGAAGGAATCCTCCCTAACTCATTTTATGAGGCCAGCATCATCCTGATACCAAATCCTGGCAGAGACACAACAAAAAAAGAGAATTTTAGACCATTCTCCCTGATGAACATCGATGCAAAAATCCTCAATAAAATACTGGCAAACTGAATCCAGCAGCACATCAAAAAGCTTATCCACCAAGACCAAGTTGGCTTCATCCCTGGGATGCAAGGCTGGTTCAACATACGCAAATCAATAAACATAATCCAGCATATAGACAGAACCAACTACAAAAACCACATGATTACCTCAATAGATGCAGAAAAGGCCTTTGACAAAATTGAACAGCCCCTCATGCTAAAAACTCTCAATAAACTAGGTATTGATGGAATGTATCTCAAAATAATAAGAGCTATTTGTGACAAGACCACAGCCAACATCATAAAGAATGGGCAAAAACTGGAAGCATTCCCTTTGAAAACTGGCACAAGACAAGGATGCCCTCTCTCACCACTCCTATTCAACATAGTGTTGGAAGTTCTGGCCAGGGCAATCAGGCAGGAGAAAGAAATAAAGGGTATCCATTTAGGAAAAGAGGAAGTCAAATTGTCCCTGTTTGCAGATGACGTGATTGTATATCTGGAAAACCCCATCATCTCAGCCCAAAATCTCCTTAAGCTGATAAGCAACTTCAGCAAAGCCTCAGGATACAAAATCAATGTGCAAAAATCACAAGCATTCCTACACACCAATAACAGACAAACAGAGAGCCAAATCATGAGTGAGCTCCCATTCACAATTACTACAAAGAGACTAAAACACCTAGGAATCCAACTTACAAGGGATGTGAAGGACCTCTTCAAGGAGAACTACAAACCACTGCTCAATGAAATAAAAGAGGACACAAACAAATGGAAGAACATTCCATGCCCATGGATAGGAAGAATCAATATCATGAAAATGGCCATACTGCCCAAGGTAATTTATAGATTTAATGCCATCCCCATCGAGCTACCAATGACTTTCTTCATAGAACTGGAAAAAAACTACTTTAAAGTTCATATGGAACCAAAAAAGAGCCCTCATTGCCAAGACAATCCTAAGCAAAAAGAACAAAGCTGGAGGCATCACATTACCTGACTTCAAACTATACTACAAGGCTACAGTAACCAAAACAGCATGGTATTGGTACCAAAACAGGTGTATAGACCAATGGAACAGAACAGAGCCCTCAGAAATAACACCACACATCTACAACCATCTGATCTTTGACAAACCTGAGAAAAACAAGCAATGGGGAAAGGATTCCCTATTTAATAAATGGTGCTGGGAAAACTGGCTAGCCATATGTAGAAAGCTGAAACTGGATCCCTTTCTTACACCTTATACAAAAATTAAATCAAGATGGATTAAAGAGTTAAATGTTAGACCTAAAACCATAAAAACCCTAGAAGAAAACCTAGGCAATACCATTCAGGACGTAGGCATGGGCAAGGACTTCATGACTAAAACACCAAAAGCAATGTCAACAAAAGCCAAAATTAGCAAATGGGATCTAATTAAACTAAACAGTTTCTGCACAGCAAAAGAAACTACCATCAGAGTTAACTAGGCAACCTACATGAATGGGATAAATATTTTGCAATCTACCCATCTGACAAAGGGCTAATATCCAGAATCTACAAAGAACTTAAACAAATTTACAAGAAAAAATGAAACAACCCCATCAAAAAGTGGGCAAAGTATAAGAACAGACACTTTTCAAAAGAAGACATTTATGCAGTCAACAGACACATGAAAAAATGTTCATCACCACTGGTTATCAGAGAAACGCAAATCAAAACCACAATGAGATACCATCTCACGCCAGTTAGAATGGCGATCATTAAAAAGTCAGGAAACAACAGATGCTGGAGAGGATGTAGAGAAATAGGAACACTGTTATACTGTTGGTGGGAGTGTAAACTAGTTCAACTGTTGTGGAAGACAGTGTGGTGATTCCTCAAGGATCTAGTACTGGAAATATCATTTGACCCAGCCATCCCATTACTGGGTATATACCCAAAGGATTATAAATCATGCTGCTATAAAGACACATGCACACGTATGTTTATTGCGGCACTGTTCACAGTAGCAAAGACTTGGAACCAATCCAAATGTCCATCAGTGATAGACTGGATTAAGAAAATGTGGCACATATACACCATGGAATACTATGCAGCCATAAAAATGGATGAATTCTTGGCCTTTGAAGGAACATGGATGAAGCTGGAAACCATTCTGAGCAAACTATAGCAATGACAGAAAACCAAACACCACATGTTCTCACTCATAGGTGGGAATTGAACAATGAGAACACTTGGACACAGGGTGGGGAACATCACACACTGGTGCCTGTCATGGGGTAGGAGCATGGGGGAGGGATAGCATTAGGAGAAATACCTAACGTAAATGACGAGTTAATGGGTGCAGCAAACCAACATGGCACATGTATACCTATGTAACAAACCTGCATGTTGTGCACATGTACCCTAGAACTTAAAGTATAATAAAAAAAGCAAAAACAAATGAATGAAAATTACCATTTATTTTATGAATTTCAAAAAATTGGTATTTCAATTCAGAGTTTATAAAAACTCAAAGGAATAAATAAAACTGATCTCCTTTATGCTCTTTAGTGGATTCACCCACAGGAAAGTTCCAGGCCAGGGATATGCCAGATTATGTACAGCCACCTGGTAGAGAGGAATAAAATCAAACAGGTCTCAAAAGAGACTCATGAATAAACATTCCCCTTTAAATAATTTAAGTGTGGAGATTTTTAAAAATTGACATTATTTTCTTTACCTTTTCACCAAATGCAAAAGCCTGTTTAAAAACCCATCTGATAGACAATCATCTATCAAAGATGATGAAACAATTAGAAACATTGAGATGATTTCTGCTTTCTGAATAATTGTACTGATGAGTAACCCACTAATTCCCTCACTGGGCAGCATGACTGCATTATTTGTTAAAAATATGTTACTAAGAATTTGCTATTCTATTATTTGTACCTGATTCTATCTCTCATAGGGAAAAAATTAGCAATTTAAATTTGTTTGTTTCATGAGACACACTTACATGTCATACTGCCAGTTACCTCTTCTCCAGACCAAACACACACAGGTGTTTTCACTACTTCTCATTGACATGAGAAGTCAATGAGACTTGCTGACCCTACACCATCCTGGGCTACCTCCTTGGTGTGTGCCCCAGTTTATAAAACTCCTTCATAAATTGCTGTTCCCGGTATCAAATTCAATTCCATTGTGGTCACCACAAGATAGAGGAAGACCATAAGCTTTCAGCTAGGTGCCATAGAGTAACGAAATGACAGAAGCCCTGGAGTCTGTTAGATGTGGTGGGATCCCAGTTCCAAACAACCTGTGCTACTTATTCAGCCTACACTCCCAGGAAGTGAATTCAGGCACCTCAGTGTGATAAAGGGATGTCTATCCCTTCTTTCATTTTCCATTTCAATCCTTTCCTACTGCCTATCTTCACATACTGTAGGATTTTTTTCTTTACCTCTATCTTCTTAATTTTTAAAAGAAGTGAAAATATAAAAGCAAAAAAAAAAAAAGGATATAAATGAGAAAGGAATCTGACCAGGTATGAGAAAGTTTCTCATAACAGCTTTCCTTCATAAAAGGCACACAGATCATTTCCAATTACTAAATGAACTCTCAATGTAACTTGCTAATCAGACTTGACTGAGGGCATCATGGATGCCCAAGAGAAATAACACTGAACGCTTTTGAGCTTGAAAAAAACCCAGCTCTGCCTACTCAATATCTACCCAGTGAAGCCAGAAAAGGTCAAGTGAGGGTATGAACTACTGGAGAATTTCTGGCTGGAAAAACTCCTTAGGTAGGGTAAGGGCTATATTGAGAAACAAGATGACTAGGAAGGTAATAGCACTTTTCTCCCAGCCACTGGCCCTCTGGAGCACTTTCTGAACCAGGTGTAAGGCTGAGATGTCTAGCCACATAAAAAACAGTGATACCTCTATAAAAGAACTTAAAAGCTAAGTAAAATAGGTTTCAGCTGTTGTAGACAAAAATAAATCAGATTGTCCAAATTTTATTTGCTTCCTAAAATGTGTTTACCATATTTTTTTTAACACTGTGCAATATTCCAAGCACAAATCACATAAATTATGTAAGGTTTTTTTCACAGTAGTCCTGTGAAAAAGGTGTGATTGTCCTTTCTTTATTAGTAAGAAAGTGGCTTGGAGAAGAAAATCAACTAGACCAAGTCACACAATGAGATTGATATAGTCCAGTGAAACAAGAGCATTCTGTGGGCAACTCCATACCTCTTCATGTAGCCATGCTACCATCTTGCTCAATTTGTGTTTTCAAGCCACCACCCTACAAGCATCTATCTTTGGCAAAAACTTTAAAATTATCTTTCAATATCTAGGAACCAAACTAATGGTAGTGGTAGCAGGGAAGGACATAAGGAAAGTCTATTGCATTTTAGTTCCATCACATGTAGGCCCATTTCTAACATTTGTGGGAGCCACAGCCAGAGGACAAATGAAGCCCACATAGTATAAGTCCATAAGTCTAAATATTAATATTTTAAAGTATTGTCAGTCGAATGACTTGTTGGCTACAATGTGTTCTATCCTCTTACCTTCAGAAATATACCTTCATAATGACCTGAAAGGACAGGTTTGAATTTAGATTTCTCAGACCTCTCAGAATTTTGCACCAGAAGTTAGTCATGCAGGGATATCTGGTCCTCAGTTTGATTCTTAGTCCCCAATCGTTGCCACTTTCCCCATTCTTGGCTCCCACTATGCTCAGCAAGGGTCTCCTATATATGTGTGTATAGGAGCATACATGTCCAAGCTCTAGCCAACCTCTCCCTCCCCCACCTTGGAACTCCAGGACACTTCAGCTAGGAACTCCAAAGTCTGAGATATCACAAAGAATGGTCTGAAGAGGAACCACAGCCCATGGCCAGGCACATCTCATTCATCCAAAGTTTCCTTGTCTGGTGAATGGGGACATTGCTGGAGGAAAGACATCTCGGGAACTCTCTAGCATTGGCCAGTGGGCAGTATTTACAGTATGATCTTCTGGAGACCTCTGTACATTTCTTTAGTGGGAACAGGGCTGGAAGGGGGCAGATATTCATCTAAGAGCAGCTTGGAAAAGAGGTTCAGGGTTGGTTTTCAATTGAGGAGCCCAGTATGGAATTCAGTGTATTAAGAACTTATCAAATCCTTGTTTAAAAAGTTGAATTTCATTTTTTGGGCTATCTGATGCTCATTATTGAAAATAAAGCTAAAAGAAAAGTAATACAATGTGAAATATGTAGGAAACATATATGCAGAAGACAGCAACAACTTGATAGCAAAATACTACTATCTATGGGTATTTGGGTAGATTTCAATTTTTGGTTACTACAAATAGTTTTCCTATGGACATTCTGTTGTATGTCTTTTAGAGACTGTCCACATTTTTCTTGAGTATATATATATATATCCAAACGATATTCAAAAGTGGTTGTATGAATTTGTGCTTCTGCCAGCAGTGTATGAAAGATTTCATTTCTTACATTCTTACCAACACTTGGTAATTTTCATCTTTTTTTGTTTTAGCCATTGTGGTGCCTGTGGAGCATACTACATCGTGGTTTAAACTGGCATTCCCCTGATTTCTTAGGAACTTGAATGCCTTTTCATGTTTACTGATTTTTTGGATCTTTTCTTTCAAAAGTGTCTGTTTAGTTCTTTCTTATTTTATCTAACTTTATATATTATGCACACATATAGCTACACACATTATTTATGAATATTTATTTTTTAATTTGGAAAAAATTACATGAAACTATTAAATGATTTTTTCTAGGAAAATGTAGGTAGTGAAAATTTTGGAAAGTGTAAGGGGGTTGGGTATATGAGAGAACAAGGACTTCTACCTTGCTTTTACACTCTAGTTTTCTTTTAACTCAGGGAACATAAATTCTGAATCTGTATAATGGAAACCTCATCTATATAAGAAGTTGAATCTTAACAGAATATTAAAATTCTGTGATTTACGAAGTGCTTGAATGGTAAGTTTCTCTAGTAGATTAAATACATGATTCACTTTACAATGACTTGATTCACAAGCAACATTAAAGAAACGTTTATTATACAGTATGAGATGAGGTATGAACCAATTTATTAATAATTTCAACATGATAAAAAGCCTGGATAAAACAAAGTGGTTGATGCATAACAATCACTTTATTTATGCAGACTTAGATAATCTTCCAAACCAATATGTCAGAGTTCTTAATCTGTGTATATCCTTATCATCTGTGTTGTTATTTATTTACCTTATTCACTCATATATTTAATGTCTCTCTACCCCTTTCTTCTAAAAGAGGATTTGAGGTGGCTTCTAGAAATACATATAAGCCAAAAAGATAAATAAATAAAACAGGTGAGGAAATGAGAATGTAAGAAAAATAGGATATAAAGCTGAGATAACCAGCAGGGATAGTTAGCTCTTGTAATGTGTATCATAACATCCTGTTCTTTTGCTAGAAGTGGGCTCTTAGCTTGGCTCTGAGTTTCTTTGTGGCTATAACAAATAAAATATCATAATCCTTTACAACATGTATGTTAATCATAAAGTGAAAGCCAAGCAGTTATTTTTAGAAGTGCATATTCTTCTGAAACTAATCCATAGAAATTGTTTCTCAAGATCATCTTAATAGGGGCCAGAGGTAGTGGGCTGGATAATGTAGTGGCAATGATGTTATATAAGATGAGACCCAGAGGCCCTCTCTCTCTCTAAAATTTTCATGGAGATTCCCGAATGGAAAAAATGCTACTAGAAAGTAGGGGCAATCTCATACTCATCTTTAACTTCTTCTTATTTCAAAGACATTGGTGAAATTTAATTTTAAGAAACATAAATTGCTTACTTCATGATTACCACAGAAAGTTTTGGTTCAAAAGTTATTTTTTGCAATTTTCAGTTTAGTAATATCTTGAATTTGAGAATTTTGTACTTAAATATTTAATTGCTTTTATAGTTCATGAAAATCTCAATGCGTCTGTGAAACTATGAGTTTCAGGGATTGAGCAAAATGCATCCAGATAAACAAAAACTAAAATGAGCAAGATATCTGAGATTTATTTACAATCTCCAGTTTTCCTGGGATTACTTGATGTAAAAGATTGACCTAAGTACTGCATTATCTTGGGGTTTATTACATTTACTAGAAATATATCAACGGATTCTTTTATGCTTATGATTCACAAGAGTTAATAAACCATTTTAACCATACTTTCATGCCTTATGCGTGATGAATGTTGATTCCGAACTGAAAGCTATCAAAACATAACTTAGAGCCTGATTTTTACCCTTTAGATCACTCTCTGAAAATAAATTTACAGAAATAAATAGCATTAGTACACTTAAATAATTGAATGTGGCTATAATAAGACTGGTAGAATCAGCAGCTCAATTTTCTGTGGCGAGAATCAGGGTCTTCAAAATTTTCCTGGTAAAATTCCCCACTCTCACCTCATGCTGCTCTACCCTAAATGTATCCTTCTGAGCATCTTAAAAGCAATGATAAAATTCCTTCTTTCGGCTGAGGCTTGATTTGCAGAACGGTTTTGTCAAAATCTATATATCTATATAATTACAAAATGCGGCGCTGATCACCTCAAAACAACATTAACATGTTTTACCCAATGATAAGGAATTTAGTGTTTTATTCTTCCTACCTGGATTTATCATGGGTAATGTATATTTTGCACTAGAAGAAAGTAATTATATGCAGATATAGGTTTGTCATAATATATATGTTTGTCTACATAGTCTAGAATTGTACTTTATATTAAATATAATATATCACCATGGTAAAAAATCAAACACCAAAGAATATAGAATGAACAATTATTTGCAACAGGTAAAACAAGAAAAATTTAGTTAACATATAAGAGATCTTAAAAACTGATTTAGAAACAGCTCAATAGGAAAATAAATATTTCAAAAATAGTTAAGAACAGAAAATTTATAGAAAAACAAAAATTATTATAAACACATGAAAAGATATTCAAATTAATTCACTGTTAAAGAAATGTAAATCACAACAAGGAACTTTTTTTAACCTATCAAATTGGGGAAAAATGTGTCAATAGTGCACATGATCAGTCAGGGTGTGGAGACAAAGACATTTTTATTCAATGTCAATTGAGAATATAGATAGGTAAAACTTATTTTCAGAACAGTTTGGCATATTTATAAACTTAAACGCATGTATCCTTTTATACAGAAATTCCACTTTTAGAAGTGTATGTTTATTATGAAGGAAGCAAATTTTAAAATGCTCCCACATTTGTTGTCTTTTGACTTTTTAAAATGGTACATTGTTTTTATGAATATTTAATTTTTATATGGCACATGTGTCTATTTGTTCCTCATAGCTATTTATATATTTAACTCTGCTGTGAGATAGGACAGAGCACAACTACCTTTCATTTGAGGAAACTAAGGCTCAGAGAGTTCACCCATTAAGAATGAGAGCAGGAATTTGATCTTAGTTCTAACTGACTTCAAAGCCTGTGCTATTTTCACTTCAGCAAACCCAATCTTGAAATGTTGAAAATAATGTAACATTGAAAGTAACTTTGCGATCACCACCACTAACTGTTTGAATTCCTACCAGTTTGGGGACCACCCAATAGCAAACTACTCCTAGCAGCTGATGGCATCGTCTACTTAGTGGAGTCATCTTTTCTACCTCGTAGTTTCTGGTTTATAAAATATGCATCAAAATATTGCTGAACCTTAGAATGCTTAAGCAGGTGAAACCACATTTCCATCTTTAAAAATATATCCTGAAAGTATTAATGATTTCGGTAATTTACAATTGGGAAATGCAACACATCAAAAAGATTGATAACACCCAGTTATGACAAGTGCATGGGGAAAGATAAAAGTGCATATGATTATGGAAATGTATGGTTAGTAACATTTTAAAAAGGCAATTTGGCAATATATATCAAAATTTAAATTCTGTCTACCCTTTGATCCATCAATTTCACTGCTGGGATTATCCTACAGTAACATTTACCCAAGTGCAAAGACATAGGGAAAAAGATATTTCTTCCGATTTTAACGGTAATAGAGGAAAATTAGTGACAATTAAAATGCTCCTTAATATAGATCACTTAAATTAAAAGTTCATACAACAGAATGTTGTACTACTTTTAAAAGAATGAGATTGACAAGTATTCACTAATACAGTTGGCTGTCAGTGCTATGTTGTTAAAGAAAAATAGTTGCAGAAAAATAACTAAAATATGAATGAACTTTTATAAAAATGTATGGCAAAAGATCCAGTTACCCCAACAGAGTGGAAATGGGAGAAGAGGGAAGTGGAAAAAGATGAATATTCACTCTCTCTCTTTTTTTTTTACACACTTTGTTGTAATGTTTGACTTTTTTCCCAGTGAGTATGTAAAACTTTATAAATTCACTCTTTATATTAGTTTTATTAAATTTTTTAGTGATAAGGACAACTATGTAATATTTTAAAAAGCAATGATTTGTATAAAGATGAAAGTAATACTTCTGCTTTAGTTTAAGAAACAGGTCATTGAGAGTATTGCAAAAAGAAAAAACTAAAAGAGGCAACTGGCTGCCTGCTTTAGACATTTTCTCCACCTCTTCTCTGCATAAGGAAATGTGACCAAGCTGTGTAGTCCAAGAACTGTGATAAACCCTTGAAGCAATCTGAGACTGAAAGATAACTTTCATTAGCACACAAAGCAAAGGATTAAGTCTTTTTTTCAATAGGAATTGTTTACATTAAAATTTGGCATTGTTATTAATCCAACTTTCTTGGTATGTCCTAATATGGTTAAAGCAAAAATGAGTCCGAGAGAATGGTAGTTGTGTTAAAAATCCTCACAAGGCTTCTCTCAGGTTCACATAGACCCAGTTGATTCACATACTTTGGGGAAAGGAAGGATACAAAGTGGAATAAAGCTGGTCACTATTCCAACTCCCATTATAGATTAATTTCTTTCATTTCTCATAAGGGCTGGGACCTGATTTCTGTGCTTGCTTGGCAGAGAATTATCTCAGCGTAAGTCAGGGAGGAATCTTGTAACAGAATGCATTCTTTCCTGTGGAGGAGTTGTCAAAATTCTTGGCACATTCTAGATTAAGGTTAGATTATACCGTCATGGTAAAAAGTTTAGCTCAAGAGACAGCCTGTACTTTGTTGATTCATCTAGATACAGGATTTACCGAGGAAATACTAGAATTATTGCTCCCTAGCGAATTTCAAAGAAGACATAGTAACGTTTCTTCTTGAATGCTCTACACTTCTCTGTGTGCAGAACAACAGAAGTACCTCAGTAAGTAACAGGAGAACTTCACAGGCTCTTATATGGGAAGTCATCATTCCCATCATATGACACAATCAGATTTCCTCCTCAGAGTACTCTTTACTTTTATGCATACATTCTCATAGTTGTAGACTACAGGAAGCCTTCTATGGGTTTTCTGGAATTTTTGACTATAATAGATTACTGTTGAATGACCTAGTCATCCTCTACTTATTATTAGAAGAAAAATAGTCATGAACTTCACAAGATCTTTTATAGGAAGTCACCATTCCCACATAATAATAATTGTCAAGAAAGAACAAAGGATAATCTTTAAGTTTTACAAAATAAAGGAGTCACAAAGTTATTGAAATAGTGTATGAAAAGTTATATGAATAGACTATGAAAATAGTTATGGAAAAGTTTATGAGATAAGAACTTTATGCAGTTGAACTGATCATTTCTGTAGTAGTATCAGTAATATGGTCAATTATTCAATGGAAAATCCATTTCAGCCTATAACTGCACGAAACGCATGTGAAGGAAACCTGGACCACAAATGGCTAAGAAAGAAACCTGACCTGTACCACAACTGAAGCAATTATAATCTTTTAAGCCATGCCGGACCAAAGGTTTTACCAATTTATTTCATAGGAAATGGAAATTAACATCAGAGCCCTAACTATTGCCTATAATGTATTGCATATAATACTATATATGGAAAGCTGCATATAACTGTTTTAATTGTTCTTAACTCTCTTGTCTTTCTAAGTAGCCCGATTAGAGAATCCTTGTGGGTAGTGTTTTAGGGAGGCATCAGTGGTAGCTATGAAGATGAGCTGCTCCCATATCCCTTTGAGAGAACTTTCTGCAAGTACTGGGGTTGGCTGACAGTCTCCAGTGGACAACAATTCAAAAATATGTTGGATTCATAATGTTTTTGCCAAGGCCACAGTTTCTTGCAGGCTGCTCCCAGCCAACAACTGGCTACTAGAGCTGAGCCATTTCTGCCTGACACTGGACTCCTCTACAGGTGAATCTTTGCTCTAGCACTCCCTCTTGACCTCATTGAGATACTCGCAGAGCTTCATTATAGTCTGAGGCTCCTTGTACACAATCGCCCTTTCTTCCTTCTTCCTTAGTCAGATGCTAAACCTGCAGCTTGGTTTGAAGTCTCCCCTGCTTCTCTCTCCTATATCCTTCACAGGTGTTTTCTCCCATAAATCTTTCAAACATTTAATTCATTTTGGCATCTGTTTCTCAAAGGACTTGAAATGATACAATAAATTAAATGGATCCCAATGTGCAATAGCAGTAATAGTTCTTTAAAACTTTTAAGCCCCTTTTTGAAGAATTTTCTTTTTTTTTTTTTTTTTTTTGAGATGGAGTCTTACTTTCTTGCCTGGGCTGGAGTACAGTTGTGCTATCTCAGCTCACTACAACCTCCACCTCCTGGGTTCATGCAATTCCCTTGCCTCAGCCTCCCGAGTAGTTAGGATTACAGGCATGTGCCACCATGCACGGCTAATTTTGGTATTTTTAATAGAGATGGAGTTTCACCATGTTGGTGAGGCTAGTCTTGAACTCCTGACCTCAAGTGATGCATCTACCTTGGCCCCCCAAAGTGCTGGGATTACTGGCATGAGCCACTGCTCCCAGCCTGAAGAACTTTTAAATACTGCTTAAAAACTTGCTCCAGTAAGAGCCATTGCTGTCTGTATATGTTTTGGGTTGTTTACAAGGAGGCTTTGAGGAAGGAGCCCCTTTTCTGAAGAATAAAACTATTTGCTGTTTAGAATGCTGTGAGAGAATCTTCAGTGCTTTGGCTTTCTCCCTGATCCAAGTACAATTTGCCTATCAGCCAAAAAGAGTTGTTTTGGTGCCAGTTGGTCATGACTCTTGGTTGGCATCTCGCTGGGTGTACTTTGCAAAAATCTTTGATGTTCAGGTTCAGAATTCTTACATGCAGAGATTGAACATCTGGATCGACTAAATTCAAACAAATAAGAGTACAATATAGTGTTTTTCTTATATTTTGTCTGTATTTAAAATGATAATCTATGCATTGAAGATGTTAAGATCTGATTTTAGTATTACCAGATTCAATTAATGAAAAAGGATAAATCAAGAGGGCCAGTTTACTTCAAGTTTTTTCAGTCAGGTGTATATGAATATATATCATGTTCATTTGCATTGCAAATAGGTGCATAGGATCACCCACTGTTTCATCTGCATAGACCTCCTTCATACTGGTTTGATTTTGCATAGACACGTAGAGTACCTAAGTGCCTCATATTCAATATTAAACCCTCTGTAACTAATGAAAGTCATGAATATAAAGAGTCTGAAGAATTTTTTCATGAAACTCCATTCAAATTTAATTGTTATGCTATTTATAGAAGACTATTTTATTCTCTATTACAATACCATTGGGAATTTTAGCATAGTAGATTTATACATTTCCTGTGTTATTATATATTTTATATGTGCTATGACCTATTACATTGATTACCTCCACTAATTCTCATTACAACTGTATGTGTTATGCTATTTATTATCTTTGATTTAAGATATAGGAGCTGGGTTTCAGAAAAGCTGAATAACACTCAAAGTTACATAGCTATTAGTTTAGCAGAGATTTTAATGTGGACTAGACTGACCCCAAGTCTGTCTTTACATATACTTGGTACAACTTTCCCAAATATACTATACAATGGAAGACAGAGACCATGCTATACAGTAATGTAACACTGGTGATGACCTTTAACTTCCCCAAGAGAATTTCTTTACTCATAAAACAAGTTTAATCGGCCTAGAGCCCTGACCCTCTCTAGGGTTACTTCCTGCCCCAACATTCCTTTGCTCTGTAGCTAATCTGGATAAGCTCCTACCAAAACATAATTTGAAAAAATAGTAATTATATGCAATGTAGGATACAAGCCTCCATGTATGCTTTTGAGTGTGCCAAGTCTTCTGAAACTTTAAGTTTCTATTTCTCTCTCTACATTAAAATAGAGCATATATGGCAAGAAAAGAAAAATGTAAGTTTCATGAGGGGATGAGTGTCCTGGGCTCCTTTGGAAAGTGTATTTAAGTTTAATGCCACGAATAAATCTTAAAACAGATATTATCATCTAAAAGTAATAAATCACTAGAAATTATACATGTATTATATATATTTCATGCATATAGATGCAACGGAATTTATACATAGGTTTGAAAAAGCCAAATATCCTACAAGGTTTTAATTAGTGTTCCCTATTAAAAATTCTAATTCAAGCAATAGTTTTGGGGGTGATAGTTCTCTGATATGTGCATTTCTTCACTTGCACTCTTTCTAAATTTTCTAGTCTGATAACTCTATCAAGTTACAGCGGAGATAAAGTTCATTTGGATCTTTCAGTAGTCACTTCAAACTGTTTAAAAATCAGTGAATGATCCAGATGGAAAGTCTCCTATGTATAGTATGATATAAATTGTTTTTCCTCTTTTAATCATTGGCATCTCAAATTTATCTTCCTCTTGAAGATATATAATTACCATATAAAATGTAGTCAATATCATGTTTATATTAGCAAATTGATGCAACATGGGCCAAGTATTATTGCATAAGCCAGGAAGCACTGGGGCACAATCATATCATTCCTTCCTCAGAGTTCTCTTTAGTTTTATGCATGCATTCGCATAGTTATAGACTACAAGAAGCCTTATATGGGTTTTCTGGAATTTTTGGCTGTAATAGGTTACTGCTGAATAATCTACTCATCCTCTACTTATTATTAAAAGAAGAATAGTCAAAGCACTAAGAGTCCTAAAAAATGCTGAGCCCACTATTTTTTAGCTTATAAAATTGCTCTTCTTCTCATGTATTCCCTCCACATCTGGTATTCCTATGTTATCATCCACTGCGAATTCAAGCCAAATCTTTTGCCCGATGGATCTGCCATTACATTTTTCATATTTATTTTAAAACCAAATCTAGCATCTTATTGAAAACATATTGAATGATCAAAATGAAATAAATCCAAAAAGCTCAGTCTGTCTCTCTTTCCTATTTTGTTCCACAGTGACAGCTGGAATAGAGGCTCTTTCATGTTTTTCAGGAACAGAAAAAAAATTACTCCTTCTTTTTATGGATGCATCAAGACAGACCTGAAAATATGATTTCCTTTTGTCTTCTGCATGAGGGGAGATGACCCAGATTTTAACTTGATAAATGTGCCTGTAAGGGAACACTGAGCTATCTCAGTTGATTTAGATGGTCTCCTTTTAATACAGTCACCAAAATGAAGCAAAGAGGTCTAGATTTTTCATCCTAGTTGAAACAAAGAATTAACAAAAGGAAATAGAAGAAACAAGCTAACAAGTAGCTTTTCTTCTATCTTGCCAGAGACACACTTATCCACCCTTTCCCTGGAGGCGCTGCACAGCTGATATGGCTCTTGTTCAACAGTAACTAATAGCAAAATATCAAGAGTCTAAAAGGAAATTGGCTTATAGTTCTCAATAGTCAACGTGAAATATTGTAATGAAAGACAAACATAGCAAACATGTTGTAACTCAACATCTTAAATGTTAAGTTACAGAAGAAAACTGTCAGGTTTGGGCTATGTGGGAGTAATGAGTTCAGGCATGCTCATATTTTTTCTGGGTGAATAATGCTTAGGTTTTTTAGCTGTTTAATTTTCTGACAAATGCTACTATACTCCTAGTGTGAGCCCACTGATAATGGCTTACCAATTATTTTCAATAGCATATAATTTCAGATGATTATTTCATGCCTCTCATCTCCCCTCAAATGTCCAACACCTTCTTGTCATCCTCACTTTCAGCTGGTGACCTTGCTTCTTAGTTCTCTAAGAAGATTGAAGAAATCAGAGGAGAACTTTCATGGACCCACTCTCCACCACCACCACCACCACCACCACATCTACCCCTCCTTCCAGCATCTTTCCACTTGCAATCTGTCTTCAAACTTGTTATGATAGATCAACCTTTCTGTTCTTTCTAAAGTCCTATACCCTTCTTGTGCACAAGATCCCAAGTCGTCTCACTCAGGACACTGCTGTTTCCCTTTACTCCTCCTATTAGTTTTTGCTCTCTTCTGCATCATTCCTGTAAGCAGGCTGACTTAACGTGAGGAAAAACTGTGCTTGATCTCATTTCCCCTGCCAGCTAAGTCACCCATTTTTTTCTCTGCCTTTGGCAGCAAAACTCCTTGCAAGTGTTCTTTATAGTCACTATTTCCAATTCCTCTTCTTCAACTGCTCTTAATTTTATTCCACTAAGGCATTTCCTCCAGCACTCCATTAAAACTGGCTTTGTCTACATGGTCAATGACCTGCCTGTTACTAAATCCAATCTTCAGTTCTTTCACTTGACCTATCAGCAGCATTTGAAATAATTGATTGCTCTCAACTCCTTGATACTGCTTCTTCTTTAGGCAAGGAGAGACATCTAGATGGTTCTGGAGGCTTATTTCTTCTCTTTTGGTAGTTTAGCAAGGCTGAATTAACTAAATGAAAGAACTAGCAAATACCAGCTGCTTCTAGGAGAGTCACTTCCTTAAGGAGGAAGTTTCCATGGTTACCTAGGAATCTAAGTGTTCCTACCTATTCTTACACATGCTAGAGTGCTATGGGAGTGGTGTTCTTCTCCTGGAGTCCTGCCTGTGGAGATGAGAGCTTAGGGAATCATGTGTGCTCTGCTATGTCTCCATTTGTGAGATTTTTCCCAATAAAACCTATGTGTAACATGGTGCTCACAAGTAGTATGTGCATGAGACTCCTTTATTCTCAATTGTCTCCTAGAACTTCTGCACTCAAATGTTTTTTTTCTTCTACCATGATGGCACTCCCTTAATGATTTTGTCCAGATCTCATAGGTTCCATCTGTAGGCTAGACCTCTCTATTGACTATGAGAGGGCATAAATGAAGCTACTGGGATGCTGAAGATGTTCTAAATCCAGATCTAGATGATGGCTAAAAGGCATGTAAGAACAAATTGAATTATACGCATTTGCTCACATATCTCTATGTATGTTATCCTTCAATAAAAAGTGACCCAAAAAGTGGTGCTAGAGGTTATTTTATCTTCAAAATGGAAATAATAATGTATACTTCATACGAATGCTGTGATTATTAAAAGAGGCAATACCTGCAGGTATCTTGGGGTCAAAGGAACACTGATTCTAGAAAGGAGGTGATCAAGTGGTAGATCATTAAATATGTATCTGATTAAAATTTTAAAAGTATGTGTGTGCATGCATGACTGGAACCACTCAGTAAAAAAGATGCTGAACAGCGTATCAGTTTTTATGGGTTTACATACTTCTCCTTTAATCCCAGACTTAGTTTTTAAAACTACACATTTACTGTTTTTGCATATTACCTCAGTGCTCTAAAATTATCCTAGTCTATGTGCAGAGATTGGTAAAGACCCCTTAAACAAAAATTAATAGTTATATCGATTATTTTTGTGCTTTCACTGTTACATTACTACACCATACTCGTGTGCGTGTGTATGTGTGTGTGTGTGACAGAGAGAGAGAGGGAAAGAGAGAGAGAGGAAGAGAGCGAGAGAGAGCACATACAGACAGATCCTCATAGGCTTACATATACACAGATAACCAATAAACTACCTCTGAACAAAAGATTTCAGGCTAAGGCTAGAAAGGCATAAAATAGAAGGGATAGGGTTTCGTAATACCAAGCTGATACTGTATCAGCTTTGGATTGCCTACTCCAGACATTTTCATGTGCAAGAAAAATAATACTCTTATTTTGTTTAAGCTATTGCTATTATTAGTTATCATACATATATTATAAATTGTATGCCAATACACAGTCATCCTTTGTTATTTACAAAGCATTGGTTCCAAGACCCCTTGCAAATACCAAAATCCATGTGTTACAGAATGCTTCGGGTGTCGCTTTGCCAGTCAGAAACCTCTGTGGCCAGTGACGCCTTTGCCCTAGTTTTGCTCAGGCCTGCAGGGCCTACTCGTCCTGGCAGGCTGCATTCAGCTCGTGCTACTGGCCTGGACCCCGCACCTGCCAAGGGCAAGCCAGGCACAGAGTGGTGAAGGGTGTGTTAGAAAGTATGGGGTCTGGACACTGCTCACAGCCAGGAATGTCAGCACGGGTGCCAGCTTTTTGTGAGGCTGTGGCTGGATGAAGCATACCACAAGCAGCTTCCACAGCTAGCACTGGGAAAAATGGTAGCACCTGGAGGTTTGGAGATGCCAGGAACCACAAAGCCCCAAAGAGGGTGTCACAGCCCTGGCACCAGGAGGTCCTAGGTCTGGGATCCCTGAAGGGCCACAGCTCTTCTCTCCTTCTTTCTTCTTGTCTTTTTTTCTTCTCTCTTTCTTGTTGCCCACAATGTGGTGAGCCAGGGGCATGTGTTAGCACTGTTTGTGTTACAGCTCTTTTGGCTCCACTATGGCAGTTCCCAAGTTCTTGTCCTGTGTCCAGGGAGAATGAGGTACATGGACAAGTGGAGGGTGAGCAAGGCAAAGAGGACATTTATGGAGCAACAGAGCAGCTCAGAGGAGACCAACATTGGGTAGTTCCTCTCTGCAGGCAGGGTGTCCCAACTGGTATTCAGTTCTCAGCAGAAAAGAGACCCTGGAGTGAGTAGCTCCTCTCTGCAGGCAGGTCTTCTCATTGAGTGTTCAGCTGTCAGCAGAGAGGAGACCCTGAAGTGGGTAGCTCCTCTGTGTAGCTGGTCATCCCGTCATCTTTTCAGCTCTCAGCAGAGAGGAGACCCTAGGGTGGGTAGCTGCTCTCCACAGCTGGTCATCCCGTCATCTCCCCAAGTCTGGCTGAGTCTGGGGTTTATATGAGCTTAAGAGGGGAGGAAGTGTGTGGCAATCGGTCCATGGGCAGCCATGGGCGCACCCAGAGAAAGCACCACAAGCTCTCATTCTGGTCCATTGGACCAGCAGCCTGGCCCCCAGGCTTCAGGCCTCCCCTGGCTTGTAGGTGGGGCTCACTGGGACTGTGCCCTTCAGCCCAGGAGCCTGTCTGCCTCTTGCTGCCATTTATGGTGCCCAGGCTGTTTGTACCATGGGGTGCCTGCAGGCCAGCACCGAGTTGCCCTCAGCCCCTCCTCAGCCTCCCTCCTGTGCATATCAATGCAAAGTTGAGAGGGGGCTGACGCAGCAGGGGGCTGGCATGTCAGTGCTGCCCCAAGCATGTGCGCACCCAGTCAGGCTGTGACAGTGCCTGGGCTCAGGCCAAACCTTGCTCTGAGACCAGAGCAGGTGCCAGGAGTGGTGAGAGACCAGGCAGCAGGAGCAGATACCTCTGAGCCTGTGGGGCTTGGGGGGCCTTTCTGTGCCCCCAAGAGTGCAGAGATGTCCGAGTCTGTAGCCATGGCTTTGATAGCTGAAGCTGCACCTGGGAGGGTGGGGCTCCTGCCTGCACTTGGCCAAGCCTCCCCACCTGCAGCCAGGGTCATGGCAGCAGCCGCTTTAGGGGGGCTGCTGCTGCCATCACATACAGGCTCAAGTCCCTTATGTAAAATGGCATAGTATCTATATATAACCTATGCACACCCTCCCCATATACTTCAAATCATCTCTAGTCTAGATTACTTATAATACCCAATACAATGTAAATGCTATGTAAATAGCTGTTATTCTGTATTGTTTTTTATTTGTATTTTTTATTGTTTTACTATTATTTCAGTTTCTTTCTGAATATTTTTAATGTGCAACTGACTGGATCCATTGATGCAGAACTGTGGATATGGAGGGCTAACTGTACATATATTGAACCTAATACCAACTGCCACCATTTCATTTTGTATTGGTAATTTTTACCATGTGAAGATATCTGGGGGGAGGAATATTAACAAAAATGAAGGCCTGCTATTTGAATGCAGTCTATATAGAGAAAGCAAAAGAAATGAGGAAATTTAGGAAAAGATATGGTATCTGCATCATATATGTCAAAGGGTCAAGGGAGACAATTTAAATGAAATTGGCACATAGGTGAATTTTGTCCTTTGCACCTTGTCAATTGCCTTCATCAACGTGTCTCTCCTTCTGTAATCCCTATTATCATTCCTGTCCCTATTCTTCTTCCCAACCCCATCTTCTTACGTTTTATTCTTGCTCTGTGTTGACTTCTATTAATTCCCTCTTAAGGGAATTAATAGCCGATTAACAGGAATGTTAAAAGTGAACTGTTAATATTGTTTATCTGCTAGGTTTTAAAGAAAGAGGTGGATCTAAAGGGGATCTTTAAACTGTATCTTTAAACTGTGTCATAGTAGAAATAACTTCTTATTATTTTCCTCTCTTCTCCTTGATATACTTGATATACATTTTATGTCTTAAGACACTATTTAAATCTATGGCTTATGTCTCATTAGTGGCTGTACCATCAGTTTAAGAAGGTTATGGACACATTAAAAATAGAAAACTAAACAGGAATATAATATTTCTAATAGCTTCAAACTGGAAACAACACAAATATCCATCAACATATAATTGAGCAAATAAATTGTGGTATATCCATACAATGCAATATTACTCAGCAATAAAAAAGAATGAGCTATTGATACAGGAAACCACATGGAAAGATTTCAAAATACTTACTCTTAGTGATAGAAACCAGACAAAAAAGCACATACTTTATGATTCTGTATTTTTAAAAATCTAGAAATTAAAACTAATCCATAGTGATAGAAAGAAGATCAGTGTTTCTCTGTGGATGGGGGAGGAAGGAGAGGGGATGGAAAGAGATTGCAAAGAGACATGAGGGTACTTTTTTTTTTTCTTTTTTTTTTTGAGACGGAGTCTCGCTCTGTCGCCCAGGCTGGAGTGCAGTGGTGCGATCTCGGCTCACTGCAAGCTCCGCCTCCCGGGTTCACGCCATTCTCCTGCCTCAGCCTCCCGCGTAGCTGGGACTACAGGCGCCCGCCACCATGCCCGGCTAATTTTTTGTATTTTTTAGTAGAGACGGGGTTTCACTGTGTTAGCCAGGATGGTCTCGATCTCCTGACCTCGTGATCCACCCGCCTCGGCCTCCCAAAGTGCTGGGATTACAGGCGTGAGCCACCGCGCCCGGCCATGAGGGTACTTTTGAATACGTTAGATGTTTTCATAATCTTGATTGTGTTGATGGCTGCATGGGTGTATACATATGTCAAAACTTATCAAACTGTGGAAATTAAATGTATGCAGCTTATTTGTCAATAATAACATCACAGTGTATTACATGATACATTTAAACATTTTTCATGAATATTTTCAGTACATCTGTGTGTGTGCATCTGTGTGTTTGTAGAAATTGCATTTACATATCCATTCTCTCTTTAAAACAACATATTTTCCAATGTATTATTTTTTGCTTTGGTTCTTCTTGCTTTCTGTAGACATGTCTTTGTTTTGTTTTGTTTGTTTGTTTGTTTTATGTTTTTGCACTCTCCTTATGCTTCTCCTCCTCCTTCTCCTAAATTCTGGAGTTGAATGCGTAATTCATTTATTTTTATTCTGTTTGTTTTAAGAATAAAATAAGTTTAGGTTACAAATGTACTCATAAGTAAAGGTTTGGGATAGTCTCATATATTATTTTAATATAGTGTTTGCAATGTAATTGGTTTGTTTGGTTTTCTTTTTTGACATTGACATGGTTTGGTTTTGTTTCCCCACCCACATCTCATTTTGAATTGTAATCCCCAGGTGTCCAGGGAGGCACCTGTTGGGAGGTGATTGGATCATGGGGGCAGTTTTCCCATGCTGTTCTCATGATAGTGAGAGAGTTCTCATGAGAACTGACGGTTTTAAAAGTGTTTGGCAGTTACTCCTTCATTCACTCCTCCCTCCCACCTCCTTGTGCAAAGTGCCTGTTTCCCCTTTGCTTTCTTCTGTGATAGTAATTTTCCTGAGGCCTCTCCAGCCATGTGGAACTGTGAATAAATTAAACTTCTTTCCTTAATAAATTACCCAGTCTCTGGTGTTTCTTTATAGCAGTGTAAAAATGAACCAATACAGAAAATTAGTACTGAGGTAATGAGGCATTTCTGTAAGATATTGGAGAATGTGGAAGCGAATTTGGAACTGGGTAACTGGAAGAGGCTGGAACAGTTTGGAGAGCCTAGAATAATACAGAAAGATGTGGGAAAGTTTGGAACTTCCTAGAGACTTGTTGAATGGTTTTGAGCAAAATGCTGATAGTGATATGGACAATGAAATCCACGCTGAGGTAGTCTCAGATGGAGATAAAGAACTTGTTGGGAACTAGAGTAAAGGTGACTTTTGCTATGCTTTAGCAAAGAGACTGGTGGCATTATGCCCCTGCCCTAGATATCTGTGGAACTTTGAACTTGAGAGAAATGATCTAGGGTATACAGTGGAAGAAATTTCTAAGCAGCAAAGCATTAAAGAGGTGACCTGGATTATTCAGAAAGCATTCAGTTTTATGTGTTCACAAAGAAATGGTTTGAAATTGGAACTTATATTTAAAAGGGAAGCAGAAGATAAAGGGTTGGAAATTTTGTAGCCTGACCATGTGGTAGCCAAAAAAAGAAAAAAAAAAATTCTGGCAATGAATCCAAGTCTTCTGCAGAAATTTGCACAAGTAATGAGGAGCCTAATGTTAACAGCCAAGACAATGAGGAAAACATCTCCAGAGCATGTCAGAAATCTTCAAGGCAGCCACACCCATCACAGGCCCAGAGGCCCGGGAGGAAAAAATGATTTCAAGGGCCGGGCCCAGGGAACTGCTGCTCTTTGCAGCCTCAGGACTTGATGCCCTGCGTCCCAGCTGCTCCAGCTCCATCCCTGGCTAAAAAGCACCAAGGTACAGCTCAGGTCATTGTTTCAGAGGGTGAAAGCCCCAAGCTTTGGCAGCTTCCATGTGGGTTGAGCCTGCAGGTGCACGAAAGTTAGGAATTGAGGTTTGGGAGCCTCTGCCTAGATTTCAGAGGATGTATGGAAACACCTGGATTTCCAGGCAGAAGTCTGCTGCAGGGGTGGAGCCCTCATGGAGAATCTCTGCTAGGGCAGTGCAGAAGGGAAATGTTGAGTCAGAGCCCCCACACAGAGTCCCCACTAGGTCACTGCCTAGTGGAGCTGTGAGAAGAGCCTCTGGGCCCCAGAATGGCAGATCCACCAACAGCTTGCACCATGTGCCTGGGCAAGCTGTAGACACTCAACATCAGCCTGTGAAGGAGCTTCTCAAGACTGTGGGAGCCCACCCCTTGCATTAGTGTGCCCAAATGTGAAACACGAAGTCAAAGGAGATTATTTTGGAGATTTAAGATTTAATGACTTCTCAGTATGGTGATTCCTCAGGGATCTAGAACTAGAAATACAATTTGACCCAGTCATCCCATTACTGGGTATATACCCAAACGATTATAAATCATGCTGCTATAAAGACACATGCACACGTATGTTTATTGCGACACTATTCACAATAGCAAAGACTTGGAACCAACACAAATGTCCAACAATGATAGACTGGATTAAGAAAATGTGGCACATATACACCATGGAATATATGCAGCCATAAAAAATGATGAGTTCATGTCCTTTGTAGGGACATGGATGAAGCTGGAAACCATCATTCTCAGCAAACTATCACAAGGACAAAAAACCAAACACTGCATGTTCTCACTCATGGGTGGGAATTGAACAATGAGAACACATGGTCACAGGAAGAGGAACATCACACAGTGGGGCCTGTCATGGGGTGGGGGGAGTAGGGAGGGTTAGCATTAGGAGATATACCTAATGTGAAATGATGAGTTAATGGGTGCAGCACACGAACATGGCACATGTATACGTATGTAACAGACCTACACATTGTGCACATATACCCTAAAACTTAAAGTATAATTAAAAAAAAAAAGATTTAATGACTTCCCTATTGTATTTCAGACTTGCATGGGCCCTGTAGCCCCTTTGTTTTGACTGATTTCTCACATTTGGAATGGGAACATTTAACTAATGCCCATACCCCCATTGTATCTTGGATGTAACTAACTTATTTTTGATTTTACAAGCTCATAGGTGGAAGGGGCTTGTGCTTGTCTCAGATGAAACCTTGGACTTGGAATTTTGAGTTAATGCTGGAATGAGTTAAGACTTTAAGGGACTACTGGAATAGCATGATGTGTTTAGCAATGTAAGGACATGAGATTCATGAGCAGCCAGGAGCAGAATGATGTGCTTTGGCCCTGTGTCCCCACTCAAATCTCATCTTGAATTGTAATCTAATTGTAATTTTCAGGTGTTCAGGGAGGGACCTGGTGGGAGGTAACTGGATCATGGGGGCAATTTTCTTCATGCTGTTCTCATGATAGTGAGGGAGTTCTCATGAGAGCTGATGGTTTTAAAAGTGTTTACCACTTCTGCCTTTGTTCACTCTTCTCTCCTGCCACCTTGTAAAAAAGATGCCTGCTTCCCCTTTGCCTTCTGCCATGATTGTAAGTTTCCTGAGTCCTCCCCAGCCATGTGGAACTGTGAGCCTATTAAACCTCTTTCCTTTATAAATTACCCAGTCTCAGGTATTTCTTTATAGCAGTGTGAAAACAGACTAATACAGACCCAAACACAGATCAAGAGAATATTTTAAAACTTTCTCTTACTGAACTTTAATTTTAATTTTAGTGAGTTGTGATAAATATATTAGTCTTTGTTTTATAATAGAGAATGTCAACCCAGTTATACTTATTATATCTTTCTGTGTTAATACTTCTTAGAGGTTATTTTTATGTACTCTGATATTTGATTATGTTTTCTTTTTTCTTTCTATTTATAGCTTTTTGGCATTATCATTTTTATTTTAAAAATGATCTTTTTTTCCTTACCTATAAATTCCAAAGATAAAATTCTTTCTACTGACAACCCTGTAAAATAATTTTGCTCTTTTCTTATTCTATTACTCAATCTTATTAACATCATCTATGATTGAAATTGAGAATCTATTTTATAAGATTCTTATGATTCACGGGTTTATTTTTAATATTTGCATTAAATTTTCTAAACATTTATAAATAACTAAAATATGAGTCTCTGGTTTATTAGTTTTATTGCTTATTTCCAGTTCATTTATTTTGCTAATTACTGAGTTGCTTATTTAGTCTCTTTTCTTGGAGAGCTTTGGTAAATCTTTGATTCGTGCTTTAAGGGATATTATCTATAAAGTATATTTTCAAACCTTTGCATTTCTGTTATTTGACTGGTAGACTCAAGCCTTTCTTCAATTCAGGAAAGATTTTATTTTCCCATTGTTGATTTGATCACACCCTTTCTACAGAATGCTCTATACCGTGGGGGTCTGTTCTGCAGACCCCAGCTTGCACGACGGATGGATAACGTACTCAAACACCAATATTCAGTCAAAGAGCAGCTAGGGGTCCAAGCCACTCACAGACACCAAGGAAGGTGTTGTAAAGAGTCAGGAGCAATGGCCCTGATTAGCTGGCCCTGCGGGCATTTATTTAGCATGGTTGACTTTGAGTCAACACACCTGTGGGTAATTAATCTGGTCACCCCCACCCCGGGAGAGCCATCTTGCCCAGGAGTGAGCAAAGGTCAATTTTAGGACCACATGAGTAAGCAAGCTCTTTAGATAAACTCCTCTACATTCTTATGTATCTATGCCCTGAGCTTTTAAGAGAACTCAGCTGCCTTCAGCCAAGACATTTACTAAAGCTATGCAAACCTCTTGGCCTTCCAAGGTTTGTGTTTATTTCCTCTAAAATCTTTCCCACCACCATGACTGAGCCCCCATACTATGCTTTTCTTCTTGACTTCCCATTAAACTCAGCTCATTCTGTCTTCAATCTATGTCCTGGGTAGTCTCAATTTGCCTCTCAGATTCCTTCTCAGCCCTCCTCTGTCCTGTTATGTTTCTTAGGATGCTGATCTCTATTGTCTACATCACCTAGCTTAGCTTCTTTTGCTCTTTGGGTCTGATTGACAAAAGGAAACAGAAATAGATAAGAGGAGATGGGGATTGAGGTTGAGGTGTTTGTTCACCCTGCTTTCTTCCTAACAGAACTTGGTTGGAATAGAGGGTGGCATTCCTCTACCAAATATCACAGCTCCTTTTGGGTAGCACCTTTTCCATGGCTAGTGGGAGAAAATAAATAAACAATGTAATATAAACAACATATAAATTAAATAATTACAACTTTAATTTTTTTTTTTTTGAGACAGAGTCTCAGTCTTTCACTCAGGCTGGAGTGCAGTGGTGCAATCTCAGCTCACTGTAAGCTCCGCCTCCTGGGTTTACACCATTCTCCTGCCTTAGCCTCCCGAGTAGCTGGGACTACAGGTGACTGCCACCACGCCCAGCTAATTCTTCTGTATTTTTAGTAGAGTCAGGGTTTCACTGTGTTAGCCAGGATAGTCTCTGTCTCCTGACCTTGTGATCTGCCCACCTCAGCTGCCCAAAGTGCAGGGACTACAGGCATGAGCCACCACGCCCGGCCAACTTTAGTATTTCCTATGAGTCAATAAATGGTGTACTGTGATAGAGAATACCTTCAGTAAGCTACTTAGAAAGCACGAACAAAGGAAAACTTCCCTCTGGAGGTGACTTTTACACTATACAATGAATAGGAACCAGCCAGATGAAGAACAAATATTCTAAGTAAAGAGAACTGTAAAGCAAAGACTTTTGGATAGTCTGGGACTGAAAAAAAAATCCTGCATGACTGACACATAGTAAGAAAGGATGGTCATGGCATGAGATAAGTATAAAGATAAGAATTTAAAGTGCAATGGAAAGCTATTTCCAGGGTTGTTAGCAGGAAGAGATGGATGTTTTTATAGGGTTGTTCTGAATGCTCTAAAAAGGGTGAAAGGATTGTAGAAAGGCCAAAGAGAAAATGCAGTCCAGTAAGTGGGCTATTGCAACTATCTGTGTGAGAGATCTGGTTTGGATTAGGGTAGCAACAGTATATTTTTTCAGATAGATGTGCTGACTTATTGGATGTGAGGGTGAAGGGGAAAAAGACTTCAAAGCTTCTTGCTGGAGCAAATGGAACAATTTACAACGATAGAAAAGATAGGGGTAAAACAGGTATGCCTTATGGAGATGTTGAGAAGATGGAATATTAGACAAGTTCTAGAAATATAATTTGAGCACTGTTAACACATAAATGATGTTTAAAGCAAGAAAAGGTCTGAAGGAAGAATGACGATAGAAAAGGGAAAATGATTCAAGTTCAATTGCTGAAGAACTTCAGCACTGAGAGGTCTCCTACAAGAGCTGACAGTGGAGGAGCTGGAGAAGAATGGTGAATATTATAAGAAAAATAACCAAAAGAATATAATGTAAAAAACCTGAGAATGGAAAGATTTCATAAAGAAGGCAGTGAACAACTGTTATCAAGGATAGCTGCGAGGTCAAGCAAGAAGAAAAAAGTATCCTTTGAGTTTCACAATAAGGAGATAATCATTATTTTCAATAAAAATACTGACAGTGGAGAAGTTGGGACAGAAGCCAGATGACACAGGCAGAAGCATGAAAATTTGGTGAGAAACTGGAGAAAATGAGCTTAAGTAACTCAAGACATTTTGCTATAAAAATCAGAAAAATGGTGTGAAAGCTGTGGTAAAATGAAGCCCCTTATTTAATTATTTTTAAAAATAAAAGAAAGTGTAGAATGTCTTTAGGCTTATGAGAATATTCCAGAAGGAAAAAAAGTTATTGATGCAGGAGAGAAAAGGGAAATTTGTGGAAGTAAAGTTCTTGATTTGACTAGATGGAATAGAAGGCAGAGCATGGGTGGAAGGATTGAGAGACTGATCTTTGATGTGGAAAGGAACTTATCCTTCACTATAAAAAGAGAGAAGAAAGTGTAAGTAAGAACCCAGACAGGTTTGTGTGTTTGAAGTGAAGGTATGAGGAAGTTTCCAAACTGATGTTCATGATATTCTCAATAAAGATAAGGTGAGATTATTCACTAAGGAAAATATGTAAAATGTTTTTAAAATAAAAAAAATTTATTCTTAAACAATAACAATTACTCACAAATGGGATATGGCTGTTTTTTGGCCACTGCACAGCCTCTTAAACTTTGGAATCAGATTACATACTGGCATCCTCATTTCCTGTTCTACATTGATTTTAGCATGAGTCTTGCTGTTGTAGAATGTTCTAAGTGAAGGCGTGAAATAGCTCAATTAGTGGGAAACCACATTAATTTGGAATATGTAGTCGGATTGTTAGAGGCTATTGAGTGTCCAAGTGGAGTTCTTCAATCATCAATTTGAAGTGTAACTACTTAGACAATTTTATTTTTCCTGATTGCTTGGGTGCTGATACAGAAAAAAAAATAAGTAGCTAGGTTGATCCAAGGCTTGAAGTCTGGAATGTATAGCATCCATCCAATCTGCTTTTCATTGCCTCCTTTACAATTTTAAATTCAGGAATCAGATTTCCATGAAACCTTTCTTAGTCTCATAGCATGATTATTTTGATTTCCTATTCTTAGTCCATGAACACAATGTTTTACTGAAACTTGATGCCACATAATAAAGAATTTGATATACTTTTCTTTTTTGCAGTAATTCTATGAGGAATGGTGGTCATCTGCTAGTTCCTCAAGAAAATTAAAACAAACATCTGTTGAATGCATATGTTCTTTTGTATGTTCAGAGGTTGCTTTTTAATAACTCTTTTCTAATGCTTATAAAGGGAGATCTATGAGTGTCAGAATTGGGAGTTTAAATGTGTTCTTTCAGAGATCATGTAAATCTCTGTTCATTTTTTATGATCTGGAGAAAGAGAGAAGAAAAAATAGAGATTATTGTAGCTAATTGCTACTTTGGAAATCTAAAAGTGCGCAGAGAGTGGGGAGAGAAAGAACTAGATGAAGTTGTTATAGGAACCTCCACTAACGTAAGGAATTATTTCTGTCATGATTTTTATGGTGTCCAGGGGTTAATCAAAGCAGAATCTTCATTCTTTGCCTGAAAAGATTCCTTTATTAGGAGCCCAGTGCAGTGGTGTCGACACTCCTCATCAGTTGTGACGGACCATAGAGAGGGTAAATTAGGCTGTAAGAACTGTGTGCTTTGTACTTTCCATGGTTCTGGAACTCATTATGCTTCCTGATACTATGGAGGGGTCCTTCTGGGCTGATTCTCGCTTCTCCTCCACTCCTCACTCGTTGATTTAGGGAGTGGTAGCAGGTTGCTGCCAGGTGTTCTGTTATTCCCTTCCCAAACAAGGTTTAGGGTGGGCTCTTTTTCAGTCTGTTCACGTCTTCACAATATTCAGAGAAATTCTGCAAATATTCTCACTTGGGAATATTACTGCTCTCCAATTTCTGGGGTTAAGGGGACTTTTTCTCTATTGTTATTTGAGATGGTTATTTGATGGGAATCTGAGCATGAGGGAACATAGTGAACACCTTTTGTTCAGGAGGCCCTGCATCCAGTCACCTTTTTATTCTAACTATAAACCACCTTTTCTGTGGGGAGCGAATCTTTGTTCTTGTACTTCAGAAACAAAAAGGAAGTTACTGCAAAACTTTTGCTGTAGCTTCTGGGAAGAAGTCCTTGCCCTCTCCCACAGAATCTGCTCCTGGGAGAAAATGGTGTTAGAGGTGCTATATCAATGCTGCTTGCAATCATGAAGAGAGAGGCTACGAGTAGACTTGACATAGTCCGCGGCAAAATCTCAAACTAGAGGCCTGGTGCTTTTGAGTTTTGGAACGCTGAAAGTTCTATTCTATAGACTGTCCTGGTATGTGAGGCAATTAAGGCCTCTTTTGACTCAAGACAGTTTGACTTGAGTTCCCTTTACTTGTACCTGAGTTCCTAATCGATTAACAAAGAGACTAAAAGCTGAACTCATCATAATCTTACATGGAAACCTTCACGTTTATTTAGTTTTTACAAACTGCTTTAATATTTCGAACATATTCCATTTTACATAATTTAGCATTTCACACTGAAATCAATTCTAAAACAACTGATTTAAAGTCAAATAAATGTAACTTTGAATGTTATCTTTATAAATCAAATTATATATCAAATTTTATCTTCATAATCAAATTCAAGTAACAGCTAAATACTGTTAGCGCTATTAATATCTTAGCTAAATATCCTTTTAACAGGTCAGTGGGAAGTTGTTTTGCCAATAAATATATTCTAAAGCTTATTTACCCATTTATTTTCCTGTAGCCCCACAATTTACTATAAATGTAAGAAGTTCCAAAATGAGGCAAATGTATCTGAAATATTCTCACTCATTCTTTTCTGCAGAGTGCCCATGTAGTGCACTTGTTTCAAACTTGTTTCTACTGCTCTTTAAAGAGTAGTACTCACTGAAAATCTGAAAATGGCCATGAATTATAAACATAACCTTGGACACATCAAAGAACGAAATTATATTTCTACCTCCCAACATATATAAAAAATGAGTTTCACATGGACGGAAAGAACTAAGCATGAAAAGCAAGTTTTTAATCTGCTAGTAGAAGAAAATATAGCTGTAAATCTTTATGTTTTGGTGGAGAAAGGTTTTTAAAACAGGATCCCAAGAGCACAAATCAAAATAGGAAGATTTGAGTATAGCAAGAATATATAGTATAGCCCCATAAACAGAATGAAAAGACAATCATTAAACTTAAAGAAAAAATATTTTAAATATGTACAACAGATAGAAGACCAGTCTCTAGAGTACATTAAAACAGATTTTAAAGATCAAAAAGGAAAAGACTACCCAAATAAAAATAGGAGAAAGACAAGAACAAGCAATTCACAGAAGAAAAAACTCAAATAACCAATAGACACATAAAAAGATATTCAACTTCATTAGACATCAGATAAATACAAATGAAAGCAAAAATTAGATTTCACTATTTACCCATTAAAGTCAGCTAAATGTTTTGAAATGTATTATATCAAGAGTTGGCAAAACACGGAAGTTTTCATTACATGCTACTGGGAGCTTAAATTATGACAACTATTTTGAAGAATGTCATTAAGGGTTTAGTAAAATGAAAAAGGCATATAACTTGTGTTCCAGTAACCTGCACCTACTTATATAAATCTTATACGTGTATAAAAGAAAACATATATAAGGATATCAATTGCAGAATTGCTTATAGTAATAAAAATATAAGACATTATATCTATCATGGCCATAAAATGTTCCAGTTGCTGCCCTCTGAATTAACCACCACCTTCATGATAACGTCTGACTTCCCACAGGCTTCTTTCAGCCAGTGATTGAGCACAGAGAAGATACTAAGGCAGTCCTATTCCTGGGAAATGTATGACTTTTCTGCAGGTGACTTTGGCTCAAGGATTTTCTATGAGACTTGCTGAAACTTTTGTGGAAATTCATTGCAGTCTGGCTTTTTTTTCTTCCCTCTCTTCTTAATAGGGGCCAGACATGCCTCCTAGTCTGATGGTTCTCCCAGCCTCCTAAGGCTTTCTCTATATTTTCCATCAAAGATAGGTTTCCCCAATAAATCTATTTTATATCTGGTCCCATCTTGACATTTGCTTCTTAGAAATCCTCAGCTAACACAAGTGGTGCCAGAAGTGGTTTGACCACACAGGTGGTATGATGAGAATCTGGGACTAGTTTTCTCACTGCCTGGTAGGCAAAGAGGATGCTGTCCTAAGTGAAATGTGGGATGTAGATAGACCTGGCACTTGGTAGTGGTACAACACTACAAATTTCACTGGTGATGACCTGAAGAAACCTCATTAGTAGAGAGGAATGCCTTTGCAAGTGTAGTAATTCAGGAATTTAAAAGACATTGGTGGTGATGGGGATAGCAGAGCTAATTGCTTACTACTAAATTGCCTAGCACAAAGCTAATGAGAAACTGAGATCCATTAATATGTAGTCACCGGTTAATTTTGAGGGCCAGAGTGCCTCATTGGTAAATAACAAAAAGCCCCATATCTTATGAGATTTCTGATACAGTTGAGCCGTAAATGGTAGTTAGAGTTGCTTAACTACAAAGGTGTTTGGGTGTTCAATCAAGGCAGAACTCTTACACTAACAGACCCTGTTTGGGCAAACCTGAGACTGTGAAATACTGGATGGGGACATTTGGATGGATAACCCTGAGGATTCTGGCTCTGCAGACTCCTCTGAACCCTCACAGATTAAAAAGGTGACTATACTTCCCTGGTAAGAGGGAAAGTAAGAGGGGGGTAAGAATTGCCCCCAACTTCCTTTCCTGGCTGCTAAGTCAATAACTGGCAAGATCTGCCTTGGGAAGTGCTGGATCTGAAAAGGGAGAGAAAAGATTACCATAGAAGAAGCTACAGGAATTTGCTATGTTGTATTGGCAAAATCCATTGGAGTACCACTGGGATGTTGAGGGTACATGATCAAGGGGGCCAGAATGTAAAACTAGATAAGCAAGAATTTATTGACTTAGGGTTAGTTTCTCAAGACACAGGATTTATCACCCTGGCAAAGCCTCAAGTGATAGATCACAGTCATTGCTAGTGTGGCTCTTATAGGTCTGCAAGAAATAATAACCAATGCTGAACAAAATAGAACTGCCCAAAATGCCCTGTCAGACAACATATAAAGGAATGAAGAGGTTCCAGAAAGTGGGCATACCAGAATGGATATATTATATTATATGAGGCCAGAAAAGCCAACAGAATTTGATATTTCACAAGGGTCTAGAGGACATACCATCCACCAAAACCATCAAGAATGCACTGGTGAGGACACCAGTCAAGACTACCAGAAGAAGGTGAGGGGGGTAATGGCTCTCTTTTGCAGGCCAGGCCTGGTGGTAGTGGAGATGGTCACAGAGCTGGGCTTAATATCATTGGAATGGTGGGACCTGTAACAATAAAAGCGAGTTGGCAGCACTTAACTGATAGAGCCATGATAATGAAATTATCATGAGAGGGAAAGTTATAGAGGCAGCTAAGAAAGGTTGACTGACAGGGAGTTGCAGAGCTGGTAGATAGAGTGTGTTAATTCCAGAGGCATATGGAATGTCCGTCCGGAGAGGGACAACCAACAAATGTGCTGCTTAACATGTACAACAACAATAGAAAGAAGGAATTCTGGAATTATGGTTTAAGTTCAACTCCCATTGAGCATATTATGATTATCCCCCCGTTATCTGAATGTATAGTTATGGTTATTATACTTCACATTGGAGTTACACTTTTCTTCCTCCAAACCCCAACACACAGTTTGGTCCTTTGCCTATGCAGTAAGAGTCACCATAGTGGAGAAAGTCAAGCAGAAAATGCTGAAACTGCCCCCCACTGTGGTTAAAAGAGTAAATCAAAAACATGACACTTGGGTGAGATAGCAGAGCTAGGTGTCTCCAGTTAAAAACCTTAGAGATGCAGAGATAGTGTTCCCTATCTTATTTTCATTAACTTTGCTAGTCTGGCCTCAGCAGAAACTGGTTGGATCCTGGGGAATAACTAAAGACTACAGCAACTAAACTGTGTAATAGCCCTGGTACAGTGCAGCGCTTGGGTAGCAAGAAGGGTATTGTTGCTAGAACAGGTTAATAAGACATCAGGTACGTAATATGCAGTCATTCATGTAAAAAACACATTCTTTTCTGTCTGTATCAGAAGAGAGGATCAGAAACTGTTTAAATTTATGTGAAGCAGATGGTAATATTCATTTGCAGTATTGCCTTAGGGCCCTGTTAAGTCTGATTTTTGTCATCATATGACCTAAGTAATCTGGATGGCCTGGATATGCCACAGAACCTCACACAGATCTGTCCTATCAATGATATATGCTAATTGGGAAAGATGAGCAAGAGGCGACTAATATGCTGGAAGCCTTGGGAAGATACACACGTTGTGAAGGGTGGCATATAAACCTTTTGAAGATTCAGGTACCTGCTATTCAGTGAAGATCTTAAGAGACCATGGTCAACAGCATGCTATGATACTCCATACGAAATAGAAGTCAAATTGCCATAACATGCCTTCACCGCCATAAAGAAGAAAGCACAGTGCTTGGTGGTCTCTACTGGTTCTGGGCTCACTGTGAGCTGTACTTCCACTACCAGGGTTTCCCAGCTGGGGAACTGGTACATGGTGTAGGTATTAACCTAGCTAGGAGAGGTGGGGAAGGACAGTTTTGCTTTAGGGAAGAGAGAGATGTGGGGCTGCAATGCATACAATATCCAACCTCAGACAGGAATAGTCCCAAGATGGAAAAGACTGTTTCTGTGTAAATGAGGCCAAATAATCCTATCTGTTTATGGAAAAGAGTTGCAGAGGTAGCAACCTAAAAAAGCATTCTTCTAGCATGACAATTCTTAGTTAGAATGTGTGACAATTTTTGAGTAGTGTTATTTCACTAAAGCCATTTTAGACATTGATGCAAATATTGCTTATTTACCTTATATTCTTTCTAACCTTCACTGACATTTTATAATGACATTGCAAGCTGTTGTTTACTCATCAAAGAGTAGACGTTTGCTCATGAAGATAAGTTTATGAAAACATCCTACATTAAGTAACAAATATTTTCAGTAAATCAGAGAAAATGTTGAACCACAAAAGATGATGGCTATGTTGAAATCCAAGTATAATTAAAGGGCAGTAGATTGAAAGCCCTATATATCGTTTTTGCATGTAATGCATTTCTATAATATGAAGATCAAACCTATTTACTTTTAAAGTTGTGAAAGGGCCTTTTAAAAACCACAGGAAAGTGCTGGGTTTGGTGGCTCACGCCTGTAATCCCAGCACGTTGGGAGGCCGAGGCTGGCAGATCACTATGTCAGGAGTTCGAGACTAGCCTGGCCAATATGGTGGAACCCTCTCTCTACTAAAAATACTGTAGTTCCAGCTACTCAGGAGGCTGATGCAGGAGAATCACTTGAACCCAGGAGGTGGAGGTTGCAGTGAGCCAATATCATGCCACTGCACTCCAGCCTGGGCGACAGAGACTCCATTTCAAAATAAATAAATAAATATTAAAAAAATTAAAAAATAAAAACCATAGGAGAAAGGAAACTAGGGAAAGGGATTAGAGGAAGGCTTTCACTGTATATTCTTGAGTGCATTTTGAATTTTGAGCTGTATATATATTATCTATTTCAAAATAAATAAAAATTTTAAAACACAGAAATGAAAAATCATCTTATTCACAAAAGTTCCCTAAATTATAACATGCATAGGAAGAAAATTTAGCAGGAAAGGAGCAGAACTTTTATGAAGAAAGTTACAAAATACACCTTTAAAACATAAAATCAGACCTGAATAAATGAAACTTGTGCTCTTGGATGGAAGATTTAATATCATAAAATATTAATCCTTTCCAAATTAATATGATATTCTAAGACAATTCCAATCAGAATTCTAATGGGTTAAGACAAAAGTACTTTTTAAAATATAATAAAATATTAATCATTTCCAAATTAATATAATATTCTAAGACAATTCCAATCAGAATTCCAACTGGTTAAGACAAAAGTATTTTAAAGTACATATGAAAGGAAGCATAATTGCTTAAGAGTAGCCAAGACAATTTAGAATAAGGAATACTGGTGAAGGAAACTAGTGTTATCAGATATTAAAAATTTACTACAACAGAAGTAGAAAGGTATGCCATTGGAATTTATTTACATTTATTTAACAAACCATATGTAATTCTTATTATGTTAATAATTCTAAATGCTTTGCAAACATTAACTCATTTAATTCTTTTTTTTTTTTTTTTTTTTTTTGAGACGGGGAGTCTTGCTCTGTCGCCCAGGCTGGAGTGCAGTGGCGCTATCTCGGCTCACTGCAAGCTCCACCTCCTGGGTTCACGCCGTTCTCCTGCCTCAGCCTCCTGAGTAGCTGGGACTACAGGCACCCGCCACCACACCCAGCTAATTTTTTGTATTTTTTAGTAGAGATGGGCTTTCACCGTGTTAGCCAGGATGGTCTCAATCTCCTGACCTCGTGATCCGCCCGCCTGGGCCTCCCAAAGTGCTGGGATTACAGGCGTGAGCCACTGCGCCCGGCCTTGTTTAATTCTTAACTCTTAGAGAGAGATACTATTATTATTCCCATTTCACATGTGAAGAAACTGCGAAGCTTGCCCAAGGTCACATAGCCGATACATAGTGAAGTCTAGGTTCAAACATGGCCTTGATAAATATATTATGCAGTCTCTTAAAAGCAAATAAATCAGTGAGACAGATTAAATATTTTAATACACTCTGGTGTTGACACAACTGGTTCTTCAACAACACTCTAACTTGATTAGAATTCTGTATATATGGCCAGAGGTGGGGATCACTTGAATCTTTATCAATAATAGAACTGGGGAGCAAATTATAATGCATTAATGTTATGAAACTTGGCCGGGCACAGTAGCTTATGCCTGTAATCCCAGCACTTTGGGAGGCCGAGGTGGGTGGATCACTTGAGGCCAGGAGTTCAAGACCAGCCTGGCAAACATGACGAAACCCCATCTCTACTAAAAATACAAAACATTAGCCAGGCCTGGTGATGCAGCCGGTAATCCCAGATACTCAGGAGGCAGAGGTGGGAGAATCGCTTAAATCTGAGAGGAGGAGGTTGCAGTGAGCCAAGATTGCCCGACTGCACTCCAGCCTGGGCGACAAAATGAGACTCTGTCTCAAACAAAGAAACAATGAAACACAATGCTACTATTAAAAAGGACTCATAACTACATCCACATTTATTGACCTTGCAGAATTGCTGCATTTTTTTAAGTAAAGAAAAACAAAAAACAACTTGAGGGATAATACGTATTACATATATATGCATTTTAATGAGGATGAAGTAATGCATGCAAGGACAAACACCATGGTGTTATCACTGGTTACTTCAAGAAATAGCGAATGAGAGAATGCTGGTGGCAGTGGAACTTATTAATAATTTCCATTTTTTTTTGTTCTTGTAACAATTTTCACTTTTGAAATGAATCTAAAATAAATTTCAGACTTTATAAAAACTGGATATTTTACATGCTTTACTACATAAAAATGTTTGAAATTTCCAAACTTTTAATGTCTGCTTTTAGTATACAAATTTATCATTCATCCACTTATGTACTTTAAACAAAATATTAAAGTGTCTTGTACTTATTTGAGAAAATTTTCTTGTAAAATCAAGATTTTGTACATGAAGTTAAATATAAAATACATTTTCTTTAAAAATAAACTTAATTCTGAAAAAAAAGCCCAGTTCCATCCTTCCCAAATATGCCAATAGTATCTAAGTTTGTGCTGTGTGTGTGTAGTAAAAACATTTAGTTATGACACTGGAGAAATTGTAAAGTAAAGGATTTAGTAACAGGGGTACTAAATACAAAAGGAGAGAGATTGTTTTCTTTCTCCTGGATAATTTGTTTCTACTTCCAGAACCAGTATCCACTCTTCTCTGCCATACTTTCAGACCAGGTAGCTGACCTGTATGGACTGCATCAACGAAGTTATCTTGTACCCAGGCGTCCAGTTGGGTTCACCCAATGGGAGATGTTGGTGATAAACTAGAGTCCATGAAGATAGAATGGCCTGGGTATTTATTCCCCTGGCTTTCTCTATTGGACTGACAATGGCTGTGTCCCTCCATTCTTCCTGGAGGGTGACCCTTGTCCCATGCTTCAGCTTTTCTTGGGTTTTAGGCTCTGCATTTTCCCTCTACTCATTTATTTCCTCCTGTATAATCTTCAGGAAAACCATCTCTTAGGATTTTTCCTTAACCCTTCCCCCATTTTTATAGTCTTCTCAGTCACTCCTTTAAATATGACATCCTATTCCTGTTGGGACTCTTCCTAATATCCCACCCCTTACATGTGAGAGTAATCTACAGTTCAGTTGTCAACTGACTATTTTTTCCAATACATTTACTTTCCTCTGGTAAGACAATCCCTTTCTGAAACTTCAAACACTAATTTCTTAGCTAAATCATATTTTATCTGTTCTAAATAACATAAAGCCAAAACTCTGTGAAGATACATCTAGATAGCTAAAGAGAAAGAGAGGAAGAAGACCTAATGGTGTGATCATTGCCAACATATTTGATGGTGTTCAACAACTGGAATTCCAGAGGTGGTTAAATGCTTGACCTTTGCATGCCATTCACGGGGAGGAAATGGGAAGGAGTTTCATTGTATAAGACCTTGGCACTGACAGTGTTTGTCCTAACCGGTTCTAACAAACAAATTCTTTAACTGGAGATTGTTGAAGGACACCTTTGCTCAGCAATTTCCACTGTCTAAAAGTTATAAACACAGCAGTGAAACTCATTCCATGGCTGTTGATCATGGGAAAGGAATAGAGATGTTATAGTGGAGCTGACAGAGAATAGCAATTGGGAAGTCAGCTCAAATCAGCTTTGGAAATGAATCTTAGCCATTTGTACGAAGCAATTATTTCAATATGAATCTTTTCACTTTGAGGCATGTTTTACCTCACCAGTATTCTAAAAGTATCTGACAGCAAACAGGAACTACTTCATAGACTCTCTAGGGAAGATATGCCTGGCTCAGAATAGCAAATAAGGTACTTTTACTAAAAATTTTAATGGTAATGAAGAATTGCCTCTTGGAAATAGAGATCCTATCGGTTTCTACTTAGGGAAATTTTTCTGGACTTAGAAAATAGATAAGAAAACTTATTTATTTAACTAATGTGTTAGTAAAGTCTCTTTAGTCTTTTTTGTGTGACCCTAGGATAACTAAGATCAGTTGAAAAATGAATTGCAGAAAAAGATTTCTTGGAGGTGAGAAGAAGGTGGGGAAGATTGTTTTGCAGGATTCTAATCTCCTTATCATTTGCTTTCATGAATGAAAGAGGGCTTGCATCGATACTAAGTCAGAGAACCTGTAGGAGGAAATAGGAGTCAGGGTCTTCCCCATCTGGGCAGGAAGTTATAGGTTGGGGAAATACCTTGAGGTCAAGCTGCTGGTAGTAAGGATAATGCATCCCAGCAATCTGTATCAAAATGTCCAGGCACTAACTAAATTTGAATGCTGCCTCCACTTTTTTCCATAGGGAATTATTCAGTTTCTCCTACAAAAATAGGATTTTTGTTGATGCAGTTGCTGTTGTTTTTAAGACCACCTGGCCTATGAAGACACTATAAGCCTTTCAAATTGGAACTGCTCCCAGAAAAACTCACCTTTTGTCAATTTCCACTACATTTCCCCTGTTCTTTGTATTTTCTAGAGAAAGAAGAGGCATTCAAAAATATACAAGCAGATGTACACATGGATTCTCATGAAAACCAGATTGTACTGAAGAGACAATGAAGATACACTGTTATAATTCGTGATTTAACTGCCTCTTTTTTTAGAGCTGTTCTGAATCCTTTTAGATTTTGATCACTTATTTATCTTTCTATGTCTCTATTCTTTATCTCTATCTTTGTCTTTGTCTCTATCCCTGTCTCTGTCTCTGTATATATCCATGCTTTATCCTTCATATCAATTGTCTTTCATTTAATCTAGCCTAAAGATAGAACAGTTTTGTACTCATTTTCTTTGGAAACATCTTTACCCTGGAAGTGTGTCTCAAAGTATGGTCTGTGGACTATGCATAGCAGAAACACCTGAGAGGCTTAATGTAAAAACAAATACTTCTGGGATCCACTTGATATAAACCAAATCTAAATCTCCGGGAATTGGGATACATATTTGCAAGCACACCAGGTAATTGCCGCACATGAGGACGTGACCTAGACATAATATTCAACATGACTAAATTATTTCAGAAAATTAGTGATTTCTTTCCATACGAGAAGAAAGTCCAGCAGTCATTTCCTTAATCAACAACTTTTTAGTAAATAATTACTATATAAAAGTGAGCAAAGCAGACTTTTAGACTAATGGGAGAGTAGATGATTGATCAATTATTGATCTAAAGAAATGTAAAATAAAACAATGTTATGATACAAAGTGTTTATAGAGTAATATAGTGTATTAGTTCATTTTCGTGATGCTGATAAAGATATACCCTAGACTGGGCAATTTATGAAAGAAAGAGGTTTAATCGGACTTCAGTTAATTAAACTGAAGTTTAATTAAATTCAGTGGCTGGGGAAGCCTCACAATCATGGTGGAAGGCAAGGAAGAGCAAGTCACGTCTTACATGGTTGGCAGCAGTCAAAGAGAGAGAAGTTGTGCAGGGGAATTCCTCTTTTTAAAACCATCAGGCCTCGTGAGATTTATTCACTATCACAAGAACAGCACAGGAAACACTTGCCCCCATGATTCAATTACCTCCCACCAGGTCCCTCCCACAACATGTGGGAATTCAAGATGAGATTTGGGTGGGAACACAAGCAAACCATATCACATAGAAATATTTAAGGCAGCTTAGAGTTCAGGGGAGACTTCCTTGAAGGAAATTACATTTAGGCTGAAAGAGGAGTCACCATGAACTAGGAGAAATATGGAGGGATCCCTTTTCTAGGCAGAAGGAATGTCATGTGCTAAGCCCTGCAGCAAGTCCAGTGCATGGCATCACCTGAGACAGTGGTGTGGGGATATTTGGCACAGAGTGGGAAGGAGCCTGCCCATGTGGGGCTTGTGGAACATTTTTAGACTTTTTCCCAGATTGCAAAAATGGGCTTGTGGATGATGACTCTGTTTGCTAGGAAGACGCAGCATGATATATTAGACAGAGTACTGGAGAAAGAGATTAAGAGATTTCCCACCCTCTTCTGCCGCTAACTAGCTGTGTGACACAGTATAAACTACTCGGCGTTCATGACCTTTAACTTCCTTATCTGTAAAGCATGGATAATACACCTTACTGTAGTTATGAGAACACAGTCAAGGGATGTGAATGTGCTTTGGAAAACATAATTCACTATAGGCATATGAAGGATGACTGAAATTTTACTGTATGCTTTTAAAGTAGTTTCTCTGCTTTAACCTTTATTGTTACCCAGAACAGGGAAGTTACTCATTTACGCAGCCCTGTCATGCACTCAGTTCTTGATCTTGGTTTCTGCTGGCTTTCATCCACTATATTTTTTAACTGCTCCTTTATAGCTCTGCCCATTATGGTTACCCTAGTTTCATCAGGTTTGGATGACCCATGTTCCAGTTTGCAGTTCTGAAAAAACACTCATCCTCTCCTTTCCCTTTAGCCTTTTTGTGGCTGTAAGATTCTTCAGCCTGATATGTTTTGCTCCAATCGTAATTCAAACAACTGAATATGTATTTAAAACACTCAAACAATGCCCGTTATTCAAGTTTCCCTTTCTTAGCTGTGTGGTCTCAGAAAATTTTTGCCTGCCTCATCTTCAATCTCTGATTTGGTTCCACTTTAAGGTGAAACATTAGCGCTCTTTGGTTCACATGCCATTTGATTTCTGTGTCTTCAGTAACACTGCCAATGATTGAGCGATATATCTGAATTTCTCATCTTTCTTTATCCTGGCTATCTACACTATCCTAAGCAGCACAGACTTATCTTCCTTTTCATGCATATTTCAATTTAAAAATACGCAGTGATTTAGCTGCAACTTACTGTTAACTTCTCAGCAGGTATTTCAGAGTAGTTAAACCTTCTTATCAAGGTTATTCTGGTTACTATCATCAGGTGGCAGACCATGAAGGAAGTAAAGGTGAGTCTCTAAGGTCCTTGGAGAGCAAGGCTTTCTCATATTTCTTTCAAACTCTTCAAAGTACAGGGCTGAGCCTAGAGCTAGTTATGGGCCTGCTGCCAGATCAGTAAGTGAGTGAGGAGACAGCTCAGAATTATGCTTTCAAGGTTTCTACACTGTAAGATGTAGCAGTGGCTGTCTTTATCTCACAGAAGCCTTGCAGTTCAACAGCTTCTTCTAGCTCATTTAACCCTAATTCAGGTTTAATGGGGAACTAAACCTGCTAACTTTTCTGCTCTGCCCTAAGGCAGGATACCATTCCATGATTCTCTTAGCTTATGGTGAACCTGTGCCTTCTCTAAGGGGATTTGTTCTTCATTTTATTCTGGAAGAGTCTCAACCCTAACAGGCTTGACAATAATCCCCAAATGCTTTGTGTATGTTGCCTCATAAGGATTGAAAGAAATGTAAGCAAATTTAGGGCAGCCCTTCCATCTAAAATGTAATGTGGAATGTATATATATTAAAATTTATCATAGTCCCCAGCTTATATGATTATGAAAATTACTTTTAGTTAACATATCCGATATATAAATGAAGTGAATGTGGGCCAGGAAAAAAATGTAAAAGTCAGACAGTGTCTCTTAGATGTCCTCTCTTCTCTTCTCTCTGAGCTTGACCTGAGCAGGAATTGATGTTAAAGAGAATATAAAGATATATTGTGAAGCAGAATATATCTGCTATAAAAGGTCATTTATGGCCTCTTGGGCTTTGTCTGTACAGAAGTGCCTGAGTTAGTTCTAGCAGACTCAAGGCAGTTGTTTAAGTAGTCAAAAGAGTTGAAGTGACTCAAAAAGAGTTGAAGTGACTGGATGCCTGTGCCATAGTGCTGTCATTTCAATTTTCCATTATTGGCTGAATAAGTTAAAAAATTAAAGATTAATCAATGAAACACAAGTATGACCTAATAATCAAATTTGTGAAGTTATTAGTCCTAAGTGGTTGGATGGGAAATACAGAATATATAAGAACTCTGCCCTGGGGTCTTTTGTCTGAAAAGGTAGGAATTTGACTTTCTTTTAAGCAATATAATACAGACAAAAAAAATCAAACCAAAGGGGGTAGAAGAAAAGGACTGACCCAAGTAACTTTGGGAAACAGCGTTTTGACTGCAAACTATAAAGCTAATGATAAAAAAAACCTGTACATAAACACTGTACTGTAATTGGCAATTTTGTCCCTCACAGGGGTATGGGTTAGGAATTCTGAAACTACTTTATTTTTATACTATAGTTTATAATTAAGTGTGTGTGTGTGTGTGTGTGTGTATATCTATATACATAAAATTGATTAAAAAGAGCCATATTTCTCACTGTCAGAAGTAGAATTTGAAAATAAGAAAATAAAAAAATAGATTAAACCCTACAGAGGTGGACTGATATCAGAGGTATCAATATGGAGTCTTTTTTAAAATATGTATACAGATAAACATGTAAGCTTACTATATTAGCTTTATCCACTGAGAGTGGCTAGAATAGTCATACCTCAGTTGAAACGGGCACAATTAGCATGCAGATTTTGTTTTCTAAATACATTCTCTAATAAGAGGAAGCTGGACTCGTTGGAGAACTGTTTTATTCCAGAACTGAGCCAGAGAAAACACAAATTAGCTTGAGTATCTTGTGGTGTTTAAAATAAAGTCTTCAAAAAATTGTGGCATATCAAAAGGGCACAGGAACTAATCTATAAAAGCTCTCAATGACCAAATTTAGAACAACTTGAACAACAAAATAAATTATAATAGTACTAGATTATAAAGCAAAATGAATATAAATGTATACCGATATAATTAAAAATAAAGACAAAGTGACAACTCTTCCTTATAGGAGAATTGCAATTAATAAATGTAAAAGGAATGAAACTAATACAAAAATTGCCATCAGAGCATCATAGTAAGAAGTACTGCAGGCAAAGTCCATTATGAATGCTTACATTTATTTGCTAAAGTTTAGTCAAAACAGGATATTCGCATAATCTCAAATTATCTTTGTTAAAATATCTATTAATTACAAAAGGAAAAATAGAAACTTTCTAACCTGGCCAAGTGATCAAGGCTATTGTAATCAGTAATACAGTGAGGAGAGCACATCCCCTCCATGGTGGCCTTCGTGAAACTAGGTAACCACAATTTAATCAGAAGAAACCTAAGTCATGCAATATGGGAGAAGGCTAGGGGAAGGTCACAGACTGAAGGAGATCAAGGAGACATTACATCTAAATCAGGGTGGGTAAACTATTTCTGTAAAAGGCCAGATAGTAAATATTTTAGGCTTTGTAGGCCATACAGTCTTTCTTACAATTATTCACTCCTATTATTTTAGTGCAAAATCAGTCAGAAATAACATGTAAATAAGTCACCATAGCTATGTTCCAATAAAGCTTCATTTACAAAAAGACACAATGAGCCAAATTTGGCCTTTGGGACCATGGTTTTCTGATCCCTGATCTAAATGCAATGTGGCATTCTGGAACTGAAAAAGGACAGTTAGTGGATGAAACTGATAAAATCTGAATGTGTTCTGTTCCTTAGTTGATAGTATTATATTAAGGTTAATTTCTTAGTTTTCATAAATTCTTCATGGTTATATAAAAAATGTATATATTAGAGAAAGGTTGGGGAATGATATATAGAAACTGTACTATTTTGCAACTTTTGTGTAACTCAAAAATTATTTTAAAAACACTTCTCAAAGCTCAATGAGCTTACTACGTATACATATTCTTAGATACATGGAGGCAGTATTAGTTATTATAAGAACCGTCAGTGCAAACTTGGCAAGAAGTATATGTATAGGTCTGGTGCACTCTGAAACCTAATATAAATTGAACTATTATTAAGAGTTTTTTTTTCCCAAATCACTAAAATCTTTCCTTCTAAGTATTTTTATTTTTTACTTGTGGAAACAGATGGGCTGGGGACAATTAGGATGTTTTAGATATAACTTACATAAAAATTGTTCATTTGTAGAGAAACTTTTTTTCTCATAACTTTAAAGAACTACTAAAATGTGTATTTATGAACTTGTCAAAGCTGAGTTTCTCGTAATCATGGTTGTTTGACCCTTTGATTGATTCCAGGCTAAAGTGTCAAATCATTTTAAAAGTCTGGAGTCCTTTGCGTTGTTAGGAACATAAAACAATCCTCCTCCCACACTTCCAAAGATAGTCAGACACCTCTACATACATATATATATATATATATATATATATATATATATATATCCTTAGATTTCATTCTACATTCCTTTTAAGTCCACTTAAAAATGCACAAATCTTTCTCCAAGAAATATAGAAATATGAGAGTGGTGTGTATGTGTGGAGGGAAGATGGGTGTGATATTTGGACTTAGGCTGCAATTGAAACGCCATTTTTTCCCTTGGTGGCAGTCATACATACACATCTGCTTAACTTTTTTTTTTCTATTTTTAAACCATATTTGGAGGATTTTACAAGATCACTTAGCTTGGAAGTACCTGAACACATAAGTCATCATTGAATCAACAAATCTTTATTAACTACTACGTAATAACTCTCTCTCAGACCTCACCTTATCCAATGCAAATCTTGTTGATGTCAACTCTAAAATCTATCACAAATACAACTCTTTTCCACCATTTCCTCAGTCCCAACCTAGCTCATACTAGTTTCCACCATTATACTTGCCCAGGCTCCCGCACCATTTTTTACCTAGTCTCCTGCATCTGCTCTTCAGTTTCTTTTTCACATAGCAGCCAGAGTGTTTTTGAAAACTGGATTTTGAAAACTGGAATTCAGATCACATAATGTTCTTGATTAATACCCTCCTATATTTTCCCATTGCATGCATTAAAAATAAAACTAAAACCCTTTAACTACTTTCTGGTTACCTCTCCATTCTCTTCTTGGACACTTGTTCTTGTTATTCCGTTTTTCTGAAATGTTATTCCTCAAGATTTTTTTGTGGTTTGCTTGTCCTTATCACTTAGACCTCAGCTGAGCTGTCAGAGAGGCCTCCTAAACTTCATATACAGAGTGGCCCCTGACATGTTAGTGCCTCTCTCATTGCACTGTTTTCTTCATAGCACTTGCCACTCTCTGTAATTAGCTTGTTTCCTTTCATATGGCTATTTTCTCTGACTAGTGCCTTAAGGATAAGGACTGTATCTGTCTTGTATGCCACTGTGCTTCCAATGGCCAGAACTGCATCTAGCACAGGTAGGTGTTCAATAAATATTTCATGATAAAAATAAGTGAATGTGTGAATGAATTAATGCAAGGTATTGTACTAAGCTATGTAACACATGTTCAGGATAGATTTCTGTTCTCAGAGAGTTTAAAATCTACTAACAGTCATATTGGGGAGCAAAAAGGAGCTAGTTTTCATGATATGCTAACATGAGAGGTCTGAAAATACAAGGGTCAGTTCATAGGAAAGACTGATGAATTCAGACTGATGAGATCAAAGCCCTATAATTCAAATTATACCTTAAAGGGTAAGTAAACTTTTAAAATGCAAAAACCCACGGCTGCAGATGGGATGGGTAGACTGCCCTTTCAATTTATTCCTCTAGGCCAAGATAGTAGCAGGAATAATGCCGTTCAGCAAATGCAGAGTTGGTCAGCAGACAGTGGGAAATGGGAGCCAAGAGACCAGGATTTGTTAAGTCAATTAACAAGTCTTTCTTCTCAGTAAGTGAAATTGGAGGTATGGAAGTAGAAGAAATTTGGGGTAAGAAGAGGGAAAGTGAGTACAAATGAGAGTAAAACAAAGAGATTGATTTAATAAGTGGTAATCACTACCAGCAAGAGAGAGAGGAGTTTGGGGAGAGGTAGGAGAAGGACATGTGGTAGAAACTCATACTATTTTTTAGTCTTTTCAAGTCTATTTTGAAACTAACAAACGTGAACATTCACTGGTAAGACATGTATACATATGTAACTAACCGGCACATCGTGCACATGTACCGTAAAACTTAAGGTATAATAATAAGAAGAAGAAGAAGAAAAAAATATTGTTTCAGTGCTGGGCACAGTGGCTCATGCCTGTAATCCCAGCACACTGGGAGGCCAAGGCAGGAGGATCGTTTAAGCCCAGGAGTTGGAGACCAGCTTGAGCACCATAGCCAAGGCCTTGTCTTCTGAAAGAAGAAAAAAAAAAGAATATTGTTTCAGACCAGAATGAAGAATTAGCAAAATTCAAAAAATTTTTAAAAAGAATATTGTTGTTTCAAATACTTTTCCAGCTTGTGATTAATTTTATTAATGACATTATTTTGAAGTATACTAATTAAAAAATTGAATGGAAACAAAAAAAAGGATTACAGAAACCAAGGAAAGAGGTTTGAGAATGAAGAATTGGTTAACAGGGTGAAAGAACAAGTTAAAGAGATCTGGGAATTGGATTTGGCAATCAGGAGGCTGTTGCTGACCTTCCTGGAAGCAGCTTTAGAGGAGCCCTGGAGGCAGATGCCAAACCCAGTGGGTTGAGGAGTGAGTGGCAGGTGGTTAAGTGGAGGGAAGGCAGTGAGGTTAGCCTTGTCTCTCAGGAAGTTTGGTGGTAAATGGAGTTACAAAAAGACTTTTTTGTCTCTTTTGGTTTTGTTTTCATTTTGGTGGAATATATAGCCACTGTAAGTCATATTTAAAGTTATTTCTTTTGATGGTAAATGTTCTGAGTGTGGGGAGGAAAGCAAGTGGTGCCAGCCAATCTGACCTGTTTAATTTAGTAAACTTGGCTCATAAATATATGCCCTATGAAACTCATCCTTTGAAATTTTTTTTTTGTTTTTAATTTTTGTAGGTACATAGTAGGTGTATATATTCATGGGATACATGAGATGTTTTGATACAGGCATACAAAGTGAAATAAGCACATCATGAAGAATGGAGTATCCATCTCCTTAAGCATTTATCCATTGAGATGCAAACCATCTAATTACACTCTTCAAGTTATTTTAAAATGTACAGTTATTATTGACTATAGTCACCCTGTTGTGATATCAAATAGTAGGCCTTATTCATTCTTTCTATTTTTTTGGACCCATTGACCATCACCACCTTTTCCCCTTTAAGTCCCTCACTACCCTTTCCAGCCTCTGATAACCATCCTTCTATGCTCTATGTCCATGAGTTCAATTGTTTTGATTTTTAGATCCTACACATAAGCGAGGACATGTGATGTCTGTCTTTCTGGCTTATTTCACTTAGCATAATGATCTCCATCCATGTTGTTGCAAATGACTGGATCTCATTCTTTCTTAATGGCTGCATAGTACTCCATTGCATGTAAGTACCCCATTTTTTCTTTATCCATTCATCTGTTGATAGACACTTATGTTGCTTCAATCTTAGCTACTGTAAACAGTGCTGCAAAAAACATAGGAGTGCAGATACCTCTTCAATATGCTGATTTTCTTTGTTTTGGGTATATACAGAGGAATGGGATTGCTGGATTAGTCCATTTTCATGCTGCTGATAAAGGCATACCTGAAACGGAGCAATTTACAAAAGAAAGAGGTTTAATGGACTATACAGTTCCATGTGGCTGTGGAGGCCTCACAATCGTGGTAGAAGGCAAGGAGGAGCAAGTCATGTCTGACATGGATGACAGCAGGCAAAACGAGAGAGTTTGTGTAGGGAAACTCCCATTTTTAAAACCATCAGATCTCATGAATCATTCACTATCATGAAAACAGTGCAGGAAAGACCCACCCCCGTAATTCAATCACCTCCCACCATGTTCCTCCCATGACACATGGGAATTGTGGGAGTTACAATTCAAGATGAAATTTGGGTGGGGACACAGTAAAACAATATCATGGATCATATAGTAGCTCAATTTTTAGTTTTTTGAGGAACCTCCAAAGTGATCTCCATAGTGGTTGTACTAATCTACATTCTCACCAACTGTTTAGAAGGGTTCCCTTTTCTCCACTTCCTAGATGGCATTTGTTATTGCCTGTCTTTTGGATATAAGCCATTTTAACTGGGGCGAGATGATTTATCATTATTGTTTTATTTGTATTCCTCTGATGATCAATGATATTGAGCACCTTTTCATGTGCCTGTTTGCCATTTGCATGTCTTCTTTTTAGAAATGAGTAATCAAATATTTTGCCCATCTTTTGGTCAGATTATTAGCTTTTTTCCTATAGAGTTGTTTGAACTCCTTATAAAGCCTAGTTATTAATCCCTTGTCAGGTGGGTAGTTTGCAAATATTTAACCCCATTCTGTGGGTTGTCTCCACTTTGTTGATTATTTCCTTTGCTGTGCAGGAGCTTTTTAACTTGATGTGATCCCCGTTGTCCATGTTTTCTTTGGTTGCCTATGCTTGTGGGGTATTGTTCAAGAAATTTTTGCCCAGACCAATGTTCTGGAGATTTTCTCCAAGTTTTCTTATAGTAGTTTTATGGTTTGAGGTCTTAAATTTAAATATTTAATCCATTTTGATTTTATTTTTGTATATGGCAAGAGATACAGGTCTAGTTTCATTCTTCTGCATATGGATATCCAGTTCTCCCAGCACTATTTATTGAAGAGATTGCCTTTTTTCTAGTGTATGTTCTTGGCAGCTTTGTCAAAAATGAGTTCACTGTAGGTGTGTGGATTTGTTTCTGGGTTTTCTATTTTTTTCCCTTGGTCTATATGTCTGTTTTTATGCAAGTACCATGCTGAACCTCGTATGTTTGGACACTGTTTTGTTTTATGTTTTCTTAGATTTTATTTTCCCTGAAAGTTGCTTTTAAAAACTTTTCATGTTGGTTTGGATGAATTAAGAAGAAATTTTTTTTTACGCTTTACTCAAAATAGATTGGTAGGTAATTTAGAAAAAAGAGAGCAAGAAGAGAGAGATAGAGGATGTGTTGAGGGGAAGCATGATTGATATTCAAATGATTTAAGGCAGCTGAATGAGACAGAGACTGAGAATCTAGGAGGGAAAGAAGTAAGAACAGCCATAAACACTGGCCGGCCCATTCTTACCTCCATATTTGTTCCTATCATATGAGGGGTCTCCAAAAAGTTCATGAAAAATACCTATTATATATTAAAAAAACTTTGCATGGATCTCAAAATATTTTTGCACCAAAATAAACTTGTGCTAACTTGTTATATCATGACTGGACAGAATCTAGTTTGAGGCACTAAGTATAATACATCAATTTTTAAAAAGCCCCTGTCAGAGCGACATGAATTCTGCTAAAATTGAAGCAAGAACAAACATCAAAATTCATGGTGAAGTTTGGGTGGAAGAATGACGAAATTATTGATGCTTTACAAAAAGTTTATGGGGACAATACCCCAAAGGAATCAGCAGTTTACAAGTGGATAATGTAATTTAAGAAGGGACAAGACGATGTTGAAGCTTAATCTTGCAGCTTCAGTCCATCCAGATTGATTGGGAAGGGAAAAAAGTAATCTCGTTTGTGCCCTAATTGAGGAGTGACAATTAACAGCATAAACAATAGACAACACTATAGAAATCTCAATGTATTCAGCTTATACAACTTTGACTGAAAAATTAAGGCTGGGCAAACTTTCCACTCAATGGGTGCAAAAAGTATTGTACCCAGAACAGCTGCAGACAAGAGCAGAACTTTCAATGGAAATTTTTAAAAAGTGGGATCAAGCTTCTGAAGCATTTCTTCAAAGAATTGTAAAAGCTGATGAAACATAGCTTTACCAGTACAGTCCTGAAGAGAAAGCAAAATCATAGCAATGGCTACCAAGAGATGGAAGCTGTCCAGTTAAAGAAAAAGTGGCCAGTCAAGAGCAAAGATTATGGCAACAGTTTTGTGGGATGCTCAAGGCATTTTACTTGTTGGCTTTCTCAAGGGCCAAATAATGATAACATCTATCTATTATGAGAGTGTTTTGAGTAAGTTAGTTGAAACGTTAGCAGGAAAATGCCCATTACATTTTCAACAGAGTTTTTCTCCACCTCAATAATGCTCCTGCTCATTCCTTTCATCAAACAAGGATAATTTTATGAGATTTTTGATGGGAAATTACTAGGCAACCACTTTAGAATCCTGATTTGCCTCCTTCTGATTTCTTTTTGTTTCCTAATCTTAAAAAATCTATAAAGGACATTAATTTTTCTTCAGTTAATAATGTACAAAAGACTGCATTGATATGAGTAAATTCCTAGGACCCTCAATGCTTTAGTGATGGACCAAATGGCTGGTATCATTTCTTACTAAAGTGCCTTGACCTTTGTGGAGCTTATGTTGAGAAATAAAGTTTATATCTTTTACTTTTTATCTTTTAATTTCATTTTTTTCATGAACTTTTTGAAAATCCCTCATATTACAGAACATAGATGAGTCAACTGTCAAGCTTTTGGGGAATTCAAAATCTTATTCAAACTTCAGATATATTTGAATGTCTAGCTTATCCCTTGAGTGTAAGCATCTTAACATCTCAAGAGCTGCGTGTGGCACTCTCCCAGATCCATTTACCCTTACAGCATCCAGCAAGAGATCAGGTGCTTCTTGTGTTCTGTTCTGCTAAAAGCCATGACCAAGGTTCTCAGTAGCTCTAGAATTCCTGCTGCATTCTGAATTTCCATATGTGGTCTGTGACACTTTTTTATGACATGAAGGCGGAATCAATCATGACACTAATTCTGTATCTAATATAAGCCCTCTTAAATGAATAATCAGGGTCTAGAAGTTGTGTTGTTTCTATTCAACACCCAAAGCAATAGCTAATCATTTCAGTATGAAGGCTGTCAATGGAGCTGGTTGGAAAACAAAGCCACTGAACACTGATTTATAAATATTTAAAGTAATTGAAGGAAATTACATTCAATCAGTTCAGAAACACATATCTGGCATGTAACACTATGTCCTGAGCACTTGGGTGTTTGTCATCAAAATAAAAAAATAGTCCCTGTTATCAAGGAGCTCTATCCAAATGATATATGTGAGATTATGGCCATGAGACGGGAAAAGCCTGTCTCTCAGACGTATAAGGAGGTATCATATGACCCAAGGGAACAGATGCAATATCCTAGAGATAGATCTATAAGAGGCACATCCATGCCTGACCTTTGTAAACCACATAGCAGGTATTCACAACTGTTTGGACATTGCTGTAAAATAAAGAATATAGCAAGAGAGACTTGGATGTAAGAGTTCTTCTACTAGTTGCTCTGGCTACTGTGGTCCTGATGCTAATGTGGTCCTGAATGTGATTATTCTGTTGCAGGGACAATTGTACAAGAGGAACAGATAAGGTGATATTGTAATATTTGAACAGTTGCCAAAATGGAAGCAGAAGAATTTATGAAAACCATAATGGATAGGTGTAGTTACAAAAGCATTCTAGCAGAGAGTATATTAAGATCTGCCCACTGTTTCTATTCCTTCATTTCTTTTTAGTGCCAAATGCCTGTTGTGACCTCACCTGTGGAGTCAGTATCAGCCAGCTTATTAGATTATTATTTGTCTCCTTTTTACTGCACTGACAGCTCATGCCTTTTACTATGTCTGAGATCTGGTAACTAAGAATACCATTTTTTAATCCTTTTGTTCAGATTTTTTTATTATTATTATACTTTAAGTTCTGGGATACATGTGCAGAATGTGCAGGTTTGTTACGTAGGTATACAATGTGCCATGGTGGTTTGCTGCACCCATCAACCCATCATCTAGGTTTTAAGCCCCTCACGGAATTAGGTATTTGTCCTAATGTTCTCCTTCCCCTTACTCCCCACCCCCTGAACAGGCCCTGGTGTGTGATGTTCCCCTCCTTGTGTCCATGTGTTCTCATTGTTCAACTCCCACTTATGAATGAGAACATGCAGTGTTTGGTTTTCCATTCCTGTGTTAGTTTGCTGAGAATGATGGTTTCTAGTTTCAGCCACGTCCCTGCAAAGGACATGAACTCATCCTTTTTTATGGCTGCATAGTATTCTATGGTGTGTATGTGTCACATTTTCTTTATCCAGTTTATCATTGATGGGCATTTGAGTTGGTTGCAAGTCTTTGCTGTTGTGAATAGTGCTGCAATAAACATACGTGTGCATGTGTCTTTATAGTAGAATGATTTATAATCCTTTGGGTATATACCCAGTAATGGGATTGCTGGGTCAAATGGTATTTCTGGTTCTAGATCCTTGAGAAAATGCCACACTGTCTTCCACAATGGTTGAACTAATTTACACTCCCACCAACAGTGTAAAAGCATTCCTATTTCTCCACATCCTTGCTACATTTGTTGTTTACATACTTTTTAATGATTGTTATTCTAACTGGCTTGAGATGGTATCTCATTGTGGTTTTGATTTGCATTTCTCTAATGACCAGTGATGATGAGCTTTTTTCATGTTTGTTGACCCCATAAATGTTTTCTTTTGAGAAGTGTCTGTTCATATCCTTTGCCCACTTTTTGATGGGGCTGTGTTTTTCTTGTAAATTTGTTTAAGTTCTTTGTATACTCTGGACCTTAGGTGAATAGATTGCAAAAATTTTCTCCCATTCTGTATGTTGCCTGTTCACTCTGATGATAGTTTCTTTTGGTGAGCAGAAGCTCTTTAGTTTAATTAGATCCCATTTGTCAATTTTGGCTTTTGTTGCCATTGCTTTTGGTGCTTTAGACATGAAGTCCTTGCCCATGCCTATGTCTTGAATGGTATTGCCTAGGTTTTCTTGCAGGGTTTTTATGGTTTTATGTTTAAGTCTTTAATCCATCTTGAGTGAATTTTTGTGTAAGGTGTAATGAAGGGGTCCAGTTTCAGTTTTCTGCATATGGCTAGCCAGTTTTCCCAGCACCATTTATTAAATAGGGAATCCTTTCCCCGTTGCTTGTTTTTGTCAGGTTTGTCAAAGATCAGATGGTTGTAGATGTTTGGCATTATTTCTGAGGCCTCTGTTCTGTTTCATTGGTCTATATATCTGTTTTGGCACCAGTACTATGCTGTTTTGGTTACTGTAGCCTTGTGGTATAGTTTGAAGTCAGGTAGCATGATGCCTCCAGCTTTGTACTTTTTGCTTAGGATTGTCTTGGCAATGTGGGCTCTTTTTTGGTTCCATATGAAATTTAAAGTAGTTTTCTTTAGTTCAGTGAAGAAAATCAGTGGTAGCTTTCTGAGAATAGCATTGAATCTATAAATTACTTTGGGAAGTATGGCCATTTTCATATGATTGTTCCTATCTATGAGCATGGAATGTTTTTCCATTTGTTTGTGTCCTCTCTTATTTCCTTGAGAAGTGGTTTGTAGTTCTCCTTGAAGACATCCTTCACGTTCAGCTGCTTGAAGTGGGGTTCATTGATTTCTGCTTGATGACAGTATTTTACTAATGACCACAGTCCACCAGAATGAGGAACCAAAATAAGGTGGTAGCACTGGATAAAAAGCTAGTGGGAAAGGACAACTTACCTTTGGTCAAAAGCTGGTAGTTTTAGTCAAAAGGCTTCATTTTGACCTCACCAAATGAGCTGGTTTGCAGGTGTACATTTATTCCCATGTCATATATCTACGCCAAGTTCAGAATCAAACTATGTGGTATAGCTTACTAGTATTCTATAAGAGATGCCACTTTCTCAGAACTGATATCAAATTCTAAACCAGAGATTTCCACACCTTTCAACAAGTGTGTGTGTGTTTAGTTTTTCTTCTCTCAACAGCCAGGATATTTAAACCTTACTCTTTAATCAAAATATACAGGCAGGCTATTTCTAGAACCCATCTCATCTATGTGTATTATGGGACCTCAACTTTTACTCTGCTACCTTTAAATCACTTTTCTTATTTCTTTTAGACTTTCATCCAGCAAGTGAATATCAAGCACTGTCATCCCTCTCTGCCTACTAGTCAACTTTTTCAGCCTCCATCAAGCAACCATCATTACATAAAAATGGAACTTGTTTGCAGATACATTTGAGTGTTTTATTACACATTTCTGCACCACTTAAAATAATGTAAGATGAAAAAATTAATATACTAATATTAGCAATAATGCAATTAAGATCAAGATGGAGAGAACATGAAATAGACCAAAGAATGTGGCTCTTCATTCTGGTTTAGATGCATGTTGCAAGCAAACTGGTTGATTATGCATTTAACTCTGAAGGACTATAAAATAGGTTTTTTAAAATTTATGAAAATTTAGTCAAATATTATTGAAGATTATATAGCCAAACGATGGAGTGTTATAGTAAAGAAAATGAAGAAACTTTTAAAAGTTTTAGATTGAGATTTCATATCAATAAAATAGTCCATTGATTTCCTAGAATCTTTCATTAGATTTTACATTATCTGATAGAGGTACAGCTTTCTTCAAACTCTTAACCATGAGAATTAGAGGGCAAGCCTTTCTCCTGTTAACTTAAAAAAATAATTTATAACACTACCAAAGTTATCATCATAATCTCCTTTCCATCTCTTGCAAATTATATCTGTGGATCCATTTTCCTTTATTAAAATATTTTCTCTGTGTATTATATATGACTTCAGTTAAACTAAGAACTAGAATTTGAGGTAAAAAATAAATTAATAAAATTAACATTAATGGCATTTATGTTTAATCTTTGTTGTTGAGATTCATAGATATATCGTATGACATTCAGGGGTTAAAATGCTGACAAATCCTTTCTGTACATAAAGAATTTTATAATTATTTTTTGTTCTCTGAGAGCAATCCTTCTCCACTGTCCTTTAGATAGTCTACTTGCAGTCACACTTTGAGGGAAGCTGTATGTGTAAAAGAAGCAAACCTCATCTAGAAGAAATATATGTTCCACAACTCCAAAAAGCTGACAACTTTATACTGTGTTTGAAATTGCCATGATTAGAGTCACACTTTTGGGTTAAATCGTTTATTACCATGTACACAATGGAAATGAAGCCCATAAAACAAAAAATATTAGCATTTTTAATGGGCATTTTTCTAAAATGTATTGCAGATGTCCCTCTATTTTTAGAGTACACAGAGCATGATGACAAATGTTATCAATTATTTGATATCATTACCAGCATATGTTCTTGTGCCATTTTGTACACTACTATTGGCTTTATGGATTTACATATATATGTATATGTATATTTAATAGCCACCATTTAACTTTTAATAATTTCATGTCTCTTTAGTATATTTTTATTTCTTCTCCTTTTCTTTCTAGTAATATTTTGCTTTTTACAACTTTTAACCAAGCTTGTAAAGTAAGATTTAGTAGCTTTATATAAGGAACTGAGAATCTCTGTTAAGAATAACAATTAAGAGTTTGGACACATAGTTTTGGAGCTTGGTTTGACAACTTAGATGCTTCTTGGTCTTGGTTGTCTTCTGTAAGATCAAAATCATCCAATGAATGACAGCTCTGGAGGTGTGATGTTATCATAATGGGCTTTGGTTTATTAATGGCTTTATGAGTATTCCTAAAGGATTGGTAAGGTTTACTTTTCCTTTTATTATGAAATATTTCAAAAAAGCCAAAAATGCTCCTCCCAAATATTATTTTTAATGTGTATATATCCAAAACAGATTATGTAAAATATTAATATCTCCCATACTGTATTTACTTAAGGGTTTTTATTAAAAAAAGTTATAGAAACTAAAGTTTTTTTAATTCCTCACAGATTTCCTTCTCTTTCTTCTTTTCCAGATATAGCCACTTGCCTAAAATTGGCAGGCATTCACAGTTCATTTATATAATATAGCTGTATGTTTTTAAATTTTATGTGAATGTCACATTATATGTAATATCTTGTAATTTGTTTTCATTTAGAATTATTTTTTCAAGGTTGATCTATACAATACATGCTATGGTCTTAATGTTGGTGCTCCCCTAAAATTCGTATGATGCGACCTAATCTCCAATGTGATAGTATTAAAAGGTGGCGCCTTTAAGACACCATTAGGTCATGAAGGTTCTGCCCTCATGTGTGAGATTAGAGCCATTATGAAACAGGCTTGAGGGGTTTTGTTTTTTCCTTCCTCCACATGATGATGCAGTGGGAAGGAGCAATGTTTGAAACAAAGAGCAATCCTCCACTAGACACTGAATTTACTGACATGTGAAAATTAGATTTTTTGCCTCCCCAACTGTATATAATAAATTTCTATTGTTTATAAGTTACCCAGTCTAAGGTATTTTGTTATAGTAGCTCATTCAGGCTGTGTAACTTATAAAAAATACATAAACATGCAGTTATAGTTCTTAATTTTAAATGCTATGTAATATTTCATTATATGACTCTAGTATAATTAATACGAGTTTTTTTTGCTTTTATAAACAATGCTTCTATAAATATTCCTAAACATGTCTCATTATGTATGTTATGTCTTATAATACATGTGGGAGATTTTCTCTAGGGTGTATAGTAGGTAGTGGTATAGATAGGCTATAGAAATCTCTAGATATGGCAAAGTACTCTCAAGGTGATGTCAATTTTTATTCCCTTTAGCAATGCCTGAGCAATCCCATTTTCTCAATTCCTTGTCAACTGTTGATTTTGCCAGACTTAAATATTTTTTGCTACGCTGATGATGTGTTACGGATTGCCATTGTTTTAATTTGTGCCAGGGAAGTAGAGCATTTTTTTTCTGATATTTAGTGGCTATTCAGCTTTCTGGTTTTGTAAATTGTATATTCATATTCTTCAATATTTTCCTATTAGGTTGTTTGACTTTCTTTTATTCATTTGCAGATTTATTTATATATATTTGAACACTAATTATTGGACAGTTATTTGTGTTACAATTATCTTTTCTGTGCCAATTATTTGTTTTTAAAATTTATTTATGGCACCGTTCGTTTCATACAAAATGTTCTTCTTAGTTCTTGAATTTAGAAGAATTCAATATATTAGTCTTTTCCCGCTTGGCCGGCACTTTTTGTTTCTTAATAAGATATTTTTTCTACCCCAAGGTCATAGAGATTTGTTTTTCCATCTGGCATTTATTTGTGTGCACTGTGACATAGATACTTAACTTTTTTTTTCCATGTAAACAATGAATTTTAGATCTCCTTGGGAATCATCAACATCATTTGGATATTGATATTTACTCATAATTAATTTTCATTGGTATTAAATATTCACTTTTGGGGGGTCATGGTGTAGTAATATTTCATATCCCTGTTTAGAAGGTAAGTTCCTTCTAAAAAGAAACTTTGGATAAATTGATTTTTTATTTTTCACAATACCATTATTGATATTATAATTATTACTATTATTAATAATAGTGCCATGCTCTATGCTCAGCTGGAATGCAATAAAGTCATCATTTGTTCAGAATAAGAATCAAGCGTTGATTTTGTGTAAGAGCAATGACTAATCAGTGAAGCAAATTAACGGAACTCCAGCTGATAGTGATGATTAGTTACTATGTGCCAGGCATTATACTTACTTAATATTTTACTTGAATTAGATAATTTAACCCTCACAAATATTCTTTGAGATAAGTTCTATTATTATCCTCTTTTCCAGAGGACACAGAAGAGGCGTAATACTAGTCTCAGCAGTTAGTTTTGACCATGACCAAAACCACACCAATGAAAAATATATGGCCAAATGTTTTAACATCCTATTTGTTCCAGTGTCTTCATTGTTACTTAGAGAAGTGCTTTTTGCAAAATTAATGGGAAATGGTCTGCCTAAATTATTTGGTTTTTATAGTAATTGTGTCTGTAATCACCCAAGAATTACTAAATTGTTCCAAATAGTTCAATGTTTTACCTGACCTTAAGAATAATTTCTGGTGTGTTAAAGACAAGACACATTGTTAGACATTTTGTTGTTTTAATCAAAATAGCAAGCCCTAATTAATCCAATCATTGGCAGTAAGGGCCAAGTGGTGGATAAGATTTTAAAGGTGGCTCTATCATAAGAGGAGAAAAGATGCAGGTTGAGTAAACTGCAACAGATATTTCATCGCTGAGTAAAATATTCTAAAAATATTCAGGGCAGGGAGGAAAGAAAAACCAGTTTTGGGTTGAAACCAAAGAAACCTAAAGCCACATGATATGTTAATTTAGAGTAGTTCCACCTCTTCGCTTTGAGAATTCCCTAGTCATGTTAGTTTAGCTGTTTTTGTCCAGCTATTAACTGACAGCAGTCTGTTGCTCATTAGTGAAGAAATATTGAGTCCTCTGCATGGTATAAAAGAGTTACAAGCTAAATAAGATTTTTAGAAATATGCTGTGTAGTACAATCACAGACTTAGTTCTTTCAATGATGTGTAACAGTCCAAATCAACACAATAGCGTTCTATAAAGCACATCCTTAAATTGCCTACCTAACTTTTAGAGAAGAAAGGGTCAGAAAAACATTTTCTGTGGTAACTATTAAAATGCCTTTGTAAATGGGTTTCATGTCATTTCAACAAATATTTCTTCAGGGCTTGCCTTAACTCTTATACTGTATAACCAAGATTACCAAGATAAAAGACTTATCCTAATTCTTGAGGAATTCATGGTCTTGATTAGTGTGATAGTACTAGCTGTCACTTAGCTATTTCCTGAGAGTAGACTGGAGGACACACGAAGTTTTGATAGTATATTTGTTGCAAAAATGACCCAATTCTTCTATTCTTCTCTGTGATCATGTATTTGCAGTGTAACTTTGAAAGTGCCTCTCATTAAGAGATGGAGCCTGGACTTGTTACTTGCTAATAATGTAACAGAAATGACAGCACGCAAGCTCCAAGTTTACACCTTAAGAGGCTTTGTTTCTGCTCTTGTGAAACCCTGCCACACCTATGAAAACAGCTCAGGGTAGTCTAGACCAGCCAACCCTAGCTGATTAGCTAGTTGATTACAGAATTATGAGTGAGCCTAGTTGAGATCAGCTTATGTCATTCTAGTTCAGTAATTTTGCCCAGCCCACCCATGGCTCATGAGAAGTAATAATTGATTATTATTTTAAGTCTTAAAATATAAGCCACTAGGTTTTAGAATAGTTTGTTATGCGGCAGTAGCTAATTATTTCTATCAATTGATAGAAAGATGAAAAATATTTGTGGGCATGGGTAAGGCTCTAGAAAGGCAAATCCTCTCAAAGCACCTCAGGGAGTTTTAGGCAGCCAGGAACCTATAAGAATGTTCATGGGCAGGTGCTTGGTGGGAAAGTACTGACATAAGGACAGCTGAGAGATTATCAAGTCAAACTTGACCAACTTCACAAGCTCTCCAAAGATCAGGTTTTTCAGTAGGGATTGCCAAGTATCTATACGTCCTCATTTAGGTGTGCGACAGTCATGTTTAATGTCAAAATCTAATGTCAAAAGACCATAGAATGTGAGAAATGATAGAAACTTGAAATAATTCATATTTTCATCTTGCAAATAAATAAGAAATCGGGGCCCAGTAATGATCAATAAACTGTCTTAAACCATGCAGAGAACTCTTATCTCAGACTGTTGGCCTTGAATCTTGTCAAAGGGTCCTCATACTTACCTGTTCCTCTTTTTTGCTATCTCCCCTATAGTTCAGGGCTTCATCACCTAGTACTTGATTTACTGCAATGGCCTATTAATTGATATTTCTTCTTCTTGCAGTGTTTTGTAATGGGAGTATCAATTGGCATTTTAGGTAGGAAAGTTCTTCATTGTGGGAAACTGTCTTCTGCATTGCTGGACATTTTTTTCCACCTTGACACCAAGGTAATAAATGATTTTCTTATTGCTCCTACCTCTGCATATGCCCCCCCCACCTTCTCACTAATTATGAAAATAAAAAATATCCCACATCTCAAAAAGGTATTTATACATTTATAAATATCTTTTCATAGCAGAATTATTCACCATAGCCAAAAGTTGGAGACAACCTAAGCACCAATTGATGGATGAATAGATACATAATATGTGGTGTATACATACAATGGAATATTATTCAGCTTTGAGAAGGAAGTAAAGTCTGATGGATGCTACAACATAGGTGAACCTTGAGGACATTATGCTGAGGGAAATAAAGTCACAAAAAGACAAATACTGTATGATTCCACTTACATGAAGTATGTGGGGTAATCAAATTCATAGAAACAGAAGTCAGAATGGTGGTTCCTAAGGAATGAGGGAGGAGAGGATGGGGAATTATTGTGTAATGGGCGCAGAATTTCAGTTTTACAAGTTGAAAAGACTTTTGGCGATGGATGGCTGTGATAGTTGCACAGCAATGTGAATGTACTTAAATGCCACTGACTTGTATACTTAAAAATGGTTAAGATGGTTGTCTTAGTTCAGGCAGTGATAACAAATTATCATATAATGGGCAGCTTAAACAATAAACACTTACTCTCACACTTCCAGAGTCTGGGAAGTCCAAGATCAAAAATCCAGCAGATCCAGTGTCTGGTGAGGGGCTTCCTCCTGATTTACAGATGGCTGTCTTCTCTTGGTATACTCACATAAAGGAGAGCAGAGACAGAAAAAGCAAGCTCTCTTGTGTCTCTTCTTATAAGGGAACTGACTAATCCTATCATGACGGTTTCAGTGTGAGGCTGTGATTCTCTATTTTAACCTGATGTCTGTTGATTTCCAAGATAACCTGCCTACCCAGAAGGGGCATGGTTTGCTTTAGAATAACTCATATTTTCAGTAGTAGGATCCACTTCTATTTATGTAAATAGAAGACAATTTGTAATTTGTGCTTAACTTTATTATTATTATTTTTTTTAGAGATCAGGGTCTCACTTTTTCATCCAGGCTGACATGCAGTGGCACAATCATAGATCACTGCAGCCTTGAACTCCTGGGCTCAAGAGATCCTCCTGCCCCAGCCTCCCAAGTAGCTGGGACTACAAGCTTGCACCACCATGCCTGCTAATTTTTTAATTTTTTTTTTTTTTTTTTTGGTAGAGATGGGGTCTTGCTATGTTGTTGAGGCCGGCCTTGTACTCCTGGGCTCAAACAATCCTCCCACTCAGCCTTCCAAAGTGTTGGAATTCTAGGCATGAGCCACTGCGTCCAGTCCTTAACATTTTTTCTGTTGATTTTGGGATAGAGCTGATGATTATATTTCTATATAACACTTCCTTTAGCCACAGAGGAGAGATGAAACTAAAGGGAAAAGATTTCATTTACCTGTTCCTCACTGTGCATCTCCAAGGCAACATTTCAGGGTAGTAAAACTTCCTCTTTGACCACAAATATTTCTAGTACATTTCTCAATGCAAAATAATGAGTGACATTCAAATTTATTTTCATTAGAACATTTAGGTGCCCTTTTAAGTAGTCCTGGTTTGTCCTAAGGTTATGGCATTCCATGTTCAGATAGGAAAGGGGGGCTGCAAATGTGATGGAGAGGTAGGCAGGCACACCTGGCACATTTGTGTTTTCTAACGTGCTTTGTGTGGTCTGAACCAAACCACACAGTGGCAAAAGTGAGTGTAGAAAACCCCATGTCTCCTGGTCTTCTAACAAGTTGACCTGTGTGCCAGAGTGGACAAGGATGGAAAATTCTTCAAAGAAAAACAAATGTTGGCCGGGTGCGGTGGCTCCCGCCTGTAATCCCAGCATTTTGGGAGGCCGAGACTGGCGGATTGCCTGAGCTCAGGAGTTCGCGACAAGCTTGGGCAAACAGGGTGAAACCCTGTCTCTGCTAAAATACAAAAAAAATTAGCCGGGCGAGGCCGCGTGCGCCTGTAGTCCCAGCTACTAGAGACGCTGAGGCAGGAGAATGGCGTGAACCCGGCAGGCGGAGGTTGCAGTGAGCCGAGATCGCGCCACTGCAAAAAAAAAAAAAAAAAAAAAAAAAAAAGACAAGAAAGAAAAAAAGGAATATTAAGGCAAACACCTTTATAAATCCAAATTTGTAATGGATTAAGGCTATAAGGAATCCTATTCACGTAGTTCTCGTGCTGCTAATGTTGTTTTAAAATTCAGAATTAATGTTACTTCTCTTCTAGATATCTAATGCCCTAAAAAATTGCCCCACATCACAGGAAAAACACCTATGACGGTTTCATATGTGTCATGCTCTAACCCTTTACTTAGTGTTTTCGGGTTCCATGTGAGAATTACAATATGGCTTAAAAATGTGTGAGCTTCAAATTCATCTGTGTTATTACCAAACTGTAAACGATTTTATGACTGTTATACAAGTTCGATATGGACAGAAACTGCAAATACAGGTTTGTGTTCTCTCTCTTTCAGGTAATTAGATTCAAAACGACTCCCTCCTGTAAAATCAGAATGACCCCCTAACCCCAGGTGAGGAAGTGATGATTATTATTTCAAAGTAGGGTAAGGGGTCCTTGAACTGTACTCTGTGGAAACCCCTGGTAAAGGGAGAGAGGTGGTGCATGGCTGGAGGTCAGGCCAGAACTTATCTAACTATATTGTCTACATATTAAGCCCATGTATAAGCTTTTATTCGAATTAAAAGTGCAATTGCAAAAAATTCAAAAGCTGGTTTTGAACACGTTATAGTTTTTAAAATTATTTTTTCATGTCACATCTCTCTTCTATCACCTTTCTATATCCTCCGTCTTTAGTGTCTTGATCTTCGTTTCAATCAATCATCAGTCAATCAATTAATTAACAAAGCCTCTATGGCCTCCTTTTAGAAAGCTTAACTTGTGGTAGGAATAGATAGTTGGAAGGCCCTCTTCACTACTCCATAACCTCTTTTTCTCTACCTTCCCCACTTTGATTTCTGCTTTGTTTTCTACTCTGTTACTCTAACACTCAGTTTTCGTTCTACAATTCTCTCTCTCCTCCTCCTACTTTCCACCTTTCCATCCTGACCTCTGTCTCCCTCCTACTTTCCTCCCTCTTTTTCCCCATCCTCTTCATATCTCAAGTGCGACCACTAAAGATAGTGAGGGAGAGAAGAGGAGTCAGAGACAGAAAATAATGTATGTCTGTGTTATAGCTGCCACTATTCTCTCTTCTTTTTCTGTGTCCTCATTTGTCCAACTTTCGCTGTATCCTAGTTCCCTCTATTAAAAATATAGGCTGTAGGCATGAAGTTCTTCAGAGAAAAGCAAATCACAGCCCTAGCTGAGACAACCTGTGATGCTGGCAGGTGTGCCTTCCGATGCCCTCATGCTTCTCTGGGATTATTTCCCCCTCTCCTTTATAACATTTGTCTCCTGCCCCAAGAATGCCCTACCTCGTTGCAGCACATCACTAGAAAAAGTGAATTCTCAGTGAACATGAAACAGGGATTGGCAAGTTTTTTTCAGAAAGATCCGGATAGTAAATACGTTAAGCTTTGAAGACCATACACAGTCTCCCTTGCAACTACTGAAGTCTGCAGTTGTAGGATAAAACCAGCCATAAGCAACACATAAATGAGTGGGCATTACCATGTTCTAACAAAACTATATTCCTGTACACTGAAATTTGAATTTCAAATACTTTTCATGTGTCACAAAACATTATCTTCTTTTGTTTTTTTCCAACCACGTAAAAGTATAAAAACCATTCTTAACCGGTAAGCTGAAAAAAACAACAGCAAAGCAACAGGCGATGAGTCAGATTTAGCGTGAGGGCTGTAGTTTGCAGACCCACTACTATAAATAATAAACTCTCACAGGTTAGAGATTTTATATGAGTGGCATGGAGTTTAATCTACTTCTATTTCAGCATGAGTTGTGCACACAGGCAAGTCTCTTTAAATATGCTATGTCCCAAGGCTCCCTTATAATATTCGATTATCCCAAATCATAATTGAAGAGAGATATTCCATCTTAAAAGAATTTAAAATTACTCAGGAAGTTAGCTTTGCAGAGCATTGTGATCCATACAAGTCACCTTTTACATTTCCATTTGTGAGGCACTGACCACAGGTGGTCTCTTACTGTGGCACATTTTCCATCTGTAATTATCTCCATCTAAAAGAAGCTTGAAATGGGCTGCTACATAAATTATGTTGCTCTCCTCCAAGCATGATGCCTGAACAAGGGGAGGCAGGAGAATTAGGAAAGATCTTGTGAGGAGAGGAAAGGATTCTTACCCCCTGAGGGAGGTTTTTTATAACCAGAACCAGTAACAAGAGTGACCCAAATTTAAATAGGGCTGACAAGTTAAAATTGTACTCCAATGGCCTCTAGGATTATTTATACAATTCCCTCACTCTTCCTCCTTCAGAAAAAAACTGTATTCCTAAAAGGATAGCATTTCCACAGCACGCCCTCCCTAGCACCACTGACAGCTCTCGGCTTTTCACCTGCAAGTGCCTTTGATCACTTTGAAAATACAAAGGGCTTTGACAAAGAACTGAAAGGAGTTGGCTTCCTGTGAATTTTTCACCAACTTTGTTTCTTTCAGAGCTGGAGTCCACCATTTATATCCAAGCAACAAAACGACTGCAGCATTTGAACAGCAGAAAATTGAGTAGGAAAATTGAATTCTGAAGCTGAAGGACAAAGTACAGAATCAAAGGCCTTTTCTTGTAAATGAGTTATGTTCAATCTTGCTTTCTCATTTATCTTCTCTTTGTTGTTGTCAGACTATTTTCCCAACTAGATATGCATACTGGGAAGTTTTGCTTTAAGGCAATTTGATATCTAGGGATTAAAAACAACACACAATTTGCAGAAGTGGTGGGTTTTCTTAGAAATTAAAAGAATTATTTGTTGCAATGACTTTTAAAAATCCTGTGGCAAGGATCTTATATTAGTACAAACAGTCCCCAACATATAAATGGATTGTGGGCCAAAAGTTTATTTGTGAGTCAGTTGTGTGTAACTTGGAAAGCATTTACTCATAGGAAGAGTGTTATAAGTAATGTCCGGACACCAGCAGTTTGTCACAATGGCTTGTGTAATCCAGTATCATACATTTGAAACAGTAAAATAACACTGTTAGAGTTTCTCAAACTGAAGTATGCAGAAGTATGCCAATGAGTACTTCAAGCCATGTACTAAATATAGTGCATCTTTCTGGTATGTCAACTTTGTCTAGAGTATTTGGGAAAATATTTTTTTGAATTAAAATAAGTATGTATAATTTATTGAGTAAAATATAAAATCTCTAAAAATTTTAAATAGAATGCATGAGACTTAAAAAGTATCTGTGTGCTTGTAGTTTGATGCCCCAATACTTCCTTGATATATGAGCCAGTTTCCTATTAGGCAAACTAGGTGGATATGTGTGAGAAACAAAGCAGTTCCACACTTCAGACCCATGTTTACCTGCAGCATGGCAGCTTCTTTAAAGAGACCCTACTGACTCCAGCCAGGCTAAGACAATTAATGAAACTCAGCTTAATCTACAGTGAAAATACCATCTTAGTGGGGTAAAGAAAGAACCCAAAGGATTTGGATATCAGAAGAGATCCAAGGAGACATGATAACTACATTCGTTGTGGGATCCTGGAGCAAAAAAAAGGACATAAGCAGAAAAAACTGGTGAAATTTGAATAAGGGCTATAGATTAGTTACAGTATTGTAACAATGGTGGGATAAGGAAGAAACGTAGGGAGGTCAGAAGCCTACACTAAAAACTGAACTATTAAAAAATCAATATGTACATATCCATCTTCTTTTCTCCTCAAACATTCTTTTATTAATTACCAACATAAGGACATCTTCTGATACTATTTCCACATTTGCCATCTCTGGAAACAGGGATAGCAGAGCAAGGCTAGAAGCAGTCCCAATTAGCATCAAAACAGCTTTCTTTGGATGTTTCTATGTCTGAATTGAACAGTTCACAGAGGCAGACCAAATTGTCTTCCAGACTCCTCTATGTCTGTGAGAGGTTCAAGTTAGGACCAAGCTTTGGAAGGAGACTTCATTAACTTTCATTACTTTCAAAGTAAGTAACTCATTAACTTCCAAAGTCAGAGATCTTGTTTCAAGGCTGTGGATTCAAAATACTTATCCCCATCCCCAAATTATTGTCTGGCCAGGAGCATTTCCTGCTCACTGAGGTCAGTGTTAAGACTTAGTATTTTGGCAGGATGTACAATTTCCCGAGCGCTTAAATTGTTCATGCTGTCCATGAATGGAAAGAATGATTATATTAATGTGACAGACACTCTGTCAGTATAGTTAATGTTATTGGATCTCCTTCTGCTTTAGCAGAGGGTGAGCTAGTCATGTAAAATGGAAAGGCAGATGGGGGGATGTCATATAAGGAGAAAAGGGACAGAAAGGGAGACTACAGCAGCAGGTACAAACACCTAATTGCAGTTGTGCTGAGGTCCAGCCATGCTCTCCTGTGAATGGACAGATAGAAGTTGGGTGATTGCTGCCATGAGACCTTCCTAAACTACACACACACAGAGAGACACACACACACACAGATGCACACATGCATGCACACGTGTGCACATGTTCAATGAAATTTTCTGACGACTGCTGGCTTTAATTTCACTTCAGAGAATAGAGTCTTGAGAGTGTTGTTAATTGAAGGCAGAACATGGACAGAGGGAAGAGTAAAGGAGAGATGCTCAAGGCATAAGGAACCAGAAAGAGAAGTCTGCATGTGTCATAGAAAGCTCCCTGTAGTCCACAGTTATGTCTAAAACCATCTTTTGTTGTCTCCAGTTATCTGCTGTCTCCAACTAGAGCAAATAAAAATTATTCCACGAGGTATTTGAGGTGCTCTAAGCCATTCATGAAGCATAAAAATTTTTTTCCAACTTTAATTCTTCTATTGCTGATCCCGAGGGATACACAGTACATAGTGGGAGAGACTTTGGGGCCTCCAAGAAAAAGGCCTCTGTGTAGCAAATCTGCTCTGTCACAATCTGGCCCAGTATTTATTTAAAGGGTAACATGTTTGTAAGGAGGACCCAAGCCACAGTATACCTGTGTATTATTGGAACAGACTTTTTTTATGTTTAACTTTTTATTTTGAAAAATTTTTTTAAATTATACTTTAAGTTCTAGGGTACCTGTGCACAACGTGCAGGTTTGTTACATAGGTATACATGTGCCGTGTTGGTTTGCTGCACCCGTCAACTTGTCATTGACAGTAGGTATTTTTCCTAATACTATCCCTCCCCCAGACCCCCACCCCACGACAGGCCCCTGTGTGTGATGTTCCCTGCCCTGTGTCCATGTGTTCTCATTGTTCAACTCCCACTTATAAGTGAGAAGATGTGGTGTTTCATTTTCTGTCCTTGTGATAGTTTGCTGAGAATGACAGTTTCCAGCTTCATCCATGTCCCTGCAAAGGACATGAACTCCTCTTTATGGCTGCATAGAATTCCATGGTGTATATGTGCCACATTTCCTTAATCCAGTCTATCATTGATGGACATTTGCATTGGTTCCAAGTCTTTGCTATTGTGAATAGTGCTGCAATGAACATATGTGTGCATGTGTCTTTATAGTAACATGATTTATAATCCTTTGGGTATATACCCAGTAATGGGATCGCTGGGTCTTGTGGTATTTCTAGTTCTAGATCCTTGAGGAATCACCACACTATCTTCCACAATGGTTGAACTAATTTACACTCCCACCAACAGTGTAAAAGCATTCCTATTTCTCCACATCTTCTCCAGCATCTGTTGTTTCCTGACTTTTTAATGATCGCCATTCTAGCCAGTGTGAGATGGTATCTGATTGTGGTTTTGATTTGCATTTCTCTGATGACCAGTGATGATGAGCATTTCTTCATATGTCTGTTGGGGGCATAAATGTCTTCTTTTGAGAAGTGTCTGTTCATATCCTTTGCCCACTTTTTGATGGGGTTGTTCATTTTTTTCTTGTAAATTTGTTTAAGTTTTTTGTAGATTCTGGATATTAGCCCTTTGTCAGATGGGTAGATTGCAAAACTTTTCTCCCATTCTGTAGGTTGCCTGTTCACTCTGATGATAGTTTGTTTTGCTGTGCAGAGCTCTTTACTTTAATTAGATCCCATTTGTCTATTTTGCTTTTGTTGCCATTGCTTTTGGTGTTTTAGTCTTGAAGTCTTTGCCCATGCCTGTGTCCTGAATGGTATTGCCTAGGTTTTCTTCTAGGGTTTTTATGGTTTTAGGTATTACATTTAACTCTTTAATCCATCTTGAGTTACTTTTTGTATAGTGTGTAAGGAAGGGATCCAGTTTCAGCTTTCTACATATGGCTAGCCAGTTTTCCCAGCGCCATTTATTAAACAGGGAATCCTTTCCCCATTGCATGTTTTTGTCAGGTTTGTCAAAGATCAGATGGTTGTAGACGTGTGGTATTATTTCTGGGGACTCTGTTCTGTTCCATTGGTCTAGATATCTGTTTTGGTACCAGTACCATGCTGTTTTGGTTACTGTAGCCTTGTAGTATAGCTTGAAGTCAGGTAGCATGATGCTTCCAGCTTTGTTCTTTTGGCTTAGGATTGTCTTGGCAATGCAGGCTCTTTTTAGATTCCATATGAACTTTAAAGTAGTCTTTTCTGATTCTATGAAGAAAATCATTGGTAGCTTGATGGGGATGTCATTGAATCTATAAATTACTTTGGGCAGTATGGTCATTTTCATGATATGGATTCTTCCTATCCATGAGCATGGAATGATCTTCCACTTGTTCATGTCCTCCTTTATTTTGTTGAGCAGCAGTTTCCAGTTCTCCTTGAAGAGGTCCTTCACATCCCTTATAAGTTGGATTCCTAGGCATTTTATTGTCTTTGTAGTAATTGTGAATGGGAGTTCACTCATGATTTGGCTCTCTGTTTGTCTGTTATTGGTGTATAGGAATTCTTGTGATTTTTACACTTTGATTTTGTATCCTGAGACTTTGCCGAATTTGCTTATCAGCTTAAGGAGATTTTGGGCTGAGACGATGGGGTTTTCTAAATATATAATCATGTCATCTGCAAACAGAGACAATTTTACTTCCTCTTTTCCTATTTGAATACCCTTTATTTCTTTCTCTTTCCTGATTACCCTCGCCAGAACTTCCAACATTATGTTGAATAGGAGTGGTGAGAGATGGCATCCTTGTCTTGTGCCAGTTTTCAAAGGGAATGCTTCCAGTGTTTGCCCATTCAGTATGATATTGGCTGTGGGTTTGTCATAAAGAGCTCTTATTATTTTGAGATACATTCCATCAATACCTAGTTTATTGAGAGTTTTTAGCATGAAGGGCTGTTGAATTTTGTTGAAGGCCTTTTCTGCATCTATTGAGATAATCATGTGGTTTTTGTTGTTGGCTCTGTTTATGTGATGGATTACATTTATTGATTTGCATATGTTGAGCCAGCCTTGCATCCCAGGGATGAAGCCGACTTGATTATGGTGGATAAGCTTTTTGATGTGCTGCTAGATTCAGTTTGCCAGTATTTAATTGAGGATTTTCACATCGATGTTCATCAGGGATATTGGCCTAAAATTCTTTTTTTTGTTGTTGTTGTGTCTCTGCCAGGATTTGGTATCAGGATGATCCTGGCTTCATAAAATAAGTTAGGGAGGTTACCTCTTTTTCTATTGATTGGAATAGTTTCAGAAGGAATGGTAGCAGCTCCTCTTTGCACCTCTGGTAGAATTTGGCTGTGAATCTGTCTGCTCCTGGACTTCCTTTGGTTGTTGGGCTATTAATTATTGCCTCAATTTCAGAGCCTGTTATTGGTCTATTCAGAGATTCAACTTCTTCCTGGTTTAGTCTTGGGAGGGTGTATGTGCTCAGGAATTTTTCCACTTCTCCTAGATTTTCTAGTTTATTTGCATAGAGGTGTTTATCGTATTCTCTGATGGTAGTTTGTATTTCTGTGGGATCAGTGGTCATATCCCCTTTATCATTTTTTATTGCATCTATTTGATTTTTCTCTTGTTTCTGCTTTATTATACTTGCTAGCAGTCTATTTTGTTGATCTTTTCAAACAACTAGCTCTTGGATTCATTGATTTTTCAAAGGGTTTTTTGTGTCTGTATCTCCTTCAGTTCTGCTCTGATCTTAGTTATTTCTTGCCTTCTGTAGCTTTTGATTTCGTTTGCTCTTGTTTCTCAAGTTCTTTTAATTGTGACATTAGGGTGTCAATTTTAGATCTCTCCTGCTTCCTCTTCTGGGCATTTAGTGCTGTAAATTTCCCTCTACACACTGCCTTAATTGTGTCCCAGAGATTCTGGTACATTGTGTCTTTGTTCTCGTTGGTTTCAAAGAACATCTTTATTTCTGCCTTCACTTCGTTATTTACCCAATAGTCACTCAGGAGCAGGTTGTTTGGTTTCCATGCAGTTGTGCGGTTTTGAGTGAGTTTCTTAATCCTGAGTTCTAATTTGATTTGCACTGTGGTCTGAGAGACAGTTTGTTGTGATTTCTGTTCTTTTGCATTTGCTGAGGAGTGTTTTACTTCCAATTATGTGGTCAGTTTTAGAATAAGTGTGATGTGGTGCTGAGAAGAATGTATATTCTGTTGATTTGGGGTGGAGAGTTCTGTAGATGTCTATTAGGTCCGCTTGGTGCAGAGCTGAGTTCAAGTCCTGGATATCCTTGTTAACCTTCTGTCTTGTTGATCTGTCTAATATTGACCATGGGGTGTTAAAGTCTCCCATTATTATTGTGTGGGAGTCTAAGTCTCTTTGTAGGTCTGTAAGGACTTGTTTTATGAAGCTGGATGTTCCTGTATTGGGTGCATATATATTTAGGATAGTTAGCTCTTCTTGTTGAATTGATCCCTTTACCATTATGTAATGGCCATCTTTGTCTCTTTTGTTCTTTGTTGGTTTAATGTCTGTTTTATCAGAGACTAGATTGTAACCCCTGCTTTTTTTGTTTTCCATTTGCTTGGTAGTTCTTCCTCTATCCCTTTATTTTGAGCCTATGTGTGTTTTTGCACATGAGATGGGTGTCCTGAATACAGCACATCAATGGGTCCTGACTCTTTATCCAATTTGCCAGTCTGTATCTTTTAATTGGGGCATTTAGCCCATTTACATTTAAGGTTAATATTGTTATGTGTGAATTTGATCCTGTCATTATGATGTTAGCTGGTTATTTTGCCCATTAATTCATGCAATTTCTTCATAGTGTTGATGATCTTTACAATTTGGCATGTTTTTGCAGTGGCTGGTACTGGTTGTTTCTTTCTATGTTTAGTGCTTCCTTCAGGAGCTCTTTTAAGGCAGGCCTGGTGGTGACAAAATCTCTCAGCATATGCTTTTTTGTAAAGGATTTTATTTCTCCTTCACTTATGAAGCTTAGTTTGGCTGGATATGAGATTCTGGGTTGAAAATTCTTTTCTTTAAGAGTGCTGAATATTGGCCCCCACTCTCTTCTGGCTTGTAGGGTTTCTGCTGAGAGATTTGCTATTAGTCTGATGGGCTTCCCTTTGTGGGAAACCCCACCTTTCTCTCTGGCTGCCGTTAACGTTTTTTCCTTCATTTCAACCTTGGTGAATCTGATGATTATGTGTCTTGGGGTTGCTCTTCTCAAGGAGTATCTTTGTGGCGTTCTCTGTATTTCCTGAATTTGAATGTTGGCCTGCCTTGCTAGGTTGAGGAAGTTCTCCTGGATACTATCCTGAAGAGTGTTTTCTGACTTTGATCCATTCTCCCCATCACTTTCAGAAACACCAACCAAATATAGATTTGGTCTTTTCACATAGTCCTATATTTCTTGGAGGCTTTGTTCATTTCTTTTCACTCTTTTTTCTCTAATCTTGTCTTCTCACATTGTTTCATTAGTTTGATCTTCAGTCACTGATATCCTTTCTTCCACTTGATCGAATCAGCTATTGAAGCTTGTGCATGTGTCATGAAGTTCTCGTGCCGTGGTTTTCAGCTCCATCAGGTCATTTAAGCTCTTCTCTACACTCTTTATTCCAGTTAGCCATTCGTCTAACATTTTTTCAAGGTTTTTAGCTTCCTTGCAATGGGTTAGAACATGCTCCTTTAGCTCAGAGAAGTTTGTTATTACCAACCATCTGAAGCCTACTTCTGTCAACTCGTCAAACTCATTCTCCGTCCAGTTTTGTTCCTTTGCTGGTGAGGAGCTGTAATCCTTTGGAGCAGAAGAGGCATTGTGGTTTTTGGAATTTTCAGCTTTTCTGGTCTGATTTCTCCCCATCTTTGTGGTTTTATCTACCTTTGGTCTTTGATGTTGGTGACCTACAGGTGGGGTTTTGGTGTGGATGTGCTTTTTGTTGATGTTGATGCTATTCCTTTCTGTTTGTTAGTTTTTCTTCTACCAGTCAGGTCCCTCAGCTGCAGGTCTGTTGGAGTTTGCTGGAGGTCTACTCCAGACACTGTTTGCCTGGGTATCACTAGCGGAGGCTGCAGAACAGCAAATATTGCTGCCTGATCCTTCCTCTGGAAGCTTCATCCCAGAGGGGCACCTGCCTGTATGAGGTGTCTGTCGGCCCCTACTGGGAGGTGTCTCCCAGTCAGGCTACACGGGGTCAAGGACCCACTTGAGGAAGCAGTTTATCTGTTCTTAGAGCTTGAACGCCATGCTAGGAGAACCACTGCTATCTTCAGAGCTGTTAGACAGGGATGTTTAGGTCTGCTGAAGCTGTCTGCTACCTTTTGTTCTGATATGTCCTGCTCACAGAGGTGGAATCTAGAGAGGCAGTAGGCCTTGCTGAGCTATGGTAGGCTCCATCCAGTTTGAGCTTCCTGGCCTCTTTGTTTACACTGTGAACACAAAACCGCCTTATCAAGCCTCAGCAATGCTGGACACCCCTCCCTCCACCAAGCTGCAGCATCACAGGTCAATCTCAGACTGCTGCGCTAGCAGTGAGCAAGGCTCTGTGGGCTTGGGACCCACCAAGCAAGGCATGGGAGGGAATTTCCTGGACTGCCTGTTGTGAAGACTGAGGGAAAAGCACAGTATTTGGGCAAGAGTGTACCATTCCTCCAGGTACAGACTGTCATGGCTTCCCTTGGCTAGGAAAGGGAAATCTCCTGACCCCTTGTGTTTCCCAGGTGAAGCGATGCACTGCCCTGCTTCAGCTCACCCTCTGTGGCCTGCACCCACTGTACAACACGTCCCAGTGAGATGAACCAGGTACCTCAGTTGGAAATGCAGAAATCACCCATCTTCTGCGTTCATCTTGTTGGGAGCTGCAGACTGGAGCTGTTCCTAGTCAGCCACCTTGGAAGCCTCCCTCCTGAAATAATTTTTGACTTAAAGAAAAGTTGCAGAATAATGGAGAAAGTGCCCATGTACTTTTTATTCAGCTTTCTGCCATGTTAATATTTTAAACAGCCATAGTAAAATTAGCCAAACCAGACAATTAACATTGGTACAATACCATAATGAAACTATACAGACCTTTCTCAGATTTACCTAGTTTCCCCTGAAGTTCATTTTCTGTTTCAAGATCCAATTCAGGATCCCATGTTACCTTTAATTGTCCCGTCTCTGGTCTTTTCCAACCTGTGACACTTCCTTAGTCTTTCCTTGTCTTTCATAACTTTGACCTTTTTGGGGAGAACTGGTAATTATTTTTATAGACTGTTCCTCTTTGAAGTTGTGCATTTTGTGCAAAAATAGTATAGAAATGATGTTGTACCTTTTCCAATGCATCGTGTCAATATGTTTTACTTACTTATTTATGTCAGCATGGACTCATGGATTTTTTTCCCCCTGTTCTATAGGTTATAGTCCAATATTATCATCATTTGATGGAGCAGGTTATATTTTTTTAACCTCGTGCATTCTGAGCTCCTAAAAGGCAAAAATTATATAAGAAAAAAGTAGATCATCTCACCTATATCAAGATACCAAATTTGAGTGCAAGGCCTGAATGAATGGTTCAGAAATGCTAGAGCAGCTGAAATACATTGGCAAACTTTTGGTAATACGTAATTCTGGAGAAGCTTGGCTCAAGCAAGCAATTCAAAGATACCCTCAATGGCTAGAGATAAAATTTTGAAAACTAGGAAAAAGAAAGTACATTTAGTTAGGAAGATGATGATTCTAATATAGTATCCAGAGGCTTTGAATGCTTAGAAATTGTTCAAAAGTGAGAAGGTACAACTTCTTTGCTTCAACTGAGTCCTTCTTCCTGTTATTTCCTGTTTACTAGGGAAAAGAGAAAGAACACAAAAATCTGCAAGTGTTCTGTGTAGAAAGGAAACTTCCTTCTGTGTACTATTTCAGAACCAGTTTTCTGAGAAAAGCCAAAAGCAAACAGTTGTTAAATTTCTTGAACATTGATTCTTTCCCCTGGGTGAGTTGTTCTTTAGTGCTGAAAATCATTTCCCCTTTCCCTGAACTCCCATAGCTCCTTTGTACTTTTTGTATGCCATTAACACATTGAGTCCTGTGTTGTAACTCTCTATGTCTAAACTTCCTAATCTTTCCTGTTTAAAGATAAGCTGCTTTGATGATATTAATGAATTGCTTTTTAAGGCTTAATAACAGTATTGTGAATTTATTTTTCAGGAGTCATCGATTTTGGAAATATATACTAAAATATTTGTGGATTTCATAATATGATGTTTTGGATTTATTTCAAAATCATCTTGAATGGCGCTGAGGTGAATGAGTAGCTTATGTGTAGGATATAGGAGAATATTCTTATAACCCTGAATCGAAAAGAACTTTTTAAAACCTGTATTTATTTAAATTGTACCACATGATGATTTGATATACATAGTGAAATAATTACTATGGCCAAGGAAATTAAGATATCCCTCATCTCACATAGTTGCCTTGTGTCTCTGTGTGTGTATAAGTGAAAAGTACCTAAAATCTACTCTCAGGAAATATCCAGAGTCCTCATCTTGTACATTAGGTCTCTAGAGTTATTCACCCTATGTAACTGTAACTCTGTGCCCTTTGACCTACATCTCCTCATTCTACTCCCATCACCCCACCCCTGAAAATCACTGCTGTACTCTCTGTTTCTAAGGTTTAAGGTTTTTTTTCTTTAAGATTCCTCATATAAGTGAAATTATGTCATACATTTTTGTGTGTCCGGCTTATTTCACTTAGCATAATGTTCTCCAGGTCTATGTTGTCACAAATGGCATTATTTTTTTTCTATGGCTGAAAAATATTGTCATATGTGTGTCTGTGTGTATATCTCACAATTTTTTATCATTCATCCATCAATAGATACTTAAATTGTTTCCATATCTTGCCTATTGTTAATAATGCTGCAATGAAATGGGGGTGCAGATATCTTTACAAGATGGTAAACTCCTTTTGGGTATATACCCAGAAGACAGATTGCTGGGTAATATGGTAGTTCTACTTTTAATTTATTCAGGAACCTCCATATTGTTTTCCACAGTGACTGCACCAATCTACATACCCACCAACATTGTAGAACAGTTATGTTTTTTCCTCACCCTTGCCAACTCTTTTAATCTCTTGTCTTTTTGGTAACAGCCATTCTAACACATATGAGGTGATATCTCATTGTGGTTTCTATATGCATTTCCCTAATGATTAGTGATGTTTTTATGTCTTCTTTGGAAAAAATCTCTATTCCGGTCTTTGCCAATTTTTTAATAAGGTTATTTGATTTTAGACTATTGAATTGTATGAGTTGTTTATATATTTACATATTATCCCCTTATCTGAATCGCCTTATCTGACATATAGTTTGCAAATATTTTCTTTCAATACAAAAGAAATCAAGAAAACAATCCTATGTATCATGGCAACAAAAAGAATAAATTCTTAGAAACAAATTTAACCAAAGAGGTAAAAAATGTGTACACTGAAAACTATAAAATATTCATAAAAGTAATTTAAGAAGACACAAATAAATGGAAAGATATCCTGTGTTTGTTGACTGGAAGAATTAATATTGTCAAAATGTTTGTACTATGCAAAGTAATATACAGATTCGATATAATCCTTATCAAAATTCCAGTGACATTTTTCACAGAAATAGAAAAAATAGTTCTAAAATTTGTATGGAACCACAAAAAACTCCAAGTAGCCAAAACAAACTTAAGAAACAAAAAGCAACAAAGTTGAAAGCATCATACTTTCTGATCTCAAATTATATTACAAACCAATAGTAATTAAAGCAGTATGGTACTGGCATAAAAACAGATGCACAATCCAATGCAACAGTAGAGAGATGAGAAATAAACTCAAGTATATGCAGTCAACTAATTTTTGACTTTTCTACAAGGCTGATAAGAAGACGCTATAGAAAAAGAACAGGCTCTTTAATAAATGCTATTGGGAAAATTGGAAATCCACACACAGAAGAATGAAACTGGTCTCTTACATCATAGACAAAAATCAACTCAAAATGGGTTAGAGACTTAAACATAGACTTGAAACTGTAAAACCCCTGAAAGGAAACATAGGAAAAAACCTCCATGATTTTGGCCTTTGGAAGATTTTTTGAGTATTTTTACCAAAAGCACAGCAAGGAAAAGCAAAAATAAGTAAGTGGAACTACGTCAAACTGAAGAGCTTCTGCACAGCAAAGGAAACAATCAACAAAATGAAAAGGTGGTTAATGAATTGGGACAAAAAAACTTCTTAATCAATATTTAAAGCAAAAGATTGATAACCTTGATTAAAGTCAAGGTTTTCTGTTAAAAAGGTTTGGAAAATAGTCAAAGGCATAGATTGATATTGAAATGAGAAAATATGAATATATTTGCAATATCAAAATGAATATGGGATTAATATCTAGAAGATGAATATACAATCTTCAGATAAACAACAACAAAAATGAAAGCCACTCCAAAGAAAAAAATGAATAAAGGAATTTGTAAAAGAGAAACTTGACAAACTAACAGGCATATTAGGGAAGGCTCAATTTTGTTAGTAGTCTAATAAATGCAAGTGAAAACAATAGAGATATAACTTTATTAGAGTAGTAAAATTTTGAAAGCCCTTTACAGTCAAGTGTTGGTAGGGCCATGGGAACTATTCTAGCCCTCATACCTGGCTGGTGAAATGTGGGCTGGAGTGGTTATGTCAAAGAGTAGGCAGGCAGAAGTTAGTCATATTAAGTGTATGAATATCTCATGACTCAGAATCTCTGCTACTGCACATATATTCCAAAGAAAACCTGCTACCAGCCCATAAGAATGTGATTACAGCATTATTTTTTAAGGTGAGTATATTAATCCGTTTCCATGCTGCTGATAAAGACATACCTGAGACTGGGTAATTTATAAAGAAAAAGAGATTTAATAGACTCACAGTTCCACTTGGCTGGGGAGGCCTCACAATCCTGTTGGAAGGGAAAAGGCACATATTACATGGTGGCAGGTAAAGAGGGACTGAGAACCAAGTGAAAGGGGTTTTGCCTTATAAAACCATCAGATCTCATGAGACTTATTTACTACCATGAGAACAATATGGGGGAACCACCCCCATGATTCAGCTATCTCCCACCAGGTCTCTCTTGCAACATGTGGGAATTACGGGAGCTACAATTTAAGATGACATTTAGATGGTGACACAGGCAAACCATATCATTCTGCCCCTGACCTCTCCCAAATACCATGTCTTCACATTTCAATACTAATCATGCCTTTCCAACAGTCCCTCAAAGTCTTAACTCATTTCAGCATTAACTCAAAAGTCCACAGTCCAAAGTCTCATCTGAGACAAGGCAAGTCCCTTCTGCCTATGAGCTGTAAAATCAAAATTAAGTTAGTTACTTCCTAGATACAATGGGGATACAGAAATTGGATAAATACACCCATTCCAAATGGGAGAAATAGGCCAAAACAAAGGGGCTAAAGGCCCCATGCAATTTTGAAATCCAACAGTGCAGTCAAATTGTGAAGCTCCAAAATTATCTCCTTTGACTCCGTGTCTCACATCCAGGTCACACAGATGCAAGAGGTGGGTTCCCAGGGCCTTGAGCAGCTCCACCCTTGTGCTTTGGCAGGGTACAGCTTCCCTCCTGGCTGCCTTCATGGGCTGGCATTGAGTGTCTGCAGCTTTTCCAGGTGCACAGTGCAAGCTGCACTGTGGGTCTACCATTGGTGGATCTACCATTCTGGGGTCTGGAGGATGGTGGCTCTTTTCTCCCAGCTTCACAAGGCATTGCCCCAGTGGGGACTCTGCATGGGGGCTTCAACCCCACATTTCCCTTTCACACTGCCCTAGCAGAGGTTCTTTATGAAACACAGCTTTGCCTGGACATCCAGATGTTTCCATCCTCTGAAATCTAGACAGAGTTTCCTAAACCTCAATTCTTGACTTCTGTGTACCCACACATTCAACACCATGTGGAAAATGCCAAGGCTTGGGACTTGCACTCTTTGAAGCCATGGCTTGAGCTGTACCTTGGCCCCTGTTAGCCATGGCTAGAGTTGCTGGGACACAGGGCACCAAGTCCCTAGGTTGCACAAAGGAGGGGGTTTCTGGGCCTGGCCTATAAAACTATTTTTTCCTCCTAGGCCTCTGGGCCTGTGATGGGAGGGGCTGCCACAAAGGTCTCTGACATGCCCTGGAGACATTTTCCCCACTGTCTTGGCATTAACATTTGGTTCCTTATTACTTATGCAAATTTCTGCAGCTGGCTTGAATTTTTTCTGAGAAAATCGATTTTACTTTTCTATTGCATCATCAGGCTACAAATTTTCTGATCTTTTATGCTCTGTTTCCCTTTTGAAGATCAATGCTTTTTAACAGCACCCAAGTCACCTCTTGAATGCTTTGCTGTTTAGAAATTTCTTTCACCAGATACCGTAAATCATCTTTCTCAAGTTCAAAGTTTCACAAATCTCTAGGGCAGGGGCAAAATTATGTGTCTTTTTGCTAAAACAAAGCAAGAGTCACCTTTACTCCTGTTCCCAACAAGTTCCTCATCTCCATCCAAGACTACCTCAGCCTGGATTTTATTGTCCATATCATTATCAGTATTTTGGCCAAAGCCATTCAACAAGTCTCTAGGAAGTTCCAACCTTTCACACATCTTCCTGTCTTCTGAGCCCTCCAAGTTTCTAGGAAGTTTCAAACTCACATTTTTCTGTCTTCTCCTGAGCCCTCCAAACTGTTCCATACTCTGCTTGTTACCCAGTTCCAAAGTTGCTTCACATTTTTGGGTATCTTTACAGCAGCACCCACTCTACTGGTACCAATTTACTGTATTAGTCCATTTTCAAACTGCTGATAAAGACATACCTCAGGCTAGGTAATTTATAAAGAAAAAGAGGTTTAATGGACTCATGGTTCCACGTGGCTGGGGAGGCCTCACAATCATGGCAGAAGTCAAAAAGCATGGCAGCAGGCAAAGAAGGAATGAGAATCAAGTGAAAGAGATTTTCCCTTATAAAACCATCAGATCTCGGGAGACTTATTTACTACCCTAAGAAGATTATGGAGGAAACCACCACTATGATTCAATTATCTCCCACCAGTCCCTCCCACAACACTTGGGAATTATGGGAGGTACAAGTCAAGATGAGATTTGGGTGGGGACACAGCCAATCCATATCAGTGGGGATTTGTACTCCCAAATGATCTTATAGGCATGACCAAATATTCACAGGACAGGTATTCTCTTTATGCAAAGAGGCTCCAAGAATAGGAAAGAAGAAATGCTCTTTTACTCATTTTATAAAACTAGAATAGCAGTAGTATATTGGTGGTTTTTACACATCAAACTTTGCCTCATCTTAAAAGCACTTGGGGAGATTTTATGTATTTTCCCCACTTTATTTACTTATTTTTACTTTTCAATTACTTTCTTTACTTTATAAAAAGACTTTTTTTAGAGGTGTTTTGGGTTCACAGCAAAATAGAAAGATACAGATTTTCCTTGTATTCCCTGCCCCCACACATGCATAGACTTCCCGGTTATCAACGTTCTCCACCCGATTGATACATTTTTTACAATTTAGATTGACACATCATAGTCACCCAAAGTCCATAGTTTATGTTAGAGCTGAGTCTCTGAGTTGTATATTCTACAGACTGGACAAAAATGTAATGACATGTATCCATTTTTTGAGTATTATACAGAGTATTTTCACTGCCTCAAAAATTCTATGGGCTCTGTCTATTTATCCCATTGCCCACTCCACTGAGCTTTTTATTTTCTTCATTGTTTTGTCTTTGGAAATTTTCGTATAGTTGGAACCCTATGTAATATATCCTTTTCAGATTGGAACGTTTCACTTAGTAATATATATTTAAGCATCCTCCACATCTTTTCATGGGTTCACAGCTCATTTTCTTTTAGGGATGAATAATATTCTATTATCTGGATGTATCTTAGTATCATTTATCCATTCAGCTACTGAAGGACATCATGGTTGTTTCTAAGTTTTGGAAATTATAAATAAAGCCGCTTTAAATATCTATGTGCAGGTTTTTATGTAGATATAATTTTAAACCCCTTTCAAATCATGCGAAGGGGCATTCTCACTGGGTCATATCCTATTTAGTTGAGTGAGAAATTGCCAAATTGTCTTCAAAATTGGCTGTGCAAATTTGCATTTCCACCAGCAACAGAGGAGAGTTTCTATTGGTACACATTCTTGTCAGAATTTGGTGTTGTCAGTGTGCTGGATTTTGGCTATTCTGATATATACATAGTGGTATCTCATTGTTATTTTAATTTGCATTTCTCTGATGACATATGATGTGGGACATCTTTTAATAGGCTTATTTACCATTTCTATATATTTTTTGGTGATGTATCTCTTATGGTTTTTGGCCCATTTTGAATTGGGTTGCTTTTGTTTTCTTGAGATTTAAGAGTTCTTCATATATTTTGGATCACAGTTCTCTAACAGATGTGTCTATTGCAAATATTTTCCCCAAGTCTGTGGCTTGTCTTCTCATTCTCTCAACAGTGTCTTTTACAGAGAATTTTTAAAATTTTAATGAAGACCAGCTTATCAAATATTTCTTTCATGGACTATACCTTTGGTGTTGTATCTAAAAACTCATTGCAATATCCAAGGTCTTCTAGTATTTTTCCTTTGTTATTTTCTAGAAGTTTTATATTTTTGCATTTTACATTTTGGTGTATAATTTATCTTGAGTAAATTTTTGTGAAAGGTATAAGATCTGTGTCTAGATTTATTTATTTTGTTTGCATGTGGACATCTAGTTATTTCAGTCATTTGTTGAAGAGATTATCTTTGCCTCATTTTATTGCCTTTGCTCCTTTGTTAAAAATAAGTTCATATTTATATAATGCCTATTTCTGGGATTTCTATTGCTTTCCGTTGATGTATTTATGATTTCATCAGTATTATCTCATATCTTTATAAGTCATGAATTCAAATTATATCACTCTTTCAACTTTGTTCTCCTTTAATATTATTATTATTATTTTTTTATTGATATAAGTATTTGTACATATTTATGGGGTACATGAGACATTTTATTACATGTGTAGATTGTGTAATGATTAAGTCAGGGTATCTGAGGGACCTATCAACTCAAGCACTCATTATTTCTATGTGTTGGGTACATTTCAAGTCCTCTGTTCTAGCTACTTTGAAATGTATAATACATTGTTACCATTAAACATTAGAACAGATTCTTTTCATCTAACCGTATATTTGTATCCATTAACCAACCTCTCTTTACCACCACCTCCCCATACACCCTTCCTAGTTTTGGTAACTATCATCCTATTCTCTACAACCATGAGATCAACTTTTTTAGCTCCCACATAAGAGTGAGAACATGAGATATTTGTCTTCCTATGCTTGGCTTATTTCACTTAACATAATGGCCTCTAGTTCTATCCATATTGCTGCAAATGGCTTGGTAACAATCTTTTCCATGGCTAAATAGTATTTCATTGTGTATATGTACCACATATTCTTTATTCATTTATCCATTTTCTGGAACTTAGGTTGATTCAATATCTTTGTAAATGTGGAGAGTGTTTCAATAAACACTGCGCTGAAGGTATCCTTTTGATAGTGAAGGTATCCTTTTGATATACTAGTTTCTTTTCCCTTGGATAAATACCCAGCAGTGGGATTGCTGGATTATATGATATTTCTGTTTTTGGGGGTTTTTTTTGAGAAATATTCATACTGTTTTCCATAGCATCTGTACTGATTAATACTTTCATTTATATACTTTTATATAAATATATTTATACTTTATTAATAAAAGAATAAAAGACAGTGAACAAAGTCCACCAACAACAGTGTACAATGATTTCATTTTCTTCACATTCTCATTAGTACTTGTTATCTTTTGTCTTTTTGATCATAGGCATTATAATTGGGGTAAGATGATATCTCATGATGGTTTTGATTTGCATTTCCCTAATGATTAATGATGTTGAACATTTTTTTCATATACCTGTGGGTCATTTGACTAGAAATGTCTGTACATATACTTTGCCCAATTTTTAATAGGATTATCTATTTTTTTAATGTTGAGTTGTTTAAGTTCTTTTTATATACTGAATACTACTACACTGTCAGATGAATAGTTTTCAAGTATTTTCTCCCATTGGACAGGTTATCTCTTCACTCTGTTGATCATTTCCTTTGCTAAGCAGAAGCATCTTAGTTTAATATAGTCTTATTTGTGTATTTTTGTTTTGTTGCCTGTGCTTTTGAGATCTGGCTGTAAAATCTTTGCCTATACCAATGTCCTGAAGTTTTCCTCTTATGCTTTTTTTTTTTTCTAGTGGTTTAATAGTTTGAGGTCTTCATATGATGAGACATATGAATATAGTTTATTTCTTCTGCATATGGATATCCAGTTTTTCCAGCACCACTTACTGAAGAGATTATCCTTTCTCCAATGTATGTTCTAGGTATCTTTGTTGAAAACCAGTTGGCTATAAATATGTAGATTTACTTCTGAGTTCCTTATTCCATTCCATTGGCCTATATGTCTGTTTTAAAACAAATATGCAATTTTGGTTAATATAGCTTTGTAATATATTTTGAAGTAATGTAATTTGATGCCTTCAGCTTTGTTCTTTTTGTTCAGGATTGCTTTGGCTACTGGGGCTCTCTTTTGATTTCATAAGAATGATATAATTGTTTTCTATTTCTGAGAAAAAATGGCATTGGCACTTTCATAGGGATTGCATTTGATCTGTGGATTGCTTTGGGCAGTATGGCCATTTTCATGATAGTAATACTTCTGATCCATGAACATGAGATGTCTGTCCATTTGTTTGGTTCCATTTTGTAGTTTTTCTTGTAGAGATCTGTTATCTCCTTCATTCAGTTTATTCCTAAATATTTTATTATCTTTTTTTGTAGCAATTGTAAATGTGATTGCCTTCTTAATTTATTTTTCAGCTAGTTCATAATTGGTGTATAGAAATGCTCCTGATTTTTGTATGTTGCTTTTACGGCAAATATACTGAATTCATTGATAAGATCTAATAATTTACTGTGAAGTCTTTAGAATTTTCTAGATATAAGATCATATTATCTGCAAAAAGAGAAAATACAGTTTCCTCTTTTCCAGTTTGAATGTCTTTTATTTCTTTTTCTTGCCTGCTTGCTCTGTAAAGGACTTCCAGCACTATGTTGAACAGGAGTTTTGAAAGTGGGCATTCTTGTCTCGTTTCATTGTTAGAGGAAAGGCTCTCAGCTTTTCCCCATTCAATATGATGTTAGCTGTGGGTTTGTAATAATACATGGCCTTTGTTATGCTGATGTATGTTTCTTCAATGCCTAGTTTTTGAGAGTTTTTATAATAAAGGGATGTTGAATTTTATCAAATGATTTTTCTCATCTATTGAGATGATCATATAGTTTTTGTATTTCATTATTTTGATGTAATATAACACATTTATTTATCTGCATAAGTTGAACAATCATCGAATTTCTAGGATAAATCCAACTTGATCATGGTGTATTTTAGTTTATTAGTGTGCTGTTGAATTTGGTTTGTTAGCATTATGTTAAGGATTCTTGTGTCTGTGTTCATCAGGGTATTGGCCTGTAGGTTTTGTTGGTGGTATTGCGTCTTTATCTGATTTTGGTATCAGGATAATGCTGGCCTTGTAGAATGAGTTAGAGAGAACTCCCTTCTGTTCAATTTTTTAAAAGAGTTTGAGGAGAATTGAGGTTATATGCTCTTTGAAAGTTTGGGAGAATTCCGTAGTGAAGCCATTGGGTCCCGGACTTTTTTTGGGGGTTGGGCGGATGAGATTTTCCTATTACTAATTCAATATCATTACTCATAATTGGTCTTTTTAGATTTTCTATTGCCTCCTGATTTTATCTACATACGTTTTATGTGTGCAGAAATTTATTCTCTAGGCTTTCCAGTTTGTTATTTTATAGTTGTTTATAATAGTTCTCTGATAATCTTCGGTATTTATATTATAATGTCTCCTCTTCCATTTCTAAGTTTTTTTTGTTTGTATTTTCTCTCATTTTTTCTTGGTTATTTTAGCTAGTGGTTCATTAATTTTGTTTATCTTTTCAAACACCCAACTTTTTGTTTCAATGATTACTTGTATTGTTTTTCAGTCTCTGTTTTGTTTAGTTTTACTCTGATCTTTATAATTCCTTGCAGGCTATCTTTGGGTTTGGTTTGTTCTTGCTCTTCTAGTTCCTTGAGATGCATAGCTAGATTGCTTATTTAAAATCTTTCTACTTTTTCTACTGTATTCGTTTATCACTACAAACTTCCCTTGTTTTTGACTTAAAGTCAGTTTGTCAAAGTGTAGCTACTTCTGCTCACTTTTAGTTTCTGTTTGAAATATCATTTTCTATCACTTTACTTTCAATCTATAAGTGTCTTTACTACTAAGGTGAATTTCTTGTGAGCGGCATATAATTAGAGCCTTTTTCTTTTCTTTTCATTTTAAAAATCTATTCAGTGTTTCTTTATATTTCTTTTAAGTGAACAGTCTAATCTGCTTACATTCAAGTTTATTTTTGATATGTGAGGCTTTTTTTATATCATATTGTTAGCTGTTTTTTGATTGTTTTCAATATTCTTTATTTCTTGTTTTTCTCTTACTATTTACCATTGTTGTTGGGGTCTTTTCTGTATTGGTAACAGTGGAATCTTTTTTCTCTCCTATTTATGTGTACTCTTCCCATGGGTTTTATACTTACATGCATTTTCATGATTGTAGATATTGTCTCTTAGCTTCCAGGTGTAGTATTCACTTAAGCATTTCTTGTAGAACTGCTTATTGGTGATTAATTCCCTTAGCTATTGCTTATCTGGGGAAAACTTTATTTCTCTTTTACTTATGAAGAATATTTTCCAGCTATGTATCTGTTATGATTTGGCTTCATGACCCCACCCAAATATCATCTCAAATTGTAATTCTCACATGTCAGGAGAGGTACCTGGTGGGAGGTGATTGGATCATGGAGGTGGTTTCCTCCATGCTGTTCTCATGATAGTGAGTTTCCATGAGATCTGATGGTTTAAAAGTGTTTGGCATTTCCTCTCTTGTGCTCTATCTCTCCTGCTGCAATGAGTTGAGTGAAAGAAGCCTCTTTCCTTTATAAATTACTCAGTCTCAAGTCATTCTTTATAGCAGTGTGAAAACAGACTAATACAAAAAATTGATACTGGGAGATTGGAGCACTGCTATAAAGATACCTAAAAATGTGGAAGCGACTTTGGAACTGAGTAACAGGCAGAGGTTGGAAAAGTTTGGAGGGCTCAGAAGAAGATAGGAAGATGTGGGAAAGTCTGGAACTTCCTAGAGACTTGTTGAATGGTTTTGACCAAAATGCTGATAGTGATATGGAAATTGAAGTCCAAGCTGAGTTGGTCTCAGATAAAGATGGGGAACTTACAAGGAAGTGGAGCAAAGGGGACTCTTCTTATGCTTTAGCAAAGAGACTGGTGGCATTATGCCCCTGCCCTGGAGATCTGTGAAACTTTGAACTTGAGAGAGATGATTTAGGGTACCTAGCAGAATAAATTTCTAAGCAGCAAAGCATGCAAGAGGTAACCTGCCTTTTTCTGAGAGTGTACGGTTATATGAGTTCACAAAAAAATGACCTGACATGGGAACTTATGTTTTAAAGGGAAGCAGGGCATAAAAGTTTGGAAAATTTGCAGCCTAACCATGTGGTACAAAAGAAAAACCCATTTCCTGGGAAGAAATTAAAGCCTGCTACAGCCTGCTACAGAGATTTGCTTAAGTAATAAGGAGCCAAATATTAATAGCCAAGACAATGAGGAAAATGTGTCTAGGGAATGTCAGAGATCTTCCTAGCAGCCCCTCACATCACAGGCTTGGAGGCCTAGGAGGAAAAAATTGTTCAATGGGCAGGGCTGGCCCAGAACCCCACTGCTCTGTGCAGTCTTAGGGCTTGGTGCCTTGCATCCCAGCTGCTCCAGCTCCAGCTGTGGCTGTAAGGGGCCAAGGTGAAGCTTAGGCTGTGGCTTCAGAGGGTGCAAGCCCAAGCCTTGACAACTTCCACATGGTGTCAGGCCTGCAGGTGCAAAGAAGACAATAGTTGAGCTTTGAGAGCTCCACCTAGATTTTAGAAGATGTATGAAAACATCTGGATGTCCAGGCAGACATCTGCTGCAGGGGCAGAGCCCTCATGGAGAACCTCTACTAGAGCAATGCAAAGGGGAAATGTGGGATTGCAGCCCCTACACAGAGACCTACTGGAGCACTGCCTAGTGGAGCTGAGAGAAGAGCATCACCATCCTTCAGTCCCCAGAATGGTTAATCCACTGATAGCTTGCACCATGCACCTGGAGAAGCCCCAGGCACTCAATACCAGCTCGTGAAAGCAGCCAGAAACACTGTACCCTATAGAACCACAGAGGTGGAGCTGCCCAAGGCCGTGGGAACCCACCTCTTGCATCAGCATGCTCTGGATGTGAGACATGGAATCAAAGAAGATTATTTTAGAGCTTTAAGATTAAATAAGTGCCTGCCAGGTTTTAGGCTTGCATGGGGCTTGTGGCCCCTTTGTTTTGTCCAATTTCTCCTATTTAGAAACATTTACCCAATGCCTGTACTTCCATTGTATCTCGGAAGTAACTAACTTGTTTTAGATTTTACAGGCTCGTAGGCAGAAGGGACTTTGCCTTGTCTCAGATGAGACTTTGGATTTAGACTTTTGAGTTAATGCTAGAATGAGTTAAGACTTTTGGGGGCTGTTGGGAAGGCATGATTGGTTTGAAATGTTAAAAAGACATGAGATTTGGGAGAGGCCATGGGTGAAATGATATGGCTTGGCTCTGTGTCCCCACCCAAATCTCATCTCGAATTGTAATCCCCATGTATCAGAGAAGGGACCTAGGAGGAGGTGATTGGATCACAGGGGTGGTTTCCCCCATGCTGTTCTAGTGAAAGTGAGTGAGTTCTCATGAAATCTGATGGTTTAAACGTGTTTGGCAGTTCCTCCCTTGCACTCTCTCTCTCCTGCCACTATGAGAAGATATACCTTGCTTCCCCTTCACCTTCCACCATGATTATAAGTTTCTTGAGGTCTTCCCAACTACGCTGAACTGTGAGTCAATTAAACCTCTTTTGTTTTAAATTACCCAGTCTCAGGTTGTTCTTTATAGCAGTGTGAAAATGGACAAATACAGTATCTTTAGCTGGCAAGTTTTTCTTCCAGTACTTTGAATATATTATTTCAGTTTCTTCTGGCCTGTAAGGTTTCTGCTGATAAATCCACTGTAAAAGTCTGATGGAGGTTTCTGTATAAGTGACCAGACACTTTTATTTTGCAGTTTTTGGAATTCTATATTTGTCTTTGACTTTTGATAGCTTGACTATAATGTACCATGGAGAAGATATAATTTCACTGTATCTGTTTGAGAATCTCTGATATTCTTGTATCTGAATGCCTAAATCTTTTGCTAGATTTGAGCATTTTTTAAATATTATTTTGTTAAATAGGCTTTCTAAGCCTTTTATTTTTCTCTTTACTTTCTGGGACACTGAAAATTTAAACATATGGTTCTTTTATGGTGTCCCATATGTCATATAGGCTTCGCTCATTCCCATTTAGTCTTTTATTTAATTTTGTCTGAGTTGTTTCAATATACCTGTCTTCACATCCTGAAATTATATCTTTTGCATGATCTAGTTCATTGTTGAAACTTTCCTATGTATTCTGTATTTCATTTAATGAAATTTTTAGTTCCAGAATTTGTTTGGTTCTTTTTATGATGTATATCCTCCCTAAATTGTTTTTCTGATTTATTGGTATTGTTTTTCTGTTTTCTCTTGTGTTTTATTGAACTTCTTTAATATCATTACTTTGAATTATTTATTTGGGATTTTATTTTTTTATTGGAATGTATTACTGGAGAATTTTTTTGGTAAGTGTCATTTTTCTTTGTTGTTTTTTTTTCATATCTCTGATGTCCTTATATTGATATCTGCATACGTGGTGTAACAGTTGTTTTGAATTTGCTTCTGTGGGAGAGGTCTTTTTGCTGAAAAGGTATCTATCATGTTGGTTGGGTAGGGTACTTTGGCTGTGGTTTTGGGTGCATTCAGTAGTACAGGCATTTTTTTGTATGCTTTATTTGGCTGTAAAGAGCACTGGTGGTGTCTGTGGTTTCCTCAGTGGCTTAGTGTGCTGTTTTTAGTAGAAGCTGTATTGAAGTTTTGCTGGAGATGGAGATGACAGGTGGGCCTATCCTTGGGCCCCAGTATGGTAGTGGTAAGCCATGCGTAGCTGTGTTAGGGACCCATGGCAGTGTATACATGCACAGGTGTTAATGGGTCCAGGGGGACTTATATTTGAGCTTCTGGGCAATTTGCTCAGGTGGCTGGTAGTGGCAGAGATAGGCTGGGGAATTTGGTGGGTTTCTAGGTCCCTGGGCAGTGGATCTGGAATGGGTAATGACTATAGTAGTGATAGAATTAACTTTTGGGTCCCAGTGGTCTGTGCTGGTGTTGCCAGTGGTTGCAACATACTTGGGTGGGACAGTCATCAGGCTTACAGGTGGTACATTTTAATGGGTACCTCCTGTGGTGGTAGCACCTGGTTTGGTGGTTCCTACAGGCCCCAGGAAGAGTGCTCAGGTGCCAGCAGTAAAGGGCTTGGCTGGATAGTTCCCAGGCCCCCATATAGCATGCTGGGTAGGGGAAAGAGCTGGGCCAGGTGAACCTGTTCTCAAGCCTCCGGTTGGTGCTGGCGGGTGCTGGCTGTGGAAGCAGGAGCAGGACATTCTCCAGGCCCAAGGTAGAATGCTTGGGTGGGAGTAGCAGTGGCTGCACAGCAGCCTTGCTACTGGGGAGGGTGGGGTAGCTTTCAATGGCAGCAGTTATATGCAGGGGACTGAAGAACATTCACTTTGCTAGTGCTTCAGCCCCAGTTGTGGCAGCTTGCTGCTGTGGCTGCTGTGGGTGGAGAACTCTGTCCTTAGAGTGCTTGAAATGATGTAGTGGCTTTGCTGCTGGGGGCAGCAGGGTCTTTGCTAATGGTTCACACTTTAGCCCTAGAGGTGGCAGGCAGCTGTAGCAGTGGCAGTGGGTTGGGAATGTTTATTGGGCTCCAGGGATGTGGAGCTGCAGAGGCTGTTGGGCCCCTAGGCAGGAAGTAGTCTGGTGGAAGGTGGGCTCTCAATCCGGCACCTTGCTGTAGCTGTATAGCGCTCAAGAAGTATATAGGACCCAGTGTGAGCTCCTTCTTTGAATAAATGTTTTTGTGCAATCTCCAGGCAGCTCTCTGTTATCAGTATTGGACCCCATGAGAGGCTAGAGGATTTCCTGTGGCTTGGATGATTGCTGAGGGTCACTCACTCATCACTTCCCTGCATTAGGGAGCTCATCCAGGCTCTCAGCTTGTACTCACTGAGCAGGCTGTCTAGCTTTCCACTCCTTACTTACTTTGGTGTTTCCTGTCACTTCTCTGTAGAATTCCAGTGTTCTCTCTTAGATGATATATTTGAAGTGTGATTATCTACTTACTATTTTGTTTCTTTTCATTGTGGAAAAGGGCAGTACAAGATGCCACTAGTCAGCTGTCTTCATGAGCCTCTCCTCTCTCCATTGGCTATTCTGGGTCTTCTGCCTTTTCATATAAACTTTAGAATTAGTTTATCAGTACCCACAAAACAACCTGCTGAGATGTTAATTGGGATTGTATTAAATCTATAAACTAAGTTGGGAAGAACTCCTATCTTGACAACATTGAATCTTCCTATCCATAATAAACATGGAATACCTGTTTATATTTTTGCTTGATTTCTTTCATCATAATTTTGTAGTTTTCTTCATATAGATATTGTATGTCTCTTCATATAGATATTGTTTGATTTTTAGCTAAGTATTTTTTATTTTGCCATGCTAATTAATGTACATGGTAGTGTGTTTTTTTATTTTAAATTTCAATTGTTCAATGCTGTTACATAGAGAAGTGATTGACATTTGCATATTAATCTAGTATTCTGAAACCTTGCTATAATGGCTGATTAGTTAAGTTTTTTTGTTGTTTCCTTTAGATTTTTTACGTAGAAAATCATGTTGTCTGTGCATAAAGTTGTATTTCTTCCTCCTCAATCTGCATACCTTTCAGTTTCTTTTCTTGTTTTATTGCTTTAGCTAGAATTTCTGGGATAATGTTGAAAAGGAGTAATTAGGGGGAACATCATTATCTGTACCTAGTCTTAGTGGGAAAGCTTCAAATTTCTCACCATTAAGCATGGTGTTGGCTGTAGGTGTTTTGTAGATACTTTTTATCGGGTTGACAAAGTTCCCCCTCTATGTTTAGTTTACTAACAGTTTTTATCATAAATGGGTGTTCGATTTTGTCAAATCTTTCTTCTGCATCCATTAAAATGAGCACACAATTTTTCTTCTTTAGCTATTGATATGTTTTACATTAATTGATGTTTGAATGTTGAACCAGCCTTGTATACCTGGGATAAATTCCACTGAGTTGTGGTGTATAATTTTTATGCATTCCTTGATTCAATTTGCTAATATTTTGTTGAGGATTTTTGCATGTATGTTCATGAGAGATATTGGTCTATAGTTTTCTCGTCTTGTAATGTCTATCTGGTTTTGGTAACTCATACAATGATTTACCACTTGCTTCTGTCCTTTGAAGGAGATTATGAAGAATTGGTATAATTTCTTCCTTAAATATTTGGTAGCATTCACCAGTGAATGCATCTGGGCCTATGGCTTTCTATTTTGGGAGGCTATTAATTATTGATTTAATTTCTTCTGTAGACGTAGGCCTATTCAGATTATCTATTTCTTGTGTAAATTTTAAAAGTTTGTATCTTTCAAATTTAGTTCATTTCATATAGGTTATCAAATTTGGGGGACTAAAATTGTTCATAGTATTCCTTTATCATTTTAATGTCCATGGGATCTTCAGTGATATCAGCTCTTTTATTTCTGAGATTAGTAATTTGTAACCTTTCTTTTTATTTCTTGGTTAGCCCTGCCTAGAGACTTATAGCTTTTATTGATATTTTCTGCTTTTAGTTTTATTTTCTTCACTGACTTCCTGTTTTCAATTTCATTGATTTCTGCTCTAATTCCTATTATTTGTTTTCTTGTGGTTACTTTGGATTTCATTTGCTCTTCTTTCCTAGTTTCTTAAGGTGGAAACTTTAGATACTTGATTTTAAATCTTATTTTTTCTAAATTTTCTAACATAGGCATTTAATGCTATAAATTTTTCTCTAAGCACTGCTTCCCATTCATTTTGATATGTTGTGCTTTCATTTATGTTTAATTCAAAATTTTTAAAATTTCACTTGAGTTTTTTTTGGAGCAAATGTTATGTAGAAGTGTTTTGTTTAATCTCCATGCATTTTGGGATTTCCAGTTATCCTTCTGTTACTAATTTCTAGTTAAATTCCATTGTTATCTGAGAGCAGACATTGTTAGATTTTTATTATGCTAAATTTGTTAAAGTGCATTTTATGGCCCAGAATGTGGTCTATCTTGGTAAATGTGAGTTGAGAAGAAAGTGTATTCCGATGTTGTTAGATGAAATAATGTATACATGTATTAGTCTGTTCTCACACTACTGCAAGGACATACCCAAGACTGGGTAATTCACAAAGGAAAGAGGTTTAATTGACTCACAGTTCAGCATGGCTGGGGAGGTCTCAGGAAACTTACAATCATGGCAGAAAGAGAAGGAAACACATCCTTCTTCACAGAGCAGCAGGAAAGAGAAGAATGAGAGCTGAGCAAAGGGGGGAGCCCCTTATAAAACCATCAGATCTCATAAATACTTATTCACTATCATGAGAATAGCCCGGGGAAACCAACCCCATGACTCAATCACCTCCCACTGGGTTCCTCCCATGACACGTGGGTATTATGGGAACTACAATTCAAGATAAGACTTGGGTGGGGACACAGCCAAACCATATCATTCCACACCTGGCCCCTCCGAAATCTCATGTCCTCACATTTCAAAACACAATCATGCCCTTCCAACAGTCCCTATATTCTCTTATTTTTGTCTTCTACTCTTTTTCTGATTGTCATTTAGCACTTTATATGTTTATTTTTTCTGTCCTTTCTTAATGTGTTAGTTATAACTTATTTTTTACTTCCTTACTTGATGGCCTATGGTTTGCAATATACATTTATAACTAATCCAAGTCCCCTTTCAAATAACATTATACCACTTTATAAATAGTATAACTTATAACAATAAAATAATTTTAATTTCTCCCTCTCATCCTTGGTATCATTACTTTCATTCATTTCAGTTACATTTATGCATACATAAGTGTGTGTGTATATATATGTGTACATAAGTATATATATGCTATATGCATATGCATAAGCATATGTAATTGAATACATTGGTGCCAGTATTTTGTATAAGCTATTATGTTAGATTGATTTAGGATAAGAAAGAGAAGTTTTTTATTTGACCTCCACTTCTTCCTTCTTTAATTCTCTTTTAAAATGATCTGCCTGTGTTTCTGACATATTTTTTTTCTTCTCTCTAAAGAACTTCTGTTAAATTTCTTGCAACGCAGTTCTACTGGCAACAATTTCTTCAATTGTCATTTGTCTAATAATGTATTTTTTTCCTTAACATTTGAAGGATAACTTTTCCCGGTATAGAATTCTCAGTTGGTGTTTTTTTTCTCTTAACACTTTAAATATTTTACTTCACTCTCCTTGCTTGCATGGTTTCTGAGGAGAAGTTGAATATGATTCTTATCTTTTCTCCTTGATAGATAAGGTGTTTTCTTTTTTCTGGCTTCTTTTAGAATCTTTTCTTTATCCTTGATTTAATGTAGTTTGAAAATCATATGAGATTGTTTCTTCAGTCGTGCCTAGTCTACTAATGAGCCTACTGAAGGCATTTTTAATTTCTTTTATAGTACTACTATTTCTAGTTTTTTTCTTAAAATTTTAATCTTTCTGCTTAAAGTGTCCATCTCTTCTGTTTACTTTAACTATTGGAGACTTTAACATATTAATCACAATTAATTTTAAATTCTCATTCTGGTACATGTTTTTTGTGGGTGTTTTGTTAGTTTGTTTGTTTTTGTTAACCTGCTTGGTGTTCTCTGGGGTTCCTGGATTTGTGCGTTAGTATCTGACATTAATTTGGAAGCAACTGTTATTATTGTTTCATCTTCTGTTTCTCTCTCTTTCTTTTCCTTTTGATCTTTTCCTTGCTTGTGTTTCATGTCTTTTGTAGTTATCCCACAGTCTGTGGGTCTTCTGTTTTTTGTTTTGCTTTGTTTTCCTTTACTGTTTGTTCTCTGCTTTTTGGTTTTAGAGGTTTCTATTAAAATATCCTCAAGATTAGAGATTGTTTCCTCAGCTGTGCTCTGTCTACTAATTAGTCCATCAGAGGCATTTTTTCATTTCTGTTATAGTACTTTATAGTATTCGTTTAGTTTTTTCTTAACACTTAATCTTTCTGCCTACATTGCCCATCTCTTCTTCTGTTTAAACATTAGTGCCTTCAGCATATTAATCACAATTATTTTAAATGCTCATTCTGATAATTACAGCATCCCTGCCATGTCTGGTTCTGCTGCTTGCTCTTTTCAAATTGTGATTTTTGGTAAAAGAAATTGTTGTAAAGAAGTCTTTAGTAATGTGGTGGTGAGGTGTGGGACAGGGGAAGCATTCACTAGTCCTGTGATTAGGTCTCAAATTTTAGAGAGCTTATTCCTCTAGACTGTAGACTTCATAAGTGTTTCTCAGTTTTTTCTCTCTCCTTGGAGTAGGCTGTATTTGGGTATTGTCCTTCTCTTATGTGGAAGACTAGAGCTGAGTGAAGTTGGGTATTTCTCTTCCTGGACTCTTACAATGCCTTGATAGGTTATTCTCTGGTTAAGGAGTTTTTACTAGGAACAGACCGTGTTAAACAGAGTGCTTTTGTGTATTTGAAAATGATTCTTTTTCTTCTCTCCCTGCCTGAAGTAAGAGGGGATTTTTCTCTAATATTTAGTGTGAGAACCTGATTGAACTCTTGGAGTTAAATACTGGTTTTACCATCTTTGCAACAGATTTATAGTCCTTTATATCTTGTTAACATATTGGTAGTTCTTTGTTAGTTATGTTGCTGGAAATATTTTTCTTCCCCTGGTTTCTGACTTATCTTTTCACTTTTTTAATAATGTCATTTGATAAACAGTAGTTTTGATTTTAATTAACAATGTTTTCCTATGGTTGGTACTTTGGTATTGTGTTTATGAAATTCACCTGTACCACAAAGTCATGAAGATATTCTCTTACATTCCTTTTTAAACATACAGTTTTGTCTTATACATTTAGACCTTTAATTCATTTGTCACTGATTTTGTGTTTGATATGAGAAAAGCTTTGAATTAAAATTTATTTTTTTACTTATGGGTAACTAAGCATCTTGAGACCATTTATTTAAAGATGTGCCTTTCAGTAAAAAGACCACAGGTTTCCAGTGGTTGCGAGCGGAAAAGAGGGAAGGATGATAGGTAGAGCACAGGGCAATGAAATTGTTCAGAATAATATGGTAATGATGAACACGTATCATTATATATTTGTCAAAACTTACAGGATGTACAACACAAAAGATTGAATCCTGATATAAACTATAGACTTCAGTTAATAATAATCTATCAACATTAGCTCAGCATTGTAAGAAATGTTATAATTGCAAGATATAAATAATGGAGGAAACCAGGGATTGGATGAAATAGCATGTAGGAACTCTGTGTTTTCTGTTCAATTTTTGTGTAAACCTAAAACTGCTAAGAAAAAACCTCTATTAAATTACAAAAAATTCTGTCTTCCCGCATTCTCTGAAGTGCCACTTTTATTATAAATAATACGTGCAAGGCACAGTTTCTGGATATCTATTCTGTTCTGTTAATCTTTTTGTCTGTATTTTGTTAATAAACATTGTCTTGAATATCACAGTTTTGTAATACATCTTGCTGTACGGTAATTCAAATTTTTCCACCTTTGTCCTTATTTTGAAGTACCTTTTGCATTCTCATACATATTTTTGGAAACAACTTTTGAAATGACACACATACACAAACACACACACACACACACAAAGTGGTTGGTATTTGGATTAAGATTGCATTGAATTTATAAATCAATTTGAAGGAAATTTATCCCTTTATAATATTGAGTCTTCCTTTCCATAAACAAATTATATCTCTCCATTTATTTAATACTATTTTAATATTTTTATAAGAAACCTTTTATAATTTACTCTGTAAAAGTCTCGTATATCTTTTGTCAGGTTTATTCTAAGCACTTTATATATGTTCATATGTTTACAAATGGTATTTTAAAGGTTTCATTTTCTGTTTGATTGTGTTGTGTGAAATAGTTTATTTTGTATATTGATTTTTCATTCTGGGACTTTGATCAACTCTATTACTACCGTCTTTGGAGTTTCTGTGCACATCATCATATTATCTGTTAATAATGGCAGTTTTGTTTTCTTTCTTTCCAATTTGTTTTCTTTCTAAATTTTTTATTGCATGGTGCTCATTAGGCCTTCCAATGCAGTGTTGGTTAGAAGTGGTGACAACATAAATTCTTTTCTCATTCCTCATCTCAAAGAGAAAGATTCAAAATTTTTACTACTAATTACAATGCTTCTTGTAGGATTCTAAATATTTTTTGCGGTTACCATTTACCAGATTAAGGAAGTTCATGTCTACTTTTAATTACAGAGAATTCTTTTTTTCCTCACATTGTTGAATTTTACCAAAATGTTTTGCTGCATTTCCCTCCCTAGGTAGAAAGAAGAGTAGCTGAAAACTGTAGTCATTTTTAACTATAGTCATTTGCCAAGTTAAAAATAGGAATATAAAACTTCAATAGAAAGAGTCTAGACTGGGGAACTGCCAGGAGTCTCTGCTGCAATGTCCCCTATGTAGTGTCATTTTACTGTTTAGAGATTTTTAAAAAAATTATTGGTACTCCCTGGGTGTAGAACTACCCTAATCTGCCAAAGAACAGAATATATTTCCTGCATACTAGGAGTACCATTCCTAAAATCCTAAGGACAAGGCTCCCTGAAGACTTTATTCCGGGATCCAGAGTCTGATGTCAGAGAAGAAACTTGACAGAGCAGCAGAATTCCTTTAATCCTGGGTATATGGTGTCTTGTGGACAATAGGCTGCTATTCCACTGTTGAGTCCCCTTTCCATTTTCTGGGATTTTCACCTGTCTTGTCCTCTGTTGTGTTTTTAACTGAATTTGTGTTTCATTTCTGGAGCTCATTTTCATAGTTCCTGGGTTATTCAGAGAAAAGGCATAATCTCAATAAATGGCTAATGGAATCAAATTTTAATAAAGGTGGTTACAGTTTAAATTTTAATAAAGATGATTGCAGTGACTCTCTTAAAAGCTAAGTGCTCATCCTCATTTCGCCCTTTTCCCTTCAAAGTTAATAAAGCAGAATCATTAGGCTTTGAAAAGAATATTGACTTTGGTATCAGGAAATGGTACAGACTGTGGCAAGGACAGAGAAGAGCAATCTGGCCTCAAAGGGCTCAAATCCAATCCTTTACAACACTAGGCTCCTTATCGCAGGCCTTGGGTCAACTGAGCTTACCCGGACTAACCTAGGTATATTAGTAGCATGATGATTTATATTTATAGAAAAAGACAGTAGGCTGGGCATGGTGGCTCACGCTTGTAGTCCCAGCACTTTGGGAGGCCAAGGCGGGCGGACCATGAGGTCAGGAGATCGAGACCATCCTGGCTAATGCGGTGAAACCCCGTCTCTACTAAAAAAATACAAAAAATTAGCCGGGAGTGGTGGCGGGCGCCTGTAGTCCCAGCTACTTGGGAGGCTGAGGCAGGAGAATGGCGGGAACCCAGGAGGCGGAGCTTGCAGTGAGCCGAGATTGTGCCACTGCACTCCAGCCTGGGCAACGAGCCAGACTCCGTCTTAAAAAAAAAAAAAAAAAGAAAAAGAAAAAGAAAGAAAAGAAAACGAGTAAAACAGAAATTCTCAAATAGTTCATGGGCTTTAAAAGTATGAATTTACCCTAAGACCCAGGGTCAGAACAACTTTAAATAGAGCTTTGTTCTCTGTTTCATATAATACTATGCTTTAGCTTTAATAATTTAAATGATTTTAAATGATTAGAAAAAAGAATATTTTGTTATATATTTGCAAACTCAAGAGACTTTGGTATTTTACCTTTAAAAAGACTACTTCCTGGCCGGGTGCGGTGGCTCACACGTGTAATCCCAGCACTTTGGGAGGCGGAGGTGGGTGGAACACCTGAGATCAGGGGTTCGAGACCAGCCTGGCCAACATCGCGAAACCCTGTCTCTACTAAAAATACAAAAATTAGCAGGGCATGGTGGTGCGTGCCTGTAGTCCCAGCTTACTCAGGAGGCTGAGGCAGGAGAGTTGCTTGAACCTGGAAGGTGGAGGTTGCAGTGAGCCGAGATAGCGCCAGTGCATTCCCACATGAGTGACAGAGTGAGACTCCATCTCAAAAACAAACAAACAAAAAAACTACTTAACTACTCAAATTATCCTGTCTCTTCATATTGGCACCTGTGATAATTTTTCCTACAGCTGTTTGTGCACTCACTGGCAGATTCATTAATGTGTCTTTTTCCCTCAGTGATTTGGTTTTTACAAAAACTATGAGACAGGTATTACATCAGTGTGCTGGTTTTCTGTTCATCCCTGAGGACAAGAAAAATTATATTAATCATTATTCTCTTTGACTTGGGGATTACCCAGCCAGGAAGCACCTTCTTTTTAAAAATTTCAATACTTTACTGGGTAGATTCAGAGAGGTAAGGTTGGGAAATATCCTTTTTAAACAGAGAGGGATAGTGTAAAGGTTAGGATTATAATGTAATTTTGACAAAGAGGCACATATTCCTGTAGTGAGCAAGTCACTACACATGCATATGTGCACACAGCAGAGATGGGGAGATATTTTAGGGCAGACCTATTAACTGTAGAGACCATTATTTCCCAGTGTATTTAGCAGTGATCTTTGGATGTTGGTGCTTTAGAATAGACTTGTTCGCATAGTATATATTGACCAAAACATTCTTAGAATTCAGATACAGTTTCCTTCAATATCTCCCTATTAGCATTTTGTGTTGTACGTGTCTTTTTTCCTAAAAGTACAATTTAAAAATTATATTAATTATGTATTCTAGTTATCTGGCTCAGAGAAGTTGTATAATATATAATTTTTTACCATTTAGGTTCTTAACCATTAAAATAAAAAGCAAAGAAATAAATAAAAAATTGAATCAATTTCTTTTCTGAACTATTATGCAATTTAAAGCCTTTTCAATTTAAAATTTCTTTAGTGTTTTGGTCTAAATTAAAAATTGTAGTTGGCCAAATTATAGAAATTTGCAAGGATAATTCAACATACATAAATCAGTAAATGTGATACACCATATTAATAAAATGAATAACAAAATCCACAGATGCAGAAAAGACATTTGACAAAGAAAAGAAAAAAATGAAAGCGCCTAAGGCCGAGGCGTGATGGCTCATGCCTGTAATCCCAGCACCTTGGGAGGCCGGGGCGAGTGGATCACCTGAGGTCAGGAGTTTGAGACCAGCCTGGCTAACATGGCGAAACCCATCTCTACTAAAAATACAAAAATTAGCCGGGTGTGGTGGTGGGTGCCTGTAATCCCAGCTACGCAGAAGGCTGAGACAGGAGAATCGCTTGAACGGGGGAGGCAAAGGTTGCAGTGAGCCGAGATCAAGCCACTGCACTCTAGCCTAGGTGACAGAGCAAGACTCCATCTCAAAAAATAAAAATTAAAAAAAAGAGCATAAAAGTAAGTGAAAAAGCCGGGCGTGGTGGTTCATGCCTGTAATCCCAGCACTTTGCGAGGCCAAGGCAGGTGGATCACGAGGTCAGGAGATCGAGACCATCCTGGCTAACATGGTGAAACCCTGTCTCTACTAAAAATACAAAAAATTAGCCGGGCATGGTAGCGGGCACCTGTGGTCCCAGCTACTCGGGAGGCTGAGGCAGGAGAATGGGGTAAACCTGGGAGGCTGAGCTTGCAGTGAGCCAAGATCGTGCCACTGCACTCCAGCGTGGTGGACAGAGCCAGAGTCTATCTAAAAAAAATAGAAAAACAAAAAAGTGAAAAAAAGTACAAATAATATTCTCATAATATTCCTTTATGAGAATAAAGGAAATGCCTTCTAGAAGAAAACGAAGATAAAAGGAAAAGAATGGGAGGGGAGAGGAAGAGAAGAGAGAGAAGGAGAGAAGTTTGGGGGGGCGGGGGGAAAGAGGATTCAGAAATAACCAATGATTTTCTGAGACCAAAGGGGAGAAAACAGTCACTAAAAGAGAAAAAAAAAATTACAGAAAGAAACCAGGCAGTCCTCTTTCGTTTTCCTATCCAGCTCTATCCTCATTCTTGGAGGCATTTTCTAATGGAGTACAGGTTGCGTTCTTTGGGCCACTTACTTGGCTTTTCTCCAAAGCATCTTATTGGAGGCTTTTACCCTTTTTTTCAATGAACTCTAGAAATTTTGGCTTTGTAAGTCTTTGGTAAGAAAAGTATTTCTGAACTAACTCTAAAAGAGATCAAATTAGTTAAAATAAATACAGTATTTTAAAACATAGCTTTATTAAAATAATCTGCTTCTTATTTAAATAGTTTTTCTCTGAATTCCTTCTATAAAGGGAGATGTAATAAATCATTCACCATGATCAATGGGATCAATCCCAGGGGTGCAAGGATAAGTCAACATGCATAAATCAATAAATGCGATACACCATATTAATAAAATGAAGGACAAAATCCACAGATGCAAAAAGAGACATTCGAGAAAATTCAACATTTGTTTACAATTATTTTACTAGAACCTCTCAAAATAAGTATATAAGGAATATAGAGTTGTCCCTTGGTATCCGTGGAGGATTGATTCCAGAGACCCTGAGGTTACCAAAATCCATGGATGCTCAAGTCCCTTATATAAAATGGTGCTGTATTTGCGTATACCTATGCACATTCTCTTTTATTCTTTAAATTATTTCTAGATTACCTATAATATCTAATACAATTTAAATGCTATGTAAATAGTTTTATTCCCTAAACTCTATACTGAAAAATAGTTTATTCCCTAAACTCTATACTGTAGAGTTTAGGGAACAATAACAAGAAAAAATATGTATATGTTCATTATAAATACAACCATCTTTTAAAAACCATATTTCAATCTGTGTTTTGTTAAATCCACAAATGTTGATCCCATTCATATGGAGGGATGACTTGTTCAACACAATAGAGACCATATATGACAAACCTACCGATAACATCATACTTACTAGTGAAAAGTTAAAACCTTTTTCTCTGAAATCATGAACAAACAGGAATCTTCACTTTCAACTTCTATTCAACATAGTTCTGGAAGTTCTACCCAGAGCAATTAGGCAAGGAAAAGAAATAAAAGGCATCTACAAAAAAAAAAAAAAAGTAAATTTGTTTCTATTAGCTCATAACATGATCATATATATATATATATATATATATATAACCCTAAAGACTTCACAAAAAACTGTTAGAACTGACAAATTCAGTAATCAATCTGAATTTTGCAGGTTACAATATCAACATACAAAAATCAGCAGCACTTTGATATGGTTTGGCTTGTTTGATATTATATGGTTTGGCTTGTTTTCCCCACCCAAATCTCATCTTGAGTTGTACTCCAATAATTCCCACATGTTGTGGGAGGGACCAGTAGGAGATAAATCATGGGGGCAGTTTCCCCCATACTATTCTCCTGGTAGTAAGTCTCACAAGATCTGATGGTTTGATAAGGGGAAACTGTTTTGCTTGGCTCTCATTCTCTGTCTTGCCACCGCCCTGTGAGATGTGCCTTTCACCTTCCACCATGATTGTGTGGCCTCCCCAGCCACATGGAACTCTAAGTCCAATAAAACTCTTTCTTTTGTAAATTGCCCAGTCTCAGGTATGTCTTTATTAGTAGCATGGAAGTGGACTAATACAGTAAGTTGGTACCAGAAGAGTGGTGTATTGCTGAAAAAATACCAGAAAATGTGGAAGCAACTTTGAAACTGGGTAACAGGCCAAAGTTGGTACAGTCTAGCAGGCTCAGAAGAAGACATGAAAATATGGGAAAGTTTCGAATTTCCTAGAGACTTGTTGAATGGCTTTGACCAAAAGCCTGATAGCGATATGGACAATAAGGTCTAGGCTGAGGTGATTTCAGATGGAGATGAGGAACTTGTTGGGCACTGGAGCAAAGGTGACTCTTGCTATGTTTTAGCAAAAAGACTGGTAGCATTTTGCCCCGCCCTAGAGATCTGTGGAACTTTGAACTTGAGCGAGATGATTTAGGGTATCTAGTGAAAGAAATTTCTAAGCAGCAAAGCATTCAGGAGGTGACTTGGATGTTGTTAAAGGCTGCTGAAAAACTTCTTTTGTGTTTTTCCTGGTACTCAGCTGATTACAGTAGTCTGTAAATGGTCTATGTCCAAGTAACACATTACTATAGCTTTAACAATCCATTGGAATGGTTTTAGATTAAAGTGTAATTCTGTTTTGGCTTAGAAATATTGAAATCTTCCACACTAGGGCACTCATTTTTATATCTGAGTAAAGAAGTATTGAAAATAAATGGTCAGCTCTCAAGAGTAAGTTTTCCTGAATAAAAGTTTTAGAACCTCCTAAATGTTCCCAAGAAAACATTTCTTCAAGATGTTGATTATATTTTGTACGAGAAGGGTGACCTGTAATTTGCAGTTCATTCACCTCTCAACTGTTCCTTTCAAACAACTTGGTGTTGGGGCTTCCCATGGTCCCATCAAACCCCAATATCCTTTCAGAATTATGCATGTGGTGCATCTCTCTTGTCTTCTTGTGTCAACATGACACTTTTATTTATGACTTTTCCTGTTCATCTTTCACATGAAAATCCATTGTGCTGTGTCTCTGTTGTATAATTTTATAATCCTGGAAATAGAAAGGACACTACTATCCATCAAAATTAGGCGTTCCTATTATAATAGTAGTTCTCACTTCTTTGGCTTCAGTATCCTCTTTATACACTTAAAAATTATTGAAATCCCCAAAGAGCTTTTGTTTATGTGGGTTACAACTATGAAGATTTTCCATATTAGAAATTTAATTCTAGACCCATCACATGTCAATATAAATAATATTTTTAATAGGAAATAACTGTGTTTTTCAAAAATTTGTTAGAGGAGTGGTACTGTTTTACATATTTACAAAACGTTTTAATGTCTTTTTAATGAAAGACAGCTGGATTCTTACATCTGCTTCTGAATTCAGTCTGGTGTATTACTGCATTCAAATAGCCCCTGTAAAATCCCATTGTACACTCCTGAGAAAACGAGAGTGAAAAAGCCAAATTAACATCTTAGTATTTGTATTAGTTTTCTGTTGCTGCTGCAACAAATTACCACAAAGTGGCTTAAAAACAACACAAATTTATTATCTTACAGTTCTAGAGGTCAGAAATATGAAACTGGTCTCACTGAGCTAAAATAAAGGTTTTGGTAGGGCTGTTTTCTTCTGTTGACTTGGGGAGAATCAGTTTTCCTGTTTTTTTGCAGCTTCAAAAGGGCTTCAATATTCCTTGGTTTATGATCCCTTTGTGCATCTTCAAAGCCAGCAACGTTGGGCCCAATCCTTCTTATACCACCATCTCTCGCCTTCCCTCTTCCCTCTTTCACTTTTAAGGACCTTCATGATTACAATGGCCCACCTGTACAATCCATCTTAAAGTCAGATGATTAACAAGCTGAATTCCCCTTGCCATGTAATGTATTATAATATATTCACTTATTATTGAAACTAGAATCATTAGAGTGAGGGGCATCATTCTGCCTACTACAATATTATTATTATATTTGATTTTACCTCCTGGTTGCCCTGAAAACATCTCAGGGACCTTTGGGTCTTGAAACCCCATTTTGAGAACCACTGCTCTGTGGTATCCTAAATAAGTCGCATGTGCTTAATAAGGTAGTTCCCAAGGCAGCCTTTAAAAAAACAGTAGATATGATTTTAAAAAAAGTTCTTTTTGAATCCTGTCTTCATATAACTCCCATCCAGTGATGATTTTCCATTCTTTCCAGCTACAAAGAAATTGAATCCTTCTATAATGTTGACAACTCTTCAAATATTTAAAGAACACTGTCATACCCCCACTTGGCTTTCTTCTTCTCCATGTTAGACATGGACAAATACTTCTGAGAAAAGTTATGATGATGGTGACATCAACAATGTTGCCATTTATCCAAACTCTACCTATCTTTCATGGCCTGCCCTGAATGTCAAATTTTTTCACAAATCTCCTCAGATGTCTCTAATGGAAACTTATCTTTTCTTCCTCTGATCTCCCATTGCACATGATCAGAAGTCATTTATGTTCAGAGCTCTTCAGTGTGATAAGATCATAGATTTCTTGAAGGCAAGAAATCACTCATTTTTTTCTTATATTGTACACAGTTTAGTATTTATTAGAGAGGAACCCCACTAAATGTGTTCAAATGAAAGGATAAAGGAATTGGAGCAGACTTCCATCTGGAGCTCATGTTTACACGTAGTCTCAGGAACACAGGGGCATGTGTGGGGGTTCCATGCAGGAAGCCTGAGCTCAGAGGCTTCTACCTGCAGAAAACTCATCCCCAAGGAAGGGAAGCTACAGATACACCCTGATGTGAAGAGTTTGCCATGAATTTGAGAGAGAAACAATTGAGCTTAATGTGGTACCTGCCACTCAGATAGTCCTGAGTCCTAAGAAGAAAGGAGAGATAATAAAAATAAAAAACACTGCTTTATGGAAATTCCTGTGGGAATAGTTAACACAGTTCAGACCATCCTGGGGCCCATGTTCTAGTGAGTACCACATAATTCTCCAATATCTGGAGAGAACAATGAATGCACAGCTTCTTTAAGGAACAAACTACTGTTTCACTGCATTGGGACCCGCTCAAGCCTCTGCTCAGGCAGAGTCAAGCTCTCAATGCTAGGCAACAGTGGCTTTAGCAGAGACAGATTCTTAACATTCTTTTCTTCAAGAATCAACATAAATGTTGTTTTTTTATAATGCGAATGAGGAGGAGAGGAGAAACAGAGCTCAAGTGGAAGCATTATGCTTCTCCTTGGAACTAAGATGGGGAGGCAGGAGTGTAAGCTGCCACTCCACTTTTATTAGGAGCATTAAGCAAAGCACTTCCATGTAAGGAAGAGGGTGGCTGATACTGACTAGTATCATATAACAATTGAGGAATTAGTGCTTGTCTTAGAAGACATAATCTTACCAGAAGAAACAGTGCTTTGAATGGGAGACAATGGAGGCCCCAAAATTGCAGATAGCATAGAACCAGGAGAAGCGAAGTTTTCTTTGGGCTCATTTGTTCTCACCAGAATGGTGAGGCCCATGGAAACACATGCTTACAGTTGGGAATGCTGGCTTGACTTCTTCCTAGCTCTGTTTCCCAGAGAGAGCCCTGACACTCTATTTCCCATTCATTTCTGTTGTCATACTAGTTCCTGAAACATCAGAATCCTTCCCCAGTTGATGAAAACTACCATGTTTAAATAGAGCTAAGACTCAGCTTCTTCTGAAAACACTTGAGTCAACTCTTATTGAAATAGATTTTTTTTCCTTGAAATCAAACCTGTTTACTATTAGCAACTTACAAACTATTCAGTTATATTAGCGTCAAGCTAATTAAAAACATATATAGTATAAAAAAGAATGTACCCCTGAACTTAAAATAAAATTAAAAAAGAAAAAACAAATAAATATTGCAATAAATTCCCTGTTTGTTGATTAATGAAATTAAGATGAACATAATTATCTTAGTACTCTGAAGGTTTAAGTGCATATGTGACACTGATTAACAATAGCCTCCCAAACATCATGGGATCAAATTCTCATCCAACAATTGTATAAAACTCATTTTGGTCAAAGGAGGAAAAACCATAAACACACAAATATAGTTCTACACCAAATGAGAACATTTGTTTAGCCTCCCTACCTTCCACATTCAGGTATCTGTATCTGCATCCATCCTTAATTACTTGTCTCTAACACTTAATGGAGTATCTACCATTGCAAGTACTGAGGTGTGTCCTGTCTGCACTGACCTTTGCTGTGGTGTAGCTTCTCTTCTTAGCTGAACATTGGGTGATGAGCTCTGATATCAACTAAGATGTGATTAGTGCCACTGGATTTTCAGACATTGTGTACTGGCATTGTTGACTAATATCAGTGGTTTCTGCTATTGTGTATGTTCACAGGGTCATTTGGTGTCATACTTATATTGACACCAAAATCCTGTGGGTCCCTAACTCACTCCTAGCCAGCTTTGTGGAAGCTCTACTATACCAAACTAGGCCTCTCTAGCTTAACCTCTTTCTTTGTCATTGGTACTCTACCACCCAGGTGCTGTATTGGACTTGAGGCTTTACTCCTAGGCTTGCAGTCTCCCAGGCTAGAGGCAAGGCCCAAGTCCTTTCTATTGTAAGATTTATACTAAGCCCATCTGAGTTTCTGTGTGGGTCATGTAAATGTGCCTCTCAGATCTGACTGTGAGGTATATAGTGACTGATAACTCTAGCTGCCATGTTCAGAAATGCATTCCTGTGTTTGAGTGAGGCCACACTTCCCAGGAGCTCCTTCCAGTCAATGAGTGACCATGGCAGAAATATTAAGGTCTGAATATTGCAGGAAGTCAGGGACCCCAAACGGAGGGACCAGCTGAAGCCACGGCAGAAGAACATAAATTGTGACGATTTCATGGACATTTATCACTTCCCCAATCAATACTCTAATAATTTCCTATGCTTGTCTTTATTTTAATCTCTTAATCCCATCATCTTCATAAGCTGAGGATGTATGTTGCCTCAGGACCCTGTGATGATTGCATTAACTGCACAAATTGTTCCTAAAGCATGTGTGTTTGAACAATATGAAATCTGGGCACCTTGAGAAAAGAACAGAATAACAGCGATGTTCAGGGAACAAGGGAGATAACCATTAGGTCTGACTGCCTGGGAGCCAGGCAGGACAGAGTCATATTTCTCTTATTGCCAAAAACAGGTAAGAGAAATATCACTGAATTCTTTCCCCAGTAAGGAATATTAATAATTAACAGCCCTGGGAAAAGAATGCATTCCCAGGGGGAGGCCTCTAAAATGGCCGCTTTGGGAGTGTCTGCCTTATGCAGTTGTGGATAGGGATGAAACATGCCCTGGTCTCCTGCAGCGCCCCGAGGCTTGCTAGGATTAGGAAATTCCAGCCTGGTGAATTCTAGTCAGACCAGTTCTCTGCTCTTGAACCCTGTTTCCTGTAAAGATGTTTATCAATGACAATGCTTGCACAGTGGGACATGAAACTTCATCAGCAATTCTATTTTTGCCCTGGCCTTGTCCTGCCAATTTGCCTTGTGATATTTTATTGCCTTTGAAGCATGTGATCTCTGTGACATACACCCGATTAGTACACCCCTCCCCTTGGAAAATCACTAATAAAAACTTGCTGGTTTTGAGGCTCAGGGGGCATCATGGAACCTGCCAACATGTGATGTCTCCCCTGGACACCCAGCTTTAAAATTTCCCTCTTTTGTACTCTTTCCTTTTATTTCTCAGACTGGCCAACACTTAGGGAAAATAGAAAAGAATCTATGTTGAAATATTGGGGGCTGATTCCCCGATATCTGAATATCATCTGGGAGACACGGTGCTCATCTGATGGGTGATTTTGACTCAAGGACTCCCTGTACACACTTTACCAAAATCTTAGAACATACTACTGTCTATGTTCTCCATTTCTCCCTCTTTTTCTCCCTAATTTCCTCCTTCCCTCCCTCTCTCCCTCTCCCCTTCCCTTCCTCCCTCCCTCTGTCCCTCTCTTCCTTCCTTCCTTCCTGCCTGCCTGCCTGCTTTTCCTCTCCCCAACAGAACTCAGGGCTTCATCATGGTCTGACAACTCTCCTGGCCTCCTCCTTATATTCCCTCACCATTGATTTTTTTCCCAATAAACATCTTTCACATCTAATTCCATTTTGACATCTGTTTCCTACAAAATCTGTACTAAAACTATTTGGAAAAACTAAAAGTTTAATCCTTCTGCCTTATTTCTTGGGGATACTCTCACTAGGATCCAAATCATAGCCACACCTCTTCCAATTTCCCTCTTCCTACTTTCTAATTGAACTTTTCTTTTGGGTGAAGATTGGAAAGCATTATCATTCTGTAAACACTTCCATTTTATTGTTTATTTTTGAAATTCTAAAATCTAGCTTTTAGCTTTCTTCTTGCTTTGAAAAGTCAAGCTTCTGAATTTCAGAAAACAAAATTCCCAAACCAAACAAATCAAACGAAAATCTCTTTTCTTCTCATAAAGCTTCTCTTACTTTTGTTTCCATACCATGTGTTCAACAGTAGTCCATTCAGAAATTCAGTCTATCCCTTGGTTTTCAGATGTGCTCACCCTCCTTTTGTGGGTAGTACAATGAAGAAAGCTATTAGTGATAATTAAATGGTGGGAGAAGTATCAAATAATTATGGGAGAAGAACTTAAAAGAAATAGAAAACATGTCATTTAGAATCAACATCACTAAAGTATCATTTAATATCATTTAACATCAAAAAATTTTATTTTCCTATGGGCACCCTTCCTTTCTCACAATTTCAGACCCATGGGGAGGGAGTTGAGAGTTCTGTGCTATGTCTAATTCAATTATAGGAAAAGATTAAATCTCTTTTTCCCCACTTCACATCTGCTTCTTTCAGCTTTTTGAAGCTTCTTGGGTGCCATGGACTATCACAAACCCTGCATGAGAATTGGAACAAGGCAGCTTGAGACCCTGACTTCAATTCTAGGAGAGAAAAGATGTGTATATGCAGAGAGGAGCCACATTTTGATTTAGAGGAGTGGACATACTAATATTTAGCTTGAAAATCTACTGCAGAATGTTTTAGCTTTCCAAAGAATAATCAGCAGAAGTAAGAAACTGTGTGTGTGGAAGTGGGGGGAAGTACAAGTCTTCTATCTTGGACTGTGAAGTTTAAGAAGAATTGAAGTTTCCTTTAAGAGGAAAGGCTGATTTCAGTGATGTTAACTAAAAAGAGAGAAGGACTTTGAGGGGGAAACTTTCTATGATGACCATTAAGAGTTTCAAGCAGTAGTATGCCCTTCTTTTCAGTTTTTGTTTGTTAAAGAGAAAATGAAACTTTGACAGCAGTTTTATCATAAAGAGAATGGGCAACTGAACAGGAACTAGTGGGTGTCTGGAAGTCTCTGGAAGCCTGAGGGAAACTAGGCAATACAGCCCTGGTCCTGGGTCAGACCAGGCACTGCTTGGGATCTGAGCAGTGACTTGCTCACCCCCATCAGTGAAGGCCAGTGGAGTCACAGTCACATACATGGAGGCTCTTGAGCTCCTGAGGCCAGGATCTCTGAGGGATGGGGAGCTGGCGGGTGTGAGAATCACTGAGGAATGAGCAGCGGTGGCTCATAGTGGAGGGAGGTGAACATTTTGTCCAGTATCTATAACTTGCTGCTACAATCTTGGTGAGTTTAGCATTACATTGTAAAGAAACAGATTCTGGAAAGAAACATAGTTCCACCTGCTTAGAAGGGAAGAAATTAGATGATAAGCATCCTTTGTGGTGGCTTATAGACAAAGTAGAGGAAAAATTTATAGAGTAAATCTTGTTATTAAAACACATATTTCCACATTCGTTTTCCTTTTACATTTCTCTCACCATATAATCGTGGTAAGGGTGTTCTATTGTTGTGACCATTAGAATGGAAGTGACACACAAAAATAATATCCAAATCCTTATTTTTGGATTCTTTATAAAGCCATCTGTAACCTATAGCAGAAGCTACACTTTTGGAATCGCTGACTTATGTTGCTAAAGCTAAGCATTTAAGAGAAAACCATTTATCTGTGTATAGTTATCTTTATATTTCTGAACTTATTTGAACTTTCAAAAGCTTCTATAGCCCTATGCGGAGATGTAGAACTACAAATTCTGGAAGAATTCTTTGTTTTAAGAGAAAATTTCCCCACCATGGCAAAAGGAGGTACTGGATTGGAAGGTGGAACTTATGAGGAGAATAAGAGTTCTAAGTGCCAGTGTTGGTCTCTGCTCCTATCCTCTCTGGAGATTAAAACGTGTGTGTGTGTGTGTGTGTGTGTGTGTGTGTGTGTGTGTGTGTGTGTGTTTTGCAGGGGCCAGCAGGTGCATATGTGATAAAGATCTCTGAATATGTTTGAATCTCTGAAAGCTGATGGGCCTTGTGTCCTATTTTACATCTGAAACTATAGGAGATAGGGTTATAAGGTTAATAATGTCTCTCTCCATGTCCCTTTTAAAAGATGAAGAAACTCTAAAAAGAGTATCAGGTAAATCACTAATGTCTTTGAGCAGGATTTTTGTTTGTTATGGGGTTCTGTTCTTTGCATTGTAGGACTGTGGGATGCATAGTAGCATCCCTGGTCTCTGTTTTCACTAGATGCCAATAGCACCCCTCCTCCAAGTTGTGACAACCAAAAGTGTCTACAGACACAGTCAAATGTCCCCTTAAGGGCAAGATCACCCCAGGTAAGAACCACTGCCCTTATAGTAAAGTAGAGTTGGTTAGATCTGTGAACCTAGAAAATCTGAGACAGGTCTCATTTACTTGAGAAAGTTTATTTTGCCAAAGTTGAGGATGCACCCATGACACAGCCTCAGGAAGTCCTGATGGCATGTGCCCAAGGTGGTCAGGGCACAGCTTGGTTTTACACATTTTAGGGAGACATGAGACATCAATCAATATATGTAAGAAGTACATTGGTTCAGTCTGGAAAGGCAGGACATCTTGAAGCAAGGGCAGAAAGGGGAGGGAGCTTCCAGGTCACAGATGGGTGAGAGAGGAATCCATACATTCTTTTGAGTTTCTGATTAGCCTTTCCAAAGGAGGCAGTCTGATATGCATCTATCTCAGTGAGCAAAGGGATAACTTTGAATAGAATGGGAGGCAGATTTGCTCTAAGCAGTTTCCAGCTTGAGTTTTCCTTAGTGATTTAGGGGGCCCAAGATATTTTCCTTTCATAGATCATTCCCTTCCATGCTGTGGGGACCAGGATATCAGAAGAAGAGAAAGACATTGAGAATGGAGAAAGGCACTGAAGCGGATGGGGGAGAAGAGAAGCTTCCTCTGCCATCATTTTGTCCTAGGCTGAGTCTTTGTTTAGTCTTCAGATTTTTATCAGGATTTTTTTTTCTAGAAGATGCCAAATCCAAGGAATGAATTCACCACCCTAGGAGCCTATCTAAATATATGGAAAGGAAAATTTTCTCAAACAACAGAAAATTTGAAAAGGCAACATGTGTGTCTAGTGGTGTGGGTTTATCAGGTTTTAAAGAGGGCAGTAGGCAAGCTAGATTCACTGAATGTGCTCATTAGTGGGCTGCTGAAAAATGGTGTAATAGTCCCAAAGCACAGTCTGAAGCGAGAACAGCAAGTAGCTGGAGCCCCAGACGTACAGAAGTGTCCTAGGCGGAAAACAATACATTGAAATGCATCTGGCAAAATATTACCTAATACATTTGAAAAAAATACCCACCACAGATATTCTAATGGGAAAAGTACACCTGGTGAGTAATATTGCCAAACAAGCCCACGAGTGTGCAAACAAAATGAATTCTGCAATCTGATGCCCAAATAAGAAAAGCCAAATCAATTTTGAGTTGTGAGAATCCTGGAAAAAGCAATAGCTTCATTTGCTAATATAAAAATAAACAACATTCATTTAATAGTAACTATTAATAGAACCTAATACTTGTAATCAATCTACATAAAAATAACACTGGTTCTTCATTGAAATAATATGTGGTCTATTGTTTATTGTAGCTTATACCAATCAGTCCTGAAAATAAATTACTAAAGGATGTTTTAATTCTCAAGGTGTTTTATATGTTGGTTAATTGGGAACAAACCATATTGAAATGAGAAGCAGAGGGATCTACCTACCAGAGAGCTGAAGCCAGATATTTTTTCTGCTATAAGCTGCTTGTGGTTGTTTCTGCCTGAAGATGGGCTAGTGTGCTTTAGGTATCAAGGTTATTTCTTTCTTTTTTAGCCTTAAGCAACAGAAATTTATTTTCCTACAGTTTTGAAGGCTGGAAGTCCCAGATCAAGGTGCCAGCCAATTTGATTCCTGGTGAGAGCTCTCTTCCTGGCTTGTAGACAGTGCCTTCTTGCTCTGTCCTCACATGGCAGGAAGGGAGAAAGAGATCTTATTCCCCTCATCTTCTTGTTAGGCCATAGTCTTATCACATTAAGGCACCACTCTTATGACCTCCTTGAACCCTCGCAGGTATTTCTGATGAGAGCACAGGAAAGGTGATCCAAAGGATTGTTAAGGAGCTCAAAAGATCATCCCAGACTGTAGCTGGTAGAAGGTTCCAAAATGGAGCTGCTTTGGCAGAATGGCTTTAATAATAATAATTATTATTATTTAATAATGCTTTGCCATCAGTTAATTTGCTGCTGTTGGTATTTACAGAACTTTGTTTCAAAGCAAAAGTTAAATGGGATCCAATTAAACTAAAGAGCTTCTGGACAGAAAAAGAAACTATCAACAGAGTAAAGAGACAACCTACAGAATGGGAGAAAATTTTTGCAAACTATGCATCCAATGAAGGTCTAATATCCAGCATCTATAAGGAACTTAAATTTACAAGGAAAAAAACCATTAAAAAGTGGGGAAAGGACATAAACAGATGCTTCTCAAAAGAAGACATACATGTGGCCAAACAAACATATATAAAAAGCTCGACATCACTGATCATTAGAAAATTGCAAATCAAATCCACAATGAGATACCACTTCTCACCAGTCAGAATGGCTATTATTAAGAAGTCAAATAACAACAGATGCTGGTGAGGTTGTGGAGAAAAAGTAATGCTTATACACTGTTGGTGAGAGTGTAAATTAGTTCAGCAATTGTGGAAGACAGTGTAGTGATTCCTCAAAGACCTAAAGACAGAAATACCATTCCACCCAGCAATCTCATTAGTGGGTATATACCCAAAGGAATATAAATCTTTCTATTATAAAGATACATGCATATGTATATTCATTGCACAACTGTTCACAATAGCAAAGACATGGAATCAACCTAAATGTCCATCAATGATGGAGTGGATAAAGAAAATGTAGTACATATATACCATGGAATACTATGTAGTAATAAAAAAGAATGAAATCATGGCCTTTGCAGGAACATGGATGGAGCTGGAGGCCATTATCCTTAGCAAACTCTCACAGAAACAGAAAAATCAAATACTGCATATTCTCACTTATAAGTGGGAGCTAAATGATGAGAACACATGGACACATAGAGTGGAAAAACACATACTGGGGCCTTTTGGAGGGTAGAGGGTAGGAGGGAGGAGAGGATTAGGAAAAATAACCAATGGATACTAAGTTTAATACCTGAGTGATGAAAAAATCTGTACAACAAACCGCCATGACAAAACTTTATCTATGTAACAAACATGAACTTTTACCCCTGAACTTAAAATAAAAATTATAACTAAATTTGTTTCAAAGCTGATTTTTTCAACTTACTTGTCTTACTTTAACTTGTTCTCAAAAGATTATAATGTTTGGCATACCAAGCTTCCATTCTGGTGTATCCTCAGAGGTATAATGAGCCAGAGGTCCTGAAAATACTAAAATACTAATATTCTATCATCTAAAGATTCCTCCATATTCAGAGATGGCCATGGTATTGTGACTCTAAAATGAAATCAAGACTACATTGTTACATGAAGATAAAAATGTGAGTACTCCCAATTCTTCTTAGCAAAAGGAGTTTATCCATGTGGTTTTCTGTACCAGGCCTACTGCCTCATCTATGTATTTCTAATGTTAATGAATCCTGTGAGCTGCCAGATTCCAAACTCAAACATCTGAGTTCTGAGAGAACTGAAATGTGCAGGTAAGGATTATGTGATTTAAACAACAGGTTAACTTTTTCACTAGGGACAGCATTTTCCTTCTCTCTGGAGGGTCAAGAATGGGAGGGCATCAGCATTTGTCAGATTTTTTTTTTGTTGCTTCTGTTTTTCATCTCTTAACACCTTAAAATACATGGAAGCCACAGTAAGAATACCCAGTGACGAGACTTCTGAATTCTTCGTCAGTATCTCAGTCCCTCAGCTAGATTTGCAGCTAGCTAACTCCTCTTCAATAATATTAAAATTGAAGTAGGTAGTACAGTGTGACATGAATGTAGAGTAGTTTAATAGAAATAATTAAAATGTAAAATTCTCTTTGATTTAGGGACAATTGGGGTAATTTCTCCATCTAAATGCCTATTTAATTGCCTTTTATACCTAAAGTTTTCTTATTGATCTATGGTCATCCTAATATTTCAATCCAACAGAAGTGTTCTTTAACTCTCTAACTTAGTGCTACATCTTAGGCGGGGCTCCTGAATCTATGACTACTACAATTATGCTATATTAATAAAACCATAGCAATTTGAAAAGAAGCTTCTTAGAGTAGAACAGTACAATTTCATAACTAGAAGTTATTTATTCTAACTTCTTCATTTTTCATAGAAGAAAAAAGACTAAGAAGAATGGAAAAATTTGTCTATCATACAACGGACTGGCCCTGAAATCTATATTTCTTTATTCTGGGTCAAAAGTTGTTCTCCGTATGTCATGGTTCTTCCATATAAGACTGTTCTCATCATGTATCGCTGACAGGGTTTATCACTATTGATAGTTAAGAAGCCTCTGCAGAAGCAGCACAGCTTAGTGGGTAAGAGTTTGCATCCTGGACTAAGATGGTTTAGAAACGTGGCTCTACCGGCTGTAATTTTTAGACAAGTTATTTAACCTGTCCTAGCCTCAGTTTCCTCATCTGTAAAATAGAAGTTATAATCTCACTAAATTTACAGGTCACTATAAGGGTCAAATGAGGCTCTGGCACATATATAAACTCAATGTGTTTCAGAATAAGTCCCCTAACCCTAATTTTGATTATCTCTTTATTTTCAGCCAATAAAATTCAGTAAATAGATGGTAGGAAGACCAAAATTAATTCTGAGTAGCAGACTGGTCCTAATGTTTTGATTTGTCAAATCTGACTAGGACATATAAATTGGAAATCTGAATCTTCTCCCAGAGTTTCAGGTAGCATTTATCACAACCATTTCAAGCAGCAAAACATCTATCTCAACTTGTGACAATTCAGGGGTAGAGATTCGAGATTCAAGACCCCTTTAGTGAAAACCATTTTTAGATTATAAAATCCATCTTCTTCTCAGTTTACCTCAAAAATAAAACATCAAGAAGAGAAGAAAGTCCAGTTCAAATTTACTGAATGCTTGTAGGAATATATAAAAGATTTCCAAAGTGTGTGTCTTAGGTTGGGTTCCCCCAGAAGCAGATGCAGAGACAAAGAGTTGAGAGCAAATAGTTTATCTGAGGGGTGATCTCAAAGGGAATCAGTAGGTGAGCAGAAAACAAGACAGGGAGGGAAAGGAAGTACATTATTAAACATGTTATTGCTGGGAGCACTGGAGCTCAATCTCTCTGAGGAACTAGGTCTAGGTCACACCTTGATTCATCACTTCTGACAGGTGAAGAAGCTATTACCCTTCAGCTTCAGCCATGCCTAGTGGAGAGCTGTGGCCTCAGTTCCATGAATCACATTCTTGGGCCAGGTGCTTTCCAGTGGTTAGTATTTTTATCCTAAGGCATGCTAGAGTGGGCATCACTGATATTCCCTTCAAACTCATTGATGAAGTTCATACCGGCAGCATTCTACTGCAATATCCTGCCACATGGCTTTCTCTCAGCCCATGTATGGTACAGACTGGAATTTTCAAGGAGCAGGGAATTTAACTGGATCCCATTTAACTTTTGTTTTGAAACAAAGTTCTATAAATACCAACAGCAGCAAATTAACTGATGGCAAAGCAATATTGCCATTCTGCCAAAGCAGCTCCTTTTTAGAACCTTCTACCAGCTACAGTCTGGGATGATCTTTTGAGTTCCCTAACAATCCTTTGGATCTCCTTCCCTGTGCTCGCATCAGAAATACCTAGGAGGTAATTAAGGTTCAAGGAAGTCATAAGAGTGGTGCCTTAATGTGATAAGATATATTTATCTAATGAAATGTTCTTTAAGAAATAAATTATTTTACATCAGAAAATGCCGGGGAGTCAGGCACGGTAGCTCATGCCTGTAGTCCCAGCATTTTGGGAGGCCAAAGTGGGAGGATTCCTTGAGTCCAGGAGTTCTAGACCAGCCTTGGCAACATGGCAAGACCCAGTCTCTGCAAACAATTATAAAATTAGCCGGGCATAGTGGCACACACCTATAGTCCCAGCTACTTGGGAGGCTGAGGTGGGAGGATCACTTGTGCCTTGGAGGCAGAAGTTTCAGTGAGCCAAGATCACACCACTGTACTCCAACCTGAGCAGCAGAGTGAGACTCTGTCTCAAAAAAAAAAAAAAAAAAAAAAGAAAAAAAAAAGAGAAGAGAAAGTAAAGAAAATAAAATGCAGGGGAAGATGGACCATAGGCCCCTTTTAGCACATAAAGATGCATGTAGCCACGATCACATCATTCTAATCTCATCTCCATTTCTCATTTTATATACTTTTTGGAAATATGGCCTATTATAACCATTTAAAACACAATGGACCATTATCTTTGTGGTGTCTATTTTTCAGTCAGCACACAGTGACAAGATGTTTATCAAGTTGGTAGAAACCCCAACAGTCCAAGACTTGGCTCTCTTTTAAGCATTGTATTCTGCAAAATTTCAACCGAGGACTAATTATAAGTGGGCACAGAGGGTAATATAAATAATATTGAGAGAATAACAATATAAGGGAAGTTAGAATGAATCTAACTCAAAGTTCAGAATAAGTTCAAGCTGTTAGTCTGGCATATGCTTCCACTTGGGACCAGAGTGAAGGGTGGGAAATTTCAAAATTACCCAACATGTTTTCTTATTGTACTTGGAAAGATGTCTAGTGTTTTTTTTTTCTTCTCTTTTCTTTTCCATTTATGAAATGAGCCCAATTGCTGTGTTTCTGGGATGGCTTCACACAGTTAAGAATTAAAGCACTATCTTGGGCCTTTCTCCTTCTCTACCCACATTTACTAACCTAGTAGTTAGAAAAAGACACTAATAGCAGGTATTGAATTTACATGCATGTCATGACTTGCAATAGTATCTTTGACTTTCTCATTGAAGGTTTTAAAATAAAGGAGGCTTGTAAAAGATGTCCTTTCAATAAGTTTGATAAGACAGTACCAATAACCTACTGTGATGTTGTGAAATGTATATTTGGACTTTGTTCCCTGACATGTAGCTCCTGAAAGCATTAGATAAGTGTGTCTTCTGTGTGCTAATGAGAAGATTGGTGGCAGGCATACCCTCTTGGTAGCTTTAGATTGGGGGCTGGTTTCTGGAAAGATCAAGGCATAATTAGAGAATTGGGATTTTTAGCCACACCCCACAACCTCCAGAAAGGGCAGAGGGGCTAAAGGTTAAGTTGATCACCAATGGCCAACGAATTATTTAATCATGCCTACAGAATGAAGCTTCCACAAAAACCCAAAAGGGCTGGGTTTGAGAGGATTCTGGATAGCTGAACATGAGATCCCTGGAGGGTGGTATGCCTGGAGAAGTCATGGAAGCTCTGCACCCCTTCTCCTGTAGCTCACCCTATGCATCTTTTCTGTCTGACTGTTCATCTGTATCCTTTGTAATAGCCTTTATATGAGCTGGTAGACACAGGTAAGTGTTTCTCTGAGTTCTGTGAGCTGCTCTAGCCAATTAGTGGAATCTGAGGGGAGGGTTGTGAGAACTGATTTGTAGCCTGTTGGCCAGAAGGTCCAGAGGCTTGCAGTAGTAACTGGCATCTAAATTGGGGGAGTCTTGGAGACTGTGCCCTCAACCTGTAGGATCTGACGTTATCTCCAGATAGATAGTGTCAGAATTGAATTGAATTTCAGGACACTCATCTGGTGTCAGCTGCAGAATTGGTTACTAGTGGGGAGAAATTTCCATGCACATTTTGGCGACCAAATGTCACAGAAGTAATCCGTGTGGTGAGAATATAATAGGAGAAATTGAGTTTTTGTTTTTTTCCTACACACTATTCTGCAGAGGCAGTTTTGGATAAGAATTGTACAGTAAACCAGTGGCTAATGTACAATTAAAATGATCATTGTAAGGAACCAAAGCTGCAGAGGTAAATTAATTTCTCTTTGGGTATATATTTGTTACAATAGGAATGGTAAACCCAAACAATTTAAAAGTGTGTCTATGAAAGCAGAAAACTCTCTTCCATTGGACATTAAAGAGGAGAATTAGGCATAAAGCTGGATCTAGTCAATACTATACTTTGATTGTTTACATATCAACCATTAGCAAAGCTAAAGAGGGACATTAGACGTGTCTGGTTGCTTTTGAAGATTGCAGCAGTGAATGGATTACTAGAGGATGTGTTACTAAATATCTGATTAATGACTAAGTAACCAACTACAAAGTGGTTAAATCCCTTATTTTTATTTTTTTAAATAGAGGCTTTATAAAGCAACTTTTGGAAAAACTATGGCCCACGGGCCACATTCAGCCACCATCTGTTTTCATAAGTAAATTCTCCTGGGGACTTTTGCCATGTTCCTTTACATATTATTTAAGGCTGTTTTGTGTTACAGTGGCAGAGCTGAGTAGTAATAACAGAGACTAATCACGCCCTAAACCTAAAATATTTACAGATTTATCTAGTCTTTTACAGAAAAATGTTGCTCACCTCTGCTATAGAGATGTGATTCAATGTTTTGTTTGCTTGTTTGTTTGTTTGGGGCACAAAATATGCTTGATGGTAGTCTAGAGCCTAAGAATACAGGTTTCATTGCCATGTGCACATGTTAATATAACCATATAATGCTGACTCTTGTCTGCCCTCTTACAAATAAATGCTGTTAGCCACAAAAGAGATTGATATACTCAAATCTAGAAAATAAATTATTAGGAAATTATGGAGATTATATTGTTTGAGGTTCTAATTTTATAGATGAGGAAAATGAGACCTAGAAAGATTAAAGAGATTTGCCCAAGAGTACTTAGCTCATGGCAGAGGCAAGGCACTATTTTTTTTTTTAAAGAAAAACCCAGAGAAGGCCCTTCCTCTGAGAACCAGTCCCTTCTGATGAAAGGCAGAGAACATTAATTTTGCTCTGTAAAGAATAGTCTTCCATTTCATGTTGAATAAATTCAGTTACTATAATACAACGGTTCTCAAACTTTAGTGTGCATGAGAATTACCTAACCTTAGAGGGCTTGTTAAAATGAAAAGTTCTGAGATTAATCTCTCCTTAAATTTCTGATGCAGTCGGTCTAGATGGGTCTCAAGAATTTGCATTTCTAATAAGTTTTGCAGGTGAAACTGGTACTGCTGGTTTAGAGATTACACTAAGACCCATTGCTTGAATACAACTGGGACTGATTAGTTTCTGTCTTTCTTTCTCATGTATAGGCAATTCACTCTAAAGCTGAAATAATCAGTACCTGATCATGGTTTATTAAAACAGTGATCAAGAAATAATTGGAAAAAAATCTTCTTCAAGGTGATTCTTTTACAGTATTTCACTGTATCCATTAAAACAAATAGGAAGAGTAAGAACAAATGAGATTGATTAAATCTTGGTTATTAAACTATTGGAAGGAAGCAAGGACAGATATAAAGAACAGATAATACAGAAAGCTTTCATTCTGGGGGTTTGCGGCAACCAACAGTAGAAGGTAGGAGTGTTTGTGAATGTAAGAGAGCAGGCAGGAGATATTACAAGGTGTCAAGATGTCAATATGTTCTCAGTAATTTTAGGTTCCAGATTCACTAGGTAAGCATGAGAATTTATGTTGTGCGAGATCATCTAGTATTATATTCTCCCTCTTATACACATTTGAGTTAATTTAAAGCATATGTATGTGGATTCACATTAAATAATTATTCCACAAAAATGTACATTAAATAGCTCAATTAGTTTTATGCTCATAAATCCACAAAATCCTCTTATGGTTACAGCCTTCTTTTACAACCAGAAAAATGAGGCACAGAAATTATAGTAAGCACTCAATATCTCACAACAAACCAGTAATAAGACAAAGAAAAATGTTAAGTTCCCTTTATTCTTACTGAATAAGGCAGACATTAAGGGAAGTTAATAAGGAATAGCATTTTATTTTTCTTGGCTAGTTAGTAATTTACCTTGTTTTGCATTTCTTGAGGGAAAAAAGTGTGGGGGGATAATATTTAATCTCCAAAGAATAAATTGAACCAGGCAGCAGTGAGCAAATATAATTCACACCCCACCCTCTCATCAATCATCAGTAAGCATGATTGAAATGGCTTCTTGTAAGAAAAAGTTCTCAAAATTCAAGCCTGGGAAAATTTAAACCTGATGTTTCTCACTTCCTTCCAACTTCTCCTTTGTCTGTTGCAACACTTGACTTTTCCTCTGCATCTCTGCCTGTGGGTTATTGGACTGCTGGCACTGTGGTCTCCCTGGCTATTACTCCTGGGATTATGAGGTCCAAACTGGGCATGTTTGAAATTGAGCTCAACCTCTTCTCCCGCCTCCTGCCCCCAATTGCTCCCTCTCTGGACTTTTTTATTTCTGTCAAAGTTATCATCCTTCTCCAGTCCCACAAGCTCAAAACCTCAGAGTAAACCCTGCCAATCTTTTCTTCCCTCTTAAACCTAGCTTGCTCCCAATTCTCTCAATTCCTCTTTTTCAATGTCTTTTACAGCTGTCCCCTTCTCTGTCGCTGTTTCTTTCTATCTTCCACTCACCCTGCCCACATTCAGCCCTCCTCAGTGCATAGTGGATAAGACCATGGTAGCGCACCTAGACTTCTGCTGCCATTTCCAGTGCTGCCTAGCTGGGTAGCTTTCATCTCCAAGTCCTGAACCTCAATTTTATCGTTTTATTTTTTTAATGGGAATCGTAATACTTGCCCATAAGTTGTTACGAGGATAAAATAATATACACAAAACGCTTAGCACAGTGTTAGACACATGGTGAGTGTCCTCAAATACAATGAATATATAAATTATCATTTAAGAGAAGGATATACAATCTAGCTTCAATTTTCATTTGCTCCCACATGTATTTACTTTTGCATATCATTTTGTATTCAAAATTGTATTTTATTTTCTCAAAGTTTCCTCCATTATATAATCCTTAGGTTTCACAAATTCTGAGTCCACCCTGCTTTTGAGAATGTAAGGGGTCCACATTAATAATTATGCATGGGCAATAATGATCATCTAGGACTGTGTCATGCAGATCAGGACTTATTGCCACTGTTGAGGGAGGCAATCTGCTGTGAGTCCTGAGAGTCGCTCCACATTTTTGCTGAGTATGCCAGGAGTACAAGGCTCTGACCACTGTTTATCTGACTATTCTTCAGAGTTTTGTTAGATATCAGGCTTCTGGTCACCAGAACTGTAAGACAATAAACTTATTTTGTGTAAGCCACTCCATTTTCTATACTTTGTTACACAGCCCTAGCAAACTAATACGTCTACAAAGATTCTCTGAGACAAATGGAGTAGGAGGTGATTGTAAAACTGGCTAGGGTCTGAAGGTTACTTCCAACAGAGCTGAGCCAGGCAAGGTAGCTGAGCGCCAGGCAAGGTGAGAGCAGTGAGATGCTGCCAGGGCAAAGTCAGGGGACCCAGATTGGGTGCTCATGCAACACCTCCACTTACCTTCCTGCTCATACTGGCAAGGAGAGGAATAGGAGGTTCAATCAGGAAATGAAGCCAGAGTTAGCTTCTGGGAAACCTGAAAGTGCAGATAGCCATTTCCCTATTGCCGAAGGTCTATCTTACTCTAAGTGGGTAGAGTCCTCCAGGGTCACTAAAGGGCAAAAAGCTTAATGCTCCCACCCCAACCAGCATGGGATGGTCTTTGGTTTGCAGACTTTTCCACCCTGACAATGTCTCAGTGTATTGGATTCTCACAGTCAACCAACACCCTTTCTGCTCTATCTAAGCCACAGACCAGAGCAAATCATGACCCCATTTTTAAAGACAGGGAGAGTAAGTTTACTCACATGCCAATAGCTACAGAACATTTGCCAGCTATTTTCTACTTCTGAGTCTTTTCTCTTTTAATCATGAATTTACAACTATTTAATAGTTGGCTGAAAGTCTTGTGTCAAGTTTAGGTGGGATTTTTATTTTAATCAAAAAATAAATTTATTTCAAATTTACCGTTTGAAAAGCATCAAGGTCTTCTCTCATGAGAGCTTATTTTGGTATCTTCATGGTGATAAGGAGGGCAGCCCAACTTGGTTCGTAAAACAGATCATCTCCTAGGTAACATGAAGCAAGATGGTGAATTCTATCTCAGTACGCTTTATCAGACTGAGCTACACTCAACTGGAGGAAAGCACCTAGCAACATGTCTCCTATAATGGCACAGAATTTTTGTTTTTGTTTTTGTTTTTCTGTGTTTCTTTTTGAATATTTTTTGTAAAAAATAAAACAATGCTATCATTTCCTTTTAAATGTCCAATTAGACCTAGACAAACATGAGCACAGCCTTAAAAATCCACTGGATGAACACTTGATTGGAATCCCTGTCATAGGGTTGCCAGATAAAAAACTAGATACCCAGTTCAATTTGAATTTTAATTAAGTAACGAATAATTTTTTTGCTACAAGTATCTCCCAAGTATTGCACAGGGCATATGCATAGTAAAAACATTTGCTACTATTTACCTGAAGTTCACATTTAACTGGATGTACTGTATTTTTGTTTGCTCAATCTGACAACCCTTTTCTGCCAAAGATGGGATTTTTTTCTTTCTGTCCCTGTTTTTCTATTCTTCCAATCAAATGAGAAGATGTTGCTTGGTTTATTTTTTTTTTCTTTTTCTTAGCATAGAAGTACTTTGAGTATGTCCTAGAACAATATTTTTCAAGATGCTCTCCCTGGTCACTAAATTAAATCACCTGGATACTGATTAAAATGCTAATTTATGCATCTTACCTAAGTAGTGCTTAATAATAAGATTCTCAAGCACCCCAAAAAAGTCTTACACACTGTAAATATGAGATAAAAATGACATCTAGGGCAACAGTCCCCAACCTTTTTGGCACCAGGGACCAGTTTTATAGACAATTTTTCCACAGACTTGTTGGGTGGGGGTATGATTTGGGGATGATTCAAGCACATCACATGTATTGTGCAATTTATTTCTATTATTATTACATTGCAATATATAATACAATAATTATACAACTTACCATAATATAGACTCAGTGGGATTGCTGAGCTTGTTTTCCTGCAACTAGACAGTTCCATCTGGGGGTGCTGGGAGAGAGTGACAGATCATCAGGCATTAGATTCTCATAAGGAGTGCACAACCTAGATCCCTCCCATATACAGTTCAAAATAGGGTTCGCGCTCCTGTGAGAATCTAATGCCACCACTGATCTGACAGAAGGCAGAGCTCTGGTGGTAATGTGAGCAACAAGCAGCAGCTGTAAATACAGACGAAGCTTTGCTCACTTACCCGCTGCTCACCTCCTGCTGTGCAGCTCTGTACCTAACAGGAGACAGACGGGTACCAATCCATGGCCTGGGGGTTGGGGACTCCTGACCTAGGGTATCTGTGCCTCAGTTAAAGCCTGATGTGAGTGTCCTTTCTCACTGCATCATATTACCTTGAGTAATGGTGGCCTCAACAAGTGGAGACACTGAGGAAATGTTAAGATCTGATAGAATTGAGAGACTTAAATTTTTGTCATGTTATTTATTATTTAAAATAACAGTATTGATTTCTAAAGCCTTTGTAAAAATTATCAAAATATACACCTGTATTTAATTAAATTTGTAAAAAACATCCGAGGTATAGTTTTTATCTATCCAAATAATTTGCCAACATGTTTGTTTGTTTGTGTGCTCATCTCCAGGCCGAAGCCTACAGAAGAACTGTCATTTGCAATAGTTTTATATTTCTAGGTTTTCAATATACATCACAGGTGCAAACGCTGCTTGGAATTATAAACAATCCAGAAGGATTTAGCTAATCCAGCTGTTCTATGGTTTAACAAAAATTTATTTTATCAATATTAAATGATGTATAGTTTTTAAAACTCACTCCAGGTAACAAATTATTTTTCAAGCAAAGTATTGATCTCTCTAAGTGTGCTGCCTCATTTGGAAGATAATGATAATAGTAGCACTACTTCACAGGTATTGGGGGAATTAACTAAATGATGTGTGTAAAGACTGACACATATACATAGCAAAGTGCTCAAAAAGATCAGCGGCTATTGTTATTATAAAAAACACCATTTCATTTCTAAAATGGTAAAACTTCTAAAATATAGATAAACAGAGAAGGCTTTTCCAGGACAGTTCTTTCCTAATTTTGAGTTCTGGGGCTATTGTGGGCCCCACTTTAAAACCAAAGCACAATGCTACGGGTGTGATCAAAAGTCATGCCATAAATTCTTCCTTCCTTTCCCTGACATCTGTTAGGAATTTAAACTCTTTACCAAATGTGTTTTCATGGTGACTCCACTGTGTTGACATGTTACAGGTGGGGCCCCTTTGACATAGTAAACACAAGACAGGCAAGAGGTGAGCAATTTTACAAAAATCTATGTTCAACATCCTCTTTGAGTTGAAGGCCGGTGTGGCTGAAGTGTAATGAATAAGAGAGAAGAGCAGAACTTGAGGCTGGCTAAGAAGTGGCATACTGGTTTGAAGTGCTTAGGTTTTTTTTGTTTTTGTTTTTGTTTTTTTTCTTAATATGATGGAGAATCATATGAGGGATTTAGGTAGAAGGCAGACATTATTGGATGTGCTTTTTTGGAAAGATTATTCTGGCTGCCGTACTTGCCTCAGGCAAGAAACAACCTCCTCTTCTATTTCGATTTTGTCTTTACTGTTCATAGTTGTCTGTTTTGTTGTTGCTGTTGTTTGGTGTGTATGTATGCCTTCCTTGATTAAATGTGCACTTAATGAAGATGGGGAATTACCTTATGTATCTTTATAACCCCTATAAGAAGGTACAAAGATGCCTTGTTGTGAGGTGCCTTGTAAATAATAGGTAGCCAACAAGCATTTTGTGAATGAATGCCTGGATAGACAGATGATTGAAATGACAGGACAAAGCCAAATGTGCCTTTGATATAACCTGTGCAAGTACATGGCGCTGCCGTAATGAATTAGTACATAGATGGGACCAAAGAAAGCAATCAGCCCAAATTTTCAAAACAGGATGAATGGCAGAAACTCAAGTATGAACACTTTTCCGCCAAGAATGGCAGTTTACACAGAATGTAAATAGATCCCTCTGCACTGCATTAGTCCAGAGCAATATTGTCACAGGGCATTTTGATTTATCCAAAAGAAAAGCATTTATCAACTTAGTCACTGCTATGTTTGGGAGTCATCACAAGGATATGAGCCAAATTGTGACGGTGATATTTCTCATATGCACGTCATATAAAAAGGAGATTCTTTTGCCTGCACACTATGCATGTTGTACTGTTAACTATGGCCAAGTGTTGTTATTAGCTAATTCTGTATTGCTTTTCCGCATTTAGGCCAGAATTATGGGAGCAAGAGAGAAGAATAATGACACTTTGTATTCTCATATAACCACAATTTTTAAGTGTCCCAAAATATTTCACAGATGTTATTCAGATTTGTGTGGAATGTGTAGCACTGAGAAATTAAGGCCCAAGGAATCCTGATACTAAGCTAAATTTTTGTTAATCAGGCCAAGTGTGCAAAGGATGTTTTCTACCCTTCTGCTTATACATGTAATGCATTGGACAAAAATTTATCACCCAAAGTTCCAGTGGGGTATGGAAGGCTAGTCAAGCCAGTAGTAAAATGGGGAGAAATAAATGGGGGTGGGGCAAAGACTTGACTACATTTTCTAGTAAGCTGTGTATCTATCAGGAGGGTTAGCTGTCTCAGGTTGAGCTTTTGGAAGGACATGGAACAAAAGATATTTATCCACAAATGGGGAAAGAATTGGGGTGGGAAGATGTCAGGATGGTAGGAAACCAAGAGAGGCCTGAGTGCAGAAAAGATGGATTGAATGGGATGTTTATTGAATGCCTGCTTATGGCGTTTAACACAAAACTGCTTTCCCATTTTTTCCCAAATATTCAATAAAATATACATTGCTGAGTGATGTCTTCAAAAGGAATTGGTTCCTAGAGATAACTGTGAAGCTGAATGCAGCTTCAAGTAGAGGCGTGTGAAGAACAGATGCTCTCCTGAAGCTGGCATATGTTTATATTTACACACCCAATGTGTGCCATGTTTTTTCTGATCTATGAAAATTCTTGCCAAAACTTCTTGTAATCATTCAGAAGAAAAAAGAGCAGCTCCTCATGCCACCCCCCAGAGCTTTACCTAAAGAAAAAACATATACGTTATAAGACATGTAGAATCCAAAATGGTGATCAATTCTTAGTTGGTATTTTCTTAAAATAATTCTTTTTTATTGAGAACTTATTTAGAGGTCCCTGTTTATTAAATCAGTCTGGACAGCATCCACTTTTGCAAATTGTTTTTGGAAATGTTAATATGCTAAAAAAAATACCAATTTGCCTTACACTCTTTGGTGGGTGACTGCCTTTTCCCATCTCATCCTTTCATAACCAACATCATTGACAACTGCTTGCATAGGTTACGCTAAAGGGACATATATTTGGAAGAGTAAGAGAAAAATAAGGAAATGGAAGAGTAAAGGAGTATAGGAAACTGTTTTGTATCAGTTCCCATGGGGATTGGGGTGCTTTATTTTATCCACTCCCCCTGAAGCTTTCTGGTATCTGTCATCCACCCTCACCCAATGAGTCTGCTTTTCTTGTTTATTTTTAAAATAAAATTTAAATTAAATATTGAATGGACACCACATATCATAAATCTAAAGTTCCTTAAAATTTTCACAAAAACGTGCTCATGTATCCACCACTAAGACCAAGAAATAAAGTATTAGCAGCACTCCAGAAGTCCACTATGACTTTTCACAGTCTTTATAAATTTCCTTCCTTGAAGGGAGTTAACTTCACTTCCAATTTCATATATTACTTTAAAAAATACTTGATATATGAATAGACTCACACAGTATATTAGACTGCTTGGGTTGCCATAACAGAATACCACAGACTGGGTGGTTTACACAACAGAAATTTATTTTCACACAGTTTTGGAGGCTGGAGATCCAAGTGCTGGAAGGGCTGGTTTCTGGTGAGTGCTCTCTTCCTACCTTGCAGATGGCTTTTGTTATGGTCTGAATGTCTGTGTCATGAAAACTCATATGTTAAAATAGAATTTCCAGTGTGATGGTATTTTGAGATGTACCTTTGGAGGATGATTAGGTTCTGAAGGTGGAGCTCTCATAAATGAAATTAGTGTCCTGATGAGAAGAAAAGTCCAGAGTGCTGGCTCACTCTCTGCTATGTGGGGATACAAGGAAAAGTTGGCAGTACGCAGCCCAGAGGAGGACCCTCACTAGAACCTGACCATGCTGGCATCCTGATCTCAGGCTTTTGGCCTCCAGAATTGTAATAAATAAATGTTTGCTGTTTAAACCTTCGAATGTGTGGTATTCTGTTATAGCAGCTTGAATGAAGACAGCCAACTTCTCAATATGTCCTCACATGACGTTTACTCTGTGCATGTGCACTCCTGTTATCTTTTCCTTTTCTTACAGGGACACTAGTCCCATTAGATTAGGGGATTATAATCTCATGTAACCTTAATTGCCTCCTATCTCCAAATATAGTCACGTTGGAGAGTATGGCTCCAACACAAGTATTTTGGGGAGACAAAATTCAGTTTATAACATATAGTATGTACTGTTTTGTTTCTGAATTTAGCCATTCTACTGTCAATGAACATTTTAGTTTTTTTCAGCTTTGCATTATTTTAAATGAAACCACTGTGAACATTCGTGTGCATGTCATTTAGTAAACATATGCACACATTTCTGTTTTGTATATCCTCATTAGTAGAATACTTGGGTCATGGAGTATGTTTTAGTAGATATTGCCAAATAATGTTCTAAAATGTTTGAATCAATTTATACTTCCATTAGCATTGTATGAGTATTTTAGTTGCTCCATATCCTTACCAACATAGTTATAGTTGAGCTTTTAACTTTTAGCCATTTTGTTGGATGTCTAGTGGTATTACATTGCGGTTTCAATTTACACTGATGACTAATAATTTTGGTCACCTTTTCGCATCTGTTGTCCTTTTGGTATACTACTTTGTGAAGTATCTAACGAATATTTTGCCTGTTTTCTTTTGCATTATGTGTTTATTATATAGATTTGTAAAGGCTCATGTATATATTTTGTTTTTCTTTCTCCAAATCTGTAGTGTAAAAGAACAATTGCTGGATTTTTAGTTAGTATTGGCATAAAAATATTTTACTCACATAGATACAAGTGATATCTGTCATTAGACTGTTATCAGCAAACATAAGCATGGTCTTATTTTATTTATTTATTTATTTATTTTGTATTATACTTTAAGTTCTAGGGTACGTGTGCACAACGTGCAGGTTTGTTACATATATATACATGTGCCATGTTGGTGTGCTGCACCCATTAACTCGTCTTTTACATTAGGTATATCTCCTAATGCTATCCCTCCCCCCTGCCCCCACCCCACGACAGGCCCCGGTGTGTGATGTTCCCCACCCTGTGTCCAAGTGTTCTCATTGTTCAATTCCCACCTATGAGTGAGAACATGCAGTGTTTGGTTTTCTGTCCTTGCGATAGTTTGCTGAGAATGATGGTTTCCAGCTTCATCCATGTCTATACAAAAGACATGAACTCATCCTTTTTTATGGCTGCATAGTATTCCATGGTGTATAGATGCCACATTTTCTTAATCCAGTCTATCATTGGTGGACATTTGGGTTGGTTCCAAGTCTTTGCTATTGTGATAGTGCCGCAATGAATATACATGTGCATAACACAAGCATGGTTTTATAAAAATAGAGAAAACGAGAAATCTGCAGAAAGTCCAAGAATAGTAAGTTTTATTTTTGCCCTCTTTTTTTTTTTGAAGTGGGGGTAGCTGGCAAACTAGTGTTAGAGCGTAGAGTCTCTTGAGGTAGACACTGAGATGGGCTTTGAGGCACAAAGTGTTTGTCAGGGGTCAATGTCTGGGAAGGGTAAAGAAATGAAGCCAAATTGAGTAGAAAGAGAAGTCTAGCAGCAATTCTATCCAAACGAAGCCTCTGCCAAACTCAGGGGCAGTCTGGGACCAGCAAATTTTGCTTTTACATTTTGGGGAGCAAATTAATAAACTTACACCTAGGAAAGTAGTCAGTCCAGGCCCTTTGCCCTTGACCAGGTTGGGTAGGGGCATCAAAGAAACAATTTGTTATTGTGTCATAGTTGGCAGTGTCTTTTTATCACTAGCCCCATCTCAGTTAGGTCAGGTCTGCAGCTTTTCATTAAAGTGGCTTGGTGACTTGCCTTTACCCTTCTTTTCTAATGTACTATAATAATAATATAATTTTTTAAAAATTACTTAATTTTAGTTCTTCAAAGCTTCTGTAAGGTCAGAGAATGTTTTTATGACCATATAATCACCAAAGATTTCTTAAACAGAATACAGAAAGCATTAACTATAAAAGGAAAAGATTGGTAAATTGAATTGCATAAAAGTAAGAACTCATACTCAGACATCATTAAAAGAGTGAAAAGATTATGAGAGAAGATATTTTCTATATACATTGTATTGAATAGGGTTCAACATCTTTTCTGTCCTTTATCTGCATTTAAATATCCAATGGACCCGGTGATATTTCTTTTGATTTTAAGTGATTTTACTGTGATAGGCCTAGGTAGATTTTGTTTATATTTATTTTGTTTATTTGCAGCATTTCTTGAATCTGTGGCTTGATGTCTTTCATTAATTTCAGAAAATGTTTGGCCATCATCACCTAATATTGCTTCTACTCATCCTCTCTCTTCTTTTACTGGAACTAAAATTGTGTATTTTAGACCTCTCTGTGTCCTATATGTCTCTTAATAGCTTTCTATATTTGTATTATTTTTTCTTTCTGTACTTAAGTATGAATACAACAAACTGGGATTATATCTTAGTTTGAAAAATACTCTCTTCTGCCACGCCTGAGCTTCTGTTATAAACTGTCTATTGGGTTATTATATTTTTTTAGTTCTGGTATTTCTATTTGAGTCTTTTAAAAAATAGGTTCTAGTTCTCTACTGAAATTATTCATTGGTAGTCATTTTCTCATGATCTCTTTTTTCTCTTGGTTTTAGATAATTTGTCCTTGTGTTGTTGTGTGCCTGGCAATTGAGTGTATGCTTAACATTGTGTATGAAAATTGAAGAGATAATTAGAGGTTCTGGATCACATTATTTTTCTCCTCAGAAATTTTCTTTTTTTTGAGACAGAGTCTCGCTCTGTCGCCCAGGCTGGAGTGCAGTGGCACCTTCCCGGCTCACTGCAAGCTCCGCCTCACGGGTTCACGCCATTCTCCTGCCTCAGCTTCCTACAGGCGCCTGCCTCCACGCCCAGCTAATTTTTTTTTTGTATTTTTAGTAGAGACAGGGTTTCACCGTATTAGCCAGGATGGTCTTGATCTCCTGACCTTGTGATATGCCCACCTCGGCTTCCCAAAGTGCTGGGCTTACAGGCGTGAGCCACCGGGCCCAGCCAGAAAAATTAAAAAAAAATTTTTTTTGCTTCTTGAAGAAAGTCAGATGAGGGCAGGTCACTTCATCTGTTTTTAATCAAGCCAACAGGGAGGTGGTCAATTTCCTTTATTACTTGGGTTTTGTTATTTAGGAGTCCCAACTGAAAACCTGAAATAATTTATTAGGGTTTCTCCTCCTTAGCAGACCTCAATTTTTTTTTCTGTCTCTATCCCTCGAGACTGCCAAACTCTCACCAGCTTCCCAGGCTGTTAGTTCCATGTATGAATTGTCAAATGCATTAGTCCCCCCTTATCTGTGGTTTTGCCCTTTGCAGTTTCAGTTACCCATGGTCAACCATGGTCTGAAAATATTACATACAACAGGATATTTTGGGAGAGAGAGAGAGAGAGAGAGAGAAAGAGAGACATTCACATAACTTTTATTACAGTATATGGTTATAATTGTTCTATTTTATTATTAGTTACTGTGATGCCAAACCAGGCTCATTCTGCCAGCACACAGCAAGCCAATCCCCGTAATGACAGATTTTGCAAAGGAAAGAGAGTTTATTGGTGAGGCTGCCAAGCAAGGAGATTGGAGAACAGCTCTCAAATCCACCTCTCTGAAAATAGGCCTTAAGGATACTTATGGGACAAAAAAAATGGGGCCGTCTAAAGCATGGAGAAGGTTATTGGCAGGTAGGAAAGGTAAGAAAATCAGGGTTGTGCAAGTGTAATCAAGCCATGTGGTTCTTCACATGTAGCTTAATTACACTTGCAGAACCCTGATGCTTGTTCAAAAAATGGTGGCATTAGCATAATATGAGGGTGGGCTTCTGGGCCTTCTGATGTCAAAAGGTCACTCTTCAGGCACCTTAACAGGCCATTTGGCAGGTCAGTGGTTCCAACTAGTTTGAACTGAATAAGAGCAGCCCTCAAAGTCCTGAAAAATAGCTTTAAGCAACTGTTACCATACATGTATGTCAGAGATGTTATCTACAAGGAAGCTAGTGGGAGTTTAGTTATATATTGTTTGGTGATATGACTTTTAGCTGTAAGTTTTAAGATCAACTAGAAGTAAGCAATTAAAAACAGGCAAGCTGGGTTAAGTTGGACAGGCTTAATCAGGCTAGCACTTGGTTTCAATTGTTAATCTCTCACTGTGCCTAATTTATAAATTAAATTTGTCATAGGTAAGTATGTATAGGAAAAAACGTAGTATGCTTAGAGTTCAGTACTACCTGTGGTTTCAGGCATCCACTGAGAACGTATCTCCATTGAATAGTGGGGAAATACTCTACCTAGAAAAGAAGAGCAGAGCTAGGTGTTGCACTTGTTTCTCTGAACATCTTTCTGGAATCATGGCCTTCCAAGTCTTTAATGCCTTCAAGCAAATTTCCTTAAAAATATTTTATTTAGCTTTATAGTTGTTCTCATTGGGAGACTAGATATGAAATGAGATAACTCACTAATAGTCAGAAGCGGAAGCCTTTTTCCTGTCCTTTTAGTTAGTACTCTTCAGCTCCATATAAGACTTTCCTTTTTCTCCCTCCTCCCAGTTATCTCTTTTATCATATCCGCAGGAGATATACACCTAGTTCAAAGGAACCACCTTTGCCTTCTACTTTGCCTTGAAATACTTAGGAATCTGCATATGTATCTCAACTCAGATAATGCTGTCCCTCAAGCCTCACCCCTGCCTGGGCCTGAGAAAAGGATCCTTACAACTAGTGATCACTTTTTATAGGTGAAAGCATTTTGGCAGAATCCTATGACTGATGTAGTAAAACAATTATTGAAGGCAACTGATCCTGTCCAGGCACTAATAGCTCCTAGAAACGTATAAACAAAAAATAATGTAAAATACTAGTTTTATGCTTTTCTTTAAGAGTTTAGCAATTCATCTCCACTCATGTGACCTATACTAAGGCTATTTAATGACTTCCAATTTTTCTTCCTCAGCTCCATTATGAATTATAATAGGCTTTCTCCAATAGTCTTCTATGAAGAGTCATTGGGGAATTATAAGATATGGGAACACATGAAAGATGGAACCATTTTTTTTTAGCTCAGAGTTAGAAAAATAAGCTTGTTATGAAAATACATGAACTGACGTTCATAGGGTAAATCAACTTTTCCTCTTGCCATTTACTATAAGGCCAGAGAATGATAAATCACTTCCTGCTGAAGAAGGTGAGCGTCTGATGATACATTGGAGTATGGTTAAGCATTGAAAAAATTAAGAAAGTGTCCAGGACAAGGTCATTTGGTCTTTTTCCATAATCATATGTGTGTTGACAAATGTTTGTATTAATAAGGCTTACGATATGGATTTCCATAAACTTTTTATATAATTGTTATACTTAACTAGGTATTTCATAACCTTTCAAAGAACATTTTCCATTGCTTAGCACATCATGTTCAACTCAGTTTTTGTGAATGAATTTGACTGTCTTATTTCTCTTAAGACAGCAAATCTTCCTAGTTTGTATTTATTGTGGGGAGAATGTGTCCTGTGGCATAAACATATTAAATGAGAATAAAATTTAGTTGGTTTCAGCTACTGCTTAATGGCTCTCAGCTACTTTTTTAAATGTAAAGTGTTCTAACACATCAAAGAAATTCTAATCAGACAAAGGTTCCTTTTTTGTAGGATGCAGTGGAAAATAATTCCAGAAATTGTTATTCCAGTTTTTATTCTACTCAGAGCATAATTGGATAATCAAAAGTCCATCACGTCTCCCTTTAGTCTTAGGATACCAAGATATTGTAATATTGTATCCTTATATTTTATGAAGATATATTATCACAAATAAACATGATCCCATGTTCTGCTTTAAAAACAGTGTCAGCACATCAATAATCAAACAACCCAACTCTTACAGCAGTATAGAAAGGAAAAGAAAAATCTTTGAAATTAAAGCTAGGAGAGGTTCCTCATGAGATCTCTAAAGTTCCATCCCACTTGAACATTCTCTATGATTTTATAATGTGTTTTTCATGTGGCCGATGATAATAAAGAGCACAACTTGCTGTGAAACTGAGCCACCTCTTCCTTCTTTTATCTGAGGCTGTCATTTGATTCCTGAAAAAACTGCATTAAATAACTTTTCAAGCCAGGTGCAGTGGCTCATGCCTGTAATCCCAACACTTTGGGAGGCCAAGGCGGGTTGATCATGAGGTCAGGAGTTCGAGACCAGCTTGGCCAACATAGTGAAACCCCATCTTTACTAAAAGTACAAAAAATTAGCCAGGCGTGGTGGCGGCCACCTGTAATCCCAGCTACTCAGGAGGCTGAGGCAGAAGAATTGCTTGAACCTGGGAGGCGGAGGTTGCAGTGAGCTGAGATCGTGCCATTGCACTCCAGCCTGGGTGACAGAGTGAGACTCCGTCTCAAAAACAAACAAACAAACAACTTTTTGAGCCAAGATAGTGTCTACTGCTTAGGATAGCCTTCTGGGACACCACTATTGACAAGGAGGTTTAAAATTAAAGGGGAGGCATTTGGTTTAGCTTTATTAAATCTACAGTAGTGGTGAGATATCTGGGATAAATCAAAGTGACCTCTATAACAGCACAATTCAATGCTGTTGGATATGTGCTGTCCAATATGGTAGACATCAGTCACAGGTTGCTATTGAGGGCTTGAAATATAGCTAGAGTGAGGGATTTAATTTTATAAACTTATAATTTATTTAAATTTAAGTAGCACCATGAGAACAATGGCTGCCTGTATTAGTTTCCCATTATTGCTATAACAAATCATTATGGATGCAGTGACTCAAAACAACACATATATATTATCTTACAGTTCTGAGGTCAGAAGTCCAAAATGAGTCCTATGATGCTATAATCAAGGTGTTGGCAGAGCTGTGCTCTTTTCAGAGACTTCAGGGATAATCTGTTCAGCTTCTGGAGGCTGCCCGCATTCCTTGGCTCATGGCCACATCACTGCAATGTCTGATTTCATTGTCCCAATTATTTTTCTCTGATTCTAATTCTCCTGCCTCTTTTTTTTTCCTTTACAAGGATGCTTATGATTACAGTAGGCCCACTTGAATAATCCAGAATAATTTCCCACTCATCTTAAGGTCCTTAGTCACATCTGCAAAGTCCCTTTTGCCATGTAACAAAATGTAGTCACAGATTCTGAGGATGAAGATGCAGACATCCTTGTAGGGGAGGATGTCTACTATACTCCCGTATTGGACAGTATGGCTCTAGAGAGAAGTCAGGACTGGGCAGAAAAATATCTGGAAGACTCGAAGGTACAGAGAGATACGTCAGAGACTCCTGGTTACAGAGATATAAATTATGATGTTAGCACTGTGAGAGGGTTATGAGAACCAATAGGAATCATGATGGAGGAGGGGTTTGTGATCTGAGAATTAGGCCCAGAGATGCACTTAAAAACAAAGTCAATATTTGCCTACTATCAAATTATCTGAAAATTCTGCGATGTTAGACCAGACCAGATTCCTTACCAAAATTTCTGTACTCGATGATTTCCATCTAGTCAACTTTGCCAGTTGGAGCAGGCTATCATGGATTATTCATTAGCAGAAAGATGAGTGACTCTAAAGGAGTGGATTAGAATTTTACAAAGATGATGCTTAGCCTTCCAAAGAAATCCTGAATGCTTCAAAATAAGTGCTTATTGCAATGTTGTTTCTATTGCTTCAAACATTTAAATGTTTCTGTATTGGGCTTGCCTTTCAATCAGGCTTGCAAGAAATAATATCATTTTTATTATTTCATTCTAAAGTGTCACTTCTAACTAACTTATTATCATGTATTGTGATAAATCACCTGATTAATCATACTTGGCTTGTAATCATTTTGGTTATTTTCCTAAAAATAAATTCATCCTCAAAGAATGAATATTTTCTGACACTCAAGATAGTCTTATAAAAATGTGCCACATCCTTGTCAAGTGACTCAAAAGAGGAATTTCATAATTATTTTGATCAATGAGAATATAATTTAAGATGCCACTTGAATATCCTTGAGTATCTTGAATATTCTAAAGTCATTATTGAGAGAGAAATAATATGAGCTGAACCAAAATTTTTGGTGCATGGATTACAAATAATCAGTGCTATTATGATCAGATCTTGTATTCATTTCAATGGGACAATTTGATATAATAACCCTACTCTATGTGCTGAAGATATAAAAATGCACAAAGAACAATTGCTGTATGCCCTCTTATTATCTCATAGTCCAGTAATGGACACAAACAACAAAGTTTTCACTCTGAAAACTTATAGGACCTGAAGTGTTTCTTCCAGTTATAAATCTCTGCTAAATACCACACCACTGTTATTTTTAATGTCTTTAGCACTTTACAGTTTACAGTAGCTTCATCTGCTTCCTAAGGTGTTACCAAATTGTATGTGAAGAATCCGAGACCTAGGAAAAGGAGGGGACTGCTGACCATCCCTTGGGCAGTAAAGGAGGAGAATTACTACCTGTACTCAATCTACTCATAACAAATCTTGGGCCTTTATTCTGCAGTATTGCCACCCAAGTTAGAAAGGGATAAATGGCAGAGGTTAGGATTATGGGAGAGATTAGGATTATTATCAGAGTCCAGCGGAAGGAGGGCAGACTTGACTGGGAGAAATCAGAGAGGGTGTCATAGCTGAGCATAGAATAGTGATTAAAAGCTGGGGCTGATAATAGGTAGAAAAATAGCTTGAACAAAGCCTCTAGAATGGTCCTCCCTGCCTCTAGTCTCATTATCTCTCTCTCTCTCTCTCTCTCTTTTTTTTTTAGATAATTGTAACATCACCAGGAATAGAGATGGAAGCTGGACAGATTTGCAAGGGTATTGCTGGGGGAAACCATGTTAACAGTCTTCAGAATGTCCAGAAATATGTTAGACTTGGTTAAATCAGGGAGACAATTGTGAGAAACACCAGTAGTAGTAACACTGAAAGGGGCAGGGAGCTGATGAGATGAGAAGGGGGTGGTAAGTTTAATTCAATTTTGAGAAATTAATCCTAGTTGATTTTGAGTGGGTATCAGCAACCTTGTTCTGTAAAGGTTCAGATAATAAATATTTTAGGCTTTGTGGGCCATGTAGCCTCTGTCACATCTATTCACCTCTGCCGTTGTTGTTTTAAAATAGCCATAGATAATATGTAAATGAATTAGTGGGGTTATATCGCAATAAAACTTTACTTACAAAATTGGCAGTGGGCTGAACATGGCCTGTGGGCTGTAGTTTGCTGACCTGACTCAGAGGACGGTGGTTTCTTTGTCAGAAAAAGAGCTCCAGCCTGCTTGCAGATGAGGCGAAGAGGTAGCAGAGGTGAAGCTGAATTGAATTTGAATGTGCTGAGTTTGAGACTCCGGCAGGCTTCCCATGAGAAAATGTCCAGCAGGCAGATTGGAATATGCAGTTGGAGCTGGAAGAAAAAACAGGATAGAGATATAAATTTTGGAGTAGTCATCACAGTGCTGACATGTTAGTTTTACTCTAAATTAATTTCTATAGGAATGTAGTCTAAATAGAAATTTTAAAAGATATAAAATATGAAGTTATGCTTGTTACGGTTTCTGAAATTCAGACACAGCTAACTTTCATGTGTAGGTCATGTAAAGGAGGCCTGAAGTTCGAAACTAGCAAAGAATCAAGGGGTTCCCCGTTTTCACTGATCAGCATAGGACACTAAAATATCAACAGTCTCCTGTGGCACCTTGAAAACAAACCAAATAAAGAACCAAATCTACTCTTTTTTTTTTTTTTTTTTTTTTTTGAGACGGAGTCTCGCTCTGTCGCCCAGGCTGGAGTGCAGTGGTGCAATCTCGGCTCACTGCAAGCTCCGCCTCCCGGGTTCACGCCATTCTCCTGCCTCAGCCTCCCGAGTAGCTGGGACTACAGGCGCCCGCCACTGCGCCCGGCTAATTTTTTGTATTTTTAGTAGAGATGGGGTTTCACCGTGGTCTCGATCTCCTGACCTCGTGATCCGCCCACCTCGGCCTCCCAAAGTGCTGGGATTACAGGCGTGAGCCACCGCGCCCGGCCCCAAATCTACTCTTTATCCTGTATCTTCCATCTTTGTTTGTGATAATCTAAGCTAGAATCATGGGAATTATCTTAGGACCCTCCTTCTATGAATGAATCTGGTTTATTCCATTTTTAAAAATGTCTCTGTCAGGCCTCTGAGCCCAAGCTAAGCCATCGCATCCCCTGTGACCTGCACGTATATGCCCAGATGGCCTGAAGTAACTGAAGAATCACAAAAGAAGTGACAATGGCCTGTTCCTGCCTTAACTGATGATATTCCACCACAAAAGAAGTGAAAATGGCCAGTCCTTGCCTTAAGTGATGACATTACCTTGTGAAATTCCTTTTCCTGGCTCAAAAACTCCCCCACTGAGCATCTTGTGATCCCCACTCCTGCCCACCAGAGAACAACCCCCCTTTGACTGTAATTTTCCTTTACCTACCCAAATCTTATAAAACGGCCCCACCCCTATCTCCGTTCACTGACTCTCTTTTTGGACTCAGCCCGCCTGCACCCAGTTGATTAAAAAGCTTTATTGCTCACACAAACCCTGTTTCATGGTCTCTTCACATGACGCGAGTGAAAGTCTCAAAAGCCAACCATTCTTCCACATTGCTGCTGCCCTACTTTAGGCTTTCATCGTTTTTTTTGCCTGGATTGCTAAAATAATCATTTTAACTTTTCTATCAATCTTTGACTTTATTTTATACTAATACTCATATTATTATATACAAACAATCTCTGTACTAATCCTTCCTCTTATTCCTTCTTTGTGCTACCATTAATTTCAGAGATGCACTTGGATAATTGTGCTTTTCTTCTTTGCAAGTCTCTACTGGTCCAAAGGATCCGGTTCTATGAGGGAAAAGGCTTCAGTGAGAAAACACAGCTAGTGTACTCCCTGGACACTTTGGCCCCCTTGTACCAAGACCACCAGCTGATGAGAAGAAGCACCATCCTAATTGTGATAATTGACTGTAATCATCAAGAGACAGGGCTGTTGTTAATCAATGGGGGCAGGGAAAATATATATTTGGCATGCATATGATTAACTAGGATTAACTAGTTAATTGCTTCTCTTCTAACCAGGATTAACTAGTTAATTGCTTCTCTTGTTTCTTTTCTAATTTTGATAGTAAATAGACAAGGGCAAAAACAATGTTTTGAAAATATCATGGGGCTGTAAAACTTAAGGATGAGAGTCAGGGTCACCTCCTCAGGTAAATCTTTCAGACTAGCAGAGGTGCTAGACGAGAGTGAGAGTAATCTAAAGTGGGTAGTTGAGCAAGAAAATGATGAGTATTATTTACAGCCCTGAGACCAGTTGTAATTATGGAGGCTGTAGTTCATTCTACTAACCTTCCTTGTATAATTTTCCCAGGAAGAGAGATTGACCTCAATCCTAGAGGAGCAATTCCCAGATGGGATGAAGCAAGTGGATCTGAACAATGCAATGGGTGAACTCTGAAACAAGAAAATCTGAAACGGGTCTCAGTTAATTTAGAAATTTTGTCTTGCCAAGGTTGAGGATGCACCCGTGACACAGCCTTAGGAAGTCCTGACAACATGTTTCCTAACGGTGGTCGGGGCGTAGCTTGGTTTTATACATTTTAGGGAGATGAGCCATTAATCAGTACGTAAGAAGTTTACTAGTTCCATCCAGAAAGGCAGAGACAGCTCAAAGCAAGGCCCCCCCACCGAGGGCTTCCAGGTCACAGGTAGGTAAGAGACAGATGGTTGCATTCTTTTGAGTTTTTGATAAGTCTTTGCAAAGAAGGCAATCAGAAAATGCATCTATCTCTGTGAGCAAAGGGCTGACTTGAATAGAATAGGAGGCAGATTTGCCCTGAGCGGTTCCCAGCTTGAAAGGACCCAAGATATTTTTCTTTCACAATTCTAATGGATTGTATTAGTCCATTTTCACACTGCTATAAATAAATGCCCATGACTGCATCATTTATAAAGGAAAGAGATTTAATTGACTCACAGTTCCACATGGCTGGGGAGGCCTCAGGAAACTTAGAATCATGGTAGAAGACTAAGGAAGCAGGCACCTTCTTCACAAGGTAGCAGGAAGGAGTGAGTGCAAGCAGGGGAAATGACAGATGCTTATAAAACCATCAGATCTCGTGAGAACTCACTCACTGTCATGAGAACAGCATTGGGCAAACTGCCCCCATGATCCAATCACCTCCCTCACTTGGCATGTGGAGATTACACATCTCTCCCTTGACATGTTGGGATTATGATTCGAGATGAGATTTGGGTAGGGACACAGAGCCCAACAATATCATGGATGCAGGGATGCATGGCCCAGATCCCCTCTTTAGTACCAAGGCACCCATACCCCCACCTGTCAGGAGTGTTGCCTGCTGATTGCTTGCAGCTGAGGCCTTCCCGGGGCAGAAAGGCCTAGCCTTTTCCTTCAAGTTGGGACATATGTGAAGAACCAAACCAGCCTCTGGACTCCATGTGGGAATGGCTGAGGCCTCTGTTGCAAAGACATCACAGTTTGACTTCTCCCCTAGCCTAGTCCTGCTTCCTTCTCTGTCTTCTCTAAGACACTCTACAAGCCACCAGCTTACAATTCTCTATTCCAGTGTCTATTTTCATGGGTTCTCAAACTAGAATATTCAATACTACAACACTTTTCAAGTTGATAACTAGGGACATAACGTTTCAAATCCTAAAACCAAATAAGCACATTTTTTATGAATTTAATTTTTTATCAAAATTCTACTCTTAATTCTTTTGAACTTCAGAACAGATATTGCTTTTGCTGTCTCTTGCTCTCTCTCTGCTCACAGGCCCAGCTAGTTCAGGTACTGACTCTTGGCCTCTCCGGCACATCATTTAAAATCCTTGGTTTCATTTTAAACAAGCCAGGAAATGGGGCCCCAAAGCCAGACTGGAGACCTTTGAAAATCTTTAAAGAGTTAAAACCATGATAACTCAATTTCTGCTACTTCAGGTCTATTTAATGCTCTGTTTCAAACTGTCACTTTTTAATCTTCCTGATTTTCATTGTTTATTAAAAGATGAATGATGATCCTATATCATTGGTTCAATCAGCTGGACCAAATATGTGAGATGAAAGCAACGTATGTTGAAAAAGCTGCCAACCAAATAAAATTTCCCGGGGTACAAAACAAGTGGATTAAGAAAGTCAGCGTTTTGTCTTATGGTCATTTTACTGCAATAGTCAGTGATAAATGTGTTCTGAAACAGTGGCCATGTTATGCATTTCATCAACACATCCTAATATATAGGAAGCTTACTTGTAAGGTAAGATTGACTCTGGGTATTTGTATGCATGACAACACAACAGCACAAACACTGTCTATAAACTAGCATGAAAACCTCATTCAAGCCTCTGGCATGTACATCTACATTTTTTAAGGATACTGATTTGTGTTAGATGCTTCCAGCCTATTAATTTTGCCTCATTCCCAAACCTTGAAAGTTTCTGTGTATCTTTGGTAAGATTATTTTGTTAAAATAAAAGATTAAGAATTTTGCAGCTGTCTTGCATTATAATTCTGACTGCCTTGCTTGCTTTGCCTTCTGGATTATAAACTGTCTGTGCTAAGAAATAGAGGCTTACTCTTCATACATTCTGCAGTGCAGGAATTCGTAGGCAGTGTGTTACTAACAAATAATGCTGAATTTAATTAGGGCTGGGAAAGCATTCAGAACTCTATTAGCTGAAACTTCTCATCTTTCAGATGAAGAAACTGAAGCCCTGAGTGAATTATTTATAGATGGAGTAACCACAAAATGTGCACAAATTAAAATGAAAAGAAAAGACTTAAGTTCAACTTATTTCCAGTCTGTTTTGTGCAATTACCTAAATCCAATTGCACAGTAAATTGCCCATAATTAATTAAGAAACCTTGCTTGTTAACAATTAACTTCTCTTACAGGATGGCTTCTTGTGTTATGGATTTGTCTGACAAACTTCTATTTCCAAAATAGTTTTTCTTTTTTTAGTACAAAGTAAAATACGTTAGGTTCATTTGCATTTAGGGGTATACTTAATAATTCCTTCTTGTTTTAGAGTAAGTATCTGCAGACTGATTACCCATTAAACCTTAAGATTTATTGGACATTCATGGACATTCATGCATGTCCATGAAATGCATTCCTAAGCTTATTTTTGGAATTTTGGGGCTACTTAACAGTTGTAAATATTGAATGAAAACGCTTATTTTTATGTCTCAATAGCAGTTTCTTAGGTGATACTATTTACTTGCCTTTTTGGTTACAGCTAGATTTTCCCCTCCATTAGGTGTTTGCTTTGTTACACATCAAATACAATGCTAGAACAGATTAAATGAATTGTGAGCTTAGAGACAGAGCTGGCTTCATGGTTGTGCAAGCTCTGCATTTGCATTAGGGCTCTGTGCTTAGAAGGACTATTTGCTTTCGTAATGCTCTGCTGTCACTGTCTTAAATTTTTAAATAAGGTTTTTTGAACAAAATCCCTGTATTTTTATTTTGTACTGGTCCACAAGTTAAGTAGCCAGTACTTAATTTGAAAGGTAACTTTCTAATTAGAGGTAACTTGAAAGAATAGTACATTCTTATTTTTTGTACACAATTGTAATAATAATTAAACTTATTATTTTTATCTTTTGTGACTCTTCAGTGAAATGAAAATTGAAATGGTAGGCTTGAGACTTGGTCTCTAAAGCCTTTAAAAATACTATTTCTGCATTAAATTCATTCAATGATTTTTCTTTCTGTCTCAGTAGAAATAAAAATTAATTGGTCCATTGATGGAGTATTTTGGATGTATTTTGTGCAATCCTAGGTTTGAAGTTGTACAAAATAGACAAATTCTGCAATGGCTAATAAACTTCATGTGTCTAGAATCCACAATTACCATATTTACAACTATTTCCCTAAGACTTGGCATATAGCAGGAAGAATTTCTTTTCTTTTTCTTTTCCCTTTTATTTTTTCTGAGGTGGAGTTTCACTCTTGTTGCCGAGGCTGGAGTGCAATGGTGCAACCTCTGCTCACTGCAACCTCCGCCTCCCGGGTTCAAGAGATTTTCCTGCCTCAGCCTCCCGAGTAGCTGAGATTACAGGCACCTGCCACCACGCCTGGCTAATTTTTTGTATTTTTAGTAGAGACAGGGTTTCACCATATTGGCCAGGCTGGTCTCGAACTCCTGACCTCAGGTGATCTGCCCGCCTTGGCCTCCCAAAATGCTGGGATTACAGGCATGAGCCACTGCACCCGGCCAGGAAAAATTACTTTTCTAACCAAATCTCTGGCTTCTACAGCTTTAATTTCGAGCATTCTCTTCCTTCTATTATTAAATGTAGAAAATCAAAGTGAATTGATGGTTACCTGGGGCCTAGGTAAATGAGATTTTACTGAATAGTGTGCCCATTGTTGGGATATTTACCAAAAATATCAGATTTGTGAATTTTGTATAGAATGTTTTAGGTAGAGGGTATGGAAATAGAAAAATTAGGTTTCTAAAACATGGGCCATAGGGAAATAGAAAGAAATGTATAATACCTAGAGAAAACTAAGCCCCTGACACTACCTTATAATTTGAAATTCAAATGGAATTAGCTCAATCACACGTGCTTTATGAGACTCAACTCCTTTCCTATTCTCTCCAGGGATTCCTTGAGACAAGGGCTACATTTCTTGGAGTCATATACAGTGGACTCCAAATCAGTGGACTCTAAGTCCAGCGGACTCCAAAAGGAATGTGCAGTTCCTGCTTCTGTTAAATAAACCAAGTCTGAGAATTTTCTTGCTTTGTAATCAAATGCTCTCTCTCTTTAATATCCTGGCTTACCCTATGGGGACTTATGCAAATGCTGACAGATTTTAATGAAGATTTGAGACATATGAGGGGGCGTGCTTTTCACAAATACAAACATCTTTGAATGAATGTTATTGTGTTTCCATTTTTAAATGTCCTTCTGCCATCGTACAAGTGGGAATTCTACATTGAGTCACATTTCTTCTTGGGTTCTGGGCACTTCCATGTTACTTTGTTCCCTCCCTCTATGATCCATGCTGAGTTCCCCCCACCCTTTTCTCTTCATATTTATCCCAGTCTCTGCATTTGTCTATTTCCAGATCATGACTCAGTTTCTGTGGTGTCTCAGGTAAGTTTTGTAAACAGAGTTATCTCCAGCATGATGTGGAAAATGAGGGAAAAAAGCTATGAAATACATACTTACAATTAGTGTATTTACTTTAAATAAAAATGGCATGATACACACGGTTTTTTGGCTTGCCTCCTCCAAACATTTCTTCAACATTCTTTCCTTATTCTTCACCTTTTTGGTTACATTTATTTTAATCGTGTAGAAAAAAAAATTGCTGTGACCAAGAAAATTTTTATAAAAACTTTTACTCTCACCTTACAGAATAACAAAAGATGTTTTCAAACTACACAGATAGGTGCTAATAACAAGCTCCTGACAGCCAATTAGTAAAGGTTTTGAGAGTTAAAGAATTCAAGGTCTTTCAGTAATTTCCCAAGGATGAGTATGTTATTACTTTATTTTGATGCAGAGAGGTCTTCTGAAAAAAATTCATCTATTCACTTTTTTATTAAAACTATATTGAGTGCCTACTATTTTCCAGCCACTATTTTAGTTAAATGAACTATGTCAGTGAACAAAACAAAGACTTCTGCACTTAAGAAGCTCATGATATGAGACAGACAATAAAAACATAAATAAGTAAATTATACAATGTATTTAAGTATGCTATGAGAAAGAAAGAAAAGTAAATAGGGTAAGGGCTGCTTTGTATTTAAGATACTAATCCAGATATTTTGTGATTAAAAAGTAACAGTTTATTCCTCAAAGAACTAATGATGTAACTGGAAAAATAAAATGTAAATGCCTAAAAATAAAAATAAACAAGTACCACACATCACATATAGGCTAAGTATCAATAAATGGTATGCATAGTAAATGCTGGAAGAGCCATAACAGAAAGATGCTGCACTTTGTGTTGACCTATATTTCAATACAAATACTTTTCCCCCTACAAATACATTGTTCTCAGATTTCCAAATACGAATGCTTGATCTCTGTTCCAGGTGTTTATGATGAATAGAAAACTACCTCAAAACAGTGCTTAAACATTTATTTTGTTCATGAACCTGCAATTTGGGCTGGGCTTTGTGGAGATAGTTATAGTTGGTGTAAACTGAGGCAGCCTGAAAACTAGAAGCTGGAAACATCTGAAGGTTTTCTCACACATGTGTCTGGCAGTTGATGATTATTGACTGAGAATTTAATTGGGGCTGTTGACTACAACACTTGTATATGGACTTTTCATGTGGTGTAGGCTTCCCTGAGACATGGTGGCTGGATTTCAAGGACGAGTGTTGAGATGGAGAGAGCTAGAGAAAAGCCATATTGCTTTTTGTGATCCCACCTTGGGAGTTATGCAGTTTCACCTCTGTCTCATCCTATATGTCCAGGCTGCCACAAAGGCCAGCTCAGTTTCTGGAAGGGGGAGAGACTAATCACCACCTCTTGCCCCAGGAAGTGGGGCAAGTGCCTAGACAGCATATGGGGAAAGAAATAGCATTGTGTTCATTTTAAGAAAATACATCTGTCACAATCTTTGAGTTTCAATGTTCTCATTTTAATAACTGTAGTAAATTCTAATAATAATTATCACTACCTCAATGGGTGAGAATTATATGACATATAATATGAAAAATGTGAAAGTTAGTAGTCATCAAATTAAAACTAAAACGTACTAAATAAACGTGTCGATAATCTTTGCATACTCAAAGTGTTTTCAAGACTTATCAGTCTGGATACAAATGGTGTTATAGAAGCACCTGTATCCAAATATTTCTGTCATTGACCCCTAATATATGTCTGCAGCTTCCGGAAGAATTCCTAATCGTCCCCATTCCAAGGTACTTCTGGAATCCCCCAGAGATGCTGTGTTTATTTCTACAGTATTTATAATACGCCATGTGATGCTGTGGCTACTCCATCCTTCTCAACTAGGTAGGGACAGTAGCTTTCTGCTAGGAGGTGCTTATAGTCAGCAGGGTGCTGTGTGCCACATTTCATGAGAGGGATCCTTAATAGCCTTCTAGATACTTGTTCTGGTTCCTACAGAAAATTGTTTTCAGAGTTTCATTCTTCTTATAAATAATAAAGATGGTGTTTCTCTTCACTATCATCAGTTGTCCCCTACCCCAAGATACGTTCTAAATGTTTAATTTTTTTCCTTATTTTGTTCAAATATAAGATTTCTTTAGATTTGATATTTGCCAATAAACAATATAAAATACTGTCAAACATTATATAGTACTTTTTATTATGTGCATGAACATGTGCATGCACACACACACACACACACACACACACACACACACACATCTCATAACCACCCTATGAGGCAGGTACAACAATTATCTGCATGAAATTGAATTTGTAAGGTCACATGGTTAGTAAATGACAGAGTTAGGATTTGGATGCAGGCATTCTAGACCAACAGCCCCTGCTCTTTTCCTTTTCACTGGTCACCACGTGGATTTCTGTTGATTATGCTTGCTGTCCACCTGGGAACTTGTCTGACACCATCCTCTTATCTCCATTTGGAGGGATAATTGATGTGCTTTGCTATTAAATCAACTGATCACCTGGATTATGTACCACCGTATTCTCAGAATGTTATGCTGCACTTACCTAACTGGGTTTCCTTTTACTAACGTAGCTAGATCTCATTTTCCAGCATCTCTTATGGGTCAAAGTATGTGTTCTATGCTGGAAGGACTATCTAAATGATAGAAGCTATGCTGAATTAAGAATGGTCAAATTACCTAATATGTCACCAGGAAACCCATTAAATCAGCTACATTTATTATAACATGCCGCAGTAAGGGTGAAAAGTACCTTGACAGAGTCTTAGCAGCATATCAGAAGGGGAAAGTCAGATGGCATCTGGGTTCAAATGGATTACAGTAGATATTTCAAGTCAAGGAACTAATTAGGATTGGGAAAAATTAATAATAAAATAGTTTAGAATAGATAAGCGTAGGGTCTTGAGGCAAATCTTTATAACTAAGGTGAACAGATTAGTGTCTCCTGTTATTGATCTGTGGGAATGTCCTAAAGTAAACAATAAAGGGATTTATTGGCTTACAGTCTTATCTTTCCCAGAAAAAAGGATTTTCTGAAACAACTAAGTCATGTTGATAAAAGTGGTCCACAGTCTTCCATTGGGGCAGAAGTTCTCAATTCTCAGAATCTCATTTCAAATTCCCTAGAGTCTGGTCATACCTGTCACTGGATTCTTCAGACTTGTTCAGATTTGGCTGAATCCTGCAGTGAGCTAAACTAAATTCTCAGTCATCACTGCTGTTAAACATGAATCACTAATTTAAGATGTTTTACCCAAATCACTATTTCTTGATCATTCCCTTTGACCATTAATTGTTGAGAAAAATGTTTCTAATTTCAAGGAAGAAAATTAAGAAAGATCTGTATAACTAGGTCTTAAGATCTGTCTGATGAAAAATTAAACCCAATTCCTGGTTCTGTCCTGGGAAACCGGAAGTCCTGTCTGCCCTAGGCTGCATACGTGAACCCCCAAGGTGATTCCGTCTTTTGTAATTCAAGAAACCAGATATTGGAGCTTCTTTGGGAAGGATACATAGAAAAAAAAATTGAGAGCTGGCTACACGGTAAGACATTAGTGGCATATAAATTATGTGTTCTTTGAAAGTTGTCACCATTTGTAATTTTGTAAACTTGAAAGTCAACCTGTACTGTTACTTCCTTAATACAGCTTTAAGAACGGAAAAATTGGCAATATTTGAACAAATATAATCTTCTCTGAGGAAGTACTTCATATCCACCTCTGCCCAGTGACATTTTCTGCTCTGTTGATGTTTGTGCAGAAGAGCAAGCCACAATAAATTAATACACTTCCAAGAGATTCTTGTGAAATACTAAAGTATCCTTTCAAGCCAGACAGGACTAATTACACATTATTCATGTTGATAAGAGCATTTAAGTAGAAACTGTTCTGAGGATCCAGATGGATACTTCATAAATTATACCTCATGAAATGAGAAAGTTGAATTCAGTTCTGATGGTTTTCATGTGGCCAAGTGAGACATTTTCAAATTCAGGAACAACTCATAAATGCAGTAATGTTCATGCTTGAATGATGATTAGCAACTGCAAGAAGGGAAAGACAGGACCATATAAGTCTTGGGTTGAGGAACCTTTCAAATGAGCAGGTTCTCTGCCTTCTGCCAGAAATAGTGACCGCTATGTCCAGAGAAGAGTAAGACTGTGTGCAGGAAGCATGGCACAGAAAAATTGTCCACAATCTGAGACATACAGGAGAAATTATACCTTATAACATGATTCCATCTTTGTATTCAGAACTATTTAGTTAGAACATCCATGGTGTGACCCAGAAAGAGATCACTTAAAACACTCTCCTGGGTATTATAATAATCCAGTGGTTTCCTGCTGGATTTGGGATTCAGTGTCCCAGAGCAGTATTTCTCAAAGTTTGATTCAAGAATCACTTGTGTCAACACTACCTGGAGACAAGATAAAAAAAGATTTCTGGGGTCCATGTCAGGCTTATAGATTCAAAATCTGTGGGATGAGACCTATAAAAATCAATTTCTAACTAGCTCTGTCCCTGATGTTTGAGAATAACCTGGAAAACTAAGTTCTGTTCCCAGTAAAGCAACAAAGAATCAAAGTTAAAGCAAAAACATTTATAGGACTGGCTATCCTATCAGGCATGTTAAAGATTCAGGCCCGGCAGAGCATGAAGACAATAGAATGTCAGGTTCATACTAAGAGAGACAGACTTGCTCCACAGTGTGTCATGCAAGAGTAAGGGGCACACGGTGAGCATGAGTGAGAGGTATTCACAAGAAGACATATATCTCTCTGGGAGTTCTAAGGGCTGCAATCTAAGAAGAAGGAGGAACTTAAGAACTGCAAGGTTCACTCTTAGAGTCAGAGTTCAGTCACAGGATAATGAGATGCATTTTGGAAGATAACTTCCTTCTCATTGTCTTAATCAGTGATCTTTGGATTGGAAAGAAGGAACCATTCAGGCTAGCTCAAAAAAAGGAAAGTTTACTATAAGGACAGTCAGAGTAAAAAGTAGATGAACTACAAAAATGCCAGTGGATGATATTGGAGATAAAAAGGGTTTTTTTTGTTTGTTTGTTTTTTGTTTTTTTAATTTTTTTTTTTTTTTTTTTTAGTAACACAAAGTAGTGCTCCACCTGTCTTGTGTAGTCTAGCTTTCCTGCTTTTAAATAGCTATTTCTTTCTTTGGTTTCCATTCAGTTTTCCAAACTGGGAATCTAACTAGCTAAGTCAGTCATTTGTTTGCGTGTTTGAGTGCTTGTGTTTTTCCAAGTTGGCCATTCTGTGGGTCAGATTGCCATCTCTGGTCTAATAAATTGTGTTGGGAGTAGGTGAGAACACGAATGGGAAGGAGGACAGCAACATGATTCAAAATATGGCTGCTTAGGAAGGAAGGTACTGGGAGAGACAGATTTCTTTACACTACGGAGGATGGACAAGGGACAGGCAGAGTAAACATGTTTGCACCTTTCTATTTTTAATGTAACTGCTTACATCAGCATTAGTTTTCACCTGGGAACTTGATATTGCTTGACCTCTCATGCTGTAGCACATAGGAGAAACAGGAAGTCAGGCTAGGAATTAAGGAGCTAGAGCCCTGCTATCTGGACAGGACACTGTCCAGTGACTGAGATTCAGTGAGGCAGTCAGATTCCATTATTTTTAACCTAGATGTCAATAAATTGGTATAGCTCAGGATTAAATCTGCACAAGTAACCCTTGATAGCTTTTATTTAGTTCTGTAGAATTCATGGTAAGTGTGTGCGATTTCAAACTGTTTCAGTACCTTTCTGCCAATTGTAACACTCTGATGGCTTTAAGACCTCAAATCTTGCTTACTTTAAAATGACTTCTTTATAGATACATTTCAATAGAGTTATACAGTTTTTCCTTCATAAGTTTGTAGCTGGTTAGGAAAAGCCTATGAGATACCAACAATTTTCATGTCTCAATATGACAAATACTTATTCTCCTCCTATTCCACACCACATCCTTTTGAGAAGGACCAGCTTTATTTAGACTTGTGAAAATGTGAAAATATCCCAGACATAATATTCTCTCTTTGTGACAAAGAATTGTCCGTTTCTTCCACCATGAGAAATTCTAAGTCTACATCATCTGCATGCCTTCGAAAAAATCAGCTGCTATCTTTCTGGGGCCAAATTAGAAGAATCATAATTATTAACTTATCTCAAATATGTTTAACGGGGCCTGAGATAGACCCCAGGAATGTTCTCCTTTCTCTCAAAAAGGAGAAAACATGTCCAAAGTGATGCAGGTGACACAACTAGAAGGAAAAGCATTGTGTTATTAAGCCCAGGGATCAGACTGTAGTCTCAACTTTTACATTAACTCTGTCTTCTTAGACAAAGTCACCTAAAACTCCTGAAAAATTAAGGAGTAGAACTGGTTCCATAAACTATAGAGTATTAGAAATTATTGTGCAATTATATATGCCTATATATATCTGAATACATAAATGTGCATGTAAAAAATACATCTGTTTATATATTTGTACAGGTATGTATAATCATACATATCTATATCTATAATGTTATATATATATATATACTTATAATGCCATCAGAAAGCTCTGAGGTTTTCTATACCGATTTCTTACAAGCTTAGGCTCCCTTTTGGAAGAAGCAGGATTAACTGTCAAGGATGTTGAATCTCAGTCAACAATGTTCATTAATCCATCCATCCGTCCATCCATCTATCCATTCATCCATCCATCCATCCATCCATTCATTCAGTGTCCTCCAGACTCCAAGGTAGTAGATGCTGACATGGAGAGATTTGATATCTGAGGGGAGGGGAAATAAGCAATCATACCAATTCTATATTTGTTGTTCTTTGTTCCTTATTTTAAGACCTGGTTTTCATGTTATGGAAGAGATATTAGGCAGTGCACCTCTTAGGCAGCAGGATGTATCCTTATGTATCTCTGGAAATAGAGGGGCACTCAATTTGAAAGTATTTGAAAGCATGAATCCATGAACCTGTACATGTATGCGCTTCAGAGACACAAATGCTAGTAGCTTCTCTAGGAATACATGATCCATGCCCTGTGAAGAGCTTCTGTTCAAGATTTATTGTAAAAGATGAAACCAAAGACTTGAAGAAAGGAATGTTTCCTTATTTCCCTTTTGTTCAAACTTCACCATGTTTGAGCAAAGGAGAACAACAGAGAGAAGAGAAAGAAGAGAAGAAGGAAGAGAAGGAAGAACTGGGAAAAATATTCTGGCATGCTGAGTGCATGCAGGTTAAAAGAAGAAAAATGTTAAAGATTGCAGATGGTGCATCAGAGTGGCATTTCCAAGGACAATATTCTCCTAAGACTTCTACTCCCTCACTTTAGAGCTAAGTCTCTTATTTTATTTTATTTATTTAAAGATAGGGTTTTACTCTGTCACCCAGGCTGGAGTGTAGTGGCACAACATAGTTTACTGTAATCTTGACCTCCTGGGCTCAAGTAATCCTCCCGCCTCAGCCTCCTCAGTAGCTGTGACTACAGGCACATATCACCATGCCCGCAAAGTATAGTATTTTTATTTTTGTAGACATGCAGTCTGACTATGCTGCCCAGGCTGTTTTCTGACGTCTGGTCTCAAGACATTCTTCTAAGTATATGAAAATGCCCTGATGGCATGGATACTCATCCAGTTGAAATATAAATTTTGTAAAGACAATTTAGAAATAAAAGTAATTCTATCTAATTTTCTTCTTCCCATGACTAGTCAAACTTTTTCCTAGGTTTAAATTATAGTAAGGGATAGACCAATATTTTTAGTTGAGTTTGTATTTGTGGGAACCCTGTAACCTCATCCTCAAGGGATGATGGGACTTCAAAGGGAAACTGGCAAGGAAAGAAGCATATGTTAGAATGAGCTGGCACGAGGGAACTGGAGAGAAATTTGAGCCAGGCTACTTGTGGTTGTCTTTGTAAAGGCATTTAATATTTAGGTCATTTTTATTGCAGCTAGTATCCAGTTACAGTCACGTGGCCATGGGGATCTTAAGGACTGAGCACTGCCATTCTGTTTCATGATTGTTGCCTATATATTGCAGAATGGATGTGCTTAATGCCTGGATCTCTCAGTACACAATTCTTTTGGCATCATCATAGGCTCAGATCCTTTTTTAAATGCCATCTAGTCATCTTGATTTAAGCACAGAGTGGAAGCCTCAAATTATGAGACCAAGTTAAATGAAATACATGTTGGGTTTTAAAAGCTGCACCAAATTACCCACGAATATTTCCCTAGATGTCTCTCTTTAGTCGGACAAAATTATCTCTTTTAGACTTATGGACAATGGTAGACATTACAGAGTAAAACGAGCACTTAATGCAAAATTTAGTCATTTCATGAGTCCTAAGGAGTCTAAGATGTTTCTAGTTATCAAAACAGATTGTGAAACATTATCTATGCTGTGACACCATTGAGGTAAAATTAGATCTTGAAACATAATTACATTCATTATTACTGTAGACCTAGCAAACTGAAGTCTTTTCAGAGGTGAAAAATACAAGAAAAAGAAATATTTTCCAAATCTAAAAGTAACAAAATTTACTATTTAGAGAACATTTAGAAAACAAATGAGCCTTTATATTCAGTTACTCTTCAGAAAAATTGACTTGAAATCCCTCTTTAATTCCTGAGCATACAAAAATATTACATTTGTGAGCAGCCTGAGAGTGATAGCAATTAGAAGTTAATCTTAGCATTTGAATAAGACCTAATCAAATTAAGTTACTGCAACCTACTACTACCTAATCAAAACCTACTGCTGGAATCCAGGACTCCCCTTTTCAAGTACTTCTTTTCAAAGGTTAATTTCAACTGAAAGTTGGATTTTTAGTGTTCCTTAACAGAAATATGTCTATCAAAGGAGGGAATTTGAGCCTTTGGCCTAATTACCCTTGAACTTTTTAAATTTACTCACACCTCTAAGGGCAACTTAGTCTTTCTGACCCAAGGGCCACATGTTTTCTTCATTCGTTTGCTCATCTTGCCACATTTCCCCATGAATTTTATAGAGTAGGGCCTGAACTTGCACTCCTACTACATCGTAAATGTGACTACCTTGAAACATTCATCTGAAGTTGTCTCTTTGTGGATGAAGTTCCATGGTAACTGGAAGCAGTTCTTTCTACCCTGGAACATGCTGAACCTGACATCAAATATTTGTATAAATCTAATACACTACAGTGATTCCCAAACTTTTCTGAGCCTCCTCTCTGAAAGTCTGATGGTGGCAAAAATAAGAGCGCACAACTGTACAATAATTTGCCCAAAGTTTAGCAAATTAAAAAGACTCTGAAGTCTCTCAGACTCCGAGTGAAGAATTACCAAACTAGAGCCTATTTCCAAAACAGACCACTACAATTTCTAGACATCTAGGTGTGCATATCAGCAACAGCAGTTAAGTCCCAAAAATGGAGTTGCAAAAGAGTTTTGCTATAAGTGAGAAATCTAAGAAATTGTTGAAGTCTGTCTAGTTTATTGTGTTCAAAAGAATACCAAAACACTGTACTGTTAATTTGCCATAACCTTTTTGGAATTTGTGATCTATTTTGGTTTGTTGTTTTTATTCTGATATCCCAGCACACCCTGAATGAAAAAATGTTACAGTGGACATATCAAAACTGACAGATATGGAGCAAGATGATAAATGAGGGAAAGCTTCCTGCTACCCAATGAGGGTGTAGCCAGAAAATTACAGCAGCAAAAATTATGTCATATGAACCTCTGAGTTCACTGAGCCCAACTTATGACCGAACACTGTAATGCCTTCAACAGCATCTCTTGAATTATTATTCAAACCTCTGTTTAGGTTACTTTGGTGAAGGAGGGCACATTTACTTCTCAAGTGATTCACTGTATGTTTGCACCACATAGAATATTAATATTAATAAAATAAATTGATAAATATTAAAAAGGTATATTTTATTTGTTCATCATATTGAGCTAGAATATTTTTGTGCTTCTATCCTTTAATCTCTACAAGAAAATAAAAAGTGTCAAAAAAATAAAAGCTGTTCTTTTGTGCTTGTTCCTTCTTTTTAGACTTCTTATAGAATTGTTTAATATGCATGTAACGGTGATGTAATTGCAGAATTCATTAAAAGCAATAACAGGTATTGATATGAAGACTACCATGGCAACACATGTCAAGGGTATAGGGTGATACATTTTCGCAATATGCCTGGTACTTGGGAGCACAGACTCTAGGGCCAGGCCACCCTGCTTTTTGTTTGTTTGCTTAAACACAATGAATATTTTATTATAAGTGAGATGATGTGTTTTTACAAACGAAGTGTGACATAGTAATTAGAAATTTTTAAAAAGCTGTAAGAAATAAACATTAAAAATTATTTGTACCTAAAATAATGAAACAATTGTCATTTTCTCCTTCTACTTATGAAACCATGAGTAAGTCTTCATGTCTTTGATACTTATTTTCTTCATCTTTATTCATGATAACAACAAGCTACCTCATAGGGTTGCTGTGAGATCCACATGAAATCATTGATGCATAAAAGATTGTAAAGTATTAATCAAATATTTATTAAATCAAATATTAATTACATGCTCACCTTTCTTATAATTGATTATTATTTACTCAGTCTGTAAATTTCAATAGCCATAGGTATTAAGATGTATATCATCTGGAAGAATTTGTTTGGGTTTGTTTTTCATTTTAATTTGCTAGGGGCTGAAACTAAGAGAGAAATATAATTGGCTCTTTGGAGAATCTACACTACACTTCAATGAGGGAGGTACTTTTGAATCAGCTGAGGATCTTTTACAACTGCAAATGCTGGAGGCCACCTCCTGAAATAGCTTCTCTAGGGTGATTCTGACGCACACACCCCCTGGAGAAACCCTAGAAGTGCAATACTTTATTGTGGCATTTATTCATATTGTTTTGCTATACCAACAGTAGGCCACCCTGTTTTGAATCCCAGTTCTGGTCCTTACTAGCTGCATATCCTCAGATAAGCTACTTAACTTCACTGTGCCTCAGTAAAATGGAGATAATGTTATGATCTACCTCAGAGTGATGTGAGGATCAAATGAGCTATCTCTAAAATATATGGAAGAATGCCTGGCTTATAAAAATAATACTTTTGCTCAATGTCTGTAAAATCACTAACAATCAAAAAGAGAGAGTAGGCCAGGTCCAGTGGTTCATGGCTGTAATCCCAGCACTTTGGGAGGCCAAAGATTGTTCAACTGCTTGAGGTGAGCAGTTTGAGATCAACATGGAAAACATAGTGGGACCTTGTCTCTATAAAAAATAATTTTAAAAAAGTAACCAGGTGTGGTGGTGCCCCCGTAGTCTCTGCTACTCAGGAGGCTACAGTGTTTAAGGCTGCAGTGAGCTATGATTGTGCCACTGTGCTGTAGCATGGGTGACAGAGAATTTGTCTAAAAAAAAAAATGGTTGAGTAAATTTTCTAGCACAAATAGATGTTTGAACAGAAATGAGATACCTACTTTTAAGGATAGAGTGTTACGTCCTGCATCATGTATCTGTTTGAATTAAAATTACATTAAGGCCTCTTCCTATTTTAAGATCTGAACTTTAACCAATCCAAGTCAAATTTATAGAACATCAGGCTCATAACACTTTCTATGTAATGCTTTAAAATATGCAAGGCTTGGCAAGCATGTCACCTTATGTAGCTACTGTTCCACTTTATGCTTTAGCCTTCTTTTACTTGGAATTTGTGATCATTCAGGCAGTGAAAAGTCCCTACTTATGGAGAAAATGGCTTGTGGAGCCAGTGGTGCCTTGATGTGGGAATGGTAAATGGCCCTCATTTATTTACACCAGCAAGCCTGGCAGCTATGAAATTAAGTGGTCTGAAAGAAACAATGCTTCATTTCTTTAAGAGTAATCTATAATTCACCAAATTTGTCTCGGAGTTTGGCTTTTATTTTTTTACTCAGAACACAAAATAGCAATAATAATCATTAAAATAAACATTATTCTGAACTGTGCTTTTTAAAATATACAGCTTTGGCAGGATTTGTGGATATCCCCTTTCAACAAACTGTCTACAGCTTTCCACATTTCCAATTAATTTAACACTCCCACACAGAGCCCTTGTTGTGTCATCAGGCTTATTTCTTTTCCTTGCAGCTGCATTTCCAAATACTTCCATCCTATTCACTAGGTTCTACAGGTGGCTTTTCAGGGCTGGAAAGAGGCCTCCCGGGGCTCCATGGCCGGCTACAAGATCTGCTTTTAACACTGGACTCATAACTCTCCAAAAATGTTCTTTATTACTTTGCATAGCAAACAATCTACATCAGCAATTTGGTTTTATTATCAACAGAAGAGTTTGTTTCTGTGCGAGAAGGAGCTGTGGTCTGAAATTGGGTGTGAAGCATATTTTCCATTTGCTACTGAGAGGTAAGTGAACTCTAGAATGGCACTGAAAAGTTAGGTTCTGGAGCTTTTCTATTGAGCCACCAGTTAGCAATCTTTTCTAGCTAAGGCTATTATAAATTGGAAACTTGCTCTCAATTTTCTGTTGTTTAATTTCTTCTTTCCTACCTGTCAAGACAGCACTTCAGAACTTGCATATTAAGTGGATAATATTTGAGAAACTACAAATGATGAAAGTTTCAGATTAAGACTTGTTCTTAGAAGGAAGGCAGTCTGCAGCAAGCCAACCTTAGTTTCTAGACAAAGTGAGGTCTATCTGAAATCTGATTCCAAATGACTTCAATCAACAGTTCAAAAAGATGTGTCTGTGGTACCCAAAGCTACATCCCTTTAGAATAATTGCTACAATTTGTATTTGCCAAAAGATATTTTCTGGATACTATATAGGGTTCTATTTTTAAATTGATACATAATAATCGTGCATATTTATGGGGTGTATATGATAGTTTGATACATACATATTACGTGAATTGATCAAATCAGGGTAATTGGGATATTTATTACCTCAAACACTACCAATAATTTATTGTATATTTCAAAATACCTAGAAGAAAAGATTTGGAATGTTCTCGAGACAAATTCATAATACATGTTTGAGCATCCTGTTTTTCAATAATGTTTTGTGTAGTATTACAATGCCAAGATTAAAGGTCATGAAAGTAAAAAAGCACTGGATGTTGGAAAGTCACACACAACCCAAGATCCATGATCTGAGGTGGTCTGATGGCCTAGTGAGACTATTTAGCAACCTGGTTTTATGTTTTGGTTTGTCTTCAAAGTTAGCATAGAGTTCTGTGCAGTTAGAATGCTCTTTCACCAAACAATGCAGTCAGTCTTGATTCTCTTCATTTTCTCCTTTGCCACTTGTCCATCCCTTCTGTTATTATACTGCTGATTTATCCCTGGGCTAATATAAAGCAAAAATTATGAAAAAACAGGGAATTCAAATGTCCCCAGATAAACTTGTGAAAATATTCAGAAGACAAATTAGTTATATTTTGAAAGTTAGTTGGTTAGAGCTTTGAAAATAATTTATTTAAAGTAATGATGACTTAGATAGTTGGTCCGTCAGTAGTGGTTGTTCAGTCAGCAGCTGGCCTAATCCAAAAAAGCCTATATTATATATTCCCAAACTTCTTGAGTAATTCATTTAATCAACAACTATCTGTTGAGTATTTGTGATGGGTCAGGCACTGTGCTGTGATAAGCACTGAGAATACCACCACAAATAAAATAAAAACAACTATGCCTGCTATCAAAAAGCTTATAGTTTAGTGGGGAGACAAGAAATACCAGATAATTGGGAGATGTTAATATAAATGTTTCTTCAGGGGAAGATTCAAAATCTGAATCTTCTTACTTTTATGACATGGCTAATAAAAATGAGTTTTCAATTTGATCGATTTAGGCTGAGGGGGAAATAAGGAGTCTTCATTTCCTGGCCCAGCTTCATTGGTGTTTAAAGAAAATAAAGAACAAACTTACAAATGAGACTGTTTTTTAAAAACTTTTATTTTAGGTTTTAGAATGTATGGGCAGGTTTTTTTTTACAGGTAAACTTGTGTCACGGGGATTTGTTGTACAGATTATTTCATCAGCCACGTACTGAGCCTAGTACCCAATAGTTATTTTTTCTGCTCGTCTCCTTCCTCCCACCCTTCACCCTCAGGTAGGCCCTGGTGTCTGTTCCTCCCCTCTTTCTGTCCATGTGTTCTCATCATTTAGCTCCAACTTATAAGCGAGAACTTGTGGTATGTGGTAAGTGAGAACTTGTGGTATGTGGTATGTGGTTTACTTGTGGTATGTGGTATGTGGTAAGGATTAGTTTCCTAAGGATAATGACCTCCAGCTCTGTCCATGTTTCTGCAAAAGACATGATCTCATTCTTTTTTATAACTGTATAGTATTCAATGGTATATATGGACCACATTTTCCTTATCCGTTCTACCATTGATGGACATTTAGGTTGATCCCATGACTTTGCTATTATGAATAGTGCTACAGTGAATGTATGTGTGCATGTGTCTTTGTGATAGAACAATTTATATTCCTTTGCTTACATAACCAGCAATGGAATTGCTGGGTCAAATGGTAGTTCTGCTTTTAGCTCTTTGAGGAATCATCACACTGCTTTCTACAATGGTTGAACTCCCCACAACAGTGTATAAGTGTTCCCTTTTCTCCAAAACTTCACCAGCATCTGTTGGGTTTTTTGTTTTGTTTTGACTTTTTAATAGTAGCCATTCTGACTGGTGAGAGATGGTATCTCATTGTGGTTTTAATTTGCATTTCTCTAATGATCAGTGATACTGAGCTTTTTCTCTTATTCTGTAGGTTGTTTACTCTGTTGATAGTTTCTTTTGCTGTGCAGAAGCTCTTTAGTTATTTAGATGCAATTCATCAATTTTTTCTTTTGTTGCAATTGCTAATGGCATCATCATCATGAAATCTTTGCCGGTTCTTATGTCCAGAATGATATTGCCTAGGTTGTCTTCCAGAGTTTTTATAGTTTTGAGTTTTACATTTTTCTTATAGAATGGGAGAATTATTAGGAGACTGAAGACAGGGAAATGTCTTCAGATTATCTAAAAAACTGGGTGTCATTCTCATAAAATATCAATTAGTACATGTGATGTCAATGTTAAGTAGGTTTTTAGGAAACATTATTGAAGTTTTGTGAGCACCAGGAAGTGGAAGCAGAATTACTAGGGGCTCACCAAAAATAAATTAAATCCTATTTGATAAGATTATTTAATTAATAGAACAGAGAAAGCCATTAATGGAAATTTAAATTCACAAGACATTTGACAAAATCTATTGTAACAACATTGTGCAAAACAACAGATAGAAAAATTTTATTAAAGTACAATTTATGTAATTGAAACAATTTTTTTAAAAAATCAAAGTATCTAAACTTGCAACAGGATTCTGTTTTGGTCAATATTTATCATAACTTAGATGAAGATTATAGAAGGTATGTTTGTCTAACTTGAGGTTGAAAAAACCAGTCTGGAGAGATAGAGTATTAAAAGATAAAATTAGAAGCTCCAAAGATTGTCACAGGCTACAAGAAAACAGACAAATCAAAGCTATAAGAAAAAAGATGCTATAACTGACAGATAAAAAATATGTAACATAAGAATAATGTTATCCTCAAATAGATGTTCTAATAAATGTAAAAGGAAATATATGTGGAGTTGTAGTATATGATTTGTTTTTCCTAAAATGAAGAGACAATTTTTTTTACAATGTTTGCCAGGAAAAACTGAGGAAGAAAGTTGGACACTTGTTTTTCAAGTGAGACCAATCAGGCTGGCTCAGTTTTCTCTCTAGGAACACTCAGTTCCCAAAGACAAGACGTGTTCTCAAATTTGAAGAAGAGAGTGACCCAGAAATTTTACTTACAGCCAAGTTGTTGAGTGAGTATAAAGGAAGAGAAACTTCATTCTCAGAAAAGGAAGATATGAAGAAAACTCACACCTGTGAATTCCTCTGAAAATAAAATCTAACAAACTAAAAGAAATTAAAATAAATAACTCGATCTGGGAATGTGTGAAAAAGGTCTGAGAGAAAGCATTGAATTCATTTAAACAGAAATCTCAGAACTAATACATTGATGGTCAACAAATAGACTATAAATGTAATAAATTCTTTAAAAATAAAATAAAAAATAAAAATTTGGAATTAAGGAGAGAGAATACATAATTATAAGTGGTGAAACTAATCACATAACCTTTTTTTCTGAAGTTTATTGAGGTACATATATAACTGACAAATAAAAGTTATACCTCTGGTAGCATTCAGCTGTGAATCCATCTGGTCCTGGATTTTTTTGGATTTTTTTTGATAGGTAAGCTATTAATTGCTGCTTCAATTTCAGAACTTGTTATTGGTCTATTCAGGGATTCGGATTCTTCCTCGTTTAGTCTTGGGAGGGTGTACGTGTCTAGGAATTTGTGCATTTCTTCTAGATTTTTTAGTTTATTTGCATAGAGGTGTTTATAGTATTCTCTGATGGTAGTTTATATTTCCGTGGGATTGGTGGTGATATCCTTTTTATCATTTTTTTTGCATCTATTTGATTGTTGTCTGTTTTCTTCTTTATTAATCTGGCTACCAGTCTATCTATTTTGTTGATTTTTCAAAAAACCAGCTCCTGGATTCATTGATTTTCTGAAGGGCTTTTCATGTCTCTATCTCCTTCAGTACCAGAGGTACAAAGAGGAGCCAGTACCATTCTTCTGAAACTATTCCAAACAATAGAAAAAGAGGGAATCCTCCCTAACTCATCTTATATGGCCAGCATCATCCTGATGCCAAAACATGGCAGAGACACAACAAAAAAAGAAAATTTTAGGCCAGTATCCCTGAAGAACATCTATGCGAAAATCCTCAATAAAATATTGGTAAACAGAATCCAGCAGCACATGAAAAAGCTTATCCACCACGAGCAAGTTGGCTTCATCCTTGGGATGCAAGGCTCTTTCAACATATGTATATCAATAAACGTAATCCATCACATAAACAGGACCAATGACAAAAACCACATGATTATCTCAATAGATGCAGAAAAGGCCTTTGACAAAATTCCACACCGCTTCATGCTAAAAACTTAAGAGCTATTTATGACAAACCCACAGCCAACATCATAATGAATGGGCAAAAACTGGAAACACTCCCTTTGAAAACCAGCACAAGACAAGGACACCCTCTCTCACCACTCCTATTCAACATAGTATTGGAAGTTCTGGCCAGGGCAATCAGGCAAGAGAAAGAAATAAAGGGTATTCAGTTAGGAAATGAGGAATCAAATTGTCTCTGTTTGCCAATGACATGATTGTATATATAGAAAACCCCATCATCTCAGCCCAAAATCTCCACAAGCTGATAAGCACCTTCAACAAAGTCTCAGGATACAAAATCAATGCACAAAAATCACAAGCATTCCTATACACCAGTAACAGACAAACAGAGCCAAAGCATGAGTGAACTCCCATTCACAATTGCTACAGACAGAATAAAATACCTAGGAATCTAACTTACAAGGGATGTGAAGGACCTCTTCAAGGAGAACTACAAACCACTGCTCAAGGAAATAAGAGAGGACACAAACAAATGGAAGAATATTCCATGCTCATGGATAGGAAGAATCAATATTGTGAAAATGGATATACTGCCCAAAGTAATTTATAGATGCAATGCTATCCCCATCAAGCTACCATTGACTTTCTTCACAGATTTGGAAAAAACTACTTTAAAGTTCATATGAAACCAAAAAAGAGCCCTCATAGCCAAGACAATCCTAAGCAAAAAGAACAAAGCTGAAGGCATCACGCTACCTGACTTCAAGCTATACTACAAGGCTACGGTAACCAAAACAGCATGGTTTAGATAACAGACAGATACATAGACCAATGGAACAGAGCAGAGGCCACAGAAATAATGCCACACATCTACAACCATCTGACTTTGACAAACCTGACAAAAACAAGCAATGGGGAAAGGATTCCCTATTTAATAAATGGTGTTGGGAAAACTGGCTAGCCACATGCAGAAAACTGAAACTGGATTGTTTCCTCACACCTTATACAAAAATTAACTCAAGATGGATTAAACACTTAAACATAAGACCTAATACCATAAAAACCCTAGAAGAAAACCTAGGCAATACCATTCAGGACATAGGCATAGGAAAAGACTTCATGACTAAAACACCAAAGGCAATGACAACAAAAGCCAAAATAGACAAACGAGATCTAATTAAACTAAACAGCTTCTGCACAGCAAAACAAACTATCATCAGAGTGAACAGGCAACCTACAGAGTGGGAGAAAATTTTTGCAATCTATCCATCTGACAAAGGGCTAATATCCAGAATCTACAAAGAACTCAAACAAATTTACAAGAAAAAAACAACCCCATCAAAAAGTGGGCGAAGGGTATGACCAAACACTACTCTAAAGAAGACATTTATGCAGCCAACAAACATGAAAAACTGCTCATCATCACTGGTCATTAGGAAAATGCAAATTAACACCACAATGAGATACCATCTCACACCAGTTAGAATGGCGGTCATTAAAAAGTCAGGAAACAACAGAGCTGGAGAGGATGTGGAGAAATAAGAATGCTTTTACACTGTTGGTGGGAATGTCAATTAGTTCAACCATTGTGGGAGACAGGGTGGCAATTCCTCAAGGATCTAGGACTAGAAATACCATTTGACCCAGCAATCCCATTACTGGGTATATACCCAAAGGATTATAAATCATTCTACTATAAAGACACATGCACATGTATGTTTAATGCAGCACTGTTCACAATAGCAAAGACTTGTAACCAACCCAAATGCTCATCAATGGTAGACTGGATAAAGAAAAGGTGGCACATATACACCATGGAATACTATGCATCCATAGAAAAGGACGAGTTCATGTCCTTTGCAGGGACATGGATGAAACTGGAAACCATCATTCTCAGCAAACTAACACAGGAACAGAAAACAAAACACCTCATGTTCTCATTCATAAATGGAAGTTGAACAATGAGAACACATGGACACAGGGATAGGAACATCACACACCTGTCAGGGTTGGGGAGCTAGGGGAGGGATAGCATTAGGAGAAATACCTAATGTAGATGACGAGTTGATGGGTGCAGCAAACCAGCATGACACATGTAGACCTATGTAATAAACATGCATGTTCTGTACATGTACCCCAGAACTTAAAGTATAATTTAAAAAAAGATTATATAATCTGTGCAATGTGATTACTTGATATATATATACATATGTATATGTATGTAGATATGTATAGATATACATATATGTATATCTATATGTATATACGTATATATGCATATGCATGGATTCAACCACAGATCAAAAATACTATGCATCCAAAAACCAAACAAATAAGCAAAAAAGCTGCATCTATATTGAAGATGTACAGACTTTTTTCTTGTCATTATTCCCTAAAAAATACAGTATAATAACTACATACATTATGATAGATATTTTCAGTAATCTAAAGATGATTTAAAGGTATGGGAGGATGTGCATAGATTATATCCAAATGCTACACTATTTCATATCAGGTACTTGAGCATCCATGGATTTTGGTATCCATGGTAAGTACTGGAACTAATCCCCCCAAAAAATTGGGGAATGACTGATCACATACAATTTATATAAATATAATGGAATATTATTTCTACATAGATAGATAGAAAGATAGACAGGTAGATAGATAGTTTGGATATTTGTCCTCTCCAAATTTTATGTTGAAATTCAACCACCAGTGTTGGAGGTGAGGCCCAGTGGTAGGTGTTTGTGTTAGGAGGGTGGATCCTTCATGAACGGCTTGGTGCCATTTCAGGGTAATGAGTGACTTCTTGCCCCATTAGTTCACATGAGAGCTGGTGTTTAAAAAAGCATGACACCTCACCTCATCTCTTGCTCCCTCTATTGCCTTGTGACATGCCTGCATCCCCTTTGCCTTCTGCCATGATTTGAGGTTCTCTGAAGCCTTCACCAGAAGCAGATGCTGGCACCATGCTTCTTGTACAGTCTGCAGAACCATGAGCCAAATAAACGTCTTTATAAATTATCTAGTCTCAGCTATTCCTTTATAGCAGCACAAAAAGGACTAAAACTATATATATATATAGTTTTAGTATATATATATATGTTACTGATTTTTTGCTACTGAGTCATTTGAGTTTCTTATATATTTTGGATATTAACCCCTTATCAGATGTATTGTTTCCAAATATGTTCTCTCATTTTATAGGTTGTCTCTTCACTATGTTGATTATTTCTTTTGCT